>NC_138370.1:114573872-114615490 GCF_054177405.1 Leptonychotes weddellii | reverse complement strand
CAGATCCCACGAATCCTGGGCCCAGGCCTGAATAAGGCTGGCAGGTTCCCTTCCTTGCTGACCCACAATGAGAACATGGTGGCCAAAGTGGATGAAGTGAAGTCCACCATCAAATTCCAGATGAAGAAGGTGCTGTGTCTGGCAGTGGCTGTTGGCCATGTGAAGATGACAGATGACGAGCCTGTGTACAACATCCACTTAGCAGTCAATTTCCTGGTGTCCTTGCTCAAGAAGAATTGGCAGAACGTCCGGGCTTTATACATCAAGAGCACCATGGGCAAGCCCCAGCTCCTATATTAAGGCACAGTTCAATAAATCCTAGTGCTGCCCTTAAAAAATAAAATAAAATAAAATAAAATGGCTGACATTCAGGTTAAATGACTTGCTCAAAGGACACTACTAGAAAGTCGTGGAGTCCATGTATGAACCCATCCCTAACTCCAGAGACCATGCCCTTAACCAGCTTACGATGCTGGTAACCAGAGTGTTTGCATCCTATTGTGTATTGCTCATCCTCCTCTCTGCCTTCCCCGAATTCAGCAAAGCTGCAGTAAGAGACTGACACACAGCCGTCTCCATTCGGTTGCTCTGTAGCAGGAGGTGATAGAGAGGGGTCAGAGGTGAGGGAGCCCATTAGTAGAGAACTAAAGCGAGCCTTTTAAAGCAGCAAGGGAAGAATTCTGAGTGACATGGGTCCTCAACATATCTGGCAGGGAAGAGGTTGATTGCAGAAGCACTTTTCAACTAACTCAAGGGAGAAAATACGCAGAAAGGGAGATTGGTAGGTATAAGGTAACCACCTATTGTATTACAGATTTACTTGTGTAAAATGCGTGTCTAAAATCTGGGCGTTTTGTATCTTAGATATCAGATGTAACTTAAACTAGGGAAACCATACAATCAGGCCCTCCTTAAAGCCCAAAGCTTTCTGGCTTGGTAATTTTGTAGGGAACGACTTGCAGGAAAAACGCTTTGAAATGTGAAGAAGGAAATGTGATTCCGGTGGTTCCTTTATAGGCACTAAATCTGTACATGAAGAAGTAGGACAAGAATTGGAGAAGATTAATTTTCTGAAACCTCACAACCAATTTAGTTCTCAAATAGGGAAAAACAATGATTTTTTTTTTTTTTAACACAAAGGTGAAGATTGGAGGAGGGGGAGGGAAAGGTGAATTAAGTCTCCACAGTGGCTGCTAAGGAGATTGCCCTAAAAGCTTTCCAAATGGGAGTCTGAAATGTCCTCCTCCAAATGCACGTATGTATCTCTGCTGGCTCCCTTGTAGTTTCTCAATAGAGCAAAAGCGGAAGATTTTGAAAGAGCAAGGTAAGGTTCTGCTTGGTGTGCGCACACAGATAAACTGCAGCGTGCAGGCATACGTACGCTCAGGCTGTTTCAGTTCTGCCGGCAGCGGCTGTCATCGGGTATCTCACAGAGTTCAGGACCACTCTTCAGGTCCTTTCCTTTCAGGGAGCCACTGTGCTAGTTAATAGATGAATTTGTGCTTCTCACTGCCCCACGCCCCCCTTTTAACGATTTATTTATTAGAGTGTGCGCCCAAGTGTGGGGAGGGGCAGAGGGCGAGGGGGAGAGAATCTCTAGCAGACTCCCTGGCGAGCATGGAGCCCAGTGTGGGGATGTGGGGGGATGTGGGCTGAAATCGGGATCTGAGCCGAAACCAAGAGTCCGACACTCAACTGACTGAGCCACTCAGGTGCACCTCCACCCCCTTACCTCTTTCTGGTAGAGACTTCCCGTTCAACCTGAAGTTTTGTCTGTAGATGTGTGTGATGAAACCATGTGGGATCTCCTCGTGTTTGGCAGCCTCTTAGATCCTGTCATATTTACTAGTGTATTCTTGTGGCTATTTCCCCTAACATTGTATTAGGAAAAAAAACTTTTTTTTTTTTAAAGATTTTATTTATTTATTTATTTGTCAGAGAGAGAGAGAGCACAAGCAGGGGGAGTGGCAGGCAGAGGGAGAAGCAAGCTCCCCACTGAACAAGGAGCCTGATGTGGGGCTCGATCCCAGGACCCTGGGATCATGACCTGAGCGTGAAGGCAGACAGTTAACCAACTGAGCCACCCAGGCGTCCCTGTATTAGGAAAAATTTTAAACATTCAGAAAGTTGGAAGAATTTCACAGTAAAAAGCCTTATTCCCAGATGGTACTATTAACACTTTATTATTATATTTGTGTTACCACGTATGTACTCATCTCTTCATTGCTATATCCATCCATTAATCTCTTATGCTTCTTGCGTAAGTTGCAGATCCCAGGTTACTTCAGCTTGTATGTCATTAACTAAAGTTAAGTATTTATTTACAGGGCTTTTCCCCTTCTACCATAAAAAGTTAGGTATGCCACGAAA
The DNA here is from genome assembly GCF_054177405.1 of Leptonychotes weddellii. Classification (NCBI taxonomy): domain Eukaryota; kingdom Metazoa; phylum Chordata; class Mammalia; order Carnivora; family Phocidae; genus Leptonychotes; species Leptonychotes weddellii. The sequence goes on along the minus strand of NC_138370.1, from coordinate 114,613,120 downwards.
TGCACAAACTAGGCGTTTTGGTGCATTTTGACAGTGTATATGTCTGTGTAACCCAAACCCCTATGAAGATATAGGACTAATCTTAGCGTTATTTTTTGGTATGTATGTGGGAAGAGGATTAGAAGATGAGTGAGTGGACTCATTCCTGTTTTATTTTTCCTCCTTTCAAGGTATCATTTCTGTGTGTTTTTAATTTTTTTAATTATTTTTAAAGATTTATTTATTTTGAGAGAGACAGAATGTGAGCAGGGGGAGGGGCAGAGGGAGAGGGACAGAAATCCTCAAGCAGGCACCCCACTGAACACTGAACAGGGAGCCACCTATGGGGCTGGAACCCCGGACCCTGAGATCATGACCTGAGCTGGAATCCAGAGGCAGACACTTAACTGACTGAGCCACCCAGGCGCCCCTTGAATATTGTGGGGTTTTTAAAAATTTTATTTTGTTATTATTTTTAAATAATATAAATAAATAAATAAAAACAAATTATTTTTAAAGATTTTATTTATTCATTTGACAGAAAGAGGGAGAGAGCACAGGCAGAGGAAGTGGGAGAAGCAGACTCGCCACGGAGCAGGGATCCTAACATGGGCCTCCATCCCAGGACCCCGGGATCATGACCTGAGCCCAAGGCAGACACTTAACCGACTGAGCCCTCCAGGCGTCCCTGAATATTGTTTTTAAAATGACTTCTCCCATGACTGTCACAGACTAAAATTTCTTCTGTCACGAGGCATATGACAGCGACTGCTTTAAAACACGTAAAGCCTTCTTTATAGAGTGCTTTGAAGGCTTGAGTCCAAAATCATGACTTTTTATTTTGGATTAGCCCTTTTCCCAGTTAAGGTACTTCATGGGGAGTACAGGCCTCTATCCATTCTTTAAGAACTCCCTATTTCTGGTTAACAGTGGAATGGATGTGACAGAGCGTAATTAAAGCCTGCTGCTTAAAGAGCGCATGTAGTAGAGGGGTGCCAGGATGATTGGGTCATGTTCTTCCAGGATTATGCTGTGGAAGTCATCGGTAGGGAGGTGGGGGTCTCTCCTGAAAGAGGTGGGCTTAGTTAATGTCACTCATCCTGCGTGGGTGGACAAGGATGAATGAGAGAAGTCTGGGAGTGAAGGAATGCTTTCCCAAGTAAGCTGGTGGTGGGTCCATAGATAACCAGGGGCCCCGAGGTGAAGTGGGGCAAGTTGTAATTTGTCAATCAAATTATCTGGTTGAATGTTACCTGTTTATTTCTGTTGTGTTATCCTCTGGTTTTTGGTAAAGTCTAATGTAAATATTTCAGCCACTTCTCAGCTCTTTTATTGTAAGGGAATAGTTGAGTCTGTGATTGGGCCAGAGTTATAGGGAAGCGACATTCCCCTGAGGGCAGAGAGAGGGTAGCAGCCTTGATTATTGAGAGATTCCCTAGACAGTTTTAAATCCAAGGAATAAGATTAAAATGTGTAAGAGGTTCACTCTGTCTACCTTTATTTGAAGATCTCGGTTTAATTTTATCAAGGCTGTCAGCCTGTTTCCTTACACTGTCAACCTGACAAATGTCCTTTTTTTACTTAAATAAAGGTATTCAAATCTAGTGATGAAGTCTCCCACCAGACTTCTAAAGAACCAGGACATTTGAGGAACAGTAAGTTCTGACCTTTAATAGCAACCACTGGCTTAATTCTTCATATTTTCCGCAAACCACACCCGCCTGCTGAAGTAGATAGCTCAGGGAAGTTGGATGGACTCACTGTGCCTTGGGAGTTTTTAATCCCAGAGCTTCTCCTAGTGTTTTCTTTTGCTCTGCAATGTCCCTCATATTCTGTCCTTTCCCATTCACTTCACCCTAAAAATTATACACAATTGTAGTGTGAGGTCCATTACTCTATTGAAGATGCAGTTGGAACCAGTGACTGAGATGGTTTTTATGCCCCCTGCATTTCCCAAACTTCCACCAACACACTCTTTTTACAACCCACTTGAGGCTGTTGATCATTAGGCCAGGCAGGGTATTAGAGCTGAGTCCTGGAGGGAGTAGATAAGATCGTACAGTGAGCGGCGCCAGACCCTGGAGGCTGCGAGCTTGGCACACTTTTCACCGCACACTACAGTATGCTAATCTTTTGGAATAAAAGAGTAAGGCATTAAAATTAGGTAGAGATAAGAGTGAAGATTTCTCATTTTTCCCCCCCAAGATAGGAAAGCTGATAAGAGAGAATTTGGTTTGTTACTGAAAGCCGTATATGTTTCAGAAGAAAACTATTTCAGAAATAGTCTGGACTTTACTCTTTTAAAATGAAACACTTCAAAATAAACTTTAAAAAAAATTCACCCTTTATCTTTCTTTCTTAATAATTTAGGGTCTAGTCCAAGGGCTGATAAACCTTTTCTGTAAAGGACCAGATGGTAAATATCTGAGGCTTTGCTGTCCATGCAGTTTTTGTTGCAACTAGTCAGCTCTGCTGTTCCAGGACCAAAGCAGCCATAGACAGGGTGGAAACAAATGGGCAGGGCCGTGTTCCAATAAATCTTTATTTATAAAAACAGGCAGATGGGCCAGATTTGGCTCATGAGGCAGTTTGCTAACCTGTGGTCTAGTCCATCTTTTTGTTTCTGCTAACTTTGTTTACTGTACATTTTTAGGTTGAAATTCAAGCATCAATCAATGTTCATTCAAATTGGAATGTTCCAACACATTTTCCCCTCTTTGCCACTGGTAGCCTTATTCTTTTTAAACTAATCTTACTTAAAAGCCTGAAACTTCTGGGCTCAGCATGTCAGGAAATCAAGGAACATTTTGAGTGGGGATGTTCAACTGAATGCTTCTTTTAAATTTATTACTGAACTTTTATTTTATTTTTTTAAAGATTTTATTTATTTATTTATTTGATAGAGACATAGCGAGAAAGGGAACACAAGCAGAGGGGGTGGGAGAGAGAGAAGCAGGCTTCCCGCCGAGCAGGGAGCCCGATGCGGGGCTCGATCCCAGGACCCCGGGATCATGACCTGAGTCGAAGGCACACGCTTAACGACTGAGCCACCCAGGCGCCCCATTACTGAACTTTTAAAATCGTGGAATTGTGACTGCTGGCTCAACAAACACAAGAACACAAGGTCTTGAGAATAGTGTAAAATCATTTGAATTAGGAAGTCAGGCCCGACTTTGCACAGCAAGGCCCTGTATCGAGTGGGCACGGGGACTGCGTTCTTTGGGACAATGAGGAGGATGGAGGGGTGGGAGGAGTGGTGAGTTTTGTTTTGGCCAATATCTAGGCCAGTTAAGTCCATTTGCATTCTAAACCGTGACATCCCCACTCTGCTCGTTTCCTAAAATTGACGGGTTTTTCATGTGCAGCGTAATTTGAGGTCATTGTTTCAGGCCCAGGAAAGTCCACAGGCAATTCTCAGGGGATTGCTGCCCTCAAATATCACTGAGGCTCTAGGCCAGCCAAGTGGAGTGGATGGCTGCAAAAGGCTGTCATCCCTGTGAATTGTCAGTGGTTCTTTGGGCCCTTTTTAGGTGAAATTTGGAGTTGGAGTTGGGGAATGAAGTAAGATGGTGCAAACACCCCATGGTGAATGATCACCCCTCCACGGACTTATATGCTTTCTCAGCAGGGGCATGGGGACTCCTTCCCCCCTTCCAAACTCTGTTCATTCTTCAAGCTCAGATGTCACTGCTCTTAATTAAATCATCCCAGGCTCCTTCCTTTAGAGTTGGTTTTTTTCTCCTGATTCTTTAGCACTTGTAACCAACCTCTGCAATCACTCTTAGCAGTCTGCACCTACCCCCCTTTTGTATTTCTCCCACTAGATTGTAGAACCCTTACTTCTTTTTTTTATTATGTTAATCGCCATACATTACATCATTAGTTTTCGATGTAGTGTTCCAAGAACCCTTACTTCTTTTGTCCTTAGGTCTAGCACATAGGCGGTGAGTCAATAATGACAGGAAACAAATAGATTTTTGGGTTTTTTTTGTTTTTTTTTTTTATTCCACGAGGCTTAAGATCTTACTTGGACTATGGAAAACCATAGAAGTGCCTTTGTGCTCTTAAATAACTTTAAGTGGCATAACATTTAAAATGCAATTCTGTTTTACAGTCAGAGGCTTTTAATATAAATTATCAGTACGTTTGGTAACTTTAAATGTTTGCTTATTGTTTCCTTAGAATGGATATATTTGCTTCTGCTTCTCAAAGAGAGTGTTAAAAATGGAAATTTTAAAGCATTATAAAAAAGTCTTTGAAGCTCCTGAAGTGTACTTAAAAAAAAAAAAAATGAACTCTCAGATTCTAGTTTACTGGTGTTCAAGTAGGTGGAGGGTGCTGTATTAAGTTAGATAAATACCCTTTGTTTTAAGCGAGTGAACTGCATGTTGGCAGTGATGGGGAAAAGATGATATATTCTGCATATAAATGTCCATGGCTGGGCCAAAATCCAGCCCAAAGAATCCTGACAAGCTTTGTAAGGCTCATAACACTGCTTAGCAGAGGTCAAAATGAAGGGAGACTTCTCCAGAAAAACAATGGCTTACTGTTTAGCTTTAAGGAGATGCCAATTATAGCCAGTGGTAGGAGGTGAGCTGGGGTTATGATGAAAATGAGAATATTTAGAAACATGTAATTGTTGCTTGTTGCCATATAAAATAGCAATACATGTTTCTAGCTTTCTTCTCCTATAATAATCTCCTTGTTCTTCCTTCTTGAAATGTCTGTGGGATGAAATGGAATAGAATAATGAGGCTGCCTCTAGTTTTTATGACATTAAGCTTTCTTTTCTTGAAAACAAATGTGACATGTGCAATTAAACTAAAAAAAGATAACTGTAATTCAGGAGGTAAAGAAAAAACCTGATGATTCTGTAAAAACATACCAACGCTCTATTCTTACATTGTTGTCATCTGTTTTGTGTGATACGCAAGTCAGTTTGGATATCTTTGTGTTTTTATGTCCATGTGTTTGTTGGAGCCTGAAAAAAACCTTTTTCAGTTGTAGAAAGTTTATCTTTTCTTATATACATGTCCACAGCAGCCAGTTTAACTCGGTTTAAAATATAATTGGCAGCAGCTTCTACTGGAAGTTGTGTGTTGACCGGGGAACGGAAGATCCATCCTTGAGTTTAGTCTTTGATATACTCCTGTAATGGAATGAGTTTCATTAAATGGATAGAGGAGGAGCCCTACAATTTTTTTTTGTTTGTACAGTAACTGATATATGTTGATGGGTCTTTATGTACTCATGTAAAGAATAAATGTTTCTTAATGTTTTCTTCTTTAGAAAAATAAATCCCCTCTTGCCAGTTTCCTTATTATCCCATTGTTCCTCACTGTTCTTATCAATACATAGACATTGTTTTTCCTTTCATTTTCCAAATGTAAGCCTTTTCCTGTTGCTTTTTACTGTTGGTTAGCAAGTCTAAATGTTGAGCATTTATTCTGGCTGAAGCAGTACTTGGTACATTGGCCCAGTTTCAAGCAGTTCTTCTTATCATATGTGGTGCAATTGGTTCTCTGGAATGTGTGTGCGTTAGAAGTTCAGTCATTGGGAGGGACTCTTCCTTTTGGAATGGTAAATCTGTACAGTTTCTAAGCTGTTCTATAGAGTGTAATTCATTCACTTTGACATATGTTGGGAATTAGCTGGTGCTCAAGATGTTAAGTGACAAAAAATATCCACTTAGTATGTTTGATCTCTTATGACTCTTCTTAAAAAAAAAACAAAAAACAAAAAATAAACTTGCTCCTGAATAATTACTTGAGAGAAGGGTGGCTGTTTTTTTTTTTTTTTTTTTAATCCCCTTAAGAGCATTTCAGGAGTCTCATGAGACACAAGATGAATTTAGGAATATTTGTTTTTCTCTTCCTTTCTGTGTGGTACTTGACAATTTGATGTATAAATCTGTTATTTGTAGGATGCTGTCCATAACGGCCTAGTTTAAAAAAAATAACATACTATCTTTTTGTACGGTCTTTTGAAAATACTTCGGTTAGCTTCAAATTGTATGATTTTTGTTGTTGTTGTTGTTGTTTTTAAAAGAAACCACTACTTGAGGTTCTGCATCCGTATGCAGATTTCCATCCATTCAGCCAATACTCATTTAGCCTAATGGGTTAGTGCTGGGTACACAATGTGGCGTAAGAGAGAAAAGGTGACTGACCTTCAGTAGCTTACATTCTTGAAAGAGATGAGTGTGGAGAGCCAGACATAATTAAACAGGTAAATGAATATACAAGATAATCTTAGATAGTGACCAAGAGACGAAGGGCTACAGAACTCGTGCTGGTGGGACCAAGCGCACTTTTATTTTTATTTTTTTTACAATTTTTTTTTTTTAAGATTTATTTGAGAGAGAGAATGAGAGAGAGAGAGAGAGAGAGAGAGCGCACATGAGAGGGGGGAGGGTCAGAGGGAGAAGCAGACTCCCCGCCGAGCAGGGAGCCCGATGCGGGACTCGATCCCGGGACTCCAGGATCATGACCTGAGCCGAAGGCAGTCGCTCAACCAACTGAGCCACCCAGGCGCCCCCAAGCGCACTTTTAGATGTGGGACCTCACTGACGAGCTCCTTTAACCTGAGGTGGTGGTAACAACACTGGCCTCAGTTCTCTGGACAGAGTGTCCAGGTGGGGATTGGCAATGCACAGCCCCACTCATTCCAGGCACGGAAAGGCCCGTGTGGCTAGTAGTTGAGAAGGGCTGGGGGAGGTAGCAATTAAGAGGCGGTGTCTAGGGATGGAGCCTTCTAGGTCAGCCTTCTGGGTTTTAATCTTGAATGCTAAGGGAAGCCTGTGGTGATCTTTTAGCAGTGGAAGGAGCCACATAATCTCATTTGCATTTTAAAACTCTCTAGATCCTGTATTTTTTGTTCTGTTTTCCCCACGATGCATTTGTAACAGCATGGAGAGATTTTTCATTGTGGGATTTTTGTTGTTGAAGTTTTAGTCCTAGAGACAGCTTATTAATATCATTCTGAATCTTATTTGATTTAAAATTAAATGTGTAGTTGCTATAAATGTTACTCAAACATTTTTTTTTTTTTTTGGTGTAGTATACTTGGACTTTCATGATAGAGTATGGCAAACTGAAAAATGAAAACTGTAATATTAACTGATAAACATATGGTGTTAGCTGAGGCAGCTTTCATGGCTGACCTAGGAAAGAGAGCTGTCAGCCTCCTTCTAGGCTGAGTCATTTGGTGGGTACAACAATCTGGTAAAAATCAGTTTTAGGTATCAGACAATGAATCATATTTTGTCATCAAATAATGAATAAGACTGGCAGACTTCAGTAGAATTCTGGATTGTTTGAAATTGAGTATTGCATTAAGTCAAAGATGTGTATTAAGCATCACTTTTTGCTAAGCACTGTGCTCTCAGGAATAGTCCTTGCCGTTAAGGAGCTCGGTCTAATAAAGAAAACCTGTAGGCACGTGTATGGACTGTCTCATTTTTGTAAATCTAAACATGGACAGATTTGCAAGAACAGATGTATCCCAGAGGAAGGAATTATTAACAGCAGGGATGGGAGGTGAGAGTGGAGGTTGGGGCGGGGGGGACTGTGATGGAGGGGCAGGGATATTTTGGAAGGCTCTGAAAGTCAGGGGAGAGGAGTTCATGAGAGAACTGGCGGAGACCAGGGCTGTGCTTTTTCCCCCCATGCCTCGCAATTCCTTGTGTTCGTAGTGTCTAGAAGAGAAAGAGGGGGCAGAAATGGGTCTTATCCATTTTGGGGTGAGAAATAAGCAGAAAGAGGTCTTACCCCCTGAAGGTTAGAGGTAAGTTGAAGCCAGATAGTGAAGGGTGTTGCTTGGCTTTTTGCTTGACCACCAATCACTTTTTTTTTTTTTTTTAAGGTTTTATTTATTTATTTGACAGAGAGACACAGTGAGAGAGGGAACACAAGCAGGGGGAATCTGAGAGGGAGAAGCAGGCTTCCCATCAAGCAGGGAGCCCAATGCGGGGCTCGATCCCAGTACCCTGGGATCATGACCTGAGCCGAAGGCAGATGCTTAACGACTGAGCCATCCAGGTACCCCACTACCAATCACCTTTAATCCTGTAGGCAGCATTGGGCTCAGAAAAGTTGCAAATAGGTGAATAATAAGATCAGATTCATGATTTTTAGGAAGTTCAATGAAGTATCTGTGTGGAGTTGAGTGGCCCAGGGCAAGGAGCCTGTTGGGGCTGTGCTTTGAATCGCAAGTAAGGAAGTCCACACACTTTATTTGAATTTTGGATGCTTAATAGATTTAATACCCAAAACATTTTTTTGTTGAGTGTGAATTAAATGAGACAAGCATTTAAAGAAAAGCCCAGAACTTTGAGCTATCTAGTCTACATTCTTTCTTCGTCTGTGACCACCGCATTCTTTTATTTTGTGGCTGTAATGATGCAGACTTTCACCAGCCTCATTATTTTATATGTATGTGATGTAGCCCTTCATGGTCAGTTGAGTGTGTAAGAAGAATGGCATGGTAATGAGGCCAGTGCTCTGGTTGATCCTAGTACAGACGAGACCTGCAGGGGAAGAGCCAGCAGCTTCTGCCCATGTTTCTGATTGATGCCAAATGTGCAGTTGCCAATAAAGCAGGCGGTCTGAGGGAGCTCAGAACACTAGGGACCTTTATAACTAAATTGGGGGGGGGGGACAGAAATAGTCAGGTGGCAAATTTATCTCTGGTGAGCCTGTGACCACTGTGGGAGAGAGGGTGATTTCTGTATGTGCTTTCAGTTAACTGTAAGAACGGTCAGCATTTTAGGGATCCCCTCTGAGAGACTGCCGTTTTCTGGAATTTCTCAATAACATTAATGTGTTCTTATTTCAAATAGCATTAAAAACGAATTTCACTAACCCCTAGCCCGTAGATTGTCAAATCTTCAAGGTCTGGAGCGATTTCTTCTCACTGTTGTGGTTTGTGTAATTGTGCCATTTGCATGATGACCTTCCTCAGTACTAGTTCTGAATTTTTTTTAATGTTTAAAATGCATTTAAAGACAAACCATAAGAGACTCCTAATCTCAGGAAACAGGGTTGCAGGAGTGGAGGGGGTGGGAGGGATGGCATGGCTGGGTGATGGACATTGGGGAGGGTATATGCTATGGTGAGCGCTGTGAATTGTGTAAGACTGATGAATCACAGACCTGTACCCCTGAAACAAATAATACATTATATGTTAATTGAAAGAAAGAAAGAAAATAAATAAAATGCATTTAAAAAAATAAAACATGTTTAGAAGGTAAGGGATTATGTCCTAGACATAGGAATGCAGTAGCTCATCTGTCTCCTTTACCCTCATCCTCCTCTTGTTAGAGCTGTGTATCCCTACCTGTACGGCTTCCCTCACTGCCCTTTTAAGACCATTGAAGAAGACAAATTCTTGTGATTTTCCATCTATAGGGTAAAAATGCCTCTTGAAATATGTTTATGATCTATTAAGACAACCAAAATGGGCTGTAGTGAGACTACTCTTCTAAAAAAAGAGCTGCTGGTGTTTAGACTTTGGGACATAGTCTCTAATGCACTGCTTTATGCAGATGGGTCTATAAATATTAGTAATGATCAAAGACTGAGTCCAGGGTCCAAAATCAGTGTTCATAGGTTCCAGTGAGTTACTGACAAAATGTTCAACACCCCAGTATTTCTTTAGCCCTGATCTTGATGTTGTTATATGAGGCAATTTCTTTTGTTCTTAATCAAAATTTTTAACTACACAAATAATAAATGGATACTTTCTTGTGGAAAAAAATGTTAAAATATTCCTTAAACCACCACACTACCACTCACTTCCACCCTAATCTGGTGCTTCTTCTTGGTAGATTTTTGTAAAGTGAAACCTTTCAGACCTTTGCTACATATTAACATGCATGCAGAAAAATAACTGGCAGATTCAATTTGAAAGGTAAATTAACATGTCTCTCATTAGGATGTAAGTGACTTACTTTTTACTCAAGTTTGCCCAGGTAGAGGCTTTCTCAGTTTAAAACTGATAGTATGCCTTTAAGTTACATAAAAAATGTTAAAGGTTGATTTAATTTTGCAAAATGGAATTCTATACAACTCTTTCAGTATTCTAATGAGGCTGAGTCTTCTGTGGCAAGCAGAAGTGAGTAGCAGAGAGCTGTTACTTTGAGATGATCCTCTGGGAGCTCCTCCAGGAAAACAACAGTGACATAATGCTATTTTGTCATTTCACTTGGCTTTTTCTCTTTTTTATTAAATCAGATTTGGTTTTTGAAATTAAGGATTAATTCTTTGTTTTTTCTTTGCATTTATTGTGTATTTTAGGTGATAGGGGAAGTAATAGAAGGTGAAATCTTTGGAAGATTTAGCTGAGTGATTTTTATTACAAGAAAGCCTGTTGCAAAATCTTTCATATGCACAAAGCGAAAGAAGGAAAAGATTTTCCATTCTTTGAAGCAACATTTCTTCTAACATGGAGCCACTTTGATTTATTATGTTTAAACTGTATTGATGAATGATAGTTTTAATGACAAAGCGAATTTTGTGTTTTGAAGTATATTGATATTTTTCTGTAATGTGTGAAAAATGTTCCCTAGATGTTAGGTTGTTGGACTAGAGAAACCCGGGAAAAAAGGGCCAGAAGATGGACTGTAAAAGTCAAGAGGGGTGGTTTTCAAAATAAAGTCACTTGCACAAGAGTAAGAACCCAAACCTGCTATCCTTCTGCCTTTCACTTTGTGACATGTTTTATCACCAATCTCTAAACCAGGGTTGCCCAACTTTTGTGAATAGACTTGCAAGTTTTTTGTTTTGTTTTATCTTTCATACATTCAAATCAGAATGGCATAGTGCTGCTCCTAAAACAGTAAAAAGACTCCTTCTTTTCCAAAATTAACGTACGTTGTTAATTTGAGGATTTTTTCCTTTCCTTCCTGCCAAATGTCTCTTCCATGCCTCGGGAGTTGAATACACTGGAGAAATTACACTCTATCCCCCAAGGGAGAATTAAACTTTTAAACGTGAGTTCTAGAGAGAGTTGGTCACATCTATCAGGCAGGTCTGTGTGAAGTGGCCAGTCAAGGGTGATAAATGGGTAGTCAGCTGTGCACAGCCTGCCCCGTGGGCCCAGGGTTGCCATGGAAGCGCCCAATGGCATCCAGCGATCCTGCATGACTAACCTAGATTAGCAGCAGGGCCTGTGGGCTCCAGCCTGGAAGAAGGTGCTCCCAGCCAGATGATGGCCTAGGTTGCATGCTGCCCCACAGCTCACGCTCACCGTGGGCCTTCCTGTTACTGTCTTTTCCTCCTTCCACATACGTTCCTCTCCTTTTTGAGTGCAAGGGAAGGTGACAAAGAGGATCGCTCTCATTAATCCATACAGAGCTGTGATTTCTTCATTTTATTACAGTGTTTTACCACACCCACCCATAACCCCAAGGAGGAGCATTTGAAAAGTCAGAGTCAATGTGCCCTGACAGGCCCCAGCATGGGCTTGACTAAATGACTGCATTCAGGGGCTCAGTGGGCAGCTTCGAATTCCTCAGGAGTTTCACCACCTCTCCGAAAGCAAGAGCATCCTTGCGTGTTTTAGACTCGCCAGCTTCGCTCGGGCTCCTGTGTGGATTAGAAGGGCAGAATTCCGTCTGTGGCACAGTCCCCCTTCGCAATGCCTTGTGCACTTGTGTTCTGCAGGGCACACCAGGCTCTGGAAACTGAAGCCTGGGGTTTCCCTTTTGGTCTTTCATGTTCGCTTAAAAAAAAAAGTGGAGGGAGGTGGTTTGTTGCACTTTGCAGAGATCTTTTTGAAGCATCAGCACTGCATCTCTGCAGATGGTGGACAGTAGTATATGACCCCAAAGCAACAATGTGGCGACTGACAGTATTTCCCTCTTTTATTTAGGCAGACCAATGGTGGAACTCCTGGCCATCTGCTGGGTGGTCAGACTCTGCATCCTCCCCCCACCCCCCCACCCTGGGGCCTTGTTTGTGAATGCCACCCTCAGTTGCTTCAGATCATCCTGTGACTTGGTGGTCTTTTTCTCCCCAGGTGGGGCTCCTGGGCTGACCAGACAACTGGCATCGAGGCCCAAGGAACATGGCTTAGGTCAGTGGCCAGAAGTTACTGGGAGGGGAGCCCAATATCGGGCATGGAATGGCAGCTTTGGTGCAAGTTTATTTTCAGCCTGTCCTTGAAAGAAATTAATGTGAAGAGCCCCTTAACATGTTGGAGATGACTTGTGAATCCAGAGGTTATTATGGGCCAGGGACCTCAAATCTGTAAGTTAAAAAGGGGCTCCAAAAAAAAAAGGCTCTAAAATAAGAATTTTAGTACAGCTTTTATAACTGGAGGAGTAACTTCGTGCTGCCGGCCATCCCTTTCTCCAAGGGCTCTCTGTCAGGTCCGTAGGCAAAGACAGACCCATGTGAATACATTTAACCAAACACATTTTGTGGCTCTGAGATTGCTCAGCTGGCAGGAGTAAAACCTCCCTTATCGATGTGTACCTCTTTGAGAACAAGGAATTATGAGTGATTGTGAGTGAGCACACGTACAGCATGCCTTCTTTGTTGTTGCCCTATTTAACACAGTCTTGCTGTGCAGAACTTGCTAGCAGACCTGTGATTAAGAATACATGCTTTTTGCCAAGCAGACCTGCATTCAAATTTTAAGGTCTATCATTTAACACCAAGTTAATCTCTGAGCTTTACCTTTTTTTTTTTCCACCTAGAAAATGGGGTTCATAATCTCCCTCTCACAGAGTTGTTGTGAAAATTAAATAGGACACTGGTGTGATGTGCCTAAATCTGTGCTGACCAAATAACAGACATTAAGTGGTGGCAGTCCTTGGCAACCTGCTATTGTTGTCATCATTGCTCCTGTTTTTGGTAAGCTTTATTAAAGTGATCCATAGAGCCCAAGAAGAGTGTGCTCTCTTGTACTCCTCAGAACCACCTAGAAACTTGTTACACATGCAGATCTCAGGCCCCGCATCAGATCTACTGACTCAGAAACTCGGTGGCGGGGGGGAGGAGTCTCTGCGCTCCACGTTCTAACAGGTCCTCCAGGTGATTCTAGTGCTAACTGGTTCGGGAACCTCTCATCTAATACAAAATGCTCTGGAGAGCAGGGAAGGAGCACTTGTCGCTCACTCTGTTCTGTGTGGAACAATGAGAAAGTCTGACCGTGAAAGGCTGACGTTGGGATGAGGTTATCCTGAGAGGGAGAATGTTTTTCTCCACACCAGAGGAAAAATGCCACCTTTAATTAAATGAAGTGATAGCCAACTTGTAATTATTCAATGGTAATTAACAGTCTGTGAATCATGTAGGACGTGTACTGCTACCTAAAATCCCCTCATTTAAAATTCTTCCGTCTACCCGTTCTTTGCTTGCACCTTGAATTAAAAATGATGTGTAAGACTGAACAGTGATTTGCTTACTCATGCTACTAATTGTGTTGATATTTTTAAAATTTATGTTTCCCCCGATGTCAAAATGGAAACAAGAAAAAAAATATTTGTGAAAAAATTTGCCTACGAACCTTAACAAACTATTCTTTAAATCATTGCAAACTTAGAGGAAGTAAAAACCAAATAAACCAGAAAGCTCCCCAGTATGACTGGTAAAACCTGGTCAGTGGCAAGGAGAAGGTAGACAGTCCAGAAGAATGAGGGCTCATAGCCTATCCTGTGTAGTCCTGGGAATTATGGACTGGTCACTTCCTGTCTCTTCTGCCTTCCCCTGCCCTGCCCAGGAGCCTTGGGGAGTGAGACCCAAGGGACAGTGTGGGGGGAGAGTGAGTTTCTCTCACTAGGTCCAAACCTCCTAAAACTCATCCTACCAGTGCCACTCGTGAGGTCTTTCCTCATCTCACAATTTTGGGGTTTCTCAGTTGAAGGGTAGTGGTTAATTAAAAAAAAACACACATTCAAAGCTTGTTTCAAAATTGGTATAGTATTACATATGTCTGCCAATAAAATGTTGGTGTGCGTTTTAACTTTTTTAAACTAATGAAGTAAAACCTTTAATTAAGCAGAGTCCTTAATTTAATAGGATTTCTTCCCTGTGGGAGGTACCTTGATTTTTGAATCACATAGCAATAAGCCAGTGTTAGGAATGTTGTACAATTGGGTTCTTATTATTTCCATAGCAATTTTTATTATTTGAGAACTAAAACCTAGAAGTGTGTGGTAAAACTTACCGAACTGATACTAAGACTGTGCTGATCAATTTAGAAATACTTCAGTACTTTTAAGCCAGGGTAGCTTTTCTTAAAGGTATGTGTGGAGTTGATAGGAAAATTAACGTGAGGACCCCAAGCAGCCCGATGATGGTTGAGGTGCTACTTGTTCACACCCTCACTTTTCAGTCTGGAACTGAGAATTTTGCCATTTGGGGTTACCTTTTTGGAGACAAAGGTAGCAATTCGGAAGTGGGCAGGGACTCTCGCATTGTAACCAGCAGAATCAGAAAGGGAGAGAACAGTGAAGCAGATGCCCTTGGGAAGCTGCTGCTCCTCCTGTGTGTACCCCGTGTGGGGTCCCTGTACCACGTAGCTTTGGAAAAGGGAAGCTTGGCTATTCAGGTTGCTCACAGGACAGTAGCGTGCCCCACCCCCTCTGCAAACAAAGTGGCTGTAAAAGAAGTTTGAAGGAAAAAAGTTATTTCCTGATCAAACCTCTTTTTGGCTCCCATGGAGCTAATGTTCTGTGATTTTTTTTTTTTTTTTTTTTGAGCCAATGAGGAATTACCAAAATTATAAAATAACTGAAAGGAATTCCTGAGTGGTCAAGTCCACTGTGCTTCTTTCAACCAGAAATAAATCTAACTGTCCAAAACTTGTGAGATTTGGACTGTGTTAAAGAAGACTCCGTAGACAGTTTCCGGTTTAGTTTTTTTTTTCTCAACTTCTTTCAGTATGTTGACTAACAAAAATTGTTCACTCTGTAGTTCTCTTATAAAGTAGGCCATCGAGATATCCATCGTTTAGGGAAAGTTTTTGTTCCGGTGGACTAAGCAGGGAATTCTTTTCCACATCCAGGTGAATTTAGCCAGGTAGCTTAAGGCTGTGGAAATAGCAGAAAACCACTTTTTAGATGGCTATTTTTTTTAATTGTTTTTGCATATGTCTTCCAGAGTTAATTTTTTTTAATTACAAGTAAGTTTTTAAAAATATACTGTAAGCATAGTGGCTGTTTTTTAATTAAAAAAAATATTTAATGACTGGTTTTTATGCAAAGTACCATGCGTTAGCATCAGGAGAGAGATAAATGAGAGGTTCTACTTTGATGGAGTTCACATCCTAGGGGAAAGGGGAGCAGGAGAGAGAAGCAATCAGTATGTTCTCTCAGCACAGGCTGGGTGGATTTGAGGAAGCCTTTAGAGTGATTGGAACCACTCGAGATTTGCTGGTAGCTGAAAATTGGGGCTGAGGGTGTGAGGTTGAGAGAGAAGCGGAGGAAATTTGTGTGATTAGAATGAAAGCATCAAAGTCCAGGGTACCAATGAGGAGCAGGGAATAGTCTGGTATCCCTGGAATATAGAGATGGTTTGCAGGAGAATCCTATTTCATGCGTAAGCTGGTCCTGGAAGAATTGGTTATCATTCAGCGTTCTGGGGTGGGGATTAGAATGTAAAAGTTTGGAGGGCGCCTGGGTGGCTCAGTTGGTTGAGCGACTGCCTTCGGCTCAGGTCATGATCCTGGAGTCACAGGATCGAGTCCCGCATCGGGCTCCCTGCTCGGCAGGGAGTCTGCTTCTCCCTCTGACCCTCCTCCCTCTCATGCTCTCTGTCTCTCATTCTCTCTCTCTCAAATAAATAAATAAAATCTTAAAAAAAAAAAAAAAAAAAAAGAATGTAAAAGTTTGGGGAATGGATATGACCGACAGGTAGAATGCATGTGGCAGGCCTGCAGGGAAACAGTGGGGTAATATCTAGAGTAGATCTGTACCAGATTCTTGGGGGGATTTTAATGCCCAAGCAAGGATTTAGAGTTTATTCTGCAGCAGCAAAGAGCCATCAAATGCCTCTTATTTTAAAATGTGGATAGTGGCATGAGAACCACAGCTTTATAGATTGGATTTCTTTCCATGAGAAGGCTAGGGACAAGATGTTGGGGAGGCAAGGAGACCAGTAAGTAGGCTCTTGTCAGAGGAAATAAGAGAAGCCATGAGAGCAGAGAGGCCAGGAAAAAGGGGCGTCTGAGATCAGGGCTAGAGTTTTTAAAGGTACATATGGTCTTGGCAAGACAATTTAATGTTTTCCTACTTATTTATTCACGTAATATTGGGGGGGGGAATAGCTACTTAGTAGCTACCCTGGAAACAAATGTATGAGGGCAAAAGTCAGTTTATAGTTCTTACCTTCATTATTCTTATATATCACATGTGGGGGTCAGGAGGGTGTGGCCTGTGTTGCCCACCTGAGGCAGGCCCACTTTTGGTTTACATGCTAGCTAAAACTGCTCTCTTGTTGGTTTCCTTCTCTGCCATTTGTTTGTCAGTGAAGGCATTTTCAACCCCTTTTGGTGCCAGGGCTTGATGATTTAGGATGTATTTTTATGTGGTTTAAGTAGGGCAATCAGATTACCAGACTTCTTGGTAGGTAAAGCTGACATCTAAAATTGGATTTTCCCATCCATGACATTTGAAATGAGAAATAAAAATTATCTTTTCGGGTTTAATATGCCAAGACACTCCCAGTAGAATAAGCTGAGAATAAAGTAAATGCTGTTTTGGGTGCTTGGTAATCTTTTAATTATGAAATAAACCTTTTGATTTTAATCTTCCAAAATGTATAATACTGATCCAGGAAAACAGCCTTTTTAAAGTTCACATCCTGCTGACTCCTTCAGATGAAAAGCTCCTACCTCTACCCCATATTTTGCAAGCTGGAAGCAAAAATATCATTAATCTTGTCTCTGTTCCACGACTGCCTATAAAAGACTGTTCAGTTTGGAGTCAGTCCTGAGCCATGAAGGCGGTACTCCAGAGTGAATGCTTAGGTTTCTGGAGCCAGGACCCAAGGCCCGGAGGGTCACAGCCTTAATCCAGGAGTGGGTTGAGGGATTTAGGCCTTCTTTAAAACCTCTCCCTTGTCATCACTTCTTGTTGACCTCTTCTGGCCTCCCTCACACATGTACATATGCATAGCAAAACTTGGACACTGATACATTTTTATTATTTTTGTTCTTTTGTGGCATCTGAAACAGCTTGTACAATGAAGACAGAAACCTGCTTCGAATTAGAGAGAAGGAAAGACGCAACCAGGAAGCTCACCAAGACAAAGAGGCATTTTCTGAAAAGATCCCCCTTTTTGGAGAGCCCTACAAGGTATTTATTTATTGGATACTAGAAAGCCTGGTTTATCACCGTATTTAACTCTGTGATGAAAGTGAGTTTGAACAAGGGCCACACATGTGAAAATAAGACAACTTATCTTAGATTGTCTTTGAAAATAAACTATGAAAATTCTCTGAACCTTGTTATTCAAATTGCCAAAGTTTGTGGTCTTTTGTAATGTTAATTTCCTGTCTTTAGTAATATTTGTCCAGGACAGGCTTCTCAACAGGGAAATTGAGTTGAAACTGCATGTTCAATGTTATGTTACACATTAAATTGAAGTGTTTTTTCCCCCTTTAAATGGCACTATGTAACATCATTTATTAAATGATAATTTTCCTTAGACTTTTTTTCGCAGTATCTAACTCTGCTATCTTTTTCCAGACAGAAAAAGGTGATGAGCTATCCAGTCGAATACAGAACATGTTGGGAAACTATGAAGAAGTGAAGGAGTTCCTTAGTAGCAAGTCCCACCCTCATCACTTGGATGCTTCTGAAAATAGGTTGGGAAGGCCAAGATATCCTTTATTTCCTGAGAAGGGGAGCAGCAGCATTCCATCCCACTCCTTCCACACTAGTGCCCACCACCAGCCTGTTAACACTCCTGCCTCTGGACCACTTCCTGTTGGTAACATTAGCCACAATCCAAAGATGGCACAGCCAAGAATGGAACCAATGTCAAATCCTCGTGTCAAAAGCTATGGGCCACCAGACAGCCAGCACCCGACCCAAGATCGCCTCGGTCAGGAGGGGTGCAGCTCCAGTCATCACAGAAAGGGTGACCGCAGGGCTGATGGAGACCGCTGTGCTTTGGTGACAGACTCCGCTCCAGAGAGGGAGCTCTCTCCCTTACTCTCCTTGCCTTCCCCAGTGCCCCCCCTGTCACCTGTATGTTCCAACCAGCAGACTCTTCCCAGGACACAAGGAAGCAGCAAGGTTCACAACAGTAACAGTAACAATAAAGGCTATTGCCTAGCCACATCTCCCAAAGACCTCGTGGTAAAGGTCCACGATAAAGAGACTCCTCAAGACAGTTTAGTGGCAGTTGCCAGCCTTGGGGTGGCCCCTCCCCAGCCACCTTCTCAGACTTTTCCCCCACCTTCCCTCCCCTCAAAAACTGTTGCAATGCAGCAGAAGCCCACAGCTTATGTCCGGCCCATGGATGGTCAAGATCAGGCTCCTAGTGAGTCTCCTGAACTGAAGCCCCTGCCGGAAGACTACCGGCAACAGACCTTTGAAAAAACAGATTTAAAAGTGCCTGCCAAAGCCAAGCTCACCAAGCTGAAGATGCCGTCTCAGTCAGCTGAGGTGAGTGGAATTTCGTATCTGGGGCAATTCCAGTGTGAAGGAAAATTCGAGATGGAAGTTTCTGGAGAACTGGGGATCTGGGTGTCAATGGCTTTTGGGTTGTGAGATTCCTTTTTGGCTTTAGGATCTTGTTGCCCCACAGAGAACTCAGGTCTGAGAGGAATTACTGATGACAGATATTGAAATGTGATTTTCAGGAAGGTTTTTTTTTTTTTTTTTTCAGTTTTTACTGAGCCATAATTTATATGCTGTAAAATATAGAGGTCATGAGTACACAGTTTGCTGTGTTTTGAAAAATGTATACACCTGTATAACGTACAACCCAGTTACGGTATTTATCATGAGAAGGTTTCAGGACGGTTTTGAGCTGTCATTGTTTTTGTTTTTACTTGTTTGAGGGAACACTGACTTTAACATTGTAGAGCAAAAAGGGAGAGGGGTAATACTTCCTCAGCCCCAGTTAGTTTTTCTGAGATCCAAACCATAAAAAAGTAAAATTAAGAGGTTAAAATGTTGAAGGCAAAGTATTTCTAAAGATTTGTTTCCTGTAAATTACAAGAAAGTATGAAACTAAAGTTCTGTTCTAATATATTTTTGTTTACCACCTAAGAAAGAAGACTGGGGGTGTCGGTGACATCCCATTTGAGAGTGAGTCACAAGTACTGTACAGAATGTTATTCAGCAATGGCTTTTTCAAGTAACCAAAATACTTTATCTTTTTAAACAAACAAACAAAAATTCCTTTTTCTGCCCCTTTGGTAAATGGCAGCATTGTGTTTGAATGAAGAGAATCAGAGCACACATCTTATCACTGAAATTCTAAATTAATAAGTTACTCCAAAATTCAGATTAGTGGAAATGTTTAAAGTGAATTTGTCTGAAAACTTACCTGTTAAGGTAATGTCCTTGGTTTAGTCACATCTATTGTATAAACCATCTAATTTGCATATCCATTGCTCAAAGGCTTCTGTGTGTACCCAGATAGCAGTCTTAGGTGGTGCTAGAAGGTAAAATTCCTTAAGGCTTAAAAACAAAACCCAAACAGACTCTAGGATGATTAGCTGGAAAGATAACCCTTACCTTGAAGGAGGAAAATCTGTTCCTCTGGGGTGTCAGCTTTTGGTTTAGAAGAGGTTATAGCTCTGTCCACAGTCAGCTGTTGAGCTAGAGTGAGTTTGGATGTCTTCAGAATGGGACTTGTGTGGAGGCTGAGGAAAAATGGGAAAGGGGGAGGACAGCAAGTGGTAGAAGTGACCAAGATGGGAGAACTCTACCTTTAACCTCTTAAGTCATGAAGATTCACCGTAATGAGATATTTACCAAACATTTTGTGCTGTGCTGGAAGGAGGGGTAGGCAGCAAATTAGGGCAGAGTGGAATGAAGGGAGATTTCCCCCTCATAATGGCGAGTCAGCCTGCCTTATAATTCGTGCAGTGAAGAACTTAGTGGGATTTTCTTTGCTTTGTTTATCAAATAAGGTGTGTTCTGTTTTCCCAGGTTAAAAAAAAGCAGATAAGGGGGGGAATTTAAACCTATTTTCTTAAAAAAGAAAAACAAACCCCAAGCAACTAAAAATTGTTTTAAAACAAATTTAAGACAAATCAGCAAACATCTGCATTGTTTACCAAATGCTCAACCATATGCTTAGGTGCGGAGTGGGATGCCAAGCAAGTACTGGTCCCTGCCACAGGCGAGGCGACAGTCTGGTGTGTAGATCAGCCTCCACACAGGAAACAATTAGAGAACAATGGAGTCCAGAGTATCCTACTACTTGGTGCTTAGAGAAAGTTTCAATTGGCAGTCTTAAAGCTGGGAACCTAGTTACTATGTTCAACCAATTGGATTTCCAGTAGACCTTCCAGGGGAGAGAGAGTCCTGGTTAACTTTTTGCTTCCTTGGTGAAAAAGAGTTAAGCCAAGTTGAGATTTCTCTAAGGCCTCAAAGCTCCTCATATTTAATATGTATTTCAAACTTAGGACCATGCCAGATGGCCCTTGAATATTTTCTGAGTGGATATTTGAAACGAGCAAAATCCTCCATGGGTTTGGTGATTGGAGAATGGGGTTTTCCTGGCACAGGGTCACCTGCCGTCTCCAGCAGTTTGAGTAGATGTAAACTTTTTGTCTTTGGCCCGTGTTTGCCGTGAGCGTACATTTTAATATGCTGGCTCTGTCTAGTTTCTGTTGGGGCTTCTCATGGTGGTGGCAGCTGGGGCTCCAACTGCCTTGGAGCCCCGGGCAGATGCAGGGTGCCGCAAAACCAGTGTGAAGGGGGAGTTCAGAGCTAAGATCTTGGCGTGCAGGGGCAATAAATCTGGGAAGCAGTGTTATTAAGATCTCAAATTTTAATATTCTGATGAATCAAAGGAAAGCATAGAGATGGGGGTCAGAAGAAGCAGGGAATTCACCCCAGAGCAGGTAAACTCTGGATATAGAACCAGAACATGAGCAATACCTTGGGCTGTTTGTGACGTTGGGGCAGAAAGATAGAGGATGGGGATAGAGGAAGTTGGCTGTTGGTAGCCCTGACAGAAGGGGCGTGGGGGTGGCTAAGTGGTTTTCCTTTATTTGCTTAATTTGTCCTAAGTCAAGTCAGAGGAGGTTCTCTTTCCTGGCTTTCCGAGTATGAGGGTTTTGCGGTTTGTTTCTTTGCCGCCACCCCCTTCCCCATGGCTTCCACGAAACAGTATTTTAAAAAATGAACCAAACTGGGAAAATCATCTTGTCCGCCTGGCTCTCCTTCATTCTCAAGCCACATCCATGTGAATTCCTTACACCACACTGTCCTTTCATTTCGTGGAGACAAACGTGGTTTGTATATTTTAGTTGGTTCTCCTAAAAAAATGATACTCTTTTCTGGAATAAGTCATTCTCACAGTTAAAACGTAGTCTTTCCTAGAATCCTACAGGGAGAAAAAAAATGATCAAAAGGTCAGTATTCTGACCACATAGAGGCCTGGCTCACAAAAATCTGCACTTGGCTTTTCTGTGGGCGTGTCAGTTTTAGTTTTGTGTCAACTGGAAGGTGCGTAGCAGCTTGAAATGACCCATCTGAGGGGTACGGCCAGGACTCGGTGATCTTGTGTGGATACCTTCCAGCTGTAGAGTTGCCATGTCAGATGGACCTGCCCAAGTGGAAGGTTGAGATTCCTCTCTATCCTTTTTTTTTTTTTTTTTTTTTTAAAGATTTTACTTGAGACAGCACAAGCAACAGTGGGGGAGGGGCAGAGGGATAGGGAGAAGCAGGCTCCCCACTGAGCAGGGAGCCTGAAGCTGGGCTCCATCCCAGGACCCTGAGATCATGACCTGAGCCAAAGGCAGATGTTTGACTGACTGAGCCACCCAGGTGCCCCTCTTTTCTTCCTTTCTTTTCTTTCTCCTCTTTTTTCCTTTCTGTCTTTTCTTTCTTCCTTTCAGTAGCCTCCATGCCCAGTGTGGAGCCCAACACAGGGCTTGAACTCATGACCCGGAGATTAAGACCTGAGCTGAGATCAAGAGTCAGATGCTCGACCAACTGAGCCACCCAGTTGTCCCTATCCCTCTTTTCTGCCTGAAGATATCAAATGAAAGTGGGAGAAAAACTGTGGCATCTCTGTGTTGTGTTCCTGAGCACGAACCCCAGGATGGGGAGTGGGGGGATTAGATACAGGACTTATGAAATAGATGTTTTATTGATACAGAGAAATGGAATAAGCCGAGATGGGCATTTTAAATTGTATACTGGATTTAGAATATTAGACTTTTAAAGCTAAACGTACAGCCCTTTCATTTTGCAACTAAGGCCTTGGAGGAGGCAGTCACATACTTTTGCTGAAATTTAGAGTTAGTAGCAGGGCCAGAGCTCAGACTCTCCGTTCTATTATGATCTTTCTACTTCTGCTTGTTAAGTACAAATGGAGACGGCTGGAAGATCTGGAGCAGGGCAGTGATGTAGCTTTCTTTTTTGAAAAAAATCATTCTGGCTTCTAGGTGGAAATGGCTTGAGGGGCAAGGGTGGAAGCAGGGAGACCAGGTAGGGGTTGAGAAATGAGGATGACTTGGAGTAAGGTAATAGGAGTGGATGTGGTGCAGACGGGGCCAATTCCGGATGTGTTTGACGGGGAACTGGTGGGGCTTTGGTTGGCTGGAGATGGGAGTGTGCCTGAGGTGAGGGAAAGTGAGGCATCAAGGGTTGTTTTACTTGATAGGTCTGGATGCTGGGATGATAACTGCTGCTGAGGGGGACTTGACCTGGGTGGACAAGTTTGGAGGGAAAACCAGGAGCTCTCAGTAAATCAGATAATAAGTTTGAGATGCCGTTATTTGTCCAGGTAGATGCGACAAGTTGGCAGTCGTAGGTAGTAGACCAGCTCAGAGAAAGTGTTAAGACTGGAAATGATAAGTTTGGGCTATTTTTGCATATAGAAGTATTTAAAGCTTTGGGACTAGACTGCCCAAAAAGTCCCTGAATCAAGCCCTTCCTGGCTCAGCTTAACCTTGGCAAGGGGCAGCTGGTGGGAAGAAATGAGGATGGGCTGGATCTTCAGAAACAGAAACTGAAGACCATCCTGGGAACTTGAGAATCTGCTTATAAAGTAGTAGAAATGATAGGTTTCTATTTTTTCACTTAGTTTGAAGTGTACATGTAAATGGTACAGTTATCTTAATTTATTCAAATAACTCACTGGCATCTAGCAGAATTTACTGTAAATTTAAATTTGCTGTTGCTTGTGTCCTTATGTGGTCCCAAGCCATACCCTCCAGATGAATCTGATCTTGAGTCCTGATGGTCTCTGATTTCCCTGTGGCCTCTTATGGCATCAGTGAGGAATGACTTCTATTACCAAATGCTTCCACCTAATTTCCAAAACCCGAGTGTCCCCTGCAGCTGTGAGTTCATTGTTGGACTACCTTGACTCATGGCAATTCTTAAACTGTACCCTCTATTTTCAATAAACTGCCAGCCTAACAGTGTGAATTAATCCACAGTGGAAAATTTGTAATAGTGATTCACTTTGCATTCATATGTGCAAATAGTCTTTCCTACTTCCATATTTAGTCCTCTTACTATCTTAAACCTTGAAAAGAGCAACTTACCTATTACGAAATGATCTAGGGCAGTTCCCTTTAGGTGTGTTGGTGGTATGTCGCCTGCTGATGCTCAGTAGAGTTAAGAAGCTTACTCTCTCCTGTAAACACCATCAATTCTGCACCTTCTACCTAAATTATCTAGAGCACCTACTATGTGCCAAGCCTCGTGCTGGGGATGGAGTTACAACGGTGGGCAAAACAGATGGTTCTGAGCCTCTTGGGCCTTGACTATCTAGTTAGGAACTGACATCATGCAGATAACCACTCTGATCAAATTGTAAGAACTTTGGCAAGCACTGTAAAGAATCTACAAACTGATGGGGCACCTGGGTGGCCCAGTCGTTGAGCGTCTGCCTTCGGCTCGGGTCGTGATCCCGGGGTCCTGGGATCGAGCCCCGCATCGGGCTCCCTGCTCGGCGGGAAGCCTGCTTTTCCCTCTCCCACTCCCCCTGCTTGTGTTCCCTCTCTCACTGTCTCTCTCTGTCAAATAAATCTTAAAAAAGAAAAAGAAAAAAAATCTACAAACTGTTATAAGAGGGATAAAGGGGGCCTGTGGCTTGGAATCAGGGGCTCAGGGAAGAAGTCAAGTAAGACCTGAATAGCAAGTGAAAGTGACAGAAGTGAGGGGTTGTCTTAGTCTGTTTGGGCTGCTGTGAACAAAATACCACAGACTGGGTGGCTTATAAACGACAGAAAGTTATTGCCCACAGTTCTGAAGGCTGGAAGCCCAAGATCACAGCACTAGTCGTGATCACATTCACAAGCAGGACCTTCTTCCTAGTTCCTAGTTGGTGTTTTCTCACTTTATCCTCACTTGGTGAAAGGGGCAGGGATTTCTCTGGAACTTCTTTGATAAGGCACTAATCCCATTGGGGAGGGCTCTGCCCAAAGGCCCCACCTCTTACTGTCATCACCTTTGGGGTTTCAACATGAATTCAGGAATTCAGCATGAATTTTGGGGGCACGTAAACATCCAGACCATCACAGACGTGCTGGGGGTTCGGCAGCCTCAGTATTCCAGGAGGAGGGAGCAGCATGTGCCACTGGCTTATGCCACGTGATGTACAGAGACTGTTAACAGTTCTCTTGGGTTATACGCTCAGTACTGTAGGTCAAAGGGGATTTTTTTGCATTCATTCTGAAACTTGGCAGCACATCCGAATCACCTGGGGAAGCCTGCTAAAGATACAAATTGTAAAAAATAAAAATTCTGAATCCCCACCCTAGGAGATTGGTTCCGCAGGTATCCAGGTGGGCTCCAGAATCTGTACCTGTGATTTTCATGAGGTTTGTTCTAGAGTCTGGAAACAAAAACTGCTCCACAAGGGCTGAAAACCAACCCCAGTGGTCCCAGTGTCTCCCAAGTGGGCCTTAGGCAAAAGGAGCAGGCTGGATTGATAGGACTTCTGTCCTGAGTAGGAAATGAGAGTAGCCTCAGGGAAGAAAGGAGGGAGTAGGACTCCAAAGACTACGTACACTTTTTCTTCCTCCACAGCTCCTGTTTCGTTTCTTTCTTTCTTTTTTTTTTTAGGTTTTATTTATTTATTTATTTGAGAGAGAGAGAGAATGAGAGAGAGCACGAGAGGGAAGAGGGTCAGAGGGAGAAGCAGACCCTGCGCTGAGCAGGGAGCCCGATGTGGGACTCGATCCTGGGACTCCAGGATCATGACCTGAGCCTAACAACTGAGCCACCCAGGCGCCCTCCTGTTTCCTTTCTTGTGTCCTCAACATTGTCAAGCTTGTGGGGAAAGTAAAATTCCGATACCCCCTTATCTAGCTTATCTAGCTTTGTTCAGTTTTCTAAAGATGTTTTTATTACAGTAACTCTTTTATAGCAAATAAAATTAGATTCCAGGAGCTAGCACTCAGTTAACTTGGGCAGACCTGCTCTACTTAAATGTTTGTGTTAAGAAAATGATAACAAAGTGGAAGGAAAGGTTATCTGTGTACCCAAGTCTCTGATGATGCTTGGTGTCTGGAGCAGAATACTTCCCAACTATGAGAAATACTGAATAGTAACTAGCTTGTATCTGCTTAGAGGCTGGCTAAATTTTAGAGCCCCCAAATATCTAAATATAAAAGTGAAAAAATAGTAGCAAGTGACTGACAGAAATTTTAGAGCAGAAGCTACAAACAGCCTGAGCACTAGATTGGCCCTGTGGACTATTTTCTTTTGCCTGAATTTGTGTGTGTGTGTGTTTGGTTTTTTGTTTTTCCTTTGAGCTGATATTTACAAACGAGAATTCTGGTGAAAAATCAGATTTCAGTTTCACCAACTAGAGCTGTTTCCTGATCCTGGTCATTCTTTGAGTTTGAAGAAACAGTTTAAACACTGAAGGAAACGTTCTAAGTAACAGGCAAGATATTTTTGAGAAGCTCTAGAATTGCTAGAAATGAGTTAGTATGAATAATGGAATTACATATAGTAGCCCAAGAAGAAGGCCTACAATTGAACCTTGAAAATCTTTTTGGGTGGTATTAATTGGAGCTGTTTTCTTTGTTCGTTTTATGTTCTATTCCTTCTCAAAATGCCAGAAGTACATTTGGTACCAGGATAAGAAATTCCTGTTCCTCCTTGTTGTTTTCACACTTGAGATGTTTGTGGAGAGTTATTGGATCCCCCTTGGGTCCCTCATCTTGTGTCTTTGCCAAAATGTAGACATTCAGCTCTTCAGAATCTTTCCAGGCCAAGTGCTCTCCCAGGCTCTCACATAGCCACTGGAGTCATTTTAGCTCTTGTCTAGATTAATTGTGATTTATTTTGAGCCAACTGATAATCTTCAGGGACAGAAAACCAAATATTCCAAGGGGAGTCTGTTGATGACGGAGTTAGTAGTTTTGATTTGGGTTGTTTTGGTGGGAGTGACCAATACTTATGAGCTATTTAAGCAGAATTCCTTTTAAGAGAGAATCCTGGTTCCTGTTATCATAACAAGTTTATTTTTTGGCCTTGTATTTCTCCTCTCCAGTTGCCAAGATCTATTTGAAAATCGTTATTTTCCGAGGTTAACTTTGCTGCATGTTCACATTTTCCAAGAACTTTATAAGAGCTATTTTTATACTGACACTGTTTTCTTTAATTGTTGAAATCACTAGATTGACAATCTTTCCCCCTCTAGAGGTTCAGGGACACACACACCATTAGTTTTCTCTTTGAACTTCATTTCGTTCCCTGTGTAAGTTTGGCCTACTTTCTGTCTGCATTTTTTTTCCCCCTAACCCTGTGGTAATTTGTCAAGCCCACTCTAATCTCCTTAATCCTTTGGCTAAAGGGTTTTGAGGTTTAATGTTTTAATCTAGGGGCCTCGGTATTTAAGTAATTAGAGGTCCTATTTCTAGCTCTGTCCCTTAGATAAATCATCTTAGGGTTTTTTTTTTTTTCCCTATGTACAGATAGTAGAACTCTGAAAATATATATTGGACCAGAATTTGAAGCTTTGAATTGAGCTGCGTGAATTAAAGAAAGTGTTCCATGTTGTTCACATTTCCTGCAGTTCTTACAAACTCTTACAAACTTAGAAAATTTATTTTTATTTTTTTACAGAATTTGATGCTGTAGAGTTTATTACTTCTAACATTTTTTTAATACTTGAGAACATGTTAACTTATGGAAAATGTTCTTTTTTTCTATTATCAGATAATCTGGACATTCTTTAAAAATGTTAAAAATTCTTTTCTTGTCAGGAACAGTTTGGTCTGGAAGGATTTTACCTCTTTACATTCTAGGTTTCTTCCTTTTTAGTCAACAAGCATTTGAACACCCACTAGATATAAAGGGAGCTAATGGGAGAGAAAGACATTGACACAGTACATTTATTACATAGTGTAAAAAAACACAAAGTATCATCAGTATGAAAAAGGTAGTGTGGAACTACTAATTATGGCCTTATAATGCTCACACTGTTCTCCTGTTTCCTTTATGGTGGGAACAGTTCTAAATGCTTTGTGTGCATTAACTCATTTAATCCTTGCAACTATCCCCTGTGGTAGGCACTATTATTATTGCAGTTTTACTGAGAGACTCACAAGGGTACAGAGAAATTCATTTGTCCAGGTTTACCCAGGCCTTAAGTGCTGGCTCTGGAATCCAGAGCTAAGTAGTCTGGCTTGCATCCACACTCTTAACTATGACCCCTACATTATGCTGCCTTTCAAAAGAGGAAGCTGTCCATTCTTTGAGTGTCGGCTTTTGTAGCACTTCCAATTTTGGGTATTGGCAAAAGTGCATTCCAGGCTACAGTAAAGGGGAGAGAAGAAACGTGGAGGGAAGACAGTGAGGAGCCTAGCAAGTGTAGTTGGGGAGAGGCAGAGCGGAGCAATGGGGAGATGAGCCTACATCCTGAGAATGGGGGTCCTGAAAATTTTCAGTTCCTTATTGAATAATTTATCCAAGAGCTGGTGCTTAATAAAGAGGAGAAATTACTTTGGCTTGATGGCAGACACTCTAGCATGGGGTTACAATTCTCTGAGACCTGGGGCAGGAAACTTGACCTTGCCGTGTTGTTACTAGTTTATTTATCTGTACAGTGGGGCCACTAGATTGAGGGTAATCCGTATGAAATGCTTGGAACAGCACTTGGCACATAATAAGAGCTCAACGGGTGGTAGAAGGAGCAATTAGAGTTAAAATTTGAACTGGGCTTTAAGGAGAGAGGTAGAATTTAGACAGGGTTATCAAAATGAGGAGTTGTTGGGAAAGTAGAAAGACTTTGAACATATTCTCGTTTATTGGTGTATGCTTTAGAAATGTAGGTGGGAGGGGTGCCTGGGTGGTTCAGTCATTCAGCGTCTGCCTTCAGCTCGGGTCATGGTCCCAGCGTCCTGGGATTGAGTCCTGCATTGGGTTCCCTGCTCAGTGGGAAGCCTGCTTCTCCCTCTCCCACTCCCCCTGCTTGTGTTCCCTCTCTCACTGTCTCTCTCTGTCAAATAAATAAAATCTTTAAAAAAGAAATGTAGGGGCGCCTGGGTGGCTCAGTCGGTTAAGCATCTGCCTTCAGCTCAGGTCATAATCC
Organism: Leptonychotes weddellii; assembly: GCF_054177405.1. Classification (NCBI taxonomy): domain Eukaryota; kingdom Metazoa; phylum Chordata; class Mammalia; order Carnivora; family Phocidae; genus Leptonychotes; species Leptonychotes weddellii. The sequence continues at coordinate 114,584,441 of NC_138370.1, read as the reverse complement.
CAGGGTCCTAGAATCGAGTCCTGCATCGGGCTCCCTGCTCAGCGGGGAGTCTGCTTCTCCCTCTGCCTGCTGCTGCCCCTGCTTGTGCTCTCTCTATGTCAAATAAATAAAAAAATAAAAAAAAAGAAAAAAGAAATGTAGGTGGGATCAGATCAAAGGGACCAGGAATTCCCAGTTAAGATGCTAGGTTGAATAAAGGCCTAAAAATTTGATGTACAAGTGTTAAAAATAAACCAGTGAAGAGCCTAGAGAAAGACCGCATTTGCTTAGGGGTGGTGTTATCAAGAACATTTCAAGAACTGGTTTGCTAAGGGGCACTGCTGCCCAACACTGCCTGAGAGCACAGGGGATTTGCATTCAACTCCTGTGGGGCACATTCCCATAGCTTGGCAATTCCCGGTATAAATGGTTCCCTTAAACTTAGGCACTTGAAAATATTTTACTGCCGCCCCCACCCACCCCTTTTTAATTCCAAGGCACTTGCTTATTTGTTTCTCTCTCGATTGTCACAGCAACCTTGTGAGTTAGGGCGGTTGGCACGAATCACCATTTTACATGCCATGGAATGGAGTCTAATGATTTAAGCTCCTAAGTGGCAGAGCTGGGGGCATGAAACCAGGACTCTTGGCTCCTAGTTCCAGTCCTCTTTCTACCACAAAACATGGCCTCTGTGGAGTAATGATCATTTTTTTTAACACTTTTATTTGAAGCGTTAAGAGCTCTGCTTTTCTCCATGGCCTTGCCTTCACGTCAGTGCCTGATAAATGCAGATTTTGGGTGGAATCGATGATTCAAATGAGAGGATGATTAAAACTCAGTTTTGGTCCTGGTAGCCATGTGGCTTTCTCTGAGGTTTCTACCCTTTAAGGAAGGAGGCCACCAGGTATGAGATCTCTCGGTTCTCTCCATCTACATTGTTCCCCCCTGCCCCCCCAAAAATCTGTAATTACATCCACCATTTACAGCTTTCCCTTTGATCTCACAGAAGGAGCAGATCCTTCTCTTGCCCTTCTACCTACACACCCTTTTTGGTTACCTTAAGCCTTTCCCTCGCTACTTGCCTCTTTCCTAAGAGTCTAGTTACATTCAAGCCTTTCCTAGCTTAAGGGCAAAACAAACCTTTCCTCACTCCTGTTTTACTCTAATTACCTCTTTCTTGTTCTCTTCCTAGCCAGTGCTCTGGAGAAAGAAGTAGGTAAACATTCTTTGCCTGCATCCTCTCTTCCCAGGTAATCTCCGAACCCACCGCAGGCTGCGGGGTTCCCCTGCCACTCCACAGTGCTGCCTCCAGTGGACGCCTGGTGGACAGAATCAAGGAGTTCTCTTGAGGCGGGGGTTGCTTGCTTGGCCTCTCCATGGCCTCTGGCACTGTTGACCACCATCCCCTGAAACACTGCCCTCGTTTGTCTGGTTTTTCTCCTGCCTCTTTACACATGCTTTAACAATCCCCATTGGAGGCTGCCTTTCCCACCTCTTCCCCAAGCTCTGCTTTCAACCATCTTTTCTCATTCTGCAGTCTTTTGCTGGTGATCTCATCTGCACATAAGATTTCAACTGCTTGCACGCTCATGACCACCAAATTGATTTTTCTAGCCTAAAACTGCAGAAAGTTTTTTCCAGCTCTAGATCGTTTTATCCAGCTCTTGTTGTTGGTGTTGCCCAGGCATCTCAAATTCAGCATCTGTGACGGATTTCATTACGTCTCCTGTGCCTCTTCGTGCACACAAAATATTCTCCTTCTTTCTGGTCGTCAGTCTCCATTCCTTTCTGTCCCCTGCATTATCCATTTGGCAACCCAGTCCTATGGATATTGCCCAAGTCATCCTAGTTTAAAATCCTTCAGTACCTCTTCATCGCCCAAGATAAAAATCCAGATTATTTCCAATTGCCTTCTCTCCAACCTCCCCCTCCCCCAATTGCTTTCTTGATGGGATTGTTACCTGTCTCTCCAGGCATGGGTTATGGCCCTCCTGCTGATGCTTCCTTGTCCTTTCTGTAGCCACCCAGACCCTGAAAGACATGACCTTCTCCTCTGTGCTCCTGGTACCCAGACTTCTTCCTCAGGACTTCTTGGTGTTATCCTCTGTGTCTTTCTCCAGGTGGTAAAAACACTTTGAGGGCAGGATCATGTGTCTCCTTTGCTTCTTTGTCCTTTGTGTTCAGCACAAGTGAGGACAGGAGCAAAAACGGGAATTTTCCTGTTCTGTGCTAAGCTCGAGTTCTTAGTTCACTTGGATCTGTGGTCTGAAAGATAATCTCTTATAAATGTTTATCGGAGTGTGTGTGTGGGGGCAATTTGATGCGGGACTGTATTTCCTATTTAGGACACTGGGTTGGGAAGCAGGCACTAAGTTCAGAAATTTTTTAAAGAAATTGTTTGACTTACCATTTTTAGCCTAAGTATTTCCTAGGTCATGTTAGGCATTCTTACATGTGGATTTGAAAATAAGCAGCCTAATCCGATCATTAGGTGTTCTTAGTAGAGCTCTGGCCTCCTAATTGCTGTTCTTTCAGCATTGAGTTTAGAGATTAATCAGGTGGTTTTATTTACTGTAAAATTTGGAAAGTCATGATTTTTCTGTATCTGTCATGTATGTAGGTGCTTTCCTCTCTATTTAAATAGGACACCAAATTTCCTTTAGTGAATTTTGGGTTTCTTTTTATATAAGTGCTTACATATGATAAAATTGCTGTTAATATCAGAGGATTCTCAATTTTAAATATTTTGCCATTGAATGAATCACTTTTTTGGGAATGAGCCAACCATTTTGGGTAGGGGCATTAACTCTTCTAGGCCACTTGGGTATCATTAATTGGTATCCTAGTAACTTAAGAATTATTGACCCTGAAAATGCCTGACTGGCAACCTGGGTTTAATTTTCTAGTAAGATTAATTATCTTGCAGGAAAGAGTAAAACAGAGACACCAGGGTTCTTTATGTCCCTTATATTCTCTCAAGATTCCAGTGAGCTAGTTGCTACGATGGGGGAAAACACTGGTGTGTTGTTCTGAATCTAATTGAGTCCTTTATTATGTGATGACTCACCTATAGTTCACAGATTTATTCCATGCAAGTCATGTAAAATAACTACACTGTGGTTTGTTTTGCTTACTTGGTTCATGTTTCTGGTGATCTGTCAGGCTGCATATGCCAATCCGCTGAAGCAGGCTTTTGGCAGGCTTTGGCAGGTCTCCTGTGGCAAGCAGGAGACCATCACACAGTACAGCCATGGGGCTGCCTCGCCCTGTGTCCCCCACACAGAGGGCCTTTTCACAATCTCCCCGAGGGGACTGAAGATGCCCATAGTGTATGTGGGGCTATGCTTCATATAAAAAGAGACTCAGGTCTTCAAAATGAGCCTGTTCCCCAGTATCGTGTTCTCCCATTCCCCCATTTGTGAGAGAAGGAAGCATTAAAGCCAACTTTATTATTATTATTTTTTTAAAGATTATTTATTTATCTATTTGACAGAGAGACACAGCGAGAGAGGGAACACAAGCAGGGGGAGTGGGAGAGGGAGAAGCAGGCCTCCCGCGGAGCAGGGAGCCCGATGTGGGGCTCGATTCCAGGACCCCGGGACCATGACCTGAGCAGAAGGCAGATGCTTAATGACTGAGCTACCCAGGCGCCCTAAAGCCAACTTTAGAGAGTGTTCACCCTCAGAGGGCCAGGGTATTGTATGGTGGGATTGATTGAGTTGCCAGCATCTGAAAATTAATACACTTCACATTGAAATCTGGATTTTGATTTTTTTTTCCCCATAAACATTGTCAACATAGGTTTTGCATTCCTGCAAAGCTACAATTGGCTAATCCTTTAGGGCACACACACTGGCTTGAGCCCTGTGAGTGTCAGTGTTCTCTCTCTGTGAATTCAAGTATTTCTACGTCCTCATGGTTATTCCTCCCTCTGGGCAGATCCAATGGATGAAAACCCAGATGTGCAAAAGACCTATCTTTTCAGAAGGATTTATAATGAAATGTGTTTAATGGTATCTAGTTAAAGTAAAAAGCAATTGATTTTCAAACTTTTATTTTTGTTATTGTTTTTTAAGTAAGCTCTGTGCCCAGCACGGGGCTTGAACTTATAACCCTGAGATCAAGTCACCCCGTGCTCTACCAACTGAGCCAGCCAGGTGCCCCTGATTTTCAAACTTTCATTTTTATTTTTTTAAAGATTTTATTTATTTATTTGTCAAGAGAGAGAGAGCACAAGCAGGGGGGAGCGGCAGCCCGAAGGAGAAGCAGGCTCCCCGCCGAGCAAGGGGCCCGATGTGGGACTTGATCCCAGGACCCTGGGATCATGACCTGAGCCAAAGGCAGACGCTTAACAGACTGAGCCACCCAGGCATCCCTGATTTTCAAACCTTTAAAAGAAATTATGTAAAGTTGGTCCTACTTTGCTGCTTCATCTTTGCCCTTATTTCCAAATACAGAGATGTTTTCCAATAAGCCTTTAAATGTATGATTCAGATAGTTAAGTCATATTTTAAAGAAAACCCCACAATGTTAGCCTCCTTAACTTTTTTTTTAAGTTGTTTGCTACCACCTAAAACTGTGGAACATGGATTCTTATTTTCCTTGTCACCAAGTAGAAATACCCCCCCCCCCCTAGTTTCCTAAATGAGGAGGTGGGTAGTCAGTCATGCTCTTCTCAGCTCTAAAATATTATGATTCTTTTTAAAAAAGGAATTTGAATTCCTGGCAGTTGGATGCTGATGCTGTTTCCTATGCTGAGACCAGTAGCATATTCTTCAGTACCTTTTATTCAAAATTATTTTTCTTGTTTCTATAGTGAATAATGGGAAATGGGGCTTCAACGCCCATTCAGTGGGCTTTCCTTCCTTTGATCTTAGCAACATGTATACGTGTTTGTGTTTTTGTTTTTATGGTTTGAACAACCTTTATTAGTTGAAACAGGAAGGGGAAGAGAGGAAGAGATACAACAGCTTTGGTTCCTGGCTCCAGAGACTCGCATCTCCCCCAAAAAGGCTGATCTTAAAAATATTGATCCTGTAGTTGTATGGACAGTTCATGTTGAGGTTTCTATAAGGTACAGGTTTCTGTACTTGTACAAGTATGCAAGTATACTTAATTAGTATAGGGTACTATTTAAGAATTGGGGTGTGACTGTTTTCGAGAATTTCCAAACTATTCTTTCTTGTTGGATATGATTTTGTTTCCCCTCTGTCGATATCATTGCTGAGAATTTTGATGTGTTAATACTAATAACTAGGGATAAATAATAAATCTATAATAGAGTATATAGCCCATGGGACATTAAAAACTTTGCAGCTGTTGAAGGGAACGAAGATATACTTTAATTTTTTTTTTTTTAAGTCATCTTGGTTTTTTTGTTTTTTTGGCTAATTAGATGGGACGTTAAGGCATTGTAGGTGGTGGTTAAGAGCATGATTTTTGGATTAAGGAAGACTTGGGTTTGAATCTTTATCTCAAACTAGCTGTTAGACCACAGGCAAATTACTTAAATACTAAAAATTACTGTTCAAGCCTCCATTTCTTACCTTTACAGCAGAAATAATAGAATTTTTCTCATAAAATAGTTGTCAGGCTTAAAAAGAAAATGTACATGAAACCCTTAGATTAGTGACTGGCATACAGTAAATATTTAATAGCTGCTGTATCTATGTCATCACAATTATTCTAACATTGTCTAAATGTATGAGTAAATGTAGTAGATTCACTTCTTTGCCTTGGTTTAGAATCTGAAATTTGGGTAGTTTTAATAGTTTTGAATTTCTTCCTCCCTGCCCCCCCCGCCCCCCCCAGTGGTGTTGTGTGCATGTGAGGGGGAGGGAAGGGTGGGGCAGAGGGAGCCGAAGAGAAAGAATCTTAAACAGGCTCCATGCCCAGCAGACCCTGATATGATGACTAGAGCCAAAATCAAGATTCAACCAATTGAACCATCCAGGCACCCCAATAGTTTTGAATTTTAAGGCTTTAAAGAGATACAAATGGGAGGTAATCTGTCTAATGGATGGCACTATGGAGTCAGAATACCCGGGTTTATTTTCCTCCATCTTTAAATGAGACATTTCTACTTGAGCTACAGGGCTGGTGTGAAAATGAAATGGGTTATACATTTGCCTAGCATACAGTAGACTACATGATGTCCCACCTTCATTGACATGCCGTAACAGTAAAAGCAAATTCATACTGTAGGAAAATTGTATATTTACTCATCTGCAAATTTCTTTATTGACTTTACAACTATGTTTAGAAGTCATCAGGATCCTAAGGTGTGTGCTAATGTTTTGGCTTGGTTTGATTGTATTTCTCAAGTGTTTTGGTGAAGTAATGAAATTCTTTGTCATGCATTTAATTTTATTCAAATTTTAAAATACGGTTTTTAAAATAAGAGATTTGAATGAATATTTTGTACCACTAATAAAGTACTGAGTACCTGCTGTGTTTTTCAGGATTCCAGAATTGTATTAATTGTTGTGAGAGCTCCATGGGGCTAGTTCCAGCCTTGTGAAGAGCTTTCGGTTGTATTTGGGCATCATGAAACACATGGGGGGAAGTTACGGTACTGAACTGCAGATCATATAGTGTTAATTTTGTCATCTGGGTCACAAGTCCAGTAAGAATAGGCATGAGTAGGCATATTCATGTAATTTGTGAAGTCTTCCTGAGTCTGCTATAGAGAGTGGGCAACACTTATATAAACTAATAAAATAGGATGACTTTATGAAGTAGGGAAGTCACCACAGCTTTTCTGAAAAACATCAGTGAAATGTCCCAGGACATCCATTCAATTTTGGGTTCAAATAATATTGATTAGTACCGGAACTTCCAAAAGAGTATAGGGGCACCAATATTTATTTTATGTATCTTAATGCAAGTGAAAAAAAATATGTATACCAGCACACCAAATTCAGGATTTCATAAATACTGTTACTTATGAGGCCAGGGAAAAACTGAATTGATCATAAGTTGATTTAAAGAAAATAATACAGGCGGTGCTATATGGTATCCTTGTCAAGATAGTGTGGAAATGACTGAAAGTTTGGGTAAAACTGCTGTAGACTATTCTTTGAGTCACGGAGGAAAGAATTTACAAAGTTTGGCTGGAGATGGACCCGTGTCAAAGAAGGAAAGTAAGCTTGAGTCCTGGTGGTGACTTGGAACATTTCCTTGTCTTTGCCAGTGAAGGACCTCTTCATGCTTGAAGAGCTTCCCTCTGTTCAGAACTCAGTTTTGTCCACTGTTTCCTTTCCCCCTTCCTCCACCTCCTCTATTCAACTGGCACTTAATAGATGTTTCTCCTACTTACAGCTGCTTCTGCTGCTACCAGTATCATACTATAGAAATTTTTCTTGAGTGAGGAATATTTTTTAGAAGACTTCAATGAAAATATTGTTTGAAATTTATTTCTGACTGTGCCAGCAGGTTGTCCTGCAAAGTTACCAGGTATGTAGGCTGGGAAGGAGATTGGGGCTTAACTCTGAGTATTTTCAGAGGTGGAAGCGGTACAAGGGCCATCGATTTCCTGCAGGATATCAGGATAGGGTAGAGTATCCCTACATGGTAATGAAGACACAGCTGATTTTGATGAGTATTACAGCCTGTGTTTTAGTTCCCTTGCTTGAAGACTTAATAATTTTTTATTGATTGGCACTGTGGGATAGGTCATGGCATTCATCCTTAAGAGCAGGTCTCATGCCACAATGGAGAAATTCTCAAGAATGCTCTAGTTGGTTAAGTAAACCCCAGGGTTTGGCTTTCTAGTGGCCCCTCATTGATTGCCCGTCCAGTAGACTCTGCAAAAGGGCAGTCATGGAGAAGGGCAGTGCTGACATGACCAGTCCCTGTTTTCCCCTGCTGGCCCCGAAACTCTTCTCAGGGAAAGCCTTTTTTGCACTTTTTCCTTGTCCAATAAATGGCTTGACAGGAGGGCTATCCTGGAGGCAGGCTCAACTGAACCCTTAGGGCTTATCAGCACTTGCCTGGTGGACAGCACCACAGCCCCTCCCCGGGCTCCCTCCATCCTCCCAGTCTCTAGTTCCTAGGGCCCAGGAGCCAGCCTCTACAAATTACCTTGTTTTCCCCACATTAATTAATTCAGAATTTATTAGAAACATATTGCAGACATAAGTGTCCATAGGTGATGGCTGCTCCAAAGCTGAAGAGACCTTGGCTGTTTAAGGATAAATCAGAGGAAAGTGCAAGTAAGGATTGTACTAAATAGTTATTAAAAGATACCAAATTTGTTGTCACTCATTCCTTCAGCATTCCCTCCCCCCTTCCAGAGGAGGTTTTTATATGTATTCATTAAATAAAGCTTGTTTTGGGTGATGGTGTGGAGAAGTGGGAAAGTTTAGTAGAATGGAAAAACAGGGAAAAAATAAAAAGACTGAGGCTTTTATAAGAGTGTAACAGTAAAAATGATGTATCTTATTGAGAATGTACTATGTACCAGGCACTGTGTTTAAGCCCTTTCCATGCAGCGAGCTTGTAGTTGGTCCCTGGCAGAGTCTTATCTGGAAGCCAGTCTGTCCAACTCAGACCCTTGCTCATGAGCACTACACTGCAAGGCCAGAACCATTGAGGATGAATTGGAGGAACATCTGAGACTTTTGAAAATCCCCAATTGCGAAGTCTGCTCAAGTTTCTTTAACCAATTGCAATAAAAAGCCTAACTTCACAAGAATTATTGTGTGCATCTGGGCAAGTATGAGTGATGAGCTACCGTGAGAAGTGGGTTCTAGGGTGTTGAATTCATGTTTGTTCGCTAAGCAGGATTACAAACCCATGCACGTTAATGGGATTTCAGGGCTGTTGTTAAATTTGCAGAATCAAGGGACCTTTTGGATGTATTTTTACTGGCTACAAGTATCACCCAGTCTTTTCTGCTGCTTATGAGTTCCAGGTAGAGACTTGATGAGACCAATAGGTCACCCTGCCCTTTGTAGCTGGAACTCTCTTCCTGTCGAATGTCTTCGAAAACATGTGTTTCTAATCTGTCACAATTGGTTTGGCCAAAAACAAAACTGTAGCCTGATTTGTTTAAAGGAACAAAAATACACACCAAAGTTCCAGTGCACAAAGCGCGGTTTACTTCTTTGTTGACTTTTATGCTTTTTATTACTGTGATTTTTATTTCCCATCAGTGTGCTGGGTAAGTAAAGTTATTTGCAGAACATATATACTACCCATAAAAATACTCATTTTTATGTTGGATTTTTTCTTATGTGTAAAATTATAGCATTACGAACTACTTTTGTGTTAATGAATAACTTTAGCAAAATACTAAGATGACTGTTGAGGGATAAATAAAAAAACTTAGGAAACTTAAGGTCATTTGTTTTGAAATACATAATGTTGGAATTACTTAAATGAATTTTTTTTCTCTAGACTCTTGAGGTTCTTTTGCCATTGATCAGTGCGTGTGTGTGTGTGTGTGTGTGTGTGTGTCTGTGTTGGTGTATTTTTATGAAGTTGGGTTCTAATGTGAGCATGAAAATTGCCCTATCTACTCCATGAATACACTGCCTTTATATGTTATACATATTTACTAATACGCATTATGACTTACCTAATACATATTTGCATATAATACCTGGTGATATAATTAGTTATATAGAAAATTTTGAGCTGAATGGGATTTACCTCAGGTGTCATCATGCAGACACTTACTAGGTGGGGTTTAATAGGAAATCCCAGCGGTGGCTTCAATATTTTGCTTTTGTGTTATTGAGACTTTTAAATGATGAAGACTTTTATGTCGACCTTGAAAGCAAAGTACAGCAAAGATTAAAACCATTTGAGGGGGGGGTCTTCACATCCCTGGTTTTGATGGGAAGAATGGAGGGTTTGCCCATTTCATACAGCCGTATGTTTTTAAACTATGAGCATTGTGCTTTGCACAAGCCAAAATTGCTAAAGGGACAGATGTTGCCAATCTCAGACGTACAGGGGGAAGGCAAATATTGCTAAGCAACGGTGTACTTGAGAGAGCATTTTTAGGAGCAGAGCCAGGGGAGTTGTGCCTGGGAGCACTCGCTGCTGCTTATGGCTCAGTCCGAGGGAAGAGATGAAAAGTTCCTTCCTGTCAGGGCCGCCATTGCAGCTGCTGTAGCACAGAGGCCGGTGACCCAGTGGCACCGATTAGGGCTGGCAGGGGATGTGTGCAAACAGGAAAGCTTTGTTGCCATGTAGGAAGGCAGTAAGACATGTGCACGGAGGTAAGTGCCCCTCAGTGAAAAGCTGCCCCACAGTAAGTACAAGGAAGTGCAAGCGTGAGGTTCAGGTGGGGAAGAAGGAGGTTGAGAAAGTGAGGCCTCGAAAGAGAACACCTCTGTCCCTCCCCTTTTCTCTCCCTCCATCCTGCCCTTCCTTCCTCCTCCTCTCCCCTTTTGCCTCCTCTGTTAGGGGATGTTAGTCAAAGAAGAGAAGGATCAGAATAACCTCTGCAGTTGAGTGATGCTGTGTGCGTGACCTTCGAAACAGGGTACATAAGCTTTCCAGCCACAGGTATTCGGCCCCTCCCATGTCCCCTCCCTTGGTATACACTTGATAGGTAACAGACAGGTGGTGTGGTGTGGC
>NC_138370.1:114538427-114573772 GCF_054177405.1 Leptonychotes weddellii | reverse complement strand
ATTTTAAAGAAATTAAAAAACACTTTAAGCAATTCCTTACCACTCAGATTTTTTTTGGTCCATCTTTCAAGCTCTGGTCTTGAACTTCTGGATCTCTTGGCAAATACTGATGGTTTCTTTTGTCTTTCTAAAGTAAAGGTACAAATGGAATATATTGGCAGCTTAAAAGCTTATGTATGTGTGTTTATACACGTATATACACTCCCAATCTCTGCTTTCCCTCCCTTACCTCTTTCTCTCCCTCTCTCTCCTTCCCGCCCCCCCCTTTTATTGCTTTGCTTTTGTTTTCAGCAGACAAATAGAATTTGAGTCAAATGACTGTGGGGCTCCTACCCAAATTTTGACTTATAAGTAATAATTGATTTTCAGTGGTAAAAGAATATTTTGAAGTAATTTTGCTTTGGTACAGGCAAGTGTAGGAGACAAATATTAATATTCTTATAGTTATTTGGTTCTTACTAATTTATTCAGCATAGTTCATGGTCACATAGCCTGTATCTATGTGGAATGTAAATTTCTGTGATGAAAGGCTAGTTAGAGAAGATGACAGTGTTTTCATTTTCCCACCTCAGAAGATACAATTTGTTTACTTTAAGGTTAAGCAGTAGTGAATCTTGTGTCAACAACAAGAGAGCAGAGAAAATGGGCACAAATGAGAAAGGAGGGAGAACCCTCAAGTTATTATAGTGTGAACTCTTCGTTGATTGAATTCAGGATATACCTTTGGGCTTTTTTTTTTTTTAAGATTTATTTTTTGACAGAGAACACAAGTAGGCGGAGCAGCCTGCAGAGGGAGAGGGAGAAGCAGGCTCCTCGCTGAGCAGGGAACCCCATATGGGGCTGGATCCCAGGACCCTGGGATCATGACCTGAGCCGAAGGCAGATGCTTAACCAACTAAGCCACCCAGGCACCCCTACCTTGGGACTTTTTAAAAGTAAGAACTATGTCCTAAAATGAGTTGGAGGACCTATTAGCTCCAGATTTAGGAAGTAATAGAGTTTTCAAGTGACTTAAGTCCCTCACAAATAATGTTTGTTTGTTTTTTAAATGAACTCATTCTAATTAAGTCCAGAAGAAACTGGCTTATTTTGTCCTACAAAAAGCTTTTGAGAGAATTTTATTAAGGAAACAGCATTTGACATTGAGATGCCTCTTAAAAGTTTTGCTAAAAGAGATAATGCAACAGATAAGACTCGCCTGCTCTGGAGCCCGTCTAAAACTCTTCAGGTTCATTTAATGTTACTTGGTAGACAGCAGTATTGTGGCAATATAAATACTACTGCTTATTTTTACAGATGACTCGGCTGTATACCAGTTAGAGAACTTTAAACTGAAAGGACTTTTTAAATAGCATGTGCCCCTTCCCATCTGCATCCCCCAAACTGGCACTGTGATTATGATGTCAGTAAAAAAGTGACCTGGGCTTCAAGAGCATCTTCCCAGCAGGCCCTGTGCCAGGTGTAAGAATAGTCAGGAGGACCACAGTTGGATTTATGTACAACTGAGATGTAATTTACTTCTGCTGATGTGACCCTCCTTTCTCTTAAAGACAGTTTTCAAAAAGGAGCTGGTTTTGTTGCTACTGTTAGAATGGTCCACTATTTTTCACAATCTCTCTTCTGGCACCTAGATTTTGTATTCTAGGAAAACAGGGAACAACAGTAAATGCAAGAATATTGTGAGTTGTGACAGATGGGGTTGAGTTACCCTTGCTTTAAAACACTTAAATAGTTGGAGTCTTGGGTCAAGGGCTCTGGGTTAAAGTCAGGAGTACTTTTAAAACTTCACGGCAGGTGTGTCAGTGTTGAGGAGATGAGAAGAGTGAGGAGACGGAGAGCGGAAAATACCGAGATGGGGAAAGTTGTGAGGAGAGGGTTACTGTTTCATGTATTCAAAATGGGCATAAGCTGTTTGCTGCTGCAACTTTTAGGATTGTGATCATACATAGTCTGAATGCTTAAAATGCTTTATTATTTTTTTAAAGGCAGTTCTTTTTTTTTTTTTAAGGTTTTATTTATTTGAGAGAGAGAGAGAGAGACAGCATGGGGGGCAGAGGGAGAAGCAGACTCCCTGCTGAGCAGGGAGCCAGACATGGGGCTCAATCCCAGGACCCTGAGATCATGTCCTGAATTGAAGACAGACACTTAACGGACTGAGCCACCCAGGCGGCCCATTAAAATGCTTTAAATTCAGCAGGTATTAGGGGTGCCTGGGTGGCTTAGTTGGTTAGACATCCAACTCTTGATTTCAGCTCAGGTCGTGATCTCAGGGTCGTGGGATCGAGCCCCGCATCGGGCTCTCTGCTCAGCGGGAAGCCTGCTTCTCCTTCTCCCATTCCCCCTGCTTGTGTTCTCTCTCTCGCTGTGTCTTTCTCTGTCAAATAAATAAATAAAATCTTTAAAAAAAAAAAAATAAGGTTACATTTCAAAGTACGCTTCATGCAAATGAACATGGTTTTTACATCCTTTCTAATGACATTAATAATGTTGTTTTCAAATGGAACAACCATTCTTATGTGTTACAAATGTGAAATACTGAATTAATAACAACTACTTATAATCCATTCAGGAATTTTTAAAAATACAGTTCTAATTCTACAGTTCCTGCTCCTTTGTCACTCATGCATGCTCTCTCTCTCTCAAATAAGTAAATAAAATCTTAAAAAAAATTAGCAGGTATTAGAGTACATTTCTTTTACAAGCAAAGAATGTTTTCCCTTGGCACATATGAAATACCTATTTAAGATATATGCAATAATAAAATTTATTTTATTTTTTTGAGAGAGCCACAGCATGTGCTGGAGGAGGGGCAGAGGGAGAAGGAGAGAGAGAATGCCAAGCAGGCTCTACGCTAAGTGTGGAGCCCGACATGGGCCTCTATCTGACCACCCAGAGATGGTGACCTGAGCTGAAATCAAGAGTCAGATGCTCAACCGACTGAACCACCCAGGCGCCCTGCAAGAATAAAATTTTTATATATATTTATTCTGCCCCTTGCATTTATATAGTAAAAAAAAATACTAGCACTTGTTGAGTGACTAAGTATTTGTTCAAAACACTGTTATTAAACTTTTTCACTTTGAGGGCGACTGGGTGGCTCAGTTGGTTAAGCGACTGCCTTCGGCTCAGGTCATGATCCTGGAGTCCGGGGTTCGAGTCCCACATCAGGCTCCCTGCTCAGCAGGGAGTCTGCTTCTCCCTCTGACCCTCCTCCCTCTCATGCTCTCTGTCTCTCATTCTCTCTCTCGCAAATAAATAAAATCTTAAAAAAAAACAAAAACAACTTTTTCACTTTGACCAGCACAGATCACTTTATGAGATGAGCTTTACTGGAAGCTTGATGCAATTTGTCTAAACTTTCAGACCAAATTTACATGCAAAGATAATGCAGGAAAAGGAAAAGATTATTAAGTTTATCAGAGAGTCAGTGGAATTAGTAAACTTTGTTTTTCCTAAAAAAGAATGACTGAATCTGGTTCTTTTTTTTTTTTTTTTTTTGCCTTTTTAAAAAAAAATTTTTTTTTAATTTTATTATGTTAGTCACCATACATTATTACATCATTAGTTTTTGATGTAGTGTTCCATGATTCATTGTTTGCGTGAAACACCCAGGGCTCCATTCAATACGTGCCCTCTTTAATACCCATCACCAGGCTAACCCATCCCCCAATCCCCCCTGAATCTGGTTCTTAATAGATTATAGAAAAGCAAAATTGTCTCTTAAATATAGGTGCTCTTTGATGATAGGATTAAATAAGTGATTTGTAACCATTCATAATGTTATAATCTTATATGAATTGTACTTTCCCAGAATGATCTTTGGTCCTTTTTCTAGACCCTGGCAAGTAACCTGGTTGTTCGTTACCTAACATTAAAGCCCCAAGAAAGGGGGGGTGGGATTTACTTATTAGTAAATTAGATGTAACGGGCAAGGCCATCTTTATTTTCCTTCTCTCCTCTGTTTATTATAGTATCAGTAATCCCCAAGGTAGTTTGAAGCTCAGATTGCTTCCTCAGAGCATATATGCCTGCTTCAGTAATTTTCTTTCCTTTTTTTTTTTTCACTGTGTTCTGTTTTTTGTTTTTTACAAAGTCATCATGCCAGGAGACAGACAACCAACACCTAGCCCAGAGGGGACTGTTGAGATTACTCTTGGCATAAACCCAAGATAAAATCTTTATGTTCTTTCAGACAAAGCATGGATTAAATGGCTTATCTTATTCATATGACTTCAGTTCCTTTCAACCTCATCCAGAAACCGATGGAAAGTTTTTTTCTGGTGCCTCTCTAGTCCTCACTTTTGCTCAGCTATGAAAAAAAAGTCCAGTCACCCCTGTGTAACATAGAATTAGACATGGTTCCTGAACATTGTTTGCCACTTAAGTTTGATAGACACATACACTCAAAGGAGGAGCAGTAATACAGGTTTATGTATCTATAAATCCGGTCGTGGTTGACAAAGTAATTTAGTAGTGTTGTTTTAGATTCAAAACCATCAGTTAATATGATTTGTGAGAGAGCACGTGTGTGTGTGTGTGTGTGTGTGTGTGTGTGTGTGTGTGTGAGAGAGAGAGAGAGCGCGCTTGCGCACACACAGGAGAGAAGCGGGGGTGGGGATGGGAGTAAGCATGGTCATAAAACACCATCACACTACAGTGTAACACCCTCCCTACAGTGATATATTTTAATTGAAAGACTGTTCATGCTTTGCAAATTAATGTAACCACTCAAAAGTAAAAATTAAATCTCTCTTAGAAAAAACTGTTAAGATTGTTTTAGTGAATACAATTGCTTGTGGAAGGAATAGACCATATAGTTTGGTCCGTTTGAAAGAACTTGTCAGTTTATTATCACTGGAACAGAACCAGTATCTGTCTAGACTTGTTCTTTGAGATGCTTCTTTCTTTCCTTCCTTCTTTTTTTTTTTTTTTTTTTTTTTTTAAAGCAGTGCCTTTTTAGCCAGTCTTACTAAATCATTCATGGTTGCTATGCCCACAATGGGCTTCATGGGGTCTCATGTGATCTTTCATCAAAGGTACAGTGTTTTCAAGTCTTAAGAGCATTGGGGATTTCTGATACCTTATTACATGGTGAATGGTAGTGGTTCACAGGCAAAAGTTAGAAAGTTGGTGAATAACCGAGATAAGACATAAGTACTATCAAACAATGATAAGTTTTTTACACTTGTTTTTCATCCAGGTACTTTGTTTTTAAGTCAGTTTAAACCTATCTCAGGTAGGCCCCTTTCCTCTTAACTTTTACACCAAGAAAACTAGTTGACATCATCATAAATAATATCTACTGAAGACATTTCTGTACATAATGCACAAACATAAATAGTATTTTTTTTTTATTAAATAAGAACTGTTGGGGCACCTGGGTGGCTCAGTCGGTAAGCGTCTGCCTTCGGCTCGGGTCATGATCCCAGGGTCCTGGGATCGAGTCCCACATCGGGCTCCCTGCTCCACTGGAAGCCTGCTTCTCCCTCTCCCACTCCCCCTGCTTGTGTTCCCTCTCTCGCTGTGTCTCTCTCTGTCAAATAAATAAATAAATCTTTAAAAAATAAATAAATAAAAAATAGGAGCTGTTACATGTGGCTCTACAAAAGCCTTGCAAATGCATTAAAATGTACACACTCAGGTGATCTTAGGAAAATAATAGTAATAAAATAAATGAAACCAACACTTTTAGTACTCCCCTCATATTCATTTGTACATTTAGATGAAGTAAGTTTTAACAATTATATATGTGGAGAAGGCTACTCACTGTCCATATTTTTATTTAAACCAAATCTTAAGAACTAAATCCTAGGTTCTATAATGAAAAGAGACTTTGTTTTAATAGAGATCTAAACAGAATTTCCAGACTATTTTAAGTAGTTCAGTTAATACAGATTATGAGCTTTTATAAAATTTACACATTTTAGAAAAATAAATTATCTTAATGACACTAAAGCAAATTACTTTAGGTAAAATGAAAGTGGAAAGGAATGATAAACTATTCGTATTGATCTTTAAAAGTTCAAAATACTTCTTGTGAGGTTTTATAAGTTTCAGTAATAATATTTAGGTTCTTTTCATTTTTAGTTTTGTTTTAGTTCATGAAAGACAAGGAAATAATAATTTGCCTATAATAAAGCAGTTTACCTAAAGGTAAATTTTTAAAAAATCAGGAATATTAGCTCTTGTTTATTAAGTGAATTGGGGTGCCACCCCATCTTCCAAGCTTCCAGCATTCTTCTTCCGTGTTTATCCCTGGAGTATTTCTTGATGTCCTGTATCAAGAAGACACATGCCTTTCCTTACCCCAACCCAAGCATGCCTGAAGTACCTCCTGTCCCACCAGTCATGATCTCCTGTTACTCTCACATCTCATACTTTGCTCTGGGAAATTCACATCCCCAAATTGCACTCATGACACTACTCCTTGGGTGAAAAGCATCTGATGGGGTTGGTGGTGATGGAATTTTGTTATAATCGTTTTTTTTTTTTTAAGATTTTATTTATTTTTTTGACAGAGAGCGAGAGAGGGAACACAAGCAGCGGGGGGAGTGGGAGAGGGAGAAGCAGGTTTCCCACTGAGCAGGGAGCCCAATGCGGGGCTCGATTCCAGGACCCTGGGATCATGACCTGAGCCGAAAGCAGACGCTTAACGACTGAGCCATCCAGGCGCCCAGGATTTCTGTGAAGATACCTGGAATGTTACAAATGTGAACAAACATATTGCTTCTAATATATAGGAAAAAGAGAATTCACCATAAAATACTCCATACTTTTTGGTAAGCTGTTTCTGAATTTTGTCAGAGATGCCGTGAAATGACAAAATCACATTCATTTCACAAATACTACTTGTACATCTGTGTTAGTCCAGAATTATGCTGAGGTCCTGGGAGTCACAGAGATGAATAAATCCCAGATCCCACCAAATAGGAAACAAGCCTGTGGAAAGCAAATGAAAACACCAAAGACTATCTTTCGGAGTTGAAGGTGGGTAGAGAGTCAAGGATAAGAAGACTTCCAGAAAAGGTCTGCCAGTGTTTGTGACACCCCTCTTTCGACACGACCACTCTTTCTAGATCCTCCAACACGAGTAGAAAGCATGGTCTTTCCACAATAAATTTTTGTTGGATGATAACTGTAGGTGACCTATAGATCCCTTATCATTTAAAATAATCTTGTCCTTTATCAATCTCTTTCCTTCTTTCCTTGAAGAATTTATTTGGAGAGCTATAGATAGAGATTTCTGCAATTGGCATAACATTAATTGTGGTAGCCTTCATGTGTGGTGGACAGTTTGGCATTAAAAAAAGGATTCCAAGGAAATGTGAGTGATTCTTTGCTACATATTAGAGCATATCACATTTTTTTTTTTAAAGATTTTATTTATTTGACAGAGAGAGGGAACACAAGCAGGGGGAATGGGAGAGGGAGAAGCAGGCTTCCCGCCGAGCAGGGAGCCCGATGCGGGGCTCGATCCCAGGACCCCGGGATCATGACCCGAGCCGAAGGCAGACGCTTAACGACTGAGCCACCCAGGCGCTCCCGAGCATATCACATTTTAAAAGCTATTCAAAACCTTTCCTTTATTTGAAAATCTTTGGGGAGAAATGGGAGGGTGTTTAATTTTAGAATTTAACAGTTAAAATTGGTTTGCAATTTACATAATACTATTATACTGTTAAGAGTGCCCTATTCTTGGAGCGCCTGGGTGGCTCAGTCGGTTAAGCCACTGCCTTCGGCTCAGGTCATGATCCCGGGGTCCTGGGATCGAGCCCCGCATCGGGCTCCCCGCTCAGCGGGAAGCCTGCTTCTCCCTCTCCCTCTGCCTGCCTCTCTGCCTACTTGTTCTCTCTCTCTCTGTCAAATAAATGAATAAAATCTTTAAAAAAAAAAAGAGTGCCCTGTTCTGTCTCCTAGCTCATTATTCCTCCTCCCATATTAACAATCTATAGCTTTCCTTTTTTTTTTTTTTTTAAAGATTTTATTTATTTGACAGAGTGAGAGAGAGAGAGAGAGAGCACACAAGTAGAGGGAGAGGGAGAAGCAGGCTCCCTGATGAGCAGGGAGCCCAATACGGGACTTGATCCCAGGATCCTGGGATCATGACCTGAGCCAAAGGCAGACGCTTAACAACTGAGGCATCCCAATCTATAGCTTCCTTTTTAAAAATATTTGTCCTCTAAGTGTGCCTGTAAATCTGTCTAGGGATCTTAAAAATTCTTCCTAGATACCAGGTGTGGAAGTAGACATTTAGATAGTTGCCCAAAGGGCATGATGCTTCTGAAGTAGTAATATTCCTAGCACCTTTATACCTTTCTCAGCCTAAGTAGGCACACCCAAGTAGTATGAGCATGTTCTTGTAATAGCCTCACTGTTGAGGTAATTTACTGTGTATTCACAGAATAAAATTAATTTTGTGTCAAAACCTTGCTCAGGCAGGCCTTTTGGTTTCCTTCTCTAATCTCTCTCTTGGAAATGCTGATTGTGGCATCTTCATGATAAATGTCTGCATTTATTTATATGGCATTAGCTTTAACGTGTATTGTCTTCTTCCTCACAGCAATCGGGTGAGGTTTTGTGTATTTCATATGTGGCTTCTCAGTATTTAAGTATGACTGATTTTAAAAAAGCAAACCCAAACAGTGCCCCCCTTTCAAGGACTTTGTAGGTTAGTTTGGGAGAAAGAGTGAATTAGCTAGCAAACACTGGACCAGGCCTTAACAGTAGTCCCGGGTTTCCACAGAAACACCTCGCAGTCTATGATGGAAGGCTGACCGCAAATCCACGAGCAGCTCGGTGCGCTGAGTGTTAGCTGGGGCAAGCCCAGAGCAGCGAGGAAGAAGCTGGGAATAGAGGCCCATAGGTGTGTGTTTGGGAGAAGGAATGACACTTAGTGGAAGACTAATAGTAAAGACAAATGTGGCAGAAGACATTTGAATGTACTTTGAGTAAAAATTTTTATCCCTATTTTAAAAAATCTCAGCCTAATGTTTTTATTTATGAATAGATAATGTATTTTGTGATTCAGAATTTAAAGGATAAAAATATGTACATGGAAAATCTTCCCACTGCTCCCCCACCCCACCACCTAATTCTTCCTCTGGAAGCAACTGATGTGACAGGCTTCTTCTCAGCCACGTTCCTAGTGCTGTTTCATGCATCATTAGTAACACCACATACATAGTATTTCTCTGTAAGGGTCACGTACCACAGTTTTCTTAGCCAGTTATCCCTAGAAGGGCATTTAGATTGTTCCCAATATCTTAACTATTTGCAAACTAGGCTGAAGTGAATAACTTTGTACACATGTCTGTGTGTACACGTAGAAGTTGGTGCTAGAAGTCACATTGCTGTGTCAGAGTACGGAAAATTAGAATTTGGGGGCTGTTGCCTAATTGGTGTCTTCAGATGTTGTGACCCGTTACCCTCCCACCAACCAGGGTAGCGGAGTGCCTGTTTCCTCATATCTATCTTATGGACACAGTATCGTCTGTTTTTTGTTTTGCTAGTCAGATAGGTGAAAAATAGTTTCGAAGAGTAGTCCTAATGTTTTTAAGGAGGAAACAGTGCAAAGCAATTTCCCTTTTGTCCCCAGTATGTTTATTTCCAGTAGTCTGTTACTTAAGACCTTGACTTATAATTTGGACAAACTACGGTGTTTAGGAAGTCTCTGAAGCTAAAATCTGGATATTTATTTTCATGTTGTGAGTTCTGAGCCTTGAAAGCATACCAGCAGATGTGTATTGGTTAGGATTGCTAATATTATCCCTTTATCACCATGAGGAAGTAGTCCCCAAAGAAGTTGAATCTCCTGCAGAATTGAAGAGCCAGTCCTCAGCAGGGCCAGAGCTAGAATCCAAGATCTTCTGGCTTCCTTCCTCCGCATGCTGCCTTTGTGCCCTGCAGTTCCTGGTTAGTGATAACTAAGGCTTTTTGAGAACAGCCTTGTTACAAAAGTGCTGCTCTGTTGAAACTTGAGAGACTTGAGACACAGGGTTGCGAGGGGCTCCTGGTCTCAGCGGTGAGGTAGAGTTCTTCCGTCCAGCTCTCTTTAGCTTATTAAAACAAACTGTGTCAGGCTTAGAAGACATTCACGAACATATTTTATTTTGGTATCAGGGCATTTCCTTATGATTACACAGTGTCATTCCAAGAGGAGTGAGAAATCAGACTGAGGCTAGCGTGGCTGCCTTTTCTGGTCTGATGCACCTCAAGTACTAAGAGGTGCTTAAATCTGAATACCAAAGTGCTCCTTTGCACAAACAGGCAAAACATTGTTCTTAAGGACAATTGGAGTCACATCCCCTCCTTAAAATGCTAAAATGTTTGTCTCTTGCTTGGAGGTTGAGGTGTTTGGAAAGGTAGTTTTAACACTATTATGAACCCAGGCTCAGTCACTCCAGAGCATTGTGTGACTCCTACCATAGAGGTTGACAGGAGAATTGGAGCATTATACAGAATTCCCTCAGATTTATTTTGTTGTTGCCAAAGTATAATTGACATACAATATTATATTTCAGTTGTACAACATAGTGATTCAACCTTTATATACATTATGGAGTGAGTGATCACCACAATAAATCTAGCTACCATCTGTCACTATACAAAGTTGTTACCTGTTATTAACTATATTCCCTATGCTGTACATTTCATCCTGTGTCTTATTTTATAACTGGAAGTCTGTAGCTCTTAATCCCTTTCCTTTAGCCACCCCCCCATCCCCCTTCCCTCTGGCAACCAAATTGCTCTTTGTATCTATGAGTCTATTTCTGTTTTGTTTTGTTTTTTAGATTCCACATATAGGTAGAATCATACATTATTTGTCTTCCTCTGACTTCTTTCACTTTGCGTAATACCCTCTAGGTCCATCCATGTTTTGGCACATGGCAAGATTATGTTTTTTTGTGGCTGAGTAATACTCCATTGCATATTTATACCACATCTTTATCCATTCATCTATCCGTGGATACTTAGGCTGTTTCCATATCTTGGCTATTGTAAATAATGCTGCAGTAAACGAAGGGGTGCTCCTGTTTTTGTTTTCTTTGGATAAATACCCAGAAGTGGAATTGCTGCATTTTATGCTATTTCTATTTTTAATGTTTTGGGGGAACCTCCATACTGTTTTCATAGCAGCCACACCATTTTGCATTCCCACCAACAGTGCACGAAAGTTCCCTTTTCTCCACATCTTCACCAACACTTGTTATTTCTTGTCTTTTTGATACTAGCCATTCTGATAGGTGTGAGGTGGTAGGGAGCATCTTTTCATGTGTCAGCCATCTGTATGTCTTCTTTGGAAAAATGCTATTCAGGTTCTCTGCCCATTTTTTAATTGGGTTGTTTTCTGGATAGTCGTTGTGAGTTCTTTGTGTATTTTGGTATTAACCCCTTGTTGGCTATGTCATTTGCAAATATCCTCTTCTCCCATTCAGTAGGTTGCCTTTTCGTTTTGTTGATAGTTTCCCTTACTGTGCAAAAGCTTTTTAGTTTGGTGTGGTCCCATTTATTTATCTTTACTTTTGTTCTTGCCTGAGCAGACAGATCCAAAAAAATATTGCTTACACGGATGTCCAAGAGATTACTGCATGTGTTTTTTTTTTTTTTTTAGGAGTTTTATGGTTTCCGGTCTCTAACCCATTTTGAGTTTATTTTTGTGTATGATGTAAGAAGGTGATGCAGTTACATTCTTTTGCATGTAGCTGTCCAGTTTCCCCAGCACCATTTAAGAGACTTTTTCCCATTGTATAGTCTTGTTTCCTTTGTTGAAGATTAATTGACTGTACAAGCATGGTTTTATATTTCTGGATTCTATTCTGGTCTCTTGATCTATGTGTCTGTTTTCATGACAGTACCATATTGTTTGGCTTACTATAGCTTTGTAGTATAGTTTGAGATCAGGGAGTGTGATACCTTCAGCTTTGTTCTTTCTCAAGGTTGCTTTGGTTATTCAGGGTCTATTTTGGTTCTATACAAATTCTGGTACTATTTGTTCTAGTTCTGTGAAAAATGCCATTGGTGTTTTGACAGAGACAGCACTGAATCTGTAGATTGTTTTGGGTAGTATGCATGTTTTATTTTTGGGTAGTATGGACATTTTAACAATATTCTAATCTATGAGCATGATATATCTTTTTATATACTTGTGTTGTCTTCAGTTTCTTTTACCGGTGTCTTACAGTTTTCAGAGTACTGGTCTTTTACTGTGGTTAAATTTATTCCTAGGTGTTTTGTTTGGGTTTGTTTTTGGATGTGATTGTAAATGGGGTTGTTTTCTTAATTTCTCTTTCTGATGGTTATTAGTATATAGAAATGCAGCAGATTTATGTATATTAATTTTATATCCTGAACCTTTACTGAATACATTTATTCTAATAGTTTTTTGGTGAAGTCTTTAGAGTTTTCTATATATAGTATGTCATCTGCAAATAAGGACAGTTTTACTTTTTTTCCAATTTGGATGCCTTTTATTTCTTGTCTGATTGCTGTGGCTACGACTTCCAATTACCGTGTTGAATAAAAGTGGCAAGAGTGGACATCCTCATCTTGTTCCTGATCTTAGAGGAAAAGCTTTCAGCTCTTCACAGTTGAATGTAATGTTAACTGTGGTATTTCATTTTTAAGTTTCTGTAATGGAGGGCTGTATCTACAGTCGATGGGGACATTTAGTGTAGTCTCTCCACCCCCGCCCGCTAAGCTGCTGGTGTTGCATCTTACAATAGATGGTATCAAGTAGAGGAAATAGTAGTATGTAAAGCAGTTAATGCCATGTCAGGTACAATATGTATTCAGTAAGTAGCTGCTATCATTTTATTTTTAATTGAATAGAATTATGGTTCCTGTGTTAAGGCCATACCCTAGTAGGGAAACGAGGTCAGTCTACACACAGGACATCAGATTTGTGAGGTAGCCACCAGTGGGCAGGAGGGAAGAGCAGCTCCTAGGAGCCTAGCTGTTGAATATGAGAGAGGGCAGTGGGATTTGTGGTTTTAAGTGCTGAAGTCACTGTCTACACCATGGAAGCGGGAGCTGGACGAGGAAGGACCTGCAAAGTAGAACTTCCTGATTCGTGCGGCTAGCACACGTTTTCCTTGTTGTTGCTTTTTTGTCACTTCTTATTCTTTGTGGCAGTCTTACCTGAAGATCTTCAGCCTTAACGAGGCTGTGCTTTAGAGAGGCTGTTTACTTTTCCTCTTGGGCTGCAGGGTTTGTTCCAAGACGCCTGGCTTCTTTGAGGCAGGAGTGGCACAACTCAGCTGGAGAGCCTGTGGCCAAAGTAGATTTTAAGGAAGGGATTAGGCCATAATGGTTTGTTGAACTTCCCCTCCCTTTTTGGAAGGTCTCCTTCCAGTGGCAGACTTGAAGGTGCCAGACTGTATTTTATTAAACAAGGGAGCCTGTCCTTACAGATCTTTCTCTGCAGACACATTTGAAATACCTATACTCTAGTTTAAGAGTCTCTAATTTGGGTCGGAAGAAGAGTAGAGATCTGAATCTCAGGTAGATGGAACATAAAATGGGCTCATTTTATACAGACTATCTTGGAACTTCCCCACTGTTAAATATAGTTTTAAAAATATGTCTTGGTACTCACAGAGGTATAGGGTAAATAGGTAAAGGGTAAAGGGGCATTAACTCTAACTTACTCTTTTTTTCTTTTTTTTTTTTTAAAGATTTTATTTGACAGAGAGCAACACCGAGAGAGGGAACACAAGCAGGGGGAGTGGGAGAGGGAGAAGCAGGCTTCCCGCCGAGCAGGGAGCCCGATGTGGGGCTTGATCCCTGGACCCTGGGATCATGACCTGAGACGAAGGCAGATGCTTAACGACTGAGCCACCCAGGCTCCCCAACTCTAACTTACTCTTAAAGAGTTCAGTGTAAAAAAAAAAAAAAAAAAAGTTCAGTGTAGATGGGTGGGGGAGAAAAATAAAAAACAAGTGTGGTAGAATGCCGACATTTGGGGAATCTGGGTGAAGGGTTTGTGGGAATTTTTTTCTATTTTCGTAATTTTTCTGTAAGTATAAAATTATTTCTAAAGAAAAAGTTGAAAATATTTTGAGTATCTTTCCATGGAAGCCCATACATTTACATTATTATTTTAATTTTCTGTAGCATACTGCTGTGTGGATGTACTGTGAAGGTGTTTAGCCAGACTCCTATTTTTGGGCATTTGATTATTTCCAGTTATTTACCATTATAAACAGTGCTGTTTGGAGGTCTTTAAATATGATAATATCCTCATGTATTTGGAATGGAATCCCTGCACTCTGTTGAAATATTCCCACTCTCATAGTGGACCTAATAAGAAAATTCACAGTAAATTAAACAAATTAATGCTTGAACCTAAGACCTTATTTACAATTTTAAATGGGTTAAATGTCGACTAGTTAGCAATATTTATCTTACCCAGATATTAATACTGAGCTATAGAAAAATTTCTTCAGTTCTGCTTCATCTCATGTAACAAAGCTTTAGAAAAAAAGAATCTTTTAGTGACACGAAGCATCTCGGCTAAGTGTTGACTCCTTGAATAATTACGAAGATTGGAAAGTCTTTTAGCGTCCTAAAGTCGTAGCTTTCTCATCTCATTCTGTTGGAAGCGGTGCGCAAATCTTTTTCTCTCTCATTCCAACATGCTTCACTATTTCATTGATTCCCAAACATGTTAATCAGATTCCCATTCTCATTCCAGGAACAGATGGGGGATGAGGGGACTGTTTGACCGGAGTCGGTAGTAATACGCTATATGCTCTGTTGTATTGATTCACCTTCAACTTATAATTGTTATTTTTCCTGATGATGCATGTGAAAAATTGAAACCATAGAATATTCTTACATTTTATCCTCAGGTCAAAACAGCATTCAGTTCTGTTTCTGACATTTGTACTAAAATGTTTGGTTATTAGGGTTTGGTCCAGTTTTTAGGCATCTCATAGTGGTTTTGAAAAACAAAAAGCAGGTAAGGAAATGTAGTTAGTGACATGCAGAATGCCTAAAGGCAGATCTGATAGGATGCAGGTAAAAGTGATAACCCTTGATTCTTTGGTTATACCTTCTAACTTCCTCAAAAATAGGAAACTGCAGAAATTTCAACAAAATTGTTTCCGTGAAATTTACATGTTTTAAAACCAGACCCAGGCAGGTTAAATTACATTTGAACATTGACCTGTCCATTTGATTTGATTCCACGACAGTGTGAATGTTGTGTGCTCTTTTCTTTCCTTTTCTTTCATCCTTAAACTGAAATGGTGGGTTAATGAATCCTAGATCAGGAATTGGCAACCAGTGCTGTATTAAATTACACTCAGATTAGAAATGAGAGCCAGGAAAAGAACCCTTTCATGTCCTCTCCAGCTGTGAGGCAGGTATTGGACCTGCGGGACTGGGAAGACCAGAGCGTTAGGCACACAGCAGTGGCAGTAACAGGACGGATGTGTGTTGTACAGAACTTGCCCAGGGCACTTGGCTCTGAATTGACACAGAGCAAAAAGTTGCTTTTCCGGTGAAAATCATGAGGTCATGGGATTTGTTTCATGTCTCCAGTTAAGGAAAAGTGGTGTTTTGTTTTTTTTTAACTTCTCCATTTTCTTTGCACTTAAAAATATGAAGACTGTAAAATGGCATTTCCTAGACACTGTGGTAGTTATACTAGCGGTAACAGCCGTCGTTTGTTTAGCTGGGAATCGGGAAGAGGTATAAACAGTAGATCTTTCATCCAAGACACGAGGAAATCTCCCGTGTATGTTCGTGTGTACATGTGCATGTATATACATGTGCTTACATACTGTGAAAATGCTGACTTGACGGAGGGGTAGAGACATTAGAGTGAATGTCATTACTTTAAAGACAATCTTTGGCCGGCTAGATTATTACCCCCAAAATCTAATCTGTCCTTGATTCGATGTTAGCCTCTTTACTGTGGGCTCACTGAGGTGTCCAGATGATTTCCATCTCTGTGTTCATTTTCCTTGGCTGGCTGGATAGATGTTGCTATGAAGCCGCAAGCTGTGACCCCGGTTTTCTCTTTCTGCCTCCACTTTCGTTATGTCTGTTAATCCCCTAGATTCACTAATTTACTGATTTTCTTTAAGATACACATTTTCCTTTGGAAACTTTGACCCGAGGGTCCGAATTGTCCTCCTGTTGTCTCCAGCAGAACCCTTTCCCCACCCATTAAGTCAGGTTGGTCTCTTGCCTTGTTTTCTCCAGAATGTGAAGCTCCTACTACTTAACCAGTAAAAGGTGGCCCCGAGGTGATTGCCCTTGCAAGAGGGTTGCTGTGTGAATCCCAGCATCCCCTAATAACCATCGCTCGAGTTGTTTGCTTGCGCTAAGCTTTTCCTTCTTGTTTTTCACTTTCAGCAGACCTACTCCAATGAAGTTCATTGTGTTGAAGAGATTCTGAAGGTGAGTTCATTTACTGTTTCTCCGTTTGAAGAAATATTGAAGGAGGTAGATGGATATCCATTTACTTTGACTTTAAAGAACGGTTGCCAGGGCGCCTGGGTGGCTCAGACGGTTGGGCGTCTGCCTTCGGCTCAGGTCATGATCTCAGGGTCCTGGGATCGAGTCCCACATCGGGCTCCCTGCTCCTTGGGAGCCTGCTTCTCCCTCTGCCTTTCTCTCTCGCTCTGTCTCTCATGAATTAAAAAAAAAAAAAAAAATCTTAAAAAAAAAAAAAAAGAACGGTTGCCATTCCAAACCCCTTCAAACCGTTCCCCTCCTCACACCTTCCAATGCAAAATAAACCGGAACAGTAACAGAGGGACTCTTAAGAGCCTGACTGAGCTCTCTGACAGATTCTATTAATTAAAATGAAGTCTACAAGCTGCAAGGCATTTGGACCAGAGTTTTAAGACCTCTCTCAGGTTTTTCTGATTGTTGTTCATAAAGACCCACGAGGGTTGTTCACTTCACAGAAAGGAAAGTCCGCTGTATTTAAAGGGTTAAACAGTGCTTGATTTATACTCTTAGTGTTTCGTAGGTGACACCTGATATGTATGGCCTCATCTTCAGTGAGGCCATGAATTTTTAAAGGAATAAAAAAACAAAGCAGAAGAAAGTAAGTGGACATCTGTAAACCTACCTTAGAGGGTTATTTTTCACTCTAGTTTCTTGAGATGGTGCCATGAATGTTTGTGCTGCTTCTACAGATCCATCATTGAACCCATTATCTGTGGGTTCAAGGTTTTTTTGCGCAAGGACAACAAATCCCTCCTAGAATTCAGCTCCAGGAAAAAATGAATAAATTCTCCTCATGAGCCAGCACGCTTTCTTTTTATCAGAGAAGAATTATATAAGCTGTTTAATTTCCCATTTTGGCTTTAATTTCCAGGAAATCTAGAGCTAAATTTAATGCCCGAGTACTGTAATTGTGATAACTAAGGGTTTTATTTGTTTCTCATTCCTTTTCTTTGACTTTTAACTTTCCTCCCTGTGGGATTTAATGATATTCTTGCTTTATCTTTTACTGTAAGTTTTCCGATTTTTTTTTTTGAAGTAGAGATATATATGACACATGTACCTATTCATTTGTATCTTCACTGCTCACTTTTCCTCAAAATATATGCTTACCCAATTTTTTCCTTTAATTTTTCATTGTAAAGTAAGGTGGTACTGAAACCAGTAGTTTGTTTTTTGTTTTTTTTTTTAAGATTTATTTTAGAGAGAGACAGAGCAAGCGATCAGGAGGGGGTATGGGTGGGCAGAGGGAGAGGGAGAGAGTGTCGACTCCGCACAGAGCCCAGCGCAGGGCTTGATCTCACGACCCTGAGATCATTACCCGAGCCGAAACTAAGAGCCTCGGACGCTCAACCGATCGTCACCCAGGTGCCCTTGAAACCAGTAATTATATCGGTTACCTTCTCACTTGCAAAATTTTTGGCAAAGGTAGTGTCTAGCCAGATGTTTGGAAAGTAGTCCCATCATTTTTGTTTTCTTTGTCCCCTGCTTTTGTGGTTAGGACCTTCTGAGAAAGAAATATCTCTAAGGAAACATGCTTTGTACTGCTAGAATTGAGCAATTTTTATGAACCAGCTTAATAATAAACAGGTTATCTTGATCAAGCTTTTGTTTCATCCTCTCCTTCTGGTATTTCTGAAATCCTTTGGTGTGACGAGTCATAAAAACAACAAATGACTTAGTTTTAAAATATGGGCTTAGCATTTTCTCTGAAAGTGTATGTGATTTGTTTTATAGTTATTTCAAAAGTAAATGCAGCGATATAGATTAGTTTGTCTTCTGTATATGTCAAATGCTACTCTTAGGTTTTGATGTGGGTTAATATATTACTTGTGGAATCCCTTAATGAGGACGATGGTATTAGAGCACCAGACAAGCAATTTTAATTTAATAAACTCCCTCCCCTCTAAGCCAACATCACTTTCACAGGTTCTTCCTTACCTGGAAATACATGAAAGTGAATGGTTAATGCAAGCAACCGGATGAGTATTTTCATTTGGAAATCGTATAGAAAGCAAGCAGAAGGATGTCCTGGACTGGGGAGGGGCACAGGCTTTTGCATAGCGGAGACTTAGAGTCTGTGCCCCCTTCTTTTCTCCTCTGTTTGGAGCTTCAGCTACATCATGTGCCCTGGGCCTCGGTTTCCTCGTTGGTAAAATGAAGGCCCTGGGCTAATAGATGATCTCTAGGGTATGATCTAGCTCCCACTCTCTGGTGCTGATCCAGATACTTTCCTCTGCCTCATGGTTCCTGTTTTTCTCTTGTACCAGCAATTTATGAAGATTGCCAGGAATCCTAACACAAATCTTTCTGATGGGCAATAGAAGCAGTAAATAGTTCCCTAATAGAAAAAATCAATCATAGAAGATACTGTTTGGTTCTGTGGTGGAAATATTAAGAGTGGAAGTGTTTTTAATGAAGGGGAGGTGGTGGCCTATAATTCCTGCAGGCTGATGGGGTAAGGAGATAGCAGATAGATACTACTAGAAACTAGGAATTGGTCGTGCATGAGATCCAGACAGGGCACTGTGCCCTCATGTCCTCACTGGGTGTATGGAAACAGCTCACATTCTCTCCTTACAGTGGGATGGCCTGGCCAGCCTCCTGGGGAAGTCAGTGCAGTTCTCGTGGACATGACCTCAGTGTAGCCTCCCAGTAGGGATGCTGTGACATTGAGTGGCAGCACTAGTATTTGCTCATTCATTTATGCAACAAATACCCACTAAGCCTCAAATACTTTCCTAGGCACTGGGGATTCCATATGAGTAAGACTGAGTTCTTGCTTTAAAGGGGACTACAGGAGGAAGATAATTATACAATAAAAATGTCAGGTACTGCTAAGTACTATGAGTCCGACAGCAGGCAAATGAAGAGGACTAGACAGAGGAAAGAATGCAAAAAACCTTGAGGTGGGAACAGGTTGCTGTATTAGAAGAGCACCAAGAGCTAGGCAGTGTGTCTAGAGCAGAATGAGCAAGGTGGAGAGCAAGGAGCAACATCAGCCCTGGTGCCTAGAAGCCAACAAGCCAAGACTGGGCAGGTGTGATAAGTCATTGTTTAGGTAGGCAGTGAATTCATGGCCTTGAGTGCAATTCTGGGCAGCCTCTTTGCCTTATGGCCCCAGTTCTCCTAAGGCCTAACTCCCTCCAGTAAGCTAGGCATTTAGGGAAGTGTATAAATTCTTTCAGACTGTTGGCAAACAGCCTAGGGCTTGAAAGAGTTTATGCACTTTCCAACTGCCTAATTTAATAGCTGGGGCAGCCTTAGGCATTGTGAGTACAATGGACATTTTCTGGGAATAACTGGTGACTAAAAGTCCTAGATACCATTGGGATTCTAAAGAAATTCTTGGAAAACAGAAGAGGGGGGATACTTTCAAACACCTCAATTAATTGCATTTTTACATTGTAGCGGTATAATGGTCACATTCCTTAAAGGACAGTAAAAGAAATAAAACAGCAAGGAGCTCTCTTTGGTGCAGTATTGAAATTCTTGAAAAACCGGACTTAATTAAAAGTTGTGATGCTTTTAACTTAAGTACTTTCTATGACCATATATCTAAACACTACATAAATTACCCTCATTTCAAATCCTCAGAAAAATAAGTGGTCTTAGTTCACCTCTCACTGAGAACAGCCGTTCAGAGGGCTCAGGCACCTCAGGCTGCCCATGGCTGGTAAGGATCAGAGTTCAGATTCCAGTCTGGGACTTTGGCTCCAGAGTGGTTACTCTTTCCATCATATTTGAGGACAGAATTCTTCCTTTGTGCTGCACAAAGCAGAGGGTTAGTCAGTGAACAGGGGCATGTCTTCACCTTTAGCAAACATTACTCAAGAAAGCCAGAATCAGGGACTTTGCTCATCACTGTGCCCGGTTATTTCTGTCTGTCCTGGGGTGATGGCAACCCAGAGAGTGGCTATGAGGAAAGGCAAGGGGGAAGGTGCAGAGGTTGGGGATGGAAATACCTGCTAGAGATCCATCTCCAGTTGTTCAAGGATCGGATAGCATTTCTGTGGTAATGGAGAGGTTGTCCGCACTTGAAAAGAGTGCAGTGTTATAATTGTACAAGTGAAGTAATTCGGTGCAGTCTGAGGTCGCCCGCTTGCTGGTAGGGAGTTGCCAGTCCATCTTTAAGCCAGTTTCCCAGGCAAGTCTGACACACGTGGGAATGGACTTCTTGCTCTTAGACTGGAGAGAAGCAAAGGGGCCCACGCTGTGTGTTCTCAGCCATCAGCCTGATCCAGTCATTCTGGGCCTGTTTTCTCATCTGTAAGAATGAAGGCGTTGAGGGGCGCCTGGGTGGCTCAGATGGTTGAGCGTCTGCCTTTGGCTCAGGTCATGGTCTCAGGGTTCTGGGATTGAGCCCCACATCAGACTCCTTGCTCAGCGGGGAGTCTGCTTCTCCCTCTGCCTGCCGCTCCCCCTGCTTGTGTTCCCTCTCTCTCTTTCTCTTGCTCTCTGACAAATAAAATCTGAAAAAAAAAAAAAAAAATGGAGGGGTTGATATGAATGATCTCCAATGCCATTTTAGCTCTTTACCAAAGTGTGTGTGCGTGCGCGCACACGCATGCATGTATTTGTGATTAGACACGTTTAATCTGACCTGTTTTCCGCCAGTTTTTTAGCAAAGCAGACTATAAGTCATGAATGTGCTTAGAAAAAAAAAGAATTCATGGTCAAGATAAATATGTTAATTTGTGAGATAGAGAAATCTTGCCTCCATGAAAATAGTGAATAGAAGTGAAACTTGTATTACTGGAAAGGGAAGGTAATTTTTTAAGGCCCTCCCCGCCCCCCAAAAAAAGTTCGTATGTACTAATAGTGTGTATCAGGGGAGGGTCAAATCCATTAAAACTCTCCCAAGTGGAACAAGTGACCTGAATTACTTGTTTGCTTAAGTCAAACAGGAAAGTTCTTCTTCCTTTGAACTTAAATAATTCCAGGAAATGCAATAAAGAAGCTGAGGGAGAAAGTAAGCATTGAGTCGCGACTCCGTGTTCACAGTTACATAAGCTCTGTTAATATGCTTTATGATCTCCAGTGTGAAGACCACTCATGTTCTGCATTCTTGTTTTTCCTCTCTGAACTGAATGCTGTTTTGTGAGTGGGAGACCTTCAGCGTTTGAACACAGCCCGTTAAGTAGGCGTCTTTTAAAAAGTAAAATAACTTCTGAGATTTCACTTTTTATTTACCACCAATCCACTTTACGTTTAGTTTGAAAAGTTAACTTACGTAGCAATAAATGTTCTATTTATAATTTACTTTTTCTTCCCTTTCCATGTCTCTTTCCAGGAAATGACCCATTCATGGCCGCCTCCTTTGACAGCAATACACACGCCTAGTACAGCCGAGCCCTCCAAATTTCCTTTTCCCACAAAGGTAATTCTTTACAAGTACAACAGGCCGTGTATCCACACCTGTGCAAAGTCTGAAGTATTGCTATGAGATAGATTAACTTAGCACTAGCTGTTGAAATCTTTGCAGATTAGGTTAAAACTGCCACTAACTTAGCTTCTGAAGTGCTTCATAATGTTTTCAAACACTTCACTCTCCAAATTATGTGGGTAAGAACATCTTACCTTTGTATGGGGTTTTGTAGCTTATGAAAGCATTCAGGACTTTTCAGTAAATTCTCTCATTTGAGACTTCTTACTTAGACATGGGAAAACAGAAGTACAGGGAGAGTGAGTGACGTAGGTGTCTGAATCCTCGTTCGGAATTTAGATATATGCATAACACATAAATCTTAGACTTTCTCATACCTACTAATTTTCTTAAAGTTTGCTGTGATCATCTACATTAGTGCTGGTTTTAATAACAAGTGAATCAGTTGCTGACTCGCATATTTCCGTTGAAGTATTTGTGAACAGTGTATTTTAAACCCTGCCATTTTCCTTTGCTTATTTGTACTTTGGGATAACCTTCAGAGTATAGAAATAGCACCTTCAGATCTGTGTTCTGTCCAGCTTGGTATGCATGCACACTGTTAATATATTATAGCTATTCCTTTGCATGGTATTGTTTTCAAAAGAGGTTATATCTACCCAGACCAGAATCTGCCATGTTAGATACTTTACATATTTTCTCATGATAGTTTTTTTTAATGTTGTTTGTTATTCCTGGTAAAAACATTATACTTTGTAAAAATAAATGAATCTTTGCTCAGTACCAAAGGAAAAATAAATTCTAGGAAAGAATAGAAGAAATAAATAATAAATAGAAGAACTAAAATCCATTTTACATATGTAAAAAATAGATTTATCAGTGTTCATCAGACATAGCAGTGATGCAGCCTTAGATTTATAAACCTTAATAATAACTAGAGATTTTTTTTTTCTTTCTAGGATTCTCAGCACATCAGTTCTGCAACCCAAAACCAAAGTAGGTGGAACTGATTATTGCATTGGAGAACAAAGCATGGTTTTTGTTGTTTTACTATAAAAAAAAAAAAAACAATGCAAAATAGCCCAGCACAGATGAGGGCTTCCTATTTTGAAAGAATAGGAAGGGAGCACAAACATAAAACTGTGCTTTAGGTGGAATTTCAGATCGTTGCAAAGAGTTAATGAAGATGTCATAGTAAAGTACTTGACAAATATAATGTGTCATAATTATAACAAATATAATTACCTGACGTATGCACACATCTTGAACGTGACTCTCAAAGCATTGTAACCCAGGAATAGTATATAGAATAGATTGGGATATTTTTTGTGGTTCTTGTGTTTTTTTCTAAGAAAAGTAAGAAATTTGTATAAGGAATAGAGTACATAGCTTCTTTAGTTTTTCTTTATGTATTCACCCTGCAATTCTTGTTTGGTCTCTCTTTATGGATTGTAAATAGTTAAGAATTCAGAGGGAAACAGAAGTAAGCTAACTGGATCCAGCCATTCTCTTCATCAATAACCCCTTGATTCAATAAAGTTTTTGTG
This sequence comes from Leptonychotes weddellii, assembly GCF_054177405.1. Taxonomy (NCBI): domain Eukaryota; kingdom Metazoa; phylum Chordata; class Mammalia; order Carnivora; family Phocidae; genus Leptonychotes; species Leptonychotes weddellii. The sequence continues at coordinate 114,550,378 of NC_138370.1, read as the reverse complement.
TCTCAACTACATGCAAGGCATTTCAAACCTTATGAAAATGACTAGGGTATTTGCAGTCATTTAGTTTATTAATATATGGTGCATGTCCAAGTTATGAAGTGTTAGTCTTCAAAAAAATAGGGCAACCAAAGTAGGATATGTATGTATGTTGGGAGAAGGTTGCACATAGATACTCCATGGAGGTGACTCTTCCTCAAATCTCCCCACCTCATTCTTTTCCCTCACTTATATATTTTTTTCCCTTTATTTTTCTACAGTTTAAATTGCACGGATGTGAGGAGAGTAGAAAAAAGATGAGGAAAGCAAGAAACAGAATATCCTTTCCTCTAGAGCAGGGGTGGACCCACCATAGCCTGAGAGTCCATCTGTTCTGCAGCTGGTTTTTGTAAAGAAGGTTTTATTAGGACACAGCCATGCCCGTTCATTTATTATTATGCCACGAGGTACAGCTTGCAACGCCAGAAATATTGACTCTCTGACCTTTATAGAAAAAGTTTGCCATTCTCTGCTCTAGATACTAAATAAGATCTTGCAAAGGACTCATGACTGAATTTCCCCCATATGCAGAGAAATAAACCTGATCATCCTGCCACAGTATTTGTATAAGTGGCAAGGTAAAATTAACCAAAATTAATGGCTTCTTGGGGCGATTGGGAAATCTTTTTTTCTCAGCATCTTGGCGGTCTCTCCAGAGACAAATAAGCAGTGGAGTGGGACAAGGCTCGGCAGGACGGCCAGCTCAGCTGTGGACAGGCTTGCTGTGTGCCCCTTTACCGCTTGCTCTCCCCTCTCCCTATTTGCTAGGGCTGCCCGCCAGGCAGATCATATGCCTTCCCCTGGGTTCCTCACAGCTTTGATGATTGCTAACTCCTGGTTTAGAAGGACCCTTTTAATCCTTTAAATTGTTTGATTTCCCCTTTTAGCAAAATCTAGCTGAAGATGAGCTGGTAAGCACTTTCTTGGCGGAGAATGGGTGGCCCTCTCAGCCGATGGAGTAGTGTGGGCCAATTTCTCCTTGCTCTTGGTCTGAGGCGTTTTCAGACCCTGGCAGGTCTCCAGTAGGTCTTGGCTCACTAGATGCTTACCCTGGGGTTTTTCATGCTGCCGCCATTCTGTCTGTCCGTTTTCCGGGGAACCTTGTTTACTTTTGTGAGAGTGGGACCTAGTTGAACCCTAGAGAGGTCTAGTTTTATGTTGGGTGAAGAGGGAGTTAGTTATCTTAAGGTTTTGTTTAGAGCCTGCAGAGAATGAAGTATGCCTAAGGGTAATCAGAGCCTTGGGGTGCTTCAAACCCAGTGAAGACCAGTATATGAGAGTCCCTGTGAGTGCCTCGAAGAGTGGCCTTAGCCCCTCCAATTTGTAGTTCTGCCTGTAGCTTCCTAGCCAGAAGGGGAAGCAGTTATAACTGTCATGTAAGAGCTGCTGCCGCCATGAGGGTAAAGTGATTAATTGCAAGGTCTCCACATGACATTGTTGGGAAATCTCATTCAAGCCTGCCTAAAAGGCACCCGTATTCCCATTCCACTCCCCGTTCTGTTTCAGGTCCCTATTACCTCACGCCTAAAGCAGCTTCCCAGATGGGTTGTTGCCTCCACTGTTAATATTGCCCGTTCCTTTCTAGGTTCTGCCAGGTGGCACCACTAAATTAATCTTTCTGAGGAATCTCTCTAGCATGTACCTGGTAGAGATCTTTGGTGGTGTCTCATTGCCCAACAAAGTTCTAACTTACCATCCTGGCATTCAGCGCCCTCCCAAATCTGACTTTCACCTGTCTTTCCATCGTGTCCACACATTTTGTACGCCGTCCTTACCCTTTCCAAGTCTGTGCCATTTTAAATCTTCCCTCTCCTGCCCGAAGGCCTTCCTCCTCCTCCTCCTCTCCCTTTGGCCGGCAGTCATTCTGTCAAAACTTCACCCATCTTTTGTGACACAGTTCATTTTGCTCCTTGTCTAGCTTGCCTTCTTTAGTCACTACCAAGAGAGAGACCATTCTTTAGTTTCCTGGGACCGTTCATTTATGTGACCGATTTGTGTGCCCCTCTCACACTGCCCGCCATTGGAGATATTTGTGTGCCCGGCACGCATCCCTCAGTCACTTGTCAGCTCATCGAGGATAGGGTCGAGTGCCTCGAACATCTTGTATCTGGGAGGCAGTGTGACTACGTGGATGGGGGCAGGTGTTGAATAATGGACAGGTGAGAGGGAGCGCACACTCGACGGAGGTCAGAGGCTGGGAAAAGGGAGTGCTGGTAAATCACTGGCAGATGGGGAAGGGCAGACCAGGTGGGAGTGAGAGCAGCTCTCTCCTAGGGCTTCCATGGGGGTCCCCCACCGCGAGCTGACATCAAGGAAAGTCAGGTCCCCAGCATGTAGAAAAGTTACCAGTCATGGGGTAGGGTGTGTTGCAAGCAGGGCTTTTCTGTGGCTCTTTGCTCTGTTCAGGGTTTTTCGATTCTGAGCAAGTCCTCGTTCTAGAGGTAACGTAAGTGCTATTGTATGATGGTGAGAATGTATCACCATGGTGCAGTGCATATAGCAAGCACTATGATTGACCGAGTTGAAGTAGACGAAGTGTTCAGGTGGAAAAAGCAAGGACGGGGGTGAGGGGGACAGCACAGAAAGGGGGGGATTTATAAGGAATAAACTCAGGAATGTATCTCATTGTGCTGCTCTGATCATTTTCCTTCCCCCACAGAACAATATGATACATCTTCAAAAACCCACACTAATTCTCAGCAGGGAGCATCGTAAGTAATATGCTTTTGTTTATTAAAAGTTTATAACGTAACATGGTAATTTCCCATGTAAATCCATTGCTTAGATTTTTTTTTTCCTACCGCTTTCAAGTAATGACTTTCATAACCTACCACTGCATTGTAAAAGGAAGTAATGCCCTACATTTATACTTGGATTAAGTTCTTCTGTTGAAGGTTGAGGCACCACAAGAGAGTTTGCTAAGGCGTCTTCTCAAAAGAAAGGCATGTGAGCCATTCTTTACATATTAACTGTGGAAAATAGAAGTTCTTAGCGTTGTAAATTTCAGTCCTAAATAGCTTTTGCTTTGGAAGACAAATTTTAGGGGATGTGTACAATTTAAGATTTTTTGGCCACTTTTTTGGCCTAGTTTTAACTAATAAAGAATGAGTCTTATTGCCCAGCTGTTCTTTATTAAGGCCAAGTAAGTCCAGATACATTTGGGGTTTTTAGAACGGTTTAAAGTACATAATAAAGATTTTCAAATCAGCAATTGGACCCACTTGGTCATTTCTTGATGGTATTGAAGTAATACTTGTTTTCCTCCAACTGCAAAGGGTTTTTGGGAACGAGGTGATGCTCCTTCAGTATCTAATCAGTCACTGACGGGGGAGGGGGAGGCGCTAGCCTCCCCGAATTTTGGGTTTAAGCTCCAGCTTTGCTCTGGGTACAGTGTTTGTTCCATGCATCTTGGAAGGGGTCACTGCTGTGGGTTGAGTATTTTGAGAAGCTGTGTAGTCGAGGCAGAGAGGTTATTTTATCTTTTCACCGTGACTGAATGTGGGACTAAGTTAAATCACGGCTCCCAAGTGCCAGCTCCTTTCTCCATCGCAAAACAAGAAAAAAAGAACAATATGGCAAGATATTTTTAAAGATTAATTTCCTACAGTTCAAAGGGTGGAGTTTTTTGTGCGTGTAATAAAAGTTATTTCATTTGTGGTACTGGCAGATGGTGAGATTTTTGCTTGTTTTTATTGTCCTTTACCAGAAAAAAAAAATTTTTTTTTTAACCTTATGTGCCTTTTCTTTCCCTTCCCCACCCCCCTTTCTTTCTTCCTTCCTTTTTAAATTTTACTGGCTCTTGAATTTTGGAAGTCTGGAATCGATGGCTGGTAGAGAACAGAAACTGTAGTTCAAGGGACTGCAATTGTAACGATTCTGTGGAAGCTCTAACTTCCCCCAAGGTTTTACACCTTGTGCTCTTTGTAACGATTGGTAGTAAAGCCCTTTAGACCATAAAAGGCCCCTGTCTGTGTTTTTGGGGGCAGCGAGGAAGGGGGAATTGAAGGACACAGCCGCTGTGTCCTTGGGCCTGTGGGGAGAGGAGGAGAGGCCACTGGATGTGAGCGAGGCCCAAGAAGCAGCTTCACATCGAGCAGGCCAAAGTCACACCCTCTCACACCACCCACTTCCATCAGCTTTCAGGCTCGGGTAGTTGGTAGGGACTTAGACCATTTTCTGTGCTGGGTTTGCTCCTCAGAGAGATGGGCCGTCCTCCTGCTGAGTTGAAGCCCAGAAATCAGAGGTGCCTACAGGTGTGTGACAGGCATATGACATAGGTAGTGCTCTCTTTACAAAACTGTTCATTTGCCATATATAAAATCGCCTAGAAAAGAGTATTTATTATGATCCTGGTAGACTGAAGGAGGGGAGGAAGACCGGGCCCCTTCGAAGGAGGCGAAGAGGAAAGGGAAGCGTGACAGAGGAAGAGAGAAGGAGGGGGGTACGGTGGTGGTCGGATGGGCAGGGCTGGTGGGATCGATAAGAGCCGGAAATGTACCTCTGGGAAAAGGAATCACGTCCGTGTCCCGATTAATTTGTGCAGTGCAGTCATGGTTTCAGACTCAGTAGGTCACATCTGTTGGTGCTCACAGGTTAATTTGATCTAGTGTCAGCGTGTAGGCTCTATGACATGCACTGAAACTATTTGAGCGGCAGAGTGCCAGAGAGATGGTCTAACGCACTTTGAATGTCAGAGAAAAAAACGTTCATTTCGGGATCATGTGTACTGTGGTTTTAAAACTCAGTCTAGGTCTTAATGCTTTTTCTTTCAGTTGCTAGTACTTGGGAATCCTCAGATACGATATTATTCTCTGGACTTGGTTCCAGGTGACTTGGAGATCTTTCCAAAAATTGCTTCCATTCTTCCATTCAGGGCATAATTAGTGAACACATGCTGTGTGCTTGGTGCTGCTTTAGGGACTTGGAAACGGTGGCCGCTGAGACAAAATTCTTGTCTTTTTGTCTTGTAACTTAATGCAGCTGTCATGTCATACAAACTCTAGGTGCTGTGATGGCGACAGGCTCAGGGAGCAGTTCTTTTGGGTGGCGGTGATATTTTTGGGAGGGAGGTCAGGAAAGGTCTCTCGGAGGTGACGTTTGATCTGGAGCCTGAATGATGGGAGAGCGAGGCAGAGAATTTCTGCCACGTCTAAAGGGGCTTGATAGATTTTGCGGCAGGCTCTGAAGCCATCTGAAAACATCCGGGAGTAGTAATTCTTACTGGCAGTGACAACTTTGAAGTAGTTCCTTTGCCTATGCAAAGCATGGTTTTGAAGGAGCCTGTGGAGGTCCATTTAAGTCTCACATTTGATCATAACTGCTAATTTCCTGCAGTAAGTGACCATAGACTAATTTAAACATTGCCTGAAAGATTGAATAAGATATGTTTTAATGCGCTAAGAATCTGTTAGCCCTGAAGGCAGTTTGTGCCTTCCACCCACCTTGGGATGCTGGGCTATTAAATCAACAAGATGTGGTCTACTTCCACAAGAATGTGTATTCTGTCTCACCCTGCAGGGGCCTCCAAAGCCTGCCAGTAACTTACCTGTCTACCCCCCTTACGATCCCTTTCCCCCCATATTCTGGTATATTTTCCATTGTGGCCATGTTGGCCCCCTTGCTGTTTTCTTTCTTCTTTCTTTCTCTCTCTTTCTTTCTGTCTTTCTTTCTTTCTAAGATTTTATTTGAGAGAACACAAGCTGGGGGAGGGGTGCAGAGGGAGAGGGAGAAGCATGCTCCCCACTGAGGGAGCCTGATGTGAGGCTCAATCCCAACACCCTGGGATCATGACCTGAGCTGAAGGCAGATGCTTAACCTACTGAGCCACCCAGGCGCCCCCTCTTTGCTGTTTTGGGTGCCCAGATCACTCTACCCCCTGTTCCTGCAGTGTATGCAATCTCCTTACCAGCGCAGACTTCCCTAACTACCCCATGTAGAAAAGCAACCCACGCCCATCTTTACTCTTTTATTCCCCTCCGTAGGCTTTTTACCCATTGAAAAAAATATATATTTTAGTTGTTTATTTCCCTCTTCATAAGGGAAAAGTATATATTTTAGTTGTTTATCTCCTAGACTGTGAGTGCCACAAAGCAGGGATTTTGTCTGCTTAGAGTTGTATCCACTGAATCTAGAGCAGGGCCTGGCATGTAGTAAGTACTAAGAGTAAATGTGGAAAGAAAACTTACATAGAAACTTGATTAAATATGTGTATAAACAATACTTAATACATGGGATTTAAGGCAATAACTTTTCTAGCACTAATATCTTATTTGTCATACTTATTTTTTTAAGTAATCTCTCCGCCTGGCATGGGGCCTGAACTCACAACCCCGAGATCAAGAGTCACACGCTCTACCAACTGAGCCAGCCAGGCATCCCTGTTATACTTACTGATTTAATCTTATTTATTAACTTCAGATTTCCCCTCGTTTATAGTCTTGTAATTTTTCTCATGTCCTTCCATGACCTCAGATAATCTTCACTTCATCCATGGATTTTAAATAGTCTTTTACACCTCTGGCAGTTTTTAACCTTGATTACTCTGTGTACTGTCACTTTCCGCTCTGTCTTGTTTGTCCATAATCTCCCATAGACCGTCCCTCCCTGAATCTGAATAATGCCAGCCACTGTCACCATTTGGAGAGTCCCCCCTATATGCAGTGTCACAACTGCTTGAGATTTGTTTTTTTCAGTTTTTCATTTATTATGTGTGGAGCCTTCTTCATAATTTGTTGCCTTCCCTCATCTCCTGCAAACCATTTGCAGTCCGTATTTCCGCCCTTGATCAAAAAAAGGAATCACAGCCTGATTGAATTTTAGATTTGGGGACTTACATATGTCTGCTTTGGAGCCCAGCCTCTTTCTCTTTCTCTGCCCTCCGTTCCCCATTCTATCCCCAAATCAGTTTTCAGTTTGTGAGATTGTTCAAGTTCACCAATTCTCACATGTTCATTAGCGGTTTCTGAAAAGTATTACGTGCCATCTTATGCACACCTAATACCAGGGTTGTGACTTAACTAATTACCGTGAGCTTGCCTTCACTTGCTCTTTCCCAAATAAAATGTACGGCCCAATTGTCGGAAATGTTGAGCCAAAAAATCAGCTTATTTAAGTAGTTTTGGGGTTTGAATTGAGATGTTACAGACTATTGGCAGTGAAGTCGTTGGCAAGCCCAGGACTGGGGAATGGAAAAGGAATAAAGGCTTGTCTTGTGTGTCTTCACACAGTAACATTCGGGCTCTGAGTCACTGAAGCCTGCCTGCTGGAACGTGTACATGGCTCTCTTAAGCGTTGCAGAGCAGTTGGCCTGAAGAATGCATTTGTACAAAGGGGCTTGAGGATAGTTGGTAACCTCTAAATAAAAACTCTACCTCACCGGTAATGTAAAATGTGGTTAAACCTACGTGTTAGTTCAAAGAGTGGCTCTACCTGAGTATTTGGCTTCTTTTGACCAGGGCCAAGGTAGGCCATATGGTGGCATATGCTTTGAAATAGCTGCTTTGTCTTGGCGTTTGGAAGTGAAATTAGTCATTTAACCAATTTTAAAAGTATATGAGGTTTATAGTTCATTTATTTTCGTAAGGGAGAAAGAGTGTATCCATTTTATTCCAGCAGGGTAATTACTGTTTTCTTTAATCGAAGTCTTTCTCTCCGGGGATTCTGGAGAATCCCTCCTATCATGTAGGTTTTCTAGCCATTGCGCCCTCTATTGGCCGGAACAAGGCAATCGTATGAGACGGAATGGCTTTTGCATTCCAGATCCAGCATGTACCAGCTTCATGATGTGGGCAGGGTCGGTGGCTCTTCTGAGCCCGTTTCCTCACCCTCAGAATGTGAGGGCATGATCAGAGGTGGCCATACGGTTGTGAGTAAAGGCAGTGTCTGCAGAGTTCTGAGCACACGGTGGGCGCAGCTACGCGGTGCTGTTACCTATGCAGCAAACAGGGTGCTGCTACTCATTCAGCCAGCCTTTTAGGGTTACCTGCCAAGTTCTGGATATAGAAGATATGAAGGTGAAAATGACTTGGTCCTGCCCCAGAAAAGCTTATAGTTGAGTATGTCCCTTGGGCCTTATGCTCTCTTGACCTAGATCTTACTGGTATGAGTGAGACTGGGTCTAAGAGGTTTGATTCCCTTCTAGTGGGTGCTGAGGTGGTCACCCAGATGTGCTGTAATTCGTTTTTGCCATTTTTCACATTATGGACCAATTCTCCCACATGTACCATGTGAAGTGTGCTAGAGTAATGTGCTTGGGCTCAGACATAACTGTTTGTGGGACAAGTCGGGGATTTTAGCAGCTGCTTCCTTTAAATTTTTTCCTTTATCTCTAAAGATAAAACCTTTACCGGTTATCAGGTTAGATTCCCCCCAACTATATGGATTGATTGATTGATTTATAAAGATTTTATTCATTCATTTCATACAGACAGAGAGCACAAGCGGGGGTGCTACAGGGAGAGGGAGAATATGGGGCTCGATCCCAGGACCCTGGGATCATGACCCAAGCCGAAGGCAGATGCGCAACCATCTGAGCCACTCTAGTGCCCCTCTTTTTTTTTTTTTAATTACAGTGGTATTCATGATTAATTTTCTGTATTAGTAAAACTTAGATACGGTTTTTAAGTAACTTTTTTTCTTACTACAGATTCAGGACAGGTTTGTTATAAAGAATTTTAGAAGTATCTTTCTTAGCCCCACTAATAGTATGCTGGTTTATGTTGAGCTACCCATCTGGTGATATAATAAACTCTGGTTTCTGGAAGATTCCATGTTACTCTTAGGGGTGGCAGACACTGACAATACACTTCGTTCATTTTTGCATCAGGGTGGCTGGCTGGCTCAGTTGATAGAGCATGCGACTCTTGATCTTGGGATCATGAGTTCAAGCCCCACATTGGGCCTGTTAGAACTTATTCTTTAAAAAAACAAAAGCAAAAACAACAGACTAATTTTTTTTTTTTTTTAAGGTTTTATTTATTTATTTGACAGAGAGAGACACAGCGAGAGAGGGAACACAAGCAGGGGGAGCGGGAGAGGGAGAAGCAGGCTTCCCGCGGAGCAGGGAGCCCGATGCGGGGCTCGATCCCAGGACCCTGGGATCATGACCTGAGCCGAAGGCAGACGCTCAACGACTGAGCCACCCAGGCGCCCCCAGACTAATTTTTTTATCAAATAAATTGAACCATGAATTTTGATTAAATGAAATACCATCTGTAAATAACCAGTATATCCTACATAGTGGTAGATTTTGTTTGACCCTTTTGGTTTATCATTGCTTTTTGAGTGTTTCTTCGGCGATATCTGGAGCACTCTTCCTTCAGAGGTCACTATCCCTCATCTCTTTAGGTATCATACCTGCAGGCTTTTATTGTTATTGTCTATGTAAGGCTCTGAAGGGGAAATTCTTGGAATCTGGGACAGCATTTTTACAGTGCCTTTTATTCCTTAAGAGCAAGTAGAGCTAAAAGTCAGAACATAACGCTTTCTGACTTACTTCAGGAGAATATATTTGTGGAAGCAAGGCGGACAGCTTACAGAGTATTTAGTGCCCTGCTTACATCAGGAAATGTAATGGGTTACCTGATCATTGATGTTTCAGGAAATTAAAGCAAATCAGTTTTATACAAAAGCCAGTGACTAAGAAACAAAGAGGTCCACTTACTGTGGTTTTGCTGTCGGTTTTTTGTTTTTTTTGTGTTTTTTTTCCCTGGTTGTGTTATACCTTACATTTATTCAAAGATACATCTTTTATCTTTTGCTTGGGTATGCCCCAGCCGAGCCAGGACTTGGCAGTAACACTGTTGAGTGACTTTTTCTTGTATACCATTATGATATCTACTGCCGAGTCCTGCATCTGAAGGCTGTGTTTTCTAGCCTTGCTAAAATAAGGTAGCTCTCATTAGGTAAATATCGAGCAGCATCTACATTTACAAGTAGCTAACAGTTTTCATATTTTTTAGAAACTTACCATAGGATAGTTTTAGTACCATTTGTTGGTGAAAATAGTTCCTTGGCAGAATTACAACATTGCATTAAGTGGTCATTATGAAAGAGCCAAATTTTATCATTTATTTTCATTAGAAAATACAATGATTTTACCAAGGATTCCCAAAATAATCATGCTTGCTTATTTCAGCGGCAGGTTAGTGGGTTTGCAGTAAAAATCAATGGTCAGATTATTTGTTGAAGAGGTGTTTTTAGAAATACTAAAGTATTACTATTTTTTTAAGATTTTATTTATTTATTTGACAGAGGAGAGACACAGCAAGAGAGGGAACACAAGCGGGGAGTGGGAGAGGGAGAAGCAGGCTTCCCGCCTAGCAGGGAGCCCGATGTGGGGCTCGATCCCAGGACCCTGGGATCATGACCTGAGCCGAAGGCAGACACTTAATGACTGAGCCACCCAGGCGCCCCAGAAATGCTAAAGTATTATAACCTCCAATATAATTTTTGCTTTTTGGAGCATTAATAATACTTAAGCAGATTGGTTTTGTTTTCACTTGCACTAATAACATTTCCTCAAATAGTCCTCATAAATTTGGGGGGAAGTGGGAACAAGCAATTAACGACTAATTCATTCTTTTGATACGTAGGCATCCCCCTGGAAGACGGTAAGAGAGGGAGGAGATAGGGAAGGGCTAAGATTTCAGTTAACATGTACAGATTGGAAAATGGCCTTTTTAAAAATTGAAGTATCTTATTTGCTTTTAATATTTAGGTTGCTCATAAACCAGAATGCCTAGAGATAAGTATTATGATAACTTTGAGGAACTGAACTGAGGTTTTATTTTCACCAGAATGATAGCAGTAAGGTTAAACATATTTTCTAGACAACAAGATTATTTGTATTACTACTCTTTCAACTGATTAGTGTTTAAGAAGACTTCGTGTATGAGAATTTGTATGTCCGGGGCGGGTGGGGGGGCGGTGAAAAGTAAAGTACCATATTAATAATGTCCTTTGGACAAAAATGGAAGATACCTGCACGGTTTGGTGACCGTGCCTCAATAGCTTCCTATATCTTACTGTGTATTGAGCTCACATAGAGTACTTTTTAAGTGCCCTGACACACTTCCCAATACTTCACAAATATTCACTTATCCGGGGTTAGCTTATTAACAGTTAATCACTTATTCTAGTTGGAGACTATAGGAGAAAGTAGGGTGTTTTTCTCTTTGTGCATATGTTTTTCTCTTTGTTGTTGTTATTGTTTGTTTTGTTTGTATGGACCTGGGAACTTGAGTCTCGGGGCTGGCCACAAATCCCTGTCCCGTGGTAGTTCTGCTTTTTAATGCTCAAAATGTGTGGAAGAGTCCGTCTTGAGATGGTAAGGATCATATACTAAACAGTTTCTGTGTTATGTTAATAGTAAACCTTACATTTCTAGGAAAATGAAGCATTTGATGAATAAATAAAAATTAGACCTGTCCCATCCCTCTTTTTTAATCATTAAGCATATTTTCAATTTATATGCTAAAATAAGTTATTAGAAATTATTTTAAATCCTACAATGTCTCTGTCCCTGCTCATTTCAGCATGCTTGAAGATGACCTTCAGCTCAGTGACAGTGAGGACAGTGACAACGAACAAGTAAGTTTCGTACACCCCATCATACCAGGAATCCTTTTAAATCTAGTATTTCTGAGCTGCATATCCTAACCTGTTGTTTGTTCTTTTCCTGGTCCTCCTTCCCCTTATTGTGAATACCTAGAGCCCAGAGAAGCCTCCTCCTGTATCTGCACCTCCAAGGTATCGTGTGCGTGTGTGAGCAAAATGTTTGCGTTTTTCTACCAAATGGGGAACATACAGCCTTATTTAGTGCTTTCATAGCTTCTTCATGGGGAAGGACATAAAGGATCACAGTTAGAAGAAAGTACCTGTTTAACTGAGTGTTGTTGGAGTGGGGGGGGGGTGGG
>NC_138370.1:114489715-114538327 GCF_054177405.1 Leptonychotes weddellii | reverse complement strand
CCATGAGAGACGATGGACTCTGAGAAACAAACTGAGGGTTCTAGAGGGGAGGGGGGTGGGAGGATGGGTTGGCCTGGTGGTGGGTATTGAGGAGGGCACATTCTGCATGGAGCACTGGGTGTTGTGCACGAACAATGAATCATGGAACACTTCATCTAGAACTAATGATGTAATGTATGGGGATTAACATAAGAATAAAAAAAAAGAAGAAAGTACCTGTTTAATTTTTTGGAAGCTTAAATCAGCCTTGGAGAGCTTGTTAACTCTATAAAAGAGAAAGTCCCTGTACCCACCTAAATCATCAGTTTGGATGTTTAAAATTTCTGAGAGTTCATGGGGTGCCTGGGGGGCTCAGTTGAGCATCTGCCTTCGGCTCAGGTCATGATTTCGGGGTCCAGGGATCGAGCCCCAAGTTGGGCTCCCTGTTCAGCAGGGAGTCTGCTTCTCCCTCTGCCCCTCCCCTCCCTTGTGCTCATTCTTTCTCACTCTCTCAAGTAAATAAATAAAATCTTTAAAAATAAATAAAATTTTGGGGGCGCCTGGGTGGCTCTGTCAGTTAGTGTCTGCCTTTGGCTCAGGTCATGATCTTAGGGTCCTGGGACAGAGCCCCACATCAGGCTCACTGCTCAGCGGGGAGTCTGCTTCTCCTCTCCCTCTGCTACTCCCCCTGCTTGTGCTTTCTCTCTCTGTCTCTCTGTCAAATAAATAAATAAAATCTTTAATTAAATAATTTTTTGAGAGTTTAAAAATAAGCTTAAGGGACGCCTGGGTGGCTCAGTTAGTTAAGCGACTGCCTTCAGCTCAGGTCATGATCCTGGAGTCCCAGGATTGAGTCCCGCATCGGGCTCCCTGCTCGGCAGGGAGTCTGCTTCTCCCTCTGACCCTCCCCCCTCTCCTGCTCTCTCTCTCTCATTCTCTCTCTCAAATAAATAAATAAAATCTTAAAAAAAAAAAAAAAAGCTTAAATCACTTTCATCAGTATTATATAACCAATATTTTAAAAGTTATGCTGAAAAGCCCAATGTTTTTATGAAAGTTTTTATGGGAAATTTATTTGCTGTTTTCAAAAATTGTAAAGCTGAATCATTTCTGTAAATTGTTTTCCATAGTTCCTGTTTTCTCAGTCATTAATTTCTAATTGTTTAGCTGCTTTCATTTTATTTCATTTTGTAAATAAATAAATAGATTTTAAATAGATTTTTAGTAATCTCTGTACCCAACATGGGACTTGAACCCACAACCCTGAGATCAGGAGTTGCATGCTCTACTGATGGAGCGCAGCTAGGCGCCCTTCAGCTGCTTTTAAAAATGAGCTAGAGTGCATTTTAGTGTGATGAAAAATGGCACTCTTTTCACTTTGCAAACTGCTGCCATATTTCAGAAAATTAGATGCTTTAATTTTTGGAAGTGGGAGTTGTCTCTAAACTACCTTTATAATATTTTCCTCTGGTACTGAATTTAATGATTTAATACACCAATACCTGCCTTCCGTGGACAAAGAGTTAAACTGTGTGGTAGTGGTTATACTCCTTGACATGTGGTCATCCATTGAGACAAGCGCAGCAAGAAACTCTTCCTGCCTAACAGGTGATGTTATAGTTCATGTGGAGGAAGATCATGTATTCATAAGCTCTGCTCATTTATTTATGTTCTGTTCTGTTCAGTAATTTCTGGTGGCTTGTAATGTCCCATAAATTATGACGAAATAGCCTAACTTAAAAGTGGAGGAAAAGAAAAAAGGAAAAGTGGGCATAAATTAGAAGCAGCAATAACATTGAAAGTGCATCTCATTCATCACTGACTTAAGCTACCAATGTGAAAGTGATCACAAATTTGATGTAGCATTTTTATATGAGGAAATTACATCATAGCATAGTGTGTGTGTTTTAAAATTACTTCAACTAGTGACTTTTTATCTAATATTTTTTTGTTCTGCTTATTTTAATAAACAGTATTATTTAATAAGTTATTTAGTATCTTAGGTAGATGTGGATGCTTTCAAAAGATTATAGTTATTGATTTACTGCTCTGGCTGATTCCATCTGGGGCAGGCTTTTAACACAGGTTGTGAAATTCTGTATGTGTCCAGAAGTACGTCTCACTGACCTAGAGTTATTGCCCTATTTTTTTTTTTTTAAGATTTTATTTATTCATTTGAGAGGGAGAGGCAGAGACAGAGCACAAGCAGGGGGAGAGGCAAAGGGAGAGGGAGAAGCAGGCTCTGCACTGAGCAGGGAGCCGGACATGGGGCTTGATCGCAGGACCTGGGCATCATGACCTGAGCCACCCAGGCGCCCTGATTACCCTATTCTTAAAACTTGGAGTAGTTAGTCTCTACTTTGGCTGGTATTTGGGGGTGATCCTAAGCCTCTCATAAGGAAAGGCCTCTTTTATAATTCTGCCCAAGAGTGTGACTGGATTACCTTTGAGGTCACTTTCTAGAGGAACACCATTTATATTCAATATATTATATTTAGTAATTCTCTGGCTACCATTTGGTTAGTTTTCATAGAGAATAGAGGGAAATTTTAATGTATTGGCTTTCCTTTTATAAATTAACTTCTTTGGGCTAATGTATATCCATTTAAAGTAAACTTTTAAAGGGTCAGAAAGTAAATATTTTAGGCTTTGTGGGCCATCTAGCCTGTCTCGAAACTATTCAACTCTACTTCCATAGTATAAAAGCAGACATAGATAATACATAAAATAATGGGTGTGGACATGTTCCAATAAAACTTTATTTAGAAAAATAGGCAGCCTGTCCATGCTGTGGTTTACCAAATTCCGATAGAAAGCACCACCGTTGATCGTAAATTTTGTATAGCTCACAATGTTCTTCAGGAGCAAAATTCCACAGGCTTCTCGTCTATGTAGTTATTTGGTGTGCTATTTTAAGGATTTTTCACTGGTTTTTGAGCCCCTCTGGGCCTTTCTCTCAACTGGATGGTATGGTAATTTAGTAATATTAGGTAATATTGAGGCCCTTTCTTTTGAGTAGCAGAACAATGGCCAATGGGGGAAATGAGTGGAGAGGGACAACGTCCACCTTGTGAGGTGTCTTCAGATTCTCTCTTGGGGTTACTTCACAGTGCTCCGCAGTCGCTTCCGGAAGCAGCGGCCTCAGCACATTCCAGCAGTGCCGAGTCAGAGAGCACCAGTGACTCAGACAGCTCCTCGGACTCGGAGAGCGAGAGCAGCTCAAGTGACAGCGAAGAGAATGAACCCCTAGAAACTCCAGCTCCTGAGGTACCGTGTCCCCTCCAGGAGGCAGAGAGGCGAGCTAAGATGGCAGCGCTCTGTCTTTTGGGGCTAGAGTCGGCTGTGGGCCAGCGTTGACCCTGGCCCGAGTGGTTCTGTCCCGTGGGGCAGCTCTTTTCCTGCCCCCGGGCTGTGTAGAGCCAGCCATTTCTGTTTACTTCTTACCATACATTCAGCCCTAGAGGTTTCGGTGAGCAGTCTTCTGATAAGTTCTTCTCTGTTGCCGCTGGTGTTGTTTGGAAGAGCAACTCACTAAGAATGTTTGCACACCATTTTCTTTTCCCTTCTGTTGAAAAAGAAAACTCATTTTTTAGTAGGCTCCTGTTTTAATCTTAATGAAAATTCTTTCTGAAATTTCAGGAATGCATGAATTAAGGAAATCAAAAGGAGACAGCCCAATTTAGCAAAGGGCAGGAATGTGAACTAGAAATAAGTCATCAGAGGTTCTATTTTTGAATCACTAAAAGCCATGCATTAAATTGATGGCGAAGTGGTTTTGCCAGGGTTGTGTTTCTTGCTCCCTTTGTTACATGTAAAACAGGGATAATTGTGTTTGCCTGTCACCCACCCTTGGGACATCGATGTTGTAAAATAAACCGATGAGATGGCAAATCGCAAGCACTAAGTTTATCTGGAGGATTTATGCTATTTTTTACTGGATCGTTGAGCACAAGAAGTTTAATGACAACAATCAGGGCTGCCAGATTCCCTCAAAACTTGGAGTAGCAATGTAAAAATTAGGCTGGGGAAGACTACTTGGTGAAAAGGGAAGAAAGACATTCTTGGTGAATTAGACCAGCTTATATAGTGAAAATTACTCTGCATGTTTTAGATGGGAATCCTGGGAAATGAGCCTTTCTGATTAAGAAAGCGTTAAAGTTCCCAGTATTTGTCTCTGCCATTTAGCAACCAAGGCAGTTCCACGAGAGCATTAACCGAATGCATCTGGAGGACCTGCAGTGGGCCTTAACAGCCGTGGCCGAGGGCAAGGGAGGCTGGAAAAATAACCGAGTGTCATTTTTTTGTTAGATATGAATTTATGTCTGGCACAGAGTAAGTGCTCAATAAATATTTTCTGGAGTGAATACACATGAATCAGCATTAACTGCACTTAAAATGCCTTTCAGATTTTGGAAACTGCTCTGTGTATTTCTGGGGGCTGTTTCCTTGTGTGATACTAATTACTATTGAAATCATTTTTCTGTGCCTCAGGAAAAAAGATATTGAATATGCTCTGCAGACAAATTGTGTGATTGTTCCCTGTTTATAAGATCTTTGCTTTATGTCTCACCTTATTCAATTAGAGAAATCTGCATGCTTATTCGGTTACTAAGATAAGAGAATCGGATTAAATAATAAAATTCCCTTCAAATAAAATGGAAATGGTACAGATTTGGCTGAATAATTGAAACTTGGAAGAAAAATTTAATCTGGTGTTTGTATTAATGAAACCATTAGATCTTATTGCCCAGAAGGTTACTGGAGTAGATGTAGAGACTCTTAGTTGAAAAAGAAATGTTCCCATTCTACACTTTATTTTTTTTAAAGCACCTTACCAAATAGGCTCATATTTGTACCTTTGTGTTGATGAGCAAATCTATCTAGACTTGGGCATAGTTTGTATGTCATGTCCTGACACTTGACTTCACCAGAAATATTTTGTCTGGGTCTAGATTTTAAACCTTTAATTTTTCCCACTGTATTTAACTACCTTCTCTCCCTCGATACCTGCCTTATTGTAAATCTCCTGTGTGAGAGTAACATGAATTCCACAATAAGCCACAGTTACTAGTTTTAACCTTTTTTAAATCTATTTTTAGATTTTTTTAGAGAATTTTGCTTTTTATGGCTCCATTTTAAGGTCATTTGACAAAGTAGGCCAGTGATCCTAAGAGATCTGAAATGTCCTATGCCTGTCAATGGGTGGGCGGCGAACTTGGGGGAAAGACTCTTTCAGTGTCTGCTTTATGGTGTGAATCAAAATGTAAATCTCAGCTTTTCAAAATATGTAGGACAAGTCATCTTTTTCCTGCTTCGGTTCAGAAAAAATGCTTCTATTCTCAGTTATCCAAGGATCTCCTTACTTTTCTAATCTCTTCATTGTCCTTTTTTTTTTTCCCTGTAGTAAACTACCTTTGTTGGTTTGCCTCTTAGACACTTGGTACTTTTTCATGAATTATCTGAGTTAGCTCTCTGCCAACCCTGTGAGGTTGAGCTGTCTTTTCACCTGTAAAAAGTTAGCAACACCAAGATTCCGGCCCTTGGCCATCTAACTCTGAAGCCTTTTTTCCCTATGACACTATGCCTCTCTCTCACACTTCTCTCCTCTTCCTTTTCCTTTCATTTTAGGACTCCTACTCGTAATGACGATGATTTTACTTTAAAAAAAAAAAAAAAGGCATATTTGTGCATAGCTCAGAACTTTTTATTCAATATCACAATTCACCTTAAAATACACGAACTTCTGACAATGTGAGGAGTTGTACGTAAAGGGACGTGCAGTCAGACATTTCTGAAAACACCTAATGAAGACCAGTCTGGTATTTTTTCATGCCCGGTGTGCTGTGTTTGGGTTGCACCAGCCCTGGGAGGCTGGCGATGGGCCGCGAGGAAAGGCAGGGCAAGAAAGCAGAGTCCAAACCTTGATCCTACCTAGCACTTAGACTTAAAATTCATTGTGAAATCAATTTGAGTCAATCCCTTATGTTAAAGTTTTCCCCATCCCAACACCCAAATATCTGACCTTAGAAGAATTCTATACATTTTCTGTCTTTATAGCAGGTCTGTAGAAAGGACTGGCCCTACCCTTTCTTCTTGCCTGGGCACATAAACTCAATTTTACCCTGCAATTGGGCCATATGCCTCCCTTCTAGACATTTTTAGGACCACAGTGGAAGAAAATGTGTTTTATTTCTGTAATCAGGACATTCCTTTAGTAGGACATTCCTACTAAATGTATCTTATACTGCCCTGTTTTGGGGTGGGGGGAGAGCAGATGTTATTTATACCAGGAATGACTTTCCTTTTTGGTTCATGAATAAATACTCTTCTATAGAGCATGTCAGTGATTCAAATGGGGCTATAAACTTAGCCCTGTTGAGAGGTCCATACCCGTCCCAAAGAAGAGTTTGAAGGGTTTGGTTCCTAAGGTGAGTGGCAAGTGATATATCCTAATGCCTGGTCCCCAGTGAGCCACCTGGATTACCACACCCTAAAGTGTTTGCAGGAAATATCGTTTGACAAGTAGGTATTGGGTGCTGATCTTTTCTCCACCCTTAACTGTCCTCCTGTCTTGTTCGAATATGGAATTCAGTTTGAGATTTCCTGTGGCAAAATAAATGCCTGGCACATTAGAGTAGTTTCCTTCTTCCCTCCGCCCTGCTCTGAAATTCAAATGAGAGCCTAGATGTAGAGTTGATATTGACGGAGATCTATTTTATTAAGCAGCAATAAAAGGGTAGGCAGAAAAAACAGTTCTGCAGCCCTCTTCATGGCCGAAGTTTGGTCCTACCTGGTTCCTTAAAGTTCCTCTTCTGCTGTAATACACCAAGCCCAAACTACCTACCTGATCATTTTATTACCTAACTTTTTCCTGGCTCCAGACTCTTACATTATATCCACATGTCTTGATGTGTTGTTGTGTTTTTAAAGAGTTGAATTATTTGGAACGTTCCACTCGGGAAAATTGTTAGCAATCTTTCCCTGTAAAATACCATCCACCTACTGGAGCAATCTCCTTATCCATCATCTAACCAGTTAAATCCCATGTGGACTATCTTTCAGTTAACTTCCTCGTGCACTGTTTGTGATTTAGTCATTCATACAAACCACCCATCAGAATGAATGGATCTTAAAAACATGTAGCATGTCGGTGATGTAATGCCCTTTCAAAAGGTGTGATCATTGCTTACTCTGTTACACACAGATGTTTCCATATGGCATAAGATGTATAGGTACAGTAATATGCTTAAGTAAATACCTCATGTACACCACTATATGCAAGACATAATAGTGGAACTTGGAGATACAAATGTCATTGGGTCTTCTGTTAATAATCTACTTGGAGAGACATGTTGGGATACAGAAGTCAGGAACTTCTGTTTGTTCGTCAGATCAGATGTACATATAAACAGTCTAATCTCACTGCTTTTAATTGTGTGCTCTGGAGCCTCCCTATGTTTCTTAGAAAAATAGATGCTATTTCAGATAAGATTGTCTGTAAGAAGAGACTTAATGTTTGATTTTTAAAGAATTCAAGTGGGACTAAATTTAGGGACCAATTTAATTGGTTAATGTGACGTCACTTGTTCTTTTACCAAGGTGCAAAACTTGAAAATCAGGCTGTAATCCATGATATACTGCAAACCTTGTCATGTATAAATGTTTAATGTTTTTAAGTAAATAGATGAAGTCAAGTCTTGAGGAAAGTTATTTTCAATTGAAAAGTATGTCAAAAAACAGGATAAAGCCTATAGGTAATCACTAAGAATTAGTTTATTCATTAGCCTTCTGAAAATCCTTTTGATAAAACGGTTCTGTTATTTCTTCGTTTCTCCCTTCATTCTCGGATAGTTTGCGAGCCAAAATGTGTCAGTTCTGTCTAAATTACACTGTAATTACCATTAGGACAAAATACTTAATATTACAAAGATTTTTTCTCAGCAGTGGTTAGTGGTCGGTATCTCATGGTCTATCAGTAGTCAATATCTGCTACAGCAAAAATTCCTGTAGCACAAACAGATTGGAAGATTGTGTTAAGAGTTAATTATTAAGAGACTCTGACCTGTAATTAGAGAAGGATAAAAAGGACTCGAATTCTTAGGTTTTGGAATGATTGCATCTCCCTGGGAGAGTCCTGTACAATTGGTTGACTAACACAGAAGAACTTACCATCCTTGGTCAGTTCACATTTTTCTCTTGTCCTTTGTTTTTAGCCTGAGCCTCCTACAACAAACAAATGGCAGCTGGACAACTGGCTAACCAAAGTCAACCAGCCGGCAGCACCCCCGGAGGCGCAGGGGAGTGCAGAGCCCCTGCCTCGGCCCCCCGACAGTAAGGGCAAGGGTGGGGGCGACAGCGGCGGCCCCACCCCTGGTCACGAGCGCTCGGAATCCAAAGATCCTCCCCTCAAAAGCTCCAGCAAAGCCCCTCGGGGCTCCTCTGAAGGCCCCCACGCCGGCAAGAGAAGCTGCCAGAAGTCCCCCGCGCAACAGGAACCCCCGCCGAGGCAGACCGTCGGGACCAAACAGCCCAAGAAGCCCGTCAAGGCCTCGGCCCAGGCGGACTCGCGGGCCGGCCTGCAGGTGGAAAGTGAGCCAGGACCCCCTCTGTACGGCTCCAAAGACCAGCCTTCCAAAGACAAGCCCAAGGTGAAGACGAAAGGGAGGCCCCGTGCCGGAGACAGCAGAGAGCCCAAGCCCGCGGCGCCTAGCCCCAGCGAGCGGAAGAAGCACAGGAGCGCGCCGCTGGCCCCCTCAACGGCGCTCTCGGGCCCGGAGCCCACGAAGGACGATGCGGGGGCCAGGAGCCCCGAGCACTTTGCCCTGGTTCCCCTGACCCAGAGCCAGGGCCCACCCCACGGCGGCGGCGGCGGCAGGACTAGTGGCTGCCGGCGCGCTGTGGTCGTCCAGGAGGACCGCAGGAAGGACAAGCTCCCGGGGCCCGCGAGAGACCCCAAGCTGCTGTCCCCGCTCAGGGACACTCCTCCCCCTCCAATCTTGATGGTGAAGATAACCCTGGACCTTCTTTCCCGGATACCCCAGCTTCCTGGCAAGGGGGGCCGTCCGAGGAAAGCCGAGGACAAGCAGCCCCCCGCAGGGAAGAAGCTCGATTCGGAGAAGAGGGGCTCTGACAATTCAAGCAAGTTGGCTAAAAAAAGAAAGGTGAGTGAAGGGGGCCTGGCCTCCCTCTGCAGTGTGGATTGTACGTGCTGTTGGCCTGGGGCTGGCTTTGACCCTTGGATTGTCTTAGAAGAGGCAGGAAATCTTTGCTCTGATGTGATGTAGCCTTTGCTCCTGTACCAGAGTGACCCTGTCATTGTGGACCAGCATGCTTCCCACTCTGCCCCCGGGCATTGGCATATGCTAGATCCTGCAGCAGTCCTCCTAGTTGGAGAAAAGATGAGGCAGATGTGGAAAAGGATATCTTGTTATAGGATAATGTAGCATTTCGGGGTATGCTTTTATTTTTTCTGATAACATTGGTATTTACCACTCTACCCATTACTAAGTTTTGCCCTAGAAATTAATATCTTACATGAACTGAAAATTTTTTTTTTTAAAGATTTTGTTTATTTATTTGAGAGAGAAAGAATGAGAGCATGAGAGGGGCGAGGGTCAGAGGGAGAAGCAGACTCCGATGCAGGACTCGATCCCAGGATTCCAGGATCATGACCTGAGCCGAAGGCAGTCGCTTAACCAACTGAGCCACCCAGGCGCCCTGAACTAAAATGTTAATAAGTATTCTGAATTACTGAAAGAACTGCTATATGCTAAATTTTACTACTGTGGTAGGATCCTTTTTAATACCGATACTACATCTGTATTTTAACTCATGGCTGCCTGACACCTCATTAATTTGAAACTACCAGATTTAGAATTTGTGACCTCTATTAAAGACTTTTATTAGTAAACAGAACATTATAAAAAAAGTTATAGAGCTGTTAAACTCATGGTTAGGATTCCTTGTTGAGTAATACTGGACTGATAATGGTATATTGTGCGGTATTGAAAATCTGTCATTTTAGTTATCACGATTTTTAGAAATTTCATTTAAGGAACGAACATAGTGGGAAAAGAACAACATTCATGGGGCACCTGGGTGGCTCAGTTGGTTAAGTGTCTGCCTTCGGCTCAGGTCATGATCCCAGGGTCCTGGGATTGAGTTCCAGATCGGGCTCCTTGCTCAGCAGGGAGTCTGCTTCCCCCTCTCCCACTCCCCCTGCTTGTGCTCTCTCTCTCTCTGCCAAATAAATAAATAAAATCTTTTAAAAAACCCAAACAAACACACATTTATACACTACTTAAGATCCTGAGTTAACTTGGACATACCACTGTTTTGGACAGTCTCCTTCCTTCCTAGATTCTGAATCACTGAGCTCCTGATATACTTTTTGCTGATGCTTCATGGTAAAAGATAAGTGAATTTTTCCCCCAGTGGCATTCCAACCTAATCTGTTCAAGATTCAGAGTGAAAGGCACAAGAAGGACCAAGTCTTTCCTGCTGACAAGGGATAAAAATTTTTAACACTCTTATAAGCACACAAAAAACTTCTTCCTCAGTCGTGGAAGTTGAGCTAAGAATAACAAAGGACAAAAAGATCATGAAGCCTGTTGTCCTTTCTGTGATTTGACCAATTACTCTAGCAGGTTAAAAATACAACATGACTTTATCAAATAGCAAAGGGCGACTGTTTTCTTCAGAAGCTTGTTGAATGAGATGTGAGGGTGTGTATTACCACCATAACCGCAGCCGGCAGCTCAAGCGGGTGGGATCCAGTCCTCATTGGTGGTGCTGTTTCAGCTAGAAGAGGGCATATTCCCATGTCAGATAACTTTTAAGACTGTGTGTGTGTTAAAAGCGTAAAACTTCATGGATGAAATTGTGATGGGCCCGGCTAAGAAAAAGTTTCCTGCATCTCATATCCCCAAGAAAGTTTCAAAAAATACACTCCTTGGGGGCACCTCTGACTGTTGGTTTCAGCTTAGGTCTTGAACTCATGGGTGTTGGGATCAAGCCCTTCATCAGACTCCATGCTCAGCGGGGAGTCGGCTTGAAGATTCTCTACCTCTGCACCTCCCCCCATTTGCTCTTTCTTGCTCTCTCTGTCTCTCTAAAATAAACAAATCTTTAAAAAAAAATTGCAGTCCTTTACCTCTCCTTCCTCCTGGGAAATCTTTTTATCACTTATCCCCCAGCTGTCATGATCTTGTCTAGTCTCTAGTGAACCTTCTGCATTAGCTGGAGTGGGGAGAAGTATTCACTTCTAAAATACTTACTAACCAGGTGGGAATGTTAGAAATTGGAGGCTCCCCAGACAGTTCTCATCCCAGTCCATACCCCAGTGCAAATCCAGAAGCAATTGACTATAACTCTGAAATGGGAAACTCCGCTCTCCCTGTTGAGTATGTGAGCCGTGCACTCTAAAAAGCCGTTCCCAGCCCTTGGCCTTGCTCCACTAGGGCAGCTCATTTAGTTCTCTGTCTAGAGGATGGAGAAATAATGACCCCCTCAGCTGAGTCAGATACATGCTTTCTTGAATGCTTTGGCAGGCAGCAGAGAGATCTGCCCCTGGGAACAGTTTGCCTCTCTGCTGTGACACCGACAGGATCAGGGTCCAAACCAGTGGTTCCAGACCTGGCTACACGTGATGGTCACCCTAGGAGCCTTTATGGCCGATGGCAGGGTTTGCACCCTCTTCCTTCCCCGTCTCCATTGATGTTTTCTAAATCCTGATGTCTAGCGGAGCTGGGAACCGCTGGAACAGAGCCATATCACAGGGCTGAGATTGTACAAAGCTAGTTCTTTGGATCGAGATGTTCCTCCAGTGTGCTCGGTTTTGACATCATGGATCTAGGCAACGAGGAATTCCTTGCCTAAAGTATGTCACTAGTTAGAAGCTGTCAGATAAGTCAATTTAAAAGTAATCCAACTGTATACTTATTTCATGATCAGCGAATCCTGGTCTTTTGGTTTTATTCCTGCTGGGTTCCAGGTACTATGAATATTGATCATATGAACCTGAGCTCCTTCCCAGTGTGGGCAGGCTCCCCCCTTTCCTGTTGGGACCCTGACTCCCACTGTTCGGCCTTTCCCACAGAGCAGCTGCTTTCCCCCAGCGTGTGCACCTGGGCCCCAAGGCAGGCAAGGCTGGTCTCTGTTCAAGCCTGAGCAGTTTTCCACAAATTTGGATGGTGAAGATTTGTTCATTGCTTTCATTTTCAGTGTGAACACTAGAAAAAAAAAAGCTCTCTGAGCAGTTGAAGAATGTGCCTGATCCTTCGCATTAGTGAAATTTTGTTCTTCTATATTTTCTTTTTTAATTTTTCAGTAGACTCCATGCCCAACATGGGGCTCAAACTCACCACCCTGAGATTGAGTCGCATGCTCTACTGACCGAGCCGGGCAGGCGCCCCTGAACTTTAGTTTTTCATTTAAATTCTGTCTGTTCCTTTTGTGGTGCAAAATTTAGCAAATATTTTCAGAGGGTTAACAGATCCTTGAAGCCATTTTAGACTTAAAAGCAGGAGAGGATCATCCTAAGGACGAAATGGTGGATGACAGCAGTTCTGCTGCAGTTGTCAGATGTGGCCCCTGGAGAAAAGTATTTACTACCTTAAAGGACTGGGCAGGGGGCAGTTCATGATGAAAAATGGAGAAAACTGTGGGAGAAAATAGGCATGACTTGACGTAGTACTCCCTACAGAAACTACAAATTTCATCATTTAGCTTACGGTTTAGAATTTAAAATACAACTTGTATTTTCATTTATATAATTTGCAAACCAAGCTTATGTTTTCCAGGCTAGGAAGACATGGAAGTCGAGAAGTACAATAGAATAAATACAGTCAGTTGAGCACAATTGAGAGTGTTCTAACAACACACCTAACTTGCATAGCGCTCTGTGTGTGAGTTAAGTGTTCTAGACACTTTTGTAGGTAATAGCTCTTTTTTTTTTTTTTTTTTAAAGAAGATTTTATTTACTTATTTGACGGGGAAAGAGAGCACAAGCAGGGGGAGCGGGAGGCAGAGGGAGAGGGAGAAGCAGGCTTCCTGCAGAGCAAGGAGACTGACGTGGGACTTGATCCCAGGACCCTGGGATCATGACTTGAGCCGAAGGCAGATGCTTAACTGTCTGAGCCACCCAGACGTCCCTATAATATCTCATTTAGTTTCAATCATTGTATAGATCGCCTCTCAAATAAAGTGCCAGACTGTCCTGACCATTATGTAGACAAATATATGAACAAGGAGGTATATTCATTCAAGTCTCCCTTTTCATTTTTCTGAACAGTTGCTTCACTGACCAAGAAACTTTGGCATTTTTGGAAATTACATTTCAGAACTATCATTTATGTCAGTTTTGGGGAATGGGAACAGGAAGTTATGGGATGTGGTGGGAAAGTGTGCATTTTTATTGCTTGCGGATGGTTGGTTCAGTCCCTTCTATCCAAGATCTGACTGTCTTTCCTTGGATTGTTTATTCAGACCAACATTTCCAGTTAGTCTTCTTCAAAATCAAGGGTTTGAAAGTCATCCCTTATAGTTTCCTAAAGCCACTGATGTCTGATTTCTTCATGCCTTGTTAATTGCCCTAAGAAGAGCATCATAACCGAATAAGCATGGTTGCCAAGGCTGTTTTAAACCATTCTTATGCCTGTGTATTTCCTCACCAAGAAGAAGGGGGGACAGTGGGTTAATTTTCCTTTTCTGTAGTACTTATCCCAGTGACTGTAATCTGTCTTCTCAGTAAGGCCCCGCCCTCGTTCTTGGTACTGATTGGACCTGGTGTCCACTGTGTCATCATCATCTTAGTGCACCTCTTGCAGAGGCAAATCCCGAATTTCCCAGAAGGCTGCTTCTCCACTTTTCCTGTCCCCAGGTGCTACCAAGCCCACTTGCTTCCCGGAGGGAGGTGACGGTCTTACAGTTTGAGTGCCAAGACCCTACGGGTTACTTGCTCAGCTGCTTCCTTTTCTAGAGGTGATCCAGGAGGGCTCTGACATCTCTTGGGTGCTTAGCAGAAGTAGTTCTGGAGCTCATGCTGACTCCTCCCAGTCCAGTGATGTTCTTCTCTTTCATACCTGATGGTTGGTTGGTTGGTTGGTTTTGGTTTTGGTTTTTTTGGTACCCAGGTGTCTGGTTGGGGGCATTATTGGAGAGAGGCACAAGGTCACAGTTGAAGATCAGTGTATTGACTCTGACAGAGTGCCATCCTGGCTCAGTCCCTCTGTTGTCCCCATTCCTGCCACTCCAGTGTGCTGCGTTCTCACCCCCACCTACCCTTCTATGTCCGTTTCCTTTTCAGATGCTCCTTGGCTCTGTCATAGCTAAGCTCCTGGTAGAAACTCTGTGGCCTAAAATGAGTGTCCGTTTTGGAAAAGCTGTCTTCATTTTCCCTTTGCTACCTGTAGGTTCTTAGATAGTGAGCCAGATGCTGGGGCAGGCAGGAGGCTGCCCTGAAGGTGTTCTCCTTCAGAAACCAACTTGGCCCAGCACAGCCCCCCTCTTCCTTTTATGGTCTTCGTACTTGCCCTCTGCTGTACTCTGGAGAGGGTGTGGCATCTGGCAGGTAATCCCTGGCCTCCTGACCCAACAGGTTAAGAAAAGCAAACAAGTTAGTTAAGAACCAGTCATCAGCCAGCAGCCTCCTTTTGTTGTTGATGCAGGCCCTGTTGAGATGCTTATCCTTTTGGAAAAAGGGAACTTCCAAAGCCCAGAGCTTACACGGGGTTCCATGTAACAGGGCTTGATCTGTGGTTAAGCCACAGGCGCAGGAGACTTCTTTTTCCTCTTGAAGAGTATATCACTCTTCTCTCATTTTCAAATGGCTGCTTGTCCCAGAAAAATCTGAAGAACTCCTTGCCTCCTGCTTTTCGGTCTTGGAATTCAAGACTGCATTTCCTGCCACTCAGTACTGCTTGGTGCCCTCTTTAATGGCCCTTTCCTAAATCCAGCCACTTAGAGTTGTAGCACCGTCCTGCTTCCGGGGGCCTCAGCTGTGCCCCTCAGCCTCTCAACTTACTTTCTGTGCCACTTGACAAATACTCTGGGGAAGCCTCTGTGATTGTTCCAGACAGAAGATGACAGGGTTTCAAGTGCATAGTGTACAGAAACACTGACCTCAAGCCCACAGACTTGAACTCAGTCAAGCGAGGACAGTCACCAGAAGGGGAATGTTGCTTCATTGGGTTTAATGGCTTACTTTCTACCAACTTACAGAATATGATCAGTTTGTCAGTGCGGCCTATCAGTGTCATGAGCATATTACTCCAGTAAGTGCCAACACAGGTGTGAAATGTTAGTGTCAGCGTTTATGTTTGGTGATTTCTTGGGGTTTTCTGGCTGTTCTCTTGAGTCACCAATTGGCACAAGCCAGGGGTATGTCCAGTTCGTGAGGGTTGCCTCACTGTGAGTCTTATTTTCATGTGTGGTGTATAACGTCTGCCACTTTGGTTTATCGTCCTAACCAGCATGTCCTAAGCAGTGTGAAGATAGACAAACAAAAATGAACTCTTATTCCACCTCTGGGGTTTGGTGGTTTTTTGTTTTGTTTTGTTTTAAGGAAGTAACCTTGTGGACAGTTGATGTCTAGTTTTCCCATGGGGACTTATCTATGTGTCATTAATTGCCTAGAAACACCTTCCACTGGAAAAAGTATATATTGCTATCTACCACATGTACAAGTTAATATCTGTCTGGATATTTCAGCAAATTCAGTGACTTTGCCCAGAGAGAAATCTCCCATCATCTCTCACTGCTTGCTAAACCAACTTTCCAGCCCTTAATCTAAGATGGAGGAGAATTCACTGGGCAGAGACTCATGGGCACAGTAGGTTCTTAACTGACAAGGAGAATAGCAGGGTTCTATTTTAACCCAGTCATTTCCAGTTTACTCTCTCTTCTCTGCCAGCATTGACGGTCCCTCAAGGGTCGCCATTACGAATTGTTGGATGGGGATCTGTGTGCCCTGCGGAACCCCAGGAGGCTTCTCCTGGCATGTGCCAGCGCCTTTCATTTCTTCTGAATTGTGCTCCAGAATTCTGCTGCTGGCCAATGACATCCATGCTGAGGCCACAAGAGAAACAGCTGTGTCAAATTCCCTGTCTTCCTTCAGCTGTGCCTTTAAGATGTGCCTGTTTGTTTACGTCACATTATCTTACTAGGGTCCCCCAGGGTGCTTTTTCTGTAGTCTTCTGTAATAAATGGTTATATTTCTGAGCAACTGGTTTGTTTTTATCTTATCTAACCGGTACATTTTATT
Source organism: Leptonychotes weddellii (assembly GCF_054177405.1). NCBI lineage: Eukaryota > Metazoa > Chordata > Mammalia > Carnivora > Phocidae > Leptonychotes > Leptonychotes weddellii. The sequence goes on along the minus strand of NC_138370.1, from coordinate 114,522,087 downwards.
TTTTAAATTTTACTTATTTTGTTAGAGGAGGGGGAGGGGCAGAGGGGGAGAGAGAGAATCTTGAGCAGACTCCTGGCTCAGCACAGAGCCCGACAGGGGCTCGATCCTGCAGCCCCAAGATCATGACCTGAGCCAAAATGAAGAGTCAGACACGTAAACGACTGAGCCACCCAGTCACCCCTAACCTGTACATTTTATAATTCCTCTTTGAATTGGCTAATTGGAAGTTCAGAGCCTAATTTGCAGAGTGGCTCTAGAAAACTGTAGTACAATACTGTCCACTAGGAATACAATGTAAACCATATATGTGATTTTAAATTTTCTAGTAGCCACATTAAAAACTATAAAAAGGCAAGAAACCAGTGAAAATAATTTTTAAATTTTTATTTAATCCAGTATATCTAAAACATCACCACTTCAACATTTTATCAATGTAAATGTAAGTATGTTTCCCATTTTTGCACTAAGTCTTTGAACTCTGTCACTTTGGACCAGCCATGTCGGAGTTCTGTCTGGATGCTGTCGGGGGGCCGTCAGGCTTGTGCCGGCCATGCAGAATGAGCCTCGAAGAGGGTAGAAGCCTTCCCTTGGATTCCATTTCTCTTCTCCCCATATTTTCCCTTCTTCATATTCTCACTTGCGCACACACCAAGTGATTAGAAACCTGTACCTTTATAAGCCACCTTGAATGATCCGTTTTGAAACAAGAGAGAAAGTGTTTTTCCAGAGGAGAGCTGAAGGGCTGAATGGCCGCGCACACTCAGGTGCATGGGTTTGCAGAATGTCTGGTGGAGGAGGGGCACGTGTTTCCTATTCCCCTTCCTTTGAGCGGGGTCAAGCTGCTTATTCATGTCTGGGCAGAGCTTGAGCCTGCCCGTCTGAATTTATTCATTTTTTCTTGGAGAAATTCAGGGAATGAGGGAGAGACCGGTGGTGAAAGTTGGGGCCTCCCACAATCAGTTAATTCGAAGAATGTTTTTTTTTTCTCTGAGGCTTTAAGAGAGGATTTCAGGTTTTTTAGGGATTGTCCTAGATTGACTGGGTAGTGTCCCAGATTTCTCTCTTGGTGAACTGACAGTTGGAGGAGTTTAGTTCTAAATGTGCATCAGAATTAATTGAACAACTCCCACCAATCACTTTATTGTCACTTGCTGTTCTTCCCATGGAGCGGTTATGTGAACTCAGACCAGTGGGAAGGAGGCCGCCGTGAAGTCACTGAGTCCATGTGAGACTTGCTGTAAACTTGGTCTGTATGTTGACAAGGGAAAAAGACTTTTGCCATGAAGAATTCTTTGTTCTCTTAATCACTGCGTGTGTTTAGCGTGCGCTTTAGTTGGTATAAACAGATGTTTTTGAGTTATGTGACTATAGATTTAAATATCCCTTCTGTTCATATTCTTCCCTCATTAAAATTATACTTATCCTTCATTTTTTTTTTTTTTTAAATTTTATTTGTTTATTTGAGAGAGAGCACAAACAGAGAGAGAGGCAGAAGCAGACTCCCCGCCGAGCTGGGAGCCCGACATGGGGCTCGATCCCGGGACCTGGAGATCACGACCCAAGCTGAAGGCAGACACCCAACCATCTGAGCCACCCAGGCGCCCCTTATCCTTCATTTTTTTTTTTTTCAAATTTTTTGAAAAATAGAAACATGTGTCCCCGTATATGTATACAGAGCTATAAAGACAGTCTCTTAAAAAGAAAGGAAGAATGACAGTTGTGTCTGTGAAAGAGGAAAAAAAAAAGTTAGCTAGAATCCCAAAGCAACTATTCTTACTTTGTTGTATGTCTTTCTAGTCCTGCCTATAAGATAGAGACAGAGGGTTTTGTAACCCTGTTTCTTTCTCAACAATATACTTATTTTTCATTAGATGAAGAGTGAGCTTTAAGTACTCCACTCCTAATTTTATACAAAGAATAAATTAGTGGGCATAAGTGGATGGTCCTTTTGAAATAAAGGGGGATGGGGCGCCTGGGTGGCTCAGTTGGTTAAGCGACTGCCTTCGGCTCAGGTCAGGATCCTGGAGTCCGGGGATCGAGTCCCGCATCGGGCTCCCTGCTCGGCGAGGAGTCTGCTTCTCCCTCTGACCCTCCTCCCTCTCATGCTCTCTGTCTCTCATTCTCTCTCTCAAATAAATAAATAAAATCTTAAAAAAAAAAAAAGGGGGGGGATGTCTTTACTCATAAAATCATCCGTTGTTACTTGCTGTGAATATGCATGTTTTATTGATTCTTTTATATTTAGAAAAACGTCAGTGATGTGTTGAGGACTATTACTTACTCTTCCTGTTGTCAGCTATTACTTAGGCATAGAGATCCTCCCTTCCCTGGGTGGGAAGAATCCTCCTTCCTTGTTCGAAAATCTGTCTCAGTACAAACCTCATCAAATCTCCATTGTCTGCTTCCCTCCACCCCCCAAAACACACACAGTGTAGGTACTTAGAAGTTTGCTGTGTGTGTATAGATGTCGTCAAAAGTCCAATGACTCATTACCTTCGCTGTGAAGTCTTTTCTGTTTTGTCCGTACATGTGTGTTTGTAACAGTGTACTTTGTTATGCTACACTAATAGGCTGAAGCAGAGAAAGACCACGATAGCAAGAAGGCCAGACTGGAGAAAGAAACCAAGTCACAGTCATCATCTTCATCCTCCCACAAAGAATCTTCTAAAACGAAGTGAGTATAGAGATTAGCAATAGCCCTGAAAGGTGATTGAGTCTTCTTGGGTCTTGACAGGACAAAAACATTTTTATTCTGCAGTAGGAGTGGGATCAGCACACTGTTGGGCTCATTTTGATGATGCGCTAAGTTTGTTTCATGTTGCTTTTATCCATGAGGACCTTTTGGGAATTAACAATTCATTGAATCCAAACTTAGGTTTATCAAAGACATTTTAACTATGGAAAATTTCCTGAACATCTGGAAGTAATTTCTTTCTAAAAGAATTTTTCATAAAAACAAGAAAGGTGCTATTATTATCCCTACTTTGCGGAATTGGAAACCGAGAAAATGACTTGTCCATAGTCAAAAAAGTCATGACAGATGGAACTGGCACTTGAACCCTGGGAGCCTGGGTTCAGTGCTCTTTCTTCAGGCAATTCCTGGGAGTGTCCAGGCCTATTCACTAAGTCTCTTGCTTTGGAGAGAGGTGGCGGCGGGGGTTTCCAGGAAGGTGTGACTATAAACAATAACTATTATTCACTCTCTGGTTTATTCAAGAAATCGCTTCATACGATGACTTGGCAAAAGAAAGTGTATAGTGTCACTGGGTGGGAGCCAACAGAGATTTGGGAGGGAACGAGCGGGGAGGAAGGCGAGAGAAGGTGGCAGCTGGCTTGGCCGCTTGTCAGAGAAGGGTACAGGTTAGGGAGCAGCTAACAAGACTAACTTGGTTGGGGGAGTTGGGATCTGTGGCAGACTCTGGGAGCTTAGTGACAAACCACACAACTTAATCCATTATTCATAGATCGGACTAGATCTTTCAAAGTCCCTGAAATTGGGCCTTTCTACAAGAATGGACTTCATACTCTGTGATTTCTTAATTTTTGGTGTCGTCAGTCATTTTTTCTTACAACTAAACTACTAAAGTTATGTGGTTCGGGTTCTGTCTTAACTTAAAATTTTGCATGATGTTTCCTTCCAGAACATCCAGGCCCTCCTCTGAGCCCTCAAAGAAGGAAGCGCTTCCCCACCCACCTGCGTCTTCATCCTCCTCCTCCTCCTCCTCCTCCTCCTCCTCCCAGAAGCCAGCCAAGCCTGCACAAAAGAGGCCAAGGCGGGAAGCCGACCCCTGCAGCCAGGACCCTCCCCAAAGTGCCAGTAGTAGCAAGGGCAACCACAAAGACTCTTCCGCCCCCAAGCACAGAAAAGTCGAGGGGAAGGGACCTGGAAGCAGTACAGAGCACAAAGTAAGTGGGGGGGCTGGAACTTACGGAGTGGAATCCATCAGTACATCTTTACTTTGAATTCCCAGATAAGAGAAGTTCCTAAGGATGGTATTTCAGAACTCTTCGTCACTGCTAATAGGGCAATAATGAGTTATTTGTGCTTAAGATTCTACCACGTTTTAGAGGGAGAGTAAAAAAGATGGTTAATATTCCATGTAAGTTTAGATGTCAGTTTATTCTTCCTTAACGAAGTGATTAAGAGGTGAAAAGTCGGAATAGATTTTTGTGTTAATTTTCTATCCGGTGCTTTGCAGTAAAAAATGTTACCTAGCTTAGTTCTTGGTTCACATGTTTGGTATCAGATACTTTGGTTTTTGGTTGTAATGGAAAAAAAATAGCCACTTTTTCAAATAATAGTCAAATATAAGGTCCTTTCTTCCTGCTAACCTGGGGGGGGGGGTGGGGTGTGTGTGTGTGTGGACTACAAGAAAATGATACGTTTAGCTTTGTTGAGTATCTGTGCCTTGGACATTCTTGTCTTACATCTTTTTGGTCCTCAGTACAATCAGTACCTACAGTTTCAGATGAATCTAGCTGGGAAAATGCTTAGCTAAGCTACATTGTACAGTACTTGATTTCCTCTTTTTTTGAACTACTATTTTGGGCTAATTTAGAGGGGTGTGGTACCTTTAGGTCAATGGTTTTAACTGTTGGAGTGTGACCTGTATGATGATTTTTTTAAAGGGATCTTCTGGAGATACTGCATATCCTTTTCTAGTGCCTTCTTTGCCAAATGGTAACTCGAAACCAGGGAAGCCTCCGGTGAAGCCTGACAGGTAAGACCCTGGGTCCTCCTGCTTCTGTTTTCCTCCTGTTTCCTCTGCCCCTTCTCTGCTTCCTCCCTCCTCCGCCCCGTCTCCTCCCAGCCTTTTTCACCCCCTTCGTCTTCACTCATCTTGTCCCAGTCTAGTAATTCCAGGTTCCTCTGACTCACTGCTGATATTTGCTTCTCTTTCAGACAACAAGCAGATTTTCACATGAAGGAGGCCAAAAAGTTGAAGCAAAAAGCAGAGTTAATGGTCAGTTTGGCTCTTTCATCCCTTTGGTAGAATGTTTTCTGATAAGATCTCTGTGGTCTCATTGAATTCCCTATCACTGAACGGGGCGGGGGGGGGGGGGCGCGGGGCGGGGCGCGTGTCGCGACATGGGCCACAAAGTAAAGCAGGATCAGCGGGTCTTAAGCAGCGAGGGGTAAGGGATTCTTAGTGAAATTATTCACTTTGACTCAGTCTGAACATGAGTGAATGAATAGACAGGGTACCTAGTGACAAGTTTTATATCTAAATGAATGGAAGTTAAATCTACCTGGTGGTGTTTGTTTTAATACATGAGGGCTTCCTCGTGCCACTGAGTCAGTTCTTTGGCTGTGGGAGACGAGTTCTGCTATTGAAAGTCGATCAGTTTGTGTTCAGCCTGAAACATTTCAGAAACTGAGGTAGTCTGTGTTCCCAAATTGTCTTAATGCCCTTGAGATAATGGCCCGAGGAAAGAGTAGAACGAGTGCTGTTCGGTAAAATTTGAACATGAAGGTAATAATGAAGCAGTAAAAAAAAAACGTGCTTTTACAGAATGAGCTCTCTTCCCCCAGTGGCTGCTGGGACGTTCTGGGAAGCGGTGCTTTGTTGTTAATTGCATCCGTGATTGAATGTGCTGTTCATCCCTGCTGCAGTGTGATTACATCATGCCTGCCCTTTGTCGTGTTCAAACATCTGAGGCTCGGGGCCTTTTATTTATTTCATGTGTGCTCTAAGCCCCAACCCCTGCAAATACCATATATTGAACCTTGTACACATGAGAAGAGCATGGTGGCCCCCGAGACCTGGGCCTGTGCTCTCTGCCCCAGTCTGCAGGCAGGCATCTCTCCTCAGATCCTCAGACCGGCTAGGGAGGGCTGGACCGAGACCCTGTTATCAGCCCCTGTTCATCAGGGCAAGATGCTTATCAAATCCTTACTATGCGGGAATGCTGTGAGGGGTTCAAAGATCAGCCTCTGCCTCTAGACCTGTCTCCAGAGCGGCCCCGTTCCTAGGACGGCTGCATCTGCACTAAATGTGACAGTGTTTTTCCTGTCTCTCCCTTCCAGCTCCCCAGAGCTGGTGCCAGAACTGTAAGAACCTTTTGAGTTCTGCAAAAGAGTAAATATTCAGTACTTTGTCAGCCAGTTGTCTAAAACTTGCCCTGACATTGGACGCTTTCAGCCACTAGATTCCTTCATTATTTTTTTTTTTTAGTATTTTATTTATTTGACAGAGAGAGACAGCAAGAGAGGGAACACAAGCAGGGGGAGTAGGAGAGGGAGAAGCAGGCTTCCCGTGGAGCAGGGAGCCCTATGCGGGGCTCGATCCCAGGACCCTGGGATCATGACCTGAGCTGAAGGCAGATGCTTAACGACTGAGCCACCCAGGCGCCCCAGATTCCTTCATTATTCAAACAGTAGTCCAGGGGACTTTTTTTTTTTTTTTTTTTTTTATTAATTTGTATAGATGCACCTCTTCTTCCTCCCTGCCTAAGCTGCCCACATATCCCAGTGTGCCCAGTTCAGTCCTGGTTTATACCTTGTTGCATCTCATTTTAATAGCTAATAATAGCTCATTTCACTCTGAAAATATGCTGGTTTGGCCAAAAGCCCGAATGGGCAGCCTCTTTATTTTTCTTTAATTCTCCTTTATTTGCACAAGGTCTCAAATCGGTCCATTTTGTGTTCCAAATCGTTAAGTGCACCACTGAACATAGAGGAGTGTCTTTTTTTCTCTGTGTCCTACTCACTGTTGAGAAGGGAAGTGAGGCCGCTATTCTTAAACCCTGTCTCCGGAGCTACCCAGGGGGCTGTCACAGGAATGTTTTCGTTCTTAGCCTTACAGAATACTTCCCTCAAAGAAGCGGATATTGGCATTTTTTTTTTTTTTTACTATAGTTCCTTTTGTTTATACACTAAGGCCAGTATAAATCTTGGAATTTCCATGAAAGAAATGGCATTAAATAAACAAATTGAGGAGTTAAATTCTCACCAGTGAAGCAAACCAGTAAAGCCCTGTACTGCTGGTTTAGTGGGGGCGTGCCAATTTGATCTTTATTCTTTCTGTCACTAATTTTCAGTTTTTGGTTTTTTTTTTTTTTTTTGAAATGTAAAACAGACTTTTTATTAAACATAGAAAACATATTTTTCAAGTACAGGAAGTTGACAGCACTTAATAAATACAAAACTTAATGTTTCAAGTTTTTCTTAATTTTTCCTTATTTCTTAATTCAAGTTAGTTAACATATAGCGTAATACTAGTTTCAGGAGTAGAATTTAGTGATTCATCACTTACATATAACACCCAGTGTTGATCACAACAAGTGCCCTCCTTAATACCCATCCCCCATCTGGCCACCCCTCACCCACCTCCCCACCAGCAACCTTCAGTTTGTTCTCTACAGTCAAGAGTGTTTTATGGTTTGCCTCCCTCTCTGTTTTTATCTTATTTTATTTTTCCTTCCCTTCCTCTATGTTCATCTGTTTGGTTTCTTAAATTCCACAAGAGTGAAATCATATGGTATTTGTCTTTCTCTGACTGACTTATTTCACTTGGCATAATATCCTCTAGTTCCATCCACGTTGTTGCAAATGGCAAGATTTCATTCTTTTTGATGGCTGAGTAAGACTCCATTTTATATATACATTTGTGTGTGTGTGTGTGTGTACACATACACACACACACACACCACATCTTTATCCATTCATCAGTCATTGGACATCTGGGCTCTCTCCATAATTTGGCTTATTGTAGATAACACTGCTATAAATAGGGTACGTGTGCCCCTTTGAATCAGTATTTTTGAATCCTTTGGGTAAATATCTAGTAGTGTATATGTTGGATCATAGGGTAGTTAGTTCTATTTTTAACTTTTTGAGGAACCTCCCTACTGTCACTGATTTTCTGAGCCTGGCTTTCTCTGGAAAAAATAGTTTAGAACAAAGTTATTTTTAAAAAGTTAGCAGCCCCACGCCATCTTTCTTTGCTGATATGTTACCATCTCCTTATACTCCTCTTGCATCTTTGCTGTTTTCCTTTTTGAACATATCAAGTTGAAAGCATTAGCAGAAACTACAAACTTGGATATGTGTTAATTGGTTGCTCTTATAACACATGGTCCATATGGCAAGTGTAGAGAAAAGGTGGGGGTGCTCATCACAGTCTCTGAGGAGCTGGCTGTGTTCCAGGGAGGAGAGCATTCCGTGACACCACGTGCCTTCAGGTTTAGGTGACCACCAGTATTTGAGCTCATTCATGTTTCTACTTGCCCTTTAAGGGACTCTGAAATTTTATCCTCCCTGGCCCAGGGATAGCCTTGTACACTTAACCCTGACTTCCAAATGAGATTGGATAATCTGTTTGGCTCTAAAATACATAAGACGATTATTGTTAGACATAAGTTCTAAGATGCTCCTTAAACCATGTTTCCTATTGCTTATAAGATAAACTTCCACACATGCAAAGAAATTTGTGTCTGCATCATTCTAGGTGTGTAGGAAAATCTCCTTCTCATGAAAATCACATAATTGTACACCAATAACAAGGGGACGATGTGCTTACTGCCTTGGTCTGAATGTGTAGTTTAAGACTTTGAGAGAGTAGTCTTAATAAGGTTTTCTTTTTCCTACTAAATTTTTGCTAAAAGAAATTTTGCAGTAGGTCAGAGCCAACAGGCTTTGGTTATCATTTTGAGTTCCTTTGTTCTCACGCTTTTCCCTAGCCATAATTAAGACAGTGGAGGGAAGTTGAGGTAGAGAATATGGTTGAGAAACTAAACAGTTAAGTCTGTCTGAGGCCTAACATTGACCATGCTCTTCTACAGACAGACAAGGTTGGGAAGGCTTTTAAGTACTTGGAGGCCGCCTTGTCCCTCATTGAGTGTGGGATTGCCACGGAGTCGGAAAGCTCGACGTCCAAGTCGGCTTACTCGGTGTACTCGGAAAGCGCGGACCTCATTAAGTAAGTGCCACGTCATTTTGCCATCTTGCTACGTGCTTCTCCTTCCTCGCCTTTTATTGTTCGAATCCACTCGAATTTAGTAGGAAGACAACTTAATAAAGGGGAGCCTTAAAAAAAAGTTACTGATCCAGAACCGTTTCTTGGGCCCGAAACGAAAATTGTATTCTAGATGATGTGATAAAACGGAGGGACCGGGTCCAGCTCCGTCGTCCTGCCAAGTGCACCGTGAAATGCCAGACCGTTCAGGGAGAGCCTGGTTTTTCCAGTTTGGCTGTCTTGTCAGATGCACTGGTAGCTCCGTGTCCGCTCCCTTCTTGGTCTGTGTTTGGGCAGGGGACGCCGGGAGGACACGCGTCTACGTGGTTTCCAGCAGGTAACAGGCCAGAGAAGAGACATGTCCTTGTCTGCTTTGCTGAATGGCCTGAATTACTGCTCTAAAGCCTGGGGTTTTCTTCTGCGTGGTTTTCATGTCTTCACATCTTCAGGAAAATCAACATAAAACCAAGACAAACCTAATAAGATATCTTTGTGCCTGGGATTTTCTAACTGCCTTTGGTTAACCTGATGTATTTTTATATTTTCCTATAGATTTATAATGTCGTTAAAATCCTTTTCAGACGCCTCAACTCCACAAGAGAAAATATTTGCTGTTTTATGGTGTGTACTTTTATTTTTCCTTGTCTAAATAGTATTTGCTTTTGCATCTTTTGCTGTTATAAAAAAGATTTTGAAATTTGTTTTCTTAACATGGGAATTAATAATGAAAGGCAGAACAATAACAGAAAGTAGGATGCGTGGTCAAGAGGTTAATCCCGCTGATAGTTATTTTTTATGAAAGGCATCTACTGCCATTTTACTGTTGACTCAGTAGATGCTTTGGTCTCATGACTTAAATGATATTCTTGTGTATTTGTGTTTTTCCACCAATATTTACTTTGGTGGGAGGGACCAGAGGGAGAGGGAGAGAGAGAACCTTAAGCAGGCTCCACGCTCAGTGTCAGCTTGATCTCAGGACCCTGAAGTCATGACCTGAGCCGAAATCAAGAGTGGGATGCTCAACCAACTGAGCCACCCAGGAGCCCCTTTATGCCTTATCTACTTTTGATGATAATGTGAGCAGTATAGTAAGATTCTTAAGATGTTCTCCTCATGTAGATGAGGAAAACCCAGCGTGTTCCTTAGACTATAAAATGTTAATTAGATGGCTTTGTGTAGTAGTGATACTCGGTCTACGAAGTAATTCTTCACTTTAACTTCTGTTTATGTTCATAGCATGCGTTGCCAGTCCATTTTGAACATGGCGATGTTTCGTTGTAAAAAAGATACAGCAATAAAGTATTCTCGTGCTCTTAACGAACACTTCAGCAGTTTTTTCAAAGTTGCCCAGGCACCTTCTCCATGCATTGCAAGGTAATGAAAAGTCTAATTTAAATAATTCTTAAGATCAAGTTTATCTCTTTATTTAGCTCTTGCTTTTGCAACCATTTGTATGACTTTGGCTTTCTAAAAATTGTGTACATCTATGTGCTGATTTGCTCCTTAAATTATTAGCATATTTCTACCTTTTTGAGGAATAGGTATAAGTCAAGGTGTTTGCTGAGTAAGTAACATAAAAAGATAATTACAAAGAATATAGGGTCAAAATTTTAGAGCTTTGAGGATCTTCAGATACGCCTAACAACACAAAACAAAGGCAGAGCCAATCAGAGCCGAAGTCTTTTCTCCATCTACGTGACCTGTTGTCTTGGCATTTCAGTAAACAAGAACTTTCCAGAACCGAATGCCCTTATCTAGGATCCATGACAGTAATATTAAGAATGAAAACTATCTCTAGCTGACTCCTGCCTCCTTTGTGAACTGAAGGTGTTCATCTGTGCCATAAGACGTTGAAAAACAGAATTTTTGTGCAGGTGTTGTTAAGATGAAGTTAGAATTTTCTTCCCTGTAGTACTTACCTAGCATTTTGTTGTTTTTTTTTTTAAATTGGTTATACTCCTTGAAAAGTTCCCCGTTCTGATAAGTTTTGCTATTTTAAGAATATCACCTAGAAGATTGCCCCATTTCTAGCACCTTCAAGAGAAAAGAGTCCCATATGGCCTCTCTTAAAAAAAAAAAAAAGTCCTGATTGAGAAGTAACTTTTCGCCTCTGAAAATTTTCATGACTCTCACCTCAGATGTAAATTGTCAGCCACGTTATTTTAAATAACTCCTTCACCGTTTGTCCAGCCACTGTATAGCTAGCACCTTCTTTGTACCAAACCTGGTTTTTAGGTACAGGGGTAAAGCAGTATACAGAGCAGACAGGAATTTCTGCCCTCACGGAGCTGCCACTCTAGTCCTTCACAGTGTACATTCTGCGGGGGACACTTGGGGTTCCTGCAGCCCCCCAGGGGCAGATGGACCCAATCATGAGGCTCCTGCTGTTTGACCCATCTTTCCATTACTTTTTAGATCGAAGTGTTTTCCTCGTGTTTCTCACTTGAGGCCCATCAGGCCCTTGTTAACTTGCATGTGCAGGTATGTAGCCAGAAGGAGAGTAGAGAGAAGACTGCATCCCCTGATGCGTAGTACCTCTTTCCCAGTCTCCTCGGAGGCTGTCCTGTATTCATCTAGTCATTGATTCAGTAGATACTTGGGAAGAGCCTACTCTCTGTGTTAAGTGCTAGAAATGCAAAGATTCATAAGAAATGGTCCCAGCCTTCAAGGAAGGAAAAGGAATAGTCAGAAGAGTATAATGGAATGTGAGAAATGCGGTGGATAAATTCATAGGTAAATGCAAAGAGACCGGTTCAGGTGGTGGCCAAAGGGAGGCCATGCTGTCTCCCTGGGGTCCAGAAGAGGGCCAAGTGTGGAGTGGGTGCTCGGTCAATGTTTGACTGGTTGAGAGAATGAATATATAGGAGATTAGAACTGTCTTCCCAGGGAAGCACTGTTTTGGTGGAAGTTAGAACTGAGGGTGGGGGAGGAAGGGATTTCAGGCCGAGGGAGTAGACTGTGTAAATGGAGCAAGCACATTCGGAATGTAGATGTGCCCACCTGATTCTGGGTCCAGCGAAGGACGCCCTGCGTCCGTCCAGCTACTTACTTTCTCTGTTTGGTGGCCCCATTTTGTTGTGTGCCATTAAGTAAATTCCCCAAATCCTGAAGGTGAAGGGTGTCTCTGATCTTATAGAAGTGATTTTCATCTTGGCTAGTAGTGCACCCCGAACTTTGTAACTTGGACTGCAGTCCCAGAGACAAGAAGTCCGTGATCTGCGGGGTTAAGGTGATGAACCGGTTCTCTTCTTTGTCCCGCCTCCCAGAAGCGCAGGCACACCGTCCCCTGTCTCTCCGATGCCTTCTCCTGCCAGCTCCGTCGGCTCCCAGTCAAGTGCTAGCAGCGGAGGGAGCAGCGGCATGCCTGTCACCATCCAAAACATGACGTCGTCTTATGTCACCATTACATCCCATGTCCTTACCGCCTTCGATCTTTGGGAGCAGGCTGAGGTCCTGACGAGGAAGAATAAAGGTAAAAGGCTCTGTGGTGGTAATTCCCGGGGCGTGGGGATCTGGAGGGAGTGCCGTTGTTGGTTTGTATTTTATGTTCAGTGTTCTGAAGACAAGGGAGCGTGGAGCTATTTGCTGTCCTCCCTCCGCCTCCCGACCCAGCCGCAGTTCTTGCTTGAGCCCTGTGGCACGGAGCCAGGCTTCCGTGACCAGATCTCCGCAAAATTGAAGTAGAAGTGGTTGCGGCGCCTTGCCCTCCAGACGTTCTGGCATCATCGTTTCAGCCCGAGCTGAAGTGCCAGCGACAGGGCAAGGCTCGTGAAGACGGGAGGGGACCGGCTATCTGCGCACAACCCCTGTGTACGAGAGGTAGTGTGACCTAAATAGTGGGTCGCACGCTTGTTTTCAGTATCTGTTGAGAAAGACGGTCAGCAGCAGTCCAAGAAGCGTGGCATAGCAGACCGTCCTGAGGCTTCTTTGAGAGGAAGAAACCCGGGAGAGAGCCGAGGCCTAGGCGGTGGTGGAGCGCGGGCCGTTAGAGGGACTGCCCGTGGGCGCCCGGCGAGCGCTGAGTGGAAGCGGCCCTGCCCTGGCCCCGGATGCCGCTCCGGATTCTCTCCCGGCTCTAGGGATGGCAGTGGCCAGCTAGCTGTAGCCACTTACTTTTCTCGTAGCCTCTTAGAATTTTACTTTCTTTCTTAGCGAACTAATGATGCTTTTCACCTGTTGGGGGTGTTTTGTTTCGTTTTGTTTTGATTCAGCCCCCCACCAGCCCGGTAGTACAGGCTGGGTAGCTTCCAGCACGTGCCCTGGGCCAGGCGTGATGGAGTCAGCTTGGGAACTGGCTCAGGGCGCAGCCTGGCGCCCAGTGGAGGGATGTGGAGAACTAGCGAGCCATTAACGGTAGTAGATGGCGGTTTTTGGCTGTGATGAAGTCCAGAATATTGTGGGGATACGGTTGCTGGAACTTTGACTTTTTATGTTTCCGTTTTTATTTTTGTGTGTGCAAATGTGTTCACTTGGTTTTGGTTTTGCTTTGTTTGCAGAATTTTTTGCTCAGCTCAGCACGAGTGTGTGCGCCTTGGCCCTCAACAGCAGTTTGATGGATCTGGTGCACTATACAAGACAGGGTTTTCAGCGGCTAAAACAAGCAACCAAAACACCTTAACGGAGGCCCAAGTTGATTTGATGGCTTGGGAACTTTTTTGCACATTGAAAGCCTCAAACACAGTTCAGACGTTTGTCTCATCAAGACACCAAACTCGAGAAGAGAAGCACCATGAGATGGCCAGGACATTTGTCCGCTTAAGCTTGCAAGACCTTATGTGATCGTTGGTTGGACATGGTGGCTATACAGAAGCAGAGAGGAGGAGGCTGGCCTCAGAGATGATCTTGCCTTTCCTAACTGAAGGACAGAAGTGCAATGTAGACTAAGTGGGCGTATGAGTGGTCTAGAAACATTTCCGTACTTTTTTTAACCAGCAGGATGCAAATGGCAGATGAAATGAGGAGAAGCAGTTTCAGCTCTGAGAGCAAGTTCATGTCATCTCAGTAGCCACCCTAGTCTATTCCCAGAAGGAAATATTTTAAACAATGAATTTGGGTGTAGGGTTTTGTGGATGATTTTTTTTTCTTTTAAGTTTTGGGGGAAATCTTTGTTTAGTAAATTCTTAACGGTCATCTATAAAGCGTAAGTTGTGAAGGACTCCACCGTACCCCACTTTCTGCCCGTGAACAGTGACTTTGATAATACCAAGTATTGTCACAATTTATAAAATTGAAGGCAACTCCCCCACACCCCCCACGCCCCTGTTGCCTGGAGTACCGCGCGTTCACCCCACTTCTGATTTCTCCGTCACTGCTGAGAGTCAGCCTAAGTCCGAGCAGTGGAGGGAGGAGCTGCTGCCCACGGGGACGCCATCTTGAGATCGCATGCACGATGGAGGACTTGGCGGTGTCATCTCCACCCCCTGCTTCAGCGAAAGGCAGTCACCATTGACTATATTCTGAATTTTCTACCTTGGGGAAGAAGGGAACCAACATTTATACCCGACCAGATGGCTAAAGTGCTTTTTAATTTTTGTTTAAGTAGAGCTGGAATTTGAGGTGCTGATCTGTGGTCTACAGTTATGTGGTAACTCATGTTGTCTAACCAACTCAGAATTTTGTCAGCAAACAAAGAAAAATGAAATCTACTTCTTAGAGAGGCTATATTTTTCTGCTACAGATTATTTTATATTTATAGCAAAAGTAGACTTTCTGAGCCCTTGATTGTCTAGGGTAAGTCAACTCCCTAAGAGGATGTGGAGATTTGGGTGGTTAATTAGACTTAAAAAAAAAAAAAAAAAAAAAAAAAGTCACCACATGCCTTCACTCCAAAGTGTTCTCAGTCAACTAGATTTGATTGGATTGAAGAACCGTGGCCTTCCCATATGTTGTTATTGCCATATTCTAGACGTTAAACCAAGTTCATAGGGAATGACCTAAAATGAAAGAACACAGTCAAAATTCCCACGTAACCATAAGCACAGATTTTTTTTTTATTGAAACTTTGAAGGCTATTGGAAACATTATTTTGAGTGCAGTGTTTTTAAAAGCCAATTCTTGATATCCCTTTTAGAAGTAGAATTTGCACATGTATTAAAATTGAGGAGTGAGTGTTATCGCTACCATTGGTCCATTTTTTTCTCTCCCTTTATCCCATTCTGCCCCTCTACATTTTGTTTCCTACCCAGAACATTTGTCATTTTCATATTATTAATGAAGAAGGGAGTGCCATCTTTATAAGGAAGAGGTCGAAGGTCCATACAAGGAATGTAAGAACTCGGTGATCTGGTCAATACGTAAAGGGATGTGTAGAGGATGGGAGTGATGATGATTTCTCACGTATGAATTGTTCGTGTGAAGCTGTTCCTTCAGTGTCTCAGCCAGCCTGTTCTTTGTTATCAGTAGCTAGTTCAGAGGTTTGTTACCTCATGTTTAGGTTAAAGCCAGAGAGTTACAGCAGTACTAATATCTGAGCATGAGGACTGGATGTGTGGTCTTGATGGACCGATTTCATTCGCTGATGTTCTAAAGCAAGGCCATTTAACAAAACCTTTTGTTAAATGAGCAGTAATTGTCTGTTGGGTTGTGGCATCATGCCCATCTCTTGTATGTGTGAAACAAGACACCAGATTCAGGTTTCTGTGATTATTTAATGTCCTTTTCCCGCTTATTCACTTGGCCTTCTCTGCCCCTTTGCCCCACCATTCCCCAGTACAAGTCACCTGTCAGTTTGGGAAGCTGTGTCTTTTTCGGACAGGTTCTGATCTATGCAGATGTGTTGGAGTGTGTGTGTGTGTGTGTGTTCTGTCAGTGAGCGACACTGCTCCTGTGACTGAAGACATCTCGGCGTCAATTGCTCAGCCACTTCTAAAAAAAAAAAAAAAAAAAACTGATTGCTTTTTCAGTGGCCTTATTCTTCGTGTGTAGTGTTTTTCTCCCCTGACCTTTATATTAAGAATTTATTTGTCCCTTGAAAAACTAATCAATTTGCAGAGATCAATTTGTAGTATTTTGAACATGGGATATTTCCGATTCTTACTGCCTTGTACCTAAAAGAGGATTCCCAGTGGCTACTTTTTAAATAGAGTATGTGAAAAATAGTGGCTGATGAATCCTTAATGTTCATAAGGTCTTTTTTCCTGTTACAGTTGTATATAGAAATCTTAAAGAATTTTAAAAATCACTGCACTTTTTCACTGCATGCTTAAATTCCCAAAGGCAGAATTTGTACTGAGGTAGATCATTGAAAGGACTAGATTATAAAATGAGACAAATAACAAAGCATCTTAAGGAGTGAAAATTGAGTGTAAAATCTTGCCTTTGGCACTACAGTTTTGTGTGTGTGTGTGTGTGTGTGTGTGTGTGTGTGTGTCTTTACTAGGAAATGGAAGAACACTGTTTTACTTTTTAAAATGTTGAATGTTTCTGTCATTTCTGGAGATAATTAAAATGTGAATCACTGAACTTGAGATTTTAGCCAGACTAGGGGCCCTGCTAAAGGATGATAAACACTTCACTGAAATTTACCAAATGACACTGGGTTAAGAATGTGAAAACATTCGCCACATGTGAGCTGCGATGAAGAAGCGAGGGTCCAGGGGGTGTATTATCAGGACGAGAGCTGCAATAGCATGACTTCTAGGATACACTCAGTGCTGACTGATAATGAATCAGAGTTTTTCTTTTTTTAAATAAAAGGATCTTTATTTTATAGATCTGTTTTGACCAAGATATTTAGCTTTTTCCCCTAGACAAATTAGAACACATTTATATCCTTTGATTCCAGACCCCAGGCTTTTGAGAAGCTAAGAGTTGACCCCTTTCTGGCTGAAAACTTGCCTTAATTGGTACCTTAAATATTCATGTCAGTAGAACCAGGAGCTTACTATTTTGTTAGGATTCCTGTCTAATAATTTTTAGAAGCAAAAAGATGAACCATTATGTCCTTCAAAATGAACAGCTTTTGTATCTGATACAGAAAGGAGATGTGCGTGTGTTGGACGCATACATACGCATTCACACACACACAGACTATGAGGCTCGTTGAATTAGATGTATTCATTGTGCCTTTGTTGACCAAACCTAATTTTGAAATAATACTAATTTGGGATAATGCTGTATTTATTTTGATACGGCTTTAAGACATGTTAATGTGGGTCTTGTACCTTTTGTTCTGCTTCATGAAGTTTGAGGCATATTTATTCATCTTCAGGTAAATGAATCAAATAAGGCTTGATTCCCTACCTCCCACCACAGATTCTACTTTTTTCTTAAGGATTTATTTTCCCAGACACTACACAAATCTTTGAAAAACGTTGCCACTTCTACTACAGTCTTTACCATCAATTACCAGTATTTCAGTTTTGCAAGGATATTTGGGCTTCTTTTAGAAACACAAATGCAGAGATTTGCTCACTGGAAAGTGAGTTGTGTGTGGGGCTACGGAGGCGAGTCAGGATTATGGTGGTACTTCTTTGTTCCCTTTCTGTAGTGGGTTGTCTCTTCTGATTGTTTTGGGTCCTGTTGAGAATTGATGAATATAAGGTTTTTCCTGTGCCTTTTCATCTTTTGTCCTTTTGTTTGCTGGAGGTTGAGTGGCAGAATTACATGGTGTTGGGGATCTTCCTTCAAACATTGCAAGGTGTATTTGTACCATATAAACCTCCAATATGCAATCCAGTCGTGTTGGTTTCTCGGTGACTAAGAATGATGACCACTGGCCATGTTCTTTAGTTCTTACGATGAGCTGGCAAGCACCACCTATCTACTTAAGGGGGCTGTGGACTTCCTGTTGTCCTAGGGAAATCACACAATGTTCCACTGTGCAACAGATCTCAACAGGTACTGTGATGGGTAGAAAAGTGCCTGTATTTCTCTACCCACAAGGGCAGGAAGGAAACCTACAGCTCCCTGTGAGCCTAGATAATACTCTCTCGGCCTGCAAGGACAAGGGAATAAGACCACTGGCAGCAAGGCTGGCCAGGCTGCACTGGTGAGACCAGGCGGTGGCCGACCTAAGGCAGATAACGTGCTTTGCTTATAGAAGTAGATGTTTAAGTGATGCTTAACACAGGCAGTATTAACTTCGCCTTTTGTTCAGGCCATCAACATGTATTGTTAAAATTACTGCACGTTCCCCCTCAGACATCAAGTATACACTGTTCATGTTGGGGTGTGTGTGTGTGTGTGTGTGTGTGTGTGTTTATAGGTATGTGTCCCAAATCTTTTTTGTCTTTTTCTGAATGTGATCATGTTTTGGATGATACCTGAGCAGGGTTGCCTTTTTTTATTTATTACCATTATATATTATATTATATTATATATTTGTTGCTTTCTTATAACTTTAGAGGAAGTCAAATCTTGGTATTAAAATTGTCTAAAAAAGGAATAAATTGCCCAGTTGATAAATGATCACTGGTCTATCTAAAATACGAATTTGTCTCTAGTTCTTGTGGAATAATGTGCCAGCTGTCTAGTCCACACAGTGAGTTTGTACGTAGGCTAGGGAAGCAGGGATGCTCTCAGCGGGAAGATGTGCAACACAAGGAAGGGGGATGCCATGTATTGTATCTACTTCAGCAATGGAACTGCAACTTGGGGCTTTTGTGAATAAAATTTAGCTGCCTTGTATAGTCCTTTGAAAGAGACGTATGTGATCTGTGAAAATTATAGTTTTCTTTTTTTAGAAGAAAAATTTGCAAAAGATCTTTCCAAAGATAACGTGCCACAGATCTTTTGTTTGTTGTTCTCTGTAATGAGGATTAATTGCTGTTTAAAAAGACATGTAATTGACTTGTTAATCTTCAAATTCTTTCCTTTTCACAAGAGGATCGAGCTGTAAAAAAAAAATAAAAATAAAAATTTAGAGAAATCATTGGGGCTGAATCCATGCTTTCATTTTGCCTAAATAAAGTAATTCCTAAAATTGCTATATATAATTACCACTTAGCCAAGAAGAATGACACGGTGGAATGACATGCCCTTGTTCACAATATGTATGTATTGTTGAAATGGGAAAAGAAGTGTGGGCAGAGGGAAGCTCATCCTTCTCTTTCTTTGGTTTATTTTTAAGAACTTCAGTCACACACGAATTACCCTTCACCAGTGTGGCATCTTCTCTGACATTAAGGGCCAGGGGCAACGGTGACCTTAATTTGCCTGTTTTCAATGTTTGTTGGGTGGACAGATCTGTAGAATGTTGGTGTTGAAAGGTTTTGAAAGGCCATCTGGTCTCTCCTCCCTTTGCTACTCTGAAAGAACTCATGTTCTACCTCAGTGCTTTTAGTAAATCAGGAAAAACCTAGGTGCTGAAATCTGACTTGCTGAATTTGAATCCTGGCTCTTGAGTTTGCTATGTGGCCTTGGGCAAGTTACTTAACCTCTCTGGGGTCTTCTCATTTTTATAAACTTTCTTGATTTGGTATCTACCTACTAGTAAGATGGTGAGGATTAGGCTTGATGGTTCTAGAGAGCGCTTAGCATAATACTTGGCATGAACACTCACAAACTGGTGGCTCCTTTAATTTACTCCTTCCCCTTACTGCACCACAGTATCCCCACATCCCCACAGCTACCCTCCAGCCTCTGACCGAACACTGATAAAGACCTCACTACCCTCCTCTTCCTTTTTCATCTTTTGTTCCATAGGTTAGGTTGACCTCTACTTACATTGATCCTACTGAACAGACCCCCAACCTCACTCAGCAAGCTTGTGGCAGAGTCGACAAGCAGCAAGAACCGGTAAGCACGTGTGGAGAAAGGATGTTTTTAGTCCCCATTAAGAGAAGCTGTAGGGCAGACATCTCATTTGAACTAGGCCTTGAAAGATGGGCCATAAAATCTCTGGTTTTCATCTTTTTCACAAAAAATGTCCCGTGTCCTAGCTTGTCTATTACAAATTTTCAGTAGTAGTTGTCCTTTGTATGGTTGTACCAGTTTATTTAACCAACCTCCTTGTTAGACATTGAGATTATTTCTAATTAGGGGCTATGATAAAGAATGCTTCCACAACCATCCCTGAATCAAACTATTTGGACAGATTCAGCAATTAATATTTTACCATATTGTCCTTAAGTGAATGTGTGCATATATATATTTCTGCTGAAGTAGGTTTCAGCCCTAAAAAGTTCTTGCATTTCCCACGACCTTTTCCAACAGCAATATCTGTTATCTAAGAAAAATTTTCAACAAACATCTAATATTCAGTTCATGTTAAGATTTCTGTAGTTGTCCCTGAAAGGTCTTAGAGCTTATTTTTCAAACCAGGATTCAGTCAAGTTTCATGCAGAACATTTAGTCATTATATAAAAAAATATTTTTAAAAATGTGATGTCCTACATCTTGGATTTGTGTGTTTCCCAAAGTGTCCTTTAATTCATTCCTCCAACTCCTGTATTTCCCGCAAACTGGGTTAGGTCTTAGAGGCTGGATTATATTTGGCAGGACCCCACAGGGGATGTGGTATACTTCACATTGTGTCCTATCAGGAGGCACCTAAAATTGTTGGTGATGCTAACTTTGTTTGGTTAAGGTACGACCATCGAAACACTGTTGTGAATATGGGCTTTTCCCTGGTCCAACAACTTCTGACATAGTGATTTTAGCATGCATTGATAATCCATTCCTTTACGAATCCTGGGTATCATGTTTGGAGAATGCAAGGGGGGGGGAACCCCACCTAATTCTTTAGGTGGGAAACAGTGTCTTCTGATGTTTTCATTTACATTTTATCCCTGTGGTACTGTTTTTTCCCATCACATGCCAAGTTGCCATTCGCAGAGCGTGGGTTCTGTGGCCATACCCTAAGACCCAGTTCAAGTGCCCAACTCAGTAGATGTGGGGAAGGTTTTCACCTAAATCATGTAATGAGTTCACCATTAGGAAAGGGTTCTCTTAATGGAGAGAGAGGAGGCTGAGCAGCAAAAATGAATAGATGATTCCCTTGAGGCTATTCATCTTTTTCCTTTTTGATTTCTGTATTCAGGATATTAACCTCATATTGTGTTAGAAAGGTTTCTCTCTAAATTATCTTCTGCATTTCAGCTTTTATTGCACTTTTTTTTTTTTTTAAAGATTTTATTTATTTATTTGAGAGAGAATGAGAGACAGAGAGCATGAGAAGGGGGTAGGGTCAGAGGGAGAAGCAGGCTCCCCGCTGAGCGGGGAGCCCGATGCAGGACTCGATCCTGGGACTCCAGGATCATGACCTGAGCCGAAGGCAGTCGTTTAACCAACTGAGCCACCCAGGCGCCCCTATTATGGCACTTTTAAAGAAAGTTTGTTTTAAGTAGGCCAACTCCTACCAATGTCTTTTTGCAGTTTCTGCTTTGGGTGTCTTGAGGCACGTATGGGCTGCGCGCACCCCAGGCGCCATGAAGCCATGTTACTGTCGTTGAGCACGGGGCAACTCTGAGGTAAGCACGCCTTGCCCTTTGTGTCCTATGCAGTCTTTGCATTAGCAACCATTTTGGCACTTTTGGAGTCTGAGTTATTTAAAGAGATATTTGTTCACTCTGTGCCAGGGTTGTTGGAAATGTAAATTGTCACAACCCAGGCTTCTTTTACTTAGGACATCTAGGTGTTGAGAATCTCCCAATCCGTTCTAAACAACTTTGAAGCCCAACAGGTCTTTACCTTAATATAAGCAGAGGTTTATCTGCTGTTCCTTTGGCTGTGCTTAAATAAATGTACCCGTCTCGTCTGTTTTGTCTTAGAACAGGACTCGGTCAGTGTTTGTGGTTTCCCCATAGATCACACTCCGCTGAAAGCAAGACTGTAGTGAGACATCAAGGCTCAGATAATAAAGACCTGTGCCCTTCCAACAGACTGGAGGGCGGACCTGGAATACTTTCTAAACAGATAATTCTATTTTAGCTTCAAAAGACCATGTGCCTGCCCTGGATAAGTGCTGTAAATCACCCTTTTCTACTACTGGGGCCCAGTCCTAACTTCTCATTTACCTTACTTGATGGGTAGGCGGCAGAAACAATTACGGGTTTGTAGCTCTCTACTGCTAAATATTCCCATAACTTATCATCTAAGCAACAGTACACACACAAACAGGCACATGCACACATTTTTCTACAGGTGTATACGCTCTTGGATGTGAAAAATGAATTGTACTCAACTGCATGGGCTTTAGAAGTATGTCTTCAGTTTAACTCTTCTACTCCCTGCTTTTCCATTTTTGTCTTGCAGTCTTTGAAGAAACTCTTCCTGCAGGGAGGTCTCAGCACCCAGCACTGCAACTGAGGACTTGCCAAGCATCTTAAGGAGGGAGGGAGTGATACAATAGACTGGCTTTGCAGAACTTCCCAAGCCTACATATACATGTAAATCATTTTGGAATTTTTTTTTTAATCTTGTTTTCAACTGAATTGCAAATAGGCTAATTAAAAAATATATATATCAAATGACATAAAAGCATACAAAGCAAAAACTTGCAACGGCAGACATACTCCATCCCTTTCCCTCCAGAGCTAACAGCCATAAAGTTTGGTGCATCTCATTCCAGAACTTTTATTGTGCACTTATACCTTGTTTTTTTTTCTTTTAAAGATTTTATTTTTGACAGAGAAAGACACAGCGAGAGAGGGAACACAAGCAGGGGGAGTGGGAGAGGGAGAAGCAGGCTTCCCGCTGAGCAGGGAGCCCGATGCGGGGCTTGATCCCAGGACCCTGGGACCATGACCCGAGTCGAAGGCAGACACCCAACGACTGAGCCACCCAGGCGCCCTTATACCTTGTTTTTAAACATAGATGTGGAATATACCATATTCTGATTCTTTCATTTTATTCAGTCTTTTTATGGTAATCCTATTTTGGCTACACAGTATTGTGCAGTAAGGATATATCACCCTTTATGTAAACATTCTCGCATTATGCATATGTGCCTCTCCTGGGCACTCCCCCCATTATCCTGGGCACTCCCCCCATTATTCTGTTACAGTGCTGTACTGATGATTTTTTTTTTTTTTTTTTGAGGGATCTTGATATACACATCATTTTAAGTCTTTTAGTAAGGGGGATGTCTGGAACAAAAGATAGATTTAAGATTTTTTATGTTAACCAAACCACTTCTCCCAAAAAGCTTTCATACCAACTGTGGATGGGCGTGTATTCTTTTTTTTTTCCTGCTTATTTATTTTTCATCATGATAAGCGTACTCTTTAATCCTCTACCCCGCCCCCCCAGCCTCCCCTCTGGTTAACCATTAGCTTGTTCTCTATTGTTAAGAGTCTGTTTCTTGGTTTGTCTCTCTCTTTTTTTTTTTTTTCCATTTGTTTTGTTTCTTAAATTCCACATAATGAGTAAGATCATACGGCATTTGTCTTTCTCTCACATTTTGTTTAGCATTATACTGTCTAGCTCTATCCATGTTGCAGATAGCAAGATTTCATTCTTTTCTGTGGCTGAATAATATTCTCATGTTGTATATAACACATCTTTTTTTTTTTAAAGATTTTATTTATTTATTCATGAGAGAGAGAGAGAGGCAGAGGGAGAAGCAGACTTCCCGCAGAGCGGGGAGCCCGATGCGGGACTCGATCCCAGGACTCCGGGACCATGACCCGAGCCGAAGGCAGACGCTTAACCATCTGAGCCACCCAGGCGCCCATATAACACATCTTCTTTATCCATTCATCTATCAGTGGACACTTGGGCTGCTTCCACAGTTTGGCTATGGTAAATAATGCTGCTATAAACATAGGAGTGCATGTATCCCTTTGAATTAGTGTTTTTGTATTTTGGGGGTAAATACCCAGTGGTGTGTTTGCTGGATCATCGGATAGTTCTATTTTTAATTTTTTGAGAAACCTCCGTACTGTTTTCCTCAGTGGCTGTACTACTTTGCATTTCTTTCAACAGTGCAAGAGGATTCCTTTCTCTCTACATCCTTACCAACACTTGTTAATTTCTTGTGTTTTTTATTTTAGCCAGTCTGAGAGGTATAAGGTAATACCTCATGGTGGGGTTTTTTTGTGTTTTTGTTTTTGTTTTGGCTTTTTTTTTCTTTAAAAGATTTTATTTATCTGCCAGAGAGCGCGTGAGTGCACAAGCAGGGGGAGCGGCAGGCAGAGGGAGAAGCAGGCTCCCTGCTGAGCAAGGAGTCCGACTCAGGACTCGATCCCAGGACCCTGAGACCATGACCTGAGCTGAAGGCAGCCGCTTAACCGACTGAGCCACTTAGGCGTCCCCCTTATGGTGGTTTTGATTTGCATTTCACTGATGATGAGTGGTGTTGAGCACCTTTTCATGTGTCTGTCTTCTTTGGAGAAATGTCTGTTCATGTCAGCTGCCCATTTTTTAATCGGATTATTTGTTTTTTTAGATGTTGAATTGTATAAGTTTTTTATATATTTTGGATACTAACCCTTTATCGGATAAGTCATTTGCAAATATCTTTTCCCATTCAGTAGGTTGCTTTTTGTTGTTGATTGTTTCCTTTACTGTGCAGAAGCTTTTTATTTTGATGTAATCTCAACAGTTTATTTTTTATTTCCCTTGCCTCAGGAGACATAGCTAGAAAAATGTTGCTATGGCCAATGTCAGAGAAATGACTATCTGCGCTCTCTTCAAGGATTTTTATGATTTCAGGTCTCACATTTAGGTCTTTCATCCATTTTGAGTTTGTATGGATGGTGAAAGAAAGTGGTCTAGTTTCATTCTTTTGCATGTGGCTGTCCAGTTTTCCCAACACCATTTGTTGAAGAGACTATCTTTTTTCCATTGTATATTCATTCCTCCTTTATTAAGATTAATTGACCATATAATTGTGGGTTCATTTTTGGATTTTCTATTCCATTGATCTATGGGTCTATTTTTATGCTAGTACCATACTGTTTTAATTACCACCACTTTGTCATATAATTTGAAATCTAGAATTGTGTTACCTCCAGTTTTCTTTCTCTTTTTCCAGATTGCTTTGGCTATCCGGGGCCTTTCGTGGTTCCATACAAATTTTAGGATTGTTTGTTCTAGTTCTGTGAAAAATGCTGCTGGTGTTTTGATAGGGATTACATTAGATCTGTAGATTGCTTTGAGTAGTACAGACATTTTAACAGCATTTTTTCTTCCAACCTATGAGCATGGAATGTCTTTCCATTTCTTTGTGTCATCTTCAGTTTCTTTCATCAGTGTTTTAGAGGGGTTTTTTTTTTTATCAGTTTTCAGAGTATAGCTAGGTCTTTCACCTTCCTGGTTAAATAGGTATTTTATTCTTTTTGATGCAATTATAAATGACATTGTTTTCTTAATTTCTCTTTCTGCTGCTTCATTATTAGTGCATAAGAATGCAACAGATTGCATTGTACATAGATTTTGTATCCTGCTACTTTACTGAATTCATTTATCAGTTCTAGTAGTTTCCTGGCGGAGTCTTCAGGGTTTTCTATATTTAGTATTCTGTCATCTGCATATAGTGAGTAGTGAGTTTTACTTCTTCCTTACCAATGTGGATGCTTTTTATTTCTTTTTTGTTATCAACTGCTGTGGCTAGGACATCCAGTACTATGCTGAATAAAAGTGGTGAGAGTGGACATCCTTGTCTTGCTCTGACCTTAGGGGGAAGGCTCTCAGTTTTTCACCATTGAGTATGATGTTGGCTGTGGGTTTTTTTTATATAAGGCCTTTATCAGGTTGGGCATACATCCTTGCCAGCTTTGGATACAGTATGAAAAACCTTAGACAATTCGCACTTCTCTGACAACTGAAATTGACCATTTTGTCACAAATTTATTGGCCATTTGTTTCTGGTTCTGTGGAATTGCCTATTCCTGTGCTTAGCTCATTTTCTATGAGGTTATCTTTTTTCTTCTAATTTGGAAATTAAGAAACCTGGACTAGGTTGTTGATTGCCTCTAACCCATTGCATGACCCTTCCCAAGTTTGCTCCATAGCTTGCACCTCAGAAAACATCATCCACGAGCTGCTTACAATTCCCATTTCTTTTTTTCCAACCCTTTAGGAGGCAATGATCGATCCCTATGTAAGTGAAACTGCATGCACAACACTGACATAGAATTTGAAGGCCCATTAATCTTTAAAACATACTACTAGTCCAAGCAAATAATATTCATCCTGGATAAACTGAAAGCTGTGAAATATTGGCAGTTTTGAAGCCCACTGTTTGTACAGAATGAACTTCACCATAGGTTTCTTTGTGGCCTACAGAGATCAAATCTCTGATCAAATTAGTCACAGGTCAGTCCCGAGCCTCATTTGACTACAGTCCTATTAACCTGATATTTGCTTATTTTAAATGAAAGTAAAAGAACAAGGGAAGACTGATTTCTTATCCCTATGAAGTTTACTTCTGTCCATTCAATAGTCTGAGTGATTGCTTTGTGTCAATGACATGCTTCAGAATGTGTTAACACAGAGCATAGGGCAGGGTGCCCAGCTTCTGGACGGCGTGTCTCATTTCCATCCAGGTGACAGGTAACTTCAGATTTGGTACTTTCCCATCCAGATTGCCGTTGTCCTTGCCTCCAGCCAGTCTTAATATAGATGCTTTTGTAAAACTAACACCCTGTGGCTACACTGTTCAGACTGAGTTATTTCAAGCTTGACAGCGTGGCATAAGCCAGTTTATCTATTAGGCAGAGGACAGCACTCCTCTTGTGCCCTGTGTATTTGTCCTAAATTCCCCGGAGCAAAATGGAGCTACTCAGCCTTTTTTCCTTTCATTTACTACATCCATGATACATCCCCATCCCTATGGCACAATAGACATAGAAAATGGAAACATGGGGAAGGGAAAAGGAATGTGGGTTAAACTGTGTGTGCTGTAGTTTCCATAGTCTCTAATTTTAAAACTACCTTTCAAATTAGTCACTATCATGCTTTACAGATGATAAAACTTAAAGTAAGTTATGGTCAAGCAGCTAGGAAAAGGTGAGACCCAAATTATGATACAGATTTGTCTTTCATGATGAAGGATTTTGCTTATGAGAATGAACTGGAGGAAATGTGGCTTATATAAGCTTTGTTTTTTGTTTTTAAGATTTTATTTATTTGAGAGAGAGCGAGCACACACACGTGCAGGTGGGAGGGAGAGGGAAGAGCAGACTCAGCACTGAGTGCAGAGCCTGGTGCAGGGCTTGATCTTAGGACCCCGAGATCTTGAGCCGATACCAAGAGTCAGACGCTTAACCAGCTAAGCCACCCAGGCACCCCAATATAAGTTGTTTTGTTTTGTTTTTTAAATAGGCTGTTTTAATGTCATCTACAACCAGTATCCTAACTCTGTTTTAACATTTAACCAGTTTTGGATTGTATTAGAGACAATTCGTAAAATTGGATTGTGGGTAGGAATTAGACGTTCTTTAAAATAGAACTTGAGAAGGAAGTCCTGAGAATCTGCAGTCATTAGACATGACTAGCCCAGTGGGGGTTTTCCAAGTCTGAGGTTGCTTTACATATGACTTGTAGATTTTCTCCACTTACTAGAGTAAGAACACAAGTATACCTCTAGTGCTTGCAGAAATTAGTTTTTTTTCTTTTTATGAGTACATGTATTATTTAATAAAGTACAATAAAACAAAATTTAGTGATAAACCTTTAAAGAAACTAGCATAAAACAAAAGTTCTAAAGTCATGAACAATGCAAAGTAAGCTTTAAAGGTTAAAACCCCAGCAAATAGGAAATAACTGAAACAGGCAACAGCATGAATCCCCCCACCACCCCCCACCCAGGACCCTCCAAGTTGGAGAATAGTAGGACCAAATAAAACTTCAGCTCAGAAACTGATGACTTTGAAGGCTGAATGCCTTGGCCCAGCAGGACGCTTCTCACTTTCGTAATGCAGTGTCTAGGAAAAACAACCAGAAGCCAAAAACAGTAATCATCCTCTACCTTGTGCAAGTCACCTGAATGTCTGGTACTATTTCCTCACCTGTAACAAAAAAGAAAGGCTGTCCTAAAGTCTATGAAGTGAAAAATGTTAGTAATGTATTTGTTAAATGTGATGGGTTAAAATTTAGAGATTGTGACACAGAACTTACTAAAAAGACTTACTAAAAAAAGTCTTACTAAAGACTTACTAAAAATACTTACTAAAAGTCCTTCAAAATCATCATCTTGGGGTGGGGGGTGGTTGTACACATGTATGAGCATTGTTCCAAACAGATGTAGAACACTTTAAAGTTGTTTGCAGGACTAGATGGGCAAGCATACACCTTATTTTATGATCGTTTTTCTGGGAAGAATTAAACAATACTGTCCACCAGACTTGGCTCTAAAACACCAATTTTCAAAAGGCAGAGGAAAAAAAATGTCCCTATTAAATAATTCCAGTATCTCCTTATGTTTCTTTTGGTCATGATGGCAGCATCACTGGATTAATCAAAATTTCTACATATTCTTTATATATAGCAATATTCATTATAGCAACATTTTTAAAGTTCTAATACAATAATAAAAATTATTTTAATTCCAAGGGCGCCTGGGTGGCTCAGTTGGTTAAGCGACTGCCTTCGGCTCAGGTCATGATCCTGGAGTCCCGGGATCGAGTCCCGCATCGGGCTCCCTGCTCAGCGGGGAGTCTGCTTCTCCCTCTGACCCTCCCCCCTCTCATGTGCTCTCTCATTCTGTCTCAAATAAATAAAATCTTTAAAAAAAAAAATTATTTTAATTCCAGAGTATTTTAATTTTTCCTTCTCTCCAGTGCTTAACCTGAAGTTGAATAGACTTTCTCCTATCCTAAACCTTATACCCTGTATCCACCTCAATTGGGAACATAAGCGAATTCGACTATATTTTAAATATGGAGTAGAATTACTGTGTACAGAAATGTCACACACAGATGGCTTGGCCTCTTTACTTCCTCTTGCCTCCATCTGACTGGAACAGGAAATCAACCACGGGGAGGCCCATCCATTATATTCTCTACTATTCTGTGTTCAGGCATTTGCATATACGTATGTATGTATGTGTATATGTATATATACACACAAATGAATATCCATGATTGATTATTTAATGGACATATAAGGATAGTTAAGTGCATTGTTAGCACAATGCATTTACCTAAAACACAGGAAGTTAGGGAAATTTCACATATGGACATTTTGTTAAAAAAAAAAGTGCAATATCCTGTTGTATTAAAGCAAAAGTTGTAGGTTCTTACATTAAACCATTAAATGTTTGGTTCTGCTTCCCTAATTTCCTGAAGCCACATCTTTCATTACTTACCAAATATACATTCCTGTAAGTAAGTAAATCCCTGGCCAGGTTCCTTCTTCGGCTCAATTTCTTTGCTGTTTTTAATGTGCATAGTGCTCTCTCCTTTCAGCAGAGCCCAGGAGCCTGGGGTCAGCCGAGACCCATTCTCCTAAAACTTTACAACTCTCTACAGGCGTATTTACAAAGTGTTACCTGAAAATACCAAGGAGCCACTAGACATTCCATTTGTGTGCAATTCATTAAAAAGAATTTACATTCATTCTACTAGTAAGAATTATTTACTTCTCTGGCTCTGGCTTGAAAGGATATGGTAGGTGTGAGTCAACAAAACTGTCTCTGTCCTCTTCCTCCCCTTATTCATAGGCATTAGTCACTCACAGGTGTAAACCCATACACCAAAAGATCTGCGTCATAAAGTGGAGGAGATCTGAAACACAAAAGCGTAGAGTTTTGACTATACGGTACCTCTGGGGATTAAGTAAAAACCACAGCCAACAGCCAGCTCCTGAGGACTATTCTTAGTGGTAATGAGGAAAACATTTTGAACCTGGGCCTCAAACTGCAGTATGCTAAGCAATGCAGGAACAACGTGAAATGAATGTAAATTTTAACAAGTTTTAGCTTTAGGCTTCTCATTAGTGCCCTTATCCCAATTGTAATGCGCAGAATGCACCACTAGAGAGCAATCATTTCCCTTAGGAAAAACTACACGGATTTAACCACAAGAAAGTACCACTTCACACCCAGTAGAATGGCTATAAGCAAAGAAAAAGACATACAGTGTTGGAAAGGATGAAGAGAAACCAGAAACCTCATACTGTGCAGATGGGAATATTCTATAGTACAGCCCCTGTGGATAAGTTTAGTAGTTTCTTAAAAATCGTTAGCATACAATCCAACAATTCCAGTTGTATGAACCTATGAAGATAAATGAAAACATGTTTATGTTGAGACATGCTCATGAACATTCATGGCAGTGTTAAAAAAACAGAGACCAGCCTTGAAAATTCTCTGAATAGACAAAACCAATTTAGTCACACAAACAAAACTTAATTTACCTTACTTTGCAAGACTAACTTGACCTGGGTCATTTCTTGCTTATGTCTGTGAAAATCATAAGCAAAACTTGAACAGTTTCCAAAGTTGGTAGGAGGTAACACACTGACCAATTCCCTTCCATTTAAGAAAATTCTAATTTAACCAAAGACTGTGAAGAATAAACAGCTGCTGCTTTCTCACTATATAAGCCACTTGATAACAAACATTCCTCTGAGCCTCATTCCATGTTTTGGTTTGAGTGCTCCCGGTGTGTGTACGAGACACTTTTACTAATTACTACTTTGGTGATGGGTTAGTTTTACTTCTGCTGTTTCTGAACTTCTGCCATATCCTGGCAACAGAAATGGGATCCAGAGAAGACCCCGAATGTCTCCAAGGCCAGTGAACAAACAGGTGCTGGTATCCATGAAGCCCACAGAACTCACTGCTTTCTCACTAATCATGGAACTTGAGGGTAGGTCTCTCTGGGATCTGAGCTCTGCTCTTTGTTTTGAGCTCTCTAACTTTATAGTGCACACCTGCATTTTGCTTGTTGGAGCTTCTTGGTAAGTCATTCTATTCAGTGAATTGGGGGGGCTGGAATGTGATTTCCCTGTGTTTTGAAACCGTTAGAAAACAGGGCCTCTCTCAGTTTAGACATCTAAAGGCAAAGACAGTTTCCACCTGGTTTATGGATGAGGCTCTTGTGCCTTTTTGGAAAATGAGTGAACTTTTGAAATTGGGGTGGCCACTTTGGGGAACCTTTAATGTAGATAGGTCCACCTTAAGAAGCACCCTTAAAAGAGAAGATTCCAAACCTCTCAGAGACCATGGAATGCATCCTTTCACTGATAGGCAGAAATTAAAGACAAAAATAACTCCAAAAAGAGCTCTGAAAGCATCCCTAGAACATGCAAATAAAAAATCTTTGGCCATCTGAGCATGTAACCTTAACTTTAGTCCATCTGTCAGAAACACAGTTTGGGAGGCACCTGGGTGGCTCCAGTTGGTTGGGTGTCCCACTTTTGATTTCTACTCAGGGCATGATCTTGGGGTCATGAGATCAAGCCCCTCATCGGGCTCTGTGCTGGGCTTGGAGCCTGCTTAAGATTCTCTCCCTCCACTCTTGCAGGCATGCACGCACTCTCAAAAAAATAAAAACAGCTTGGATCCAACAATTCTTTTGACTTTTGTACCTGAGACGTGGGTAAAATTTTCACAACAAAAGCTTTAAGATCTCTGTGGATGTCTGTCTGTTTATGTACACCTATGTATATTACAGGTGTGATATTTTGCTTTTTCCAGATGGTATTACCAAATTAAATTGCAAAGAGTTCTTTTTAATTTACTTAAAAAAAAATTAAGTGTTTTATCAAGTATACTCTCAGAAGTATAGGAACTAACCCAGATGTTTTTCAAGGTTATATGATCTGAGATAATCTTAGATAAATAAAAACTTGTTTAAGTTTGCTGGTTTAATAAAAGCAGGTATGTCTTCAAAATTTGCCAAAAAGAAAAATAAGATGGTTAGTTGCTTGATGCCTACTCCAAACATGAGTGTTTAAAGCAATAACTTGAAGTTTAATTTTAACTGAATGGTGGATATTCATTGGATATCTAAATCATTTCTAAACTTATATTTAGCATTTAATGTTTACCTACTTTTGGCTTTTTAATTTTCTACAGGGAGATAAAAGATACTTGGGTCCATTAATAAACATGGTTGGTGCCACACCAAAGAATCTATGAGGAAGAATATACTTCTAGAAACTATGAGATATATTTATAAATTTGTCAACCCACAGTTGCTTTTTTCTTAGGATCTTTAATTCCTAGTGAAAACAGTCAATTCTAATATATGTAATTAAAATAACTAGAAATAATAGGGATAAAAAAACAAACTGTAGATGAAAAGTAGGTAAGGAGGGGCACCTGGGTAGCTCAGTCAGTTAAGTGTCCAACTCCTGATCTCAGCTCAGGTCTTGATCTCAGGGTCGTGAGTTCAAGCCCCCATGTTGGGTTCCATGCTGGGCGTGGAGCCTACTTAAAAAAAAAAAAAAAAGTAGGTAAGGAAAACAATGTATTTTTTGGCTAAGGAAAGGTATGAAGGACTTGGAAGTTTTTACCTTGTTTTTTAGGGAAAAAAATAATTTTGTCCTAAAGTAAAATGATTGTTCCAGAAGAAGAAAGGAATC
>NC_138370.1:114458125-114489215 GCF_054177405.1 Leptonychotes weddellii | reverse complement strand
GCCTGGGTGGCTCAGTTGGTTAAGCGACTGCCTTCGGCTCAGGTCATGATCCCGGAGTCCCAGGATCGAGTCCCGCATCGGGCTTCCTGCTCGGCAGGGAGTCTGCTTCTCCCTCTGACCCTCCCCCCTCTCATGTACTCGCTCTCTCTCATTCTCTCTCTCTCAAATAAATAAATAAAATCTTAAAAAAAAAAAAAAAAAAAGAATTCACAAGGCAGGATTTAGATTCTATTGAGATTCAAGGTATAACCTAGACTAAAGCAGAAAGCTTGGCATGTTTTCAAATTCACTTCAGTCCTAAAATGGGATCTGAAAACCTGATATTAAACATTTTAAAAACAGGTTAAAAATATCCTTTTTTTAAGAATATCTGCATATGCTGGTGGTGCCTGGGTGGCTCAGTCGTTAAGCATCTGCTTGGCTCAGGTCATGATCCCAGGGTCCTGGGATCGAGCCCTGCATCGGGCTCCCTGCTCCGCGGGAAGCCTGCTTCTCCCTCTCCCGCTCCCCCTGCTTGTGTTCCCTCTCTCCCTGTGTCTCTCTCTGTCAAATAAATAAACAAAATCTTTAAAAAAAAAAAAAAAAGAATATCTGCATATGCCATCATTGAGATTTAGTTTCTATGTAAATATCTGTAAATGTCACGACATAAATCTGCTTCAACAACTTGCCATTACATAAAATAGAATTCTACAATTTCCAGTTAAACATTATTTTAACACTGCTTTCTTATCCAAGCTGTATAAATCGATGGACCACAAATTA
The DNA here is from genome assembly GCF_054177405.1 of Leptonychotes weddellii. Taxonomy (NCBI): domain Eukaryota; kingdom Metazoa; phylum Chordata; class Mammalia; order Carnivora; family Phocidae; genus Leptonychotes; species Leptonychotes weddellii. The sequence continues at coordinate 114,488,450 of NC_138370.1, read as the reverse complement.
TTTTCATATTGTTCATGAGGATTTGTCTTGCAATAACTCTTAATTTGATTCAAATAAACTAAAATTTGAATATTTAATACACACACACACAATCACACCCCCTATGTGCCCTTTTAGAATAAATACCCATCTTAATTTTAAAAAGGTCTTTGAGCCATGTGTATGAAATAGCAACATCAAAATATTTGGCTTTTTATGCACTGATTCTCCTTTGACATTATATAGCCTCATTATATTACTGAAAGTTTATTTCTATATTCTTCTGCTCTGGTACATAAAAATAATTATCAATTACCAAAAACATTTCATCAGAAATTTAGGAATGAAAGAACATTTCATCAGAAATTTAGAAATGAGGGATGCCTGGGTGGCTTAGTCGGTTAAGCGTCTGCCTTCAGCCCAGGTCATGATCCCAGGGTGCTGGGATCGAGCCCCGCATTGGGCTCCCTGTTCAGCGGGGAGTCTGCTGCTCCCTCTGCCTGCTTCTCCCCCTGCTTGTGCTCTTTCCCTCTCTCTCTCTCTTGCTCTCTCAAATAAATAAAATCTTTAAAAAAAAAAAGAAATTTAGAAATGAGGGACACCTGGGTGGCTCAGTCAGTTAAGCCTTTGGCTCAGGTCATGATCCCAGGGTCCTGGAATTGAGTCCCGCATCAGGCTTCTTGCTCAGTGGGGAGCCTGCTTCTCCCCCTGCCTGCCACCTCCCCTGCTTGGGCATGCTTGCACTCTCTCTCTCTGACAAATAAATAAAGTCTTTTTAAAAACCTGCATAATGGAGGGGCGCCTGGGTGGCTCAGTTGGTTAAGCGACTGCCTTCGGCTCAGGTCATGATCCTGGAGTCCCGGGATCGAGTCCCGCATCGGGCTCCCTGCTCAGCAGGGAGTCTGCTTCTCCCTCTCCCGCTCCCCCCTCTTGTGCTTTCTCTCTCTCAAATAAATAAATAAAATCTTTAAAAAAAAATAAAATAAAATAAAAAAATAAAAACCTGCATAATGGAAACAATGGATAACATTTTAGAGATCAAATAAACAAGGAACAACAAATATAAATATTTAAATAGCTCCTTTTCTGAACATGAAAAAAATCAAAATATCAATTTATTACTTGAACGTCAGAAAGTAAAAGTGATCATTTATTATACTGTTTAACACAGAATGCTTAAGTGTTAAATATAAAATCACCTCCTCCTTTATCATTTTTCTTTTATTAGATTATGTCTGCCTTCCAGTCAGGAGTTATCTGTTACATTTATAAGTCTAATAATTTTATCATTTCTACCTCTTGGAAGTATGCTAGTAAAATGTAGTTCATATATTTTGTTTCCCTGAAACCTTTTGGAGGACTTATTCATATCTGGTCATTTAGAAGTTTGACCCCAAAAAATTATGACACTTAGTCTTGAAAGTATTTATTAGAATTCTATAAACATTTGTTTAAAAAAATTACAGAAACATGTACTTTAAAGAAAAAGAAGCCAAATGATATGAATAAAACATATTCAGTGGCAGCATCAACAGGTGATATAGGGGATTTCCCTCCTCTAATAATCTGTTAACCTCTTTAAGTAAAATTAACTATAATCTTTAATAAGAATTACATTTCCTCAAACTACATAAAGCATGAGTATAAGCATCTTTGTGAATGTTACTCCTGTTGATCTATAACATATAATTTAAGCATTATGAGTGCCAAGCAATACCTCTGCAAGACAAATTTCCCCATCCTTTATCCAACCAAATTGTTGCCCTTAAGAAGCTTGCCCCATACATAATTTTAGACCTGCTACTGGATATACTGTTTAAAATGTTTTCATTAATAAACAAAATAATATATAAACAAGTTTTACCTCTCCCTAGAATGACCTCAAGATAATAATCTCTTATGTGAAGCCTTTCCAATCACCTCTCAGGCATAATTCATAAATCCTCTCCTATGCTACCATAAAAATAACACAAAAATGATAATCACTAAATTGTACTATCATTAGCTGTGTTTGTGCCTATCTCTGGCTAAATTTCAAATGCCTTCAAGGCAAGAAAAGATTATTGTTCAAATTTCAAGTTTATTTATACTCTCCACGTACTAGAGTAAGACCTTAGTAAATATACGCTAAATAAACTTGTTATTTCTAATATAGGTGCTCATTTTGGAATTTAAAAATCAGCTAATGACCTTATATACAAATAATAAAATCTGGATAACTGCATTTTTTTAAAAAAAAGATTTTATTTTATTTTTTTAAAGATTTTATTTATTTATTTGAGAGAGAAAGAGACCACAAGTGGAGGTAAGGGCAGAGGGAGAAGCAGACTCCCCGCTGAGCAGGGAGCCCAATGCAGGGCTGGATCCCTGCATTCCAGGATCATGTCCTGAGCCAAAGGCAGATGCTTAACTGACGGAGCCACCCAGGTGGCCCTAAAGATTTTATTTTTAAGTAATCTCTATACCCAACGTAGGGCTCAAATTTACAACCCCGAGATCAAGGGTCACACACTCCACTGTCTGAGCCAGCTCAATGATCTTTCTAAAATGTGTGTCTTGGGGCGCCTGGGTGGCTCAGTCGTTAAGTGTCTGCCTTCAGCTCAGTTCATGATCCCAGGGTCCTGGGACCGAGCCTCGGGCTCCCTGCTCTGCAAGAGGCCTGCTTCTCCCTCTCCCACTCCCCCTGCTTGTGTTTCCTCTCTCACTGTGTCTCTCTCTGTCAAATAAATAAAATCTTTAAAAAAAATAAAATAAAATGTGTGTCCTAAAAGCAATAATGGTCAAAGGAAACATACTAATAAAAGAACGTAGATGACTTTATATTAAAGAATAATCCTAAAAGTTATATGAATATAAAAAGTGAAGTTTATGTTGAACAGAGCATTATAAATTATCCATAACCCCATTTGACTTAGCTGTTCTACGACAGTTAAAATTCTGACAGCTGAAGAAATGTTGAATTAGAGTTAAGAAACAATCCAATATTAGACCTGTTAAAAGATTAAGTTGTAATACTTTTTAAAGATTTTATTTATTTATTTGTCAGAGAGAAAGAGAGCACAAGCAGGGGGAGCAGTGGGCAGAGAAAGAAGCAGACTCCCCACTGAGCAGAGAGCCCGATGCGGGACTCAATCCCAGGACCCTGGGATCATGACCTAAGCCAAAGGCAGACCCTTAACTGACTGAGCCACCCAGGCATCCCAAGTTGTAATACTTTAATCAATAGGAACAAAATACACCACAGCAGAATTATCTGATACCCTTGGAACAACAATAGTACACATAATGATCCAAATAGAGGATATTTGTGATCTATTTTATACCAAGCCTGCCATAAGGACTTAACTTGTATCAATTCACTTATTCCTCACAAAAACCTAATCATGACTCTAATTTTATAGTTGAAAAAGTAAAAATGATAGTCCCTTTAATGAAGTGTTTCTTATTCCCAAAAGATCTCTGTCACTGTTTAAAACACAGTATTTTAGTTTTCAACCACTGATTCTGTGGGAGTTTTTATTTCAATCTATTGCCTAAGTTACACAATAAAGTTATGAGTTTAGTTCTCACTTGCCCTAAAATGGCTATATCCCTATTTTTTACTTAAGAAACTTTGTATGTACTATGTTGTGAAAATCATTCTAAAATTCAATTATAAAATTTATAAAATCAATACTTATTTTCCATTCATACATTGATATGCTGAATGATAACTGACTGAATTCAAATAATCTATTTTACAGTTTTTGTTTTTGCCAAAGCCAGTGTGGGTCACTGAATTTCACAGCAAGGGTGAACATTAGAACAATGGCATAAAATTAAACATACCATACAGAACAAAAAAACTTGTGTTCCTACATTAAAATATATACATGGCTAAATTTCACACAGAGCTAGAATTATATAATGGTTTTCTTCTCAACCTCTTAGGACCCAGAAATACATAGGGAATAGTAACAGTTTATTCGCAATATAATACTATAGTCCCAGACATTCTGGACCTGAAACTCAAAGCTTATGCTTTCAGTTTATAGACTTTTGTTGAGTGTCCTCTGATCTGATTCTTCAGGTGGGTCTTTAATCCCTATGACTCAGCTCTAAAAACTTGCCTGATCAAGAGCAGAAAGCAAAATCTAAGAGATTCCAAAGTGGCAAATCAAATGTGGAAAATGCTCCATGAATGCATATGAATCACCAAAAAAAATTTTCATATTACACTGACATAGAAGAATAGTAAAAAAAAGTACCTTAAACAAGTAATGATGAACAATTAGAACATGGATTCTTCCACACTGCTTTATCACTCTTCCAATTTTACTAAAACTGTCTTTTTCAGAATAACATGATTCTATAGACCACAGACTTAAAATTTACTATACTTTTTCATCCAAGTCTAAATAGATTCTACTTCACTATCAGGTATAGATAATCTCACTCAAGAGACAACTGTTTTAAAGTAGCGGTTAAATTACCAGATAGGAACATATACTAAAATACTAGTGCAGCTATATAAACAACCAAGACTTCCTAACTTTCTAAGTAATTTCTAAATTCATGAGTTAAAAGCTTACTGGTCAACAGCACTTTATTAATTTCATTAATAATAACTATTTAATGTTTTAAAGTTCCAGAACTCTCAGAAGTTTAACTAAGAAATAATGAATATTAACATTTAATTAGTACAATAATTTTATCTTATGCTAACCTCCCTTTATATACCTTCCCTTATGTCCTTTCACCTTCAATAAAAAAGGATGAAGACTAAAACTATCTTTTTTTTTTTTTTTTAAAGATTTTATTTATTTATTTGAGACAGAATGAGAGAGAGAGAGAGAGAGCGAGCACATGAGAGAGGGGAGGGTCAAAGGAAGAAGCAAGCTCGCTGCCGAGCAGGGAGCCCGATGCGGGACTCGATCCAGGGACTCCAGGATCATGACCTGAGCCAAAGGCAGTTGCTTAACCAACTGAGCCACCCAGGCGCCCAAAGACTAAAACTATCTTGACTATAACAAGTAAGTATGGCACCAAAAATCTGCCTTGTATGGTTCTAGAAACCTTCATTTTTCATAATGCAATAAAGAGGTTGAAAAAGAAAAAAAGAGAGTCTCACCTTTAGTGTGACATCACAGAGTTCTCCATTTTCATAAAACCGAAGAAGGGAACCATGAAAATCTTTCCAAGCTTCATTTGCTTCAAAGATAAAGGAGTCTTCTCCATCACCATCACTAATTGAAGACCTATTCTTTATTTGCTGGTGCTGCTGCCTTTTCCCCTTTGTGCAGTGATTCCTAGCTTGTTTTGCATTCACAGATTCTGAAGCCATTTGTAACACTCTTCTTTTAATATAGCTCTCTTCTCAAACATCCCATTTATTCTTTTGTAAAGAGTGGGGAAAGGCAGAAGGTAGATGCTGCCCGCTAACCTTCAGACATTTTTCGAAATCCACTCAAATTGTCATTGTCCAGTTTCCTGAGATTAAAAAACAAATAAAACAATAAAAATTCACCAAAAGAAAAAAATCATTGGTAATTAGTTTACCAAAGCTACATATGTAAAATGACCACATAAATTATTACTTAAAAAAGAAAAAGTAACTTTGTAGCTTTATGATAAATGTCATAGAAGTTACCTCAGCTAATTATTTCAGTGAAGGAATGCCTTTAAAATCTAATTTGAAAATTCTGGGAAGATGGTGGAATAGAAGCATCAGGAACCTGTCTTCCCCACCTAGGCAACAATTGCACTGGCAGAATCTGCCTAATATAACTATTTTGGAATTCTGTGGAGTCTGGTGGAGGCTTGCAATTTCCAGGGAAAGACTTGAGATGTTTAGTTTTGGTCAATTTCAGCAGTAGCAGCAGCCCATCCCCACATCCTCAGTCAAGTGGCAAGTAAGCAGCTGTGTGCACGTTCCTGAGAGCTTGCACAGTTTTCAGGAGTCAGGGTGGACAAAAAGGACCCAGTCCTCCAAATACCAGGGATCTCTGCTGATTGCTGACTACAGCTTCTGATCACAGAGGTGTAGATAAAGAGGTGGATAGCCATGTTAATACACCTCCACCTACTGTTGCAAGTCCCTCCCTCTTGGCTGAAGTGACTTCCAGAGGATTTAAAAGGCTTGTGTCCTTCCTTCCCACTCATTTGTTTTTCTTTTTCTCTTTTCAGAAGACAATATAAAATAAGAGTATATACAAGGAAAATTAGAAAGTAACAATGCATGCCAAAGGGAATGCTTAGAAAAGACCTAAGACGACCTTAAATTATACCTCAGGTTGATCTTCAGCAGAGAGATGGCCTACAATAATCAAAACGAGGAGGGGGGGAAGTAATAAAAAATAGCAGACCTTAAAGAAGAATTGGATTAAATCTGGACACTGATTTCCAGAATTACTACATTATTAGATTCAAATGCCCAGTGTTCAACAAAAGAATCACAAGGCATACGATGGAACACATTTGGGGGGGGGAGCAGGTGGACAAACAACAAACTGTCCTAAAAAAAAGGAAATAACGGGATTTATACTAAATGAAGACTTTAAAACAACTCTTTTAAAGATGCTTCAGGGGCTAACTGAACATAATAAAAAAAATAAATAAATAAAGATGCTCAAAGAACTAAAGGAAGATGTGGAGTCAGGAAAACAATCAATATCATCAAACAGAAAAACTAAATAGATACCAAAAAGAGTTTCTGGAACTGAAAAGTACAATAACTGAAATAAAAAATTCACCAGAGGGACTCAGGACAGATTTGAACAGGCAGAAGAATTATCAACCCTGAAGCAAGACAATGGAAATTACTGACTCTCAGGAAAAAATTGAAGAAACATGAGCAGAACCTAAAAGACTTGTGGAACATCACACAGACCAATATACACATTGTAGGAATCCTGGAAGAGTAAGAAAGAGATAAAGGGGAAGAGAGACTATTTAAAGAAATAATGACTAAAAACTCCCCAAATTTGATGAATATAAACATTCAAGGAGTTCTACAAAAGAGAACTCAAAGAAAACCACACCAAGACATTATAATCAAGTTTCCAAAAGACAAAGATAAAAAGAGAATCTATAACACAAGAGAAAAGTGAATCATCAGATACAGGATTCCTCAATAAGAGTATCAGATTTTTTTATAAGAAACTTCAGAAGCCAGAAAGGGTGGGCAGATATGTTCAAGGTACTAAGAGACAAAAACTGTCAATCAAAAATATTGTATCTGGCAATAATATCCTTCAAAAGTGAGGGAAGAATTAAGACATTCCCAGATAAACTAAAGCTGGGACAGTTTGTGACCATTAGACCCGGCCTGCAAGAAATATTCAAGGGAGACCTACAAGGTTAAATGAAAGAATGCTAAACAGTAACTCAAAGCCATATGGAAAAATAAAGAGTTCAGTAAAAGTAAATACATGGGTAATTACAAAAGCTGGTATTACTGCAGCAATGGTTTGTAACCACATTTTGTTTTCTACAGATTTAAGAGACTAATACATCTAAAGAAGAAAAAGCAATTAAGGTAAAAGCTGATATTACTGTAACTTTCATTTGTAACACCAAATCTTATTTCCTATACAACCTAAGGGGGACTAATTTAAAATAAATTGAAAATTAAAAATGAAAAATTTTAGATCAAAATTTAATAATTACTAATTGTGTCCAAAGACACAAACAAGTTAAAATGAAAAGGATGGAAAAAATATTCCACGCAAATAGTAACCAAAAGAGAGCAAATACAGCTATACTAGTACCAGATAAAATAAAGTTTAAGTCAAAAAATGTTACAAGAAACAAAGAAAGATATTATATATTAACAAAGGATCAACACAGCAAGAAGATATGACAAAGATTTATGCCTGTAATGACAAATCATGAAAATACATGAAGCAAAAACTAAAAGAAATGAAGTGACAAATAAATAGTTCCAGAATAATAACTGGAGACTCCAATACTCCATTCATAATAATGCATAGAACAATCAGACAGAAGAAATAGAGAACAACACACACAATAAACCCACTAGATCTAAGACATAAAAAGAACACTCTACCCAACAACACAATACACATCCTTCTCAAGTGCACATGGGACATCTTCCAGAATTGTACAAATAAGTCTCAAAGATTTAAAAAGATAAACAGCATACCAAGTATCTTCTAACTACAAAAGGATGAATTTAGACATCAATGACAAAAGAAAAATGGAAAATTGGCAGGACTGGGAAAAATAATACACTTTTAAACAACCAATGGATCAAAGAGGAAATCACAAGGGAAAACAGAAAATACTTAGCAAATGAAAACAAAAACACAACATACCAAAACTGATAGTAGCCACAGTGAAATCAGTGCTAAGGAGGAAACTTATGCTATAAACATATAAACATATTTTTAAAAATCTCAAATAAAATCTCAAATCAAAAATCTCAAATCTAGCTTTACAACTTAAACTACAAAAGGGGGGGCTCCTGAGTGGCTCAGTCGGTTAAGCGTCTGCCTTCGGCTTAGGTCATGAGCCCAGGGCCCTGGGATCAAGCCCCGCATCGGGCTCTCTGCTCAGCAGAGAAGCCTGCTTCTCCCTCTACCTGCCATTCTGCCTATCTGTGCTCTCTCTCTATCTCTCTGTCAAATAAAATATATAAAATCTTAAAAAAAAAACTACAAATGGAAAACAAACTAAACCCAAAGCTAGCAGAAATGAAATTAAGATTAGAAGAGAGAGAGGGCGCCTGGGTGGCTCAGATGGTTAAGCGTCTGCCTTCGGCTCAGGTCATGATCTCAGGGTCCTGGGATCGAGTCCCCCATCGGGCTCCCTGCTCCTTGGGAGCCTGCTTCTCCCTCTGCCTTTCTCTCTCGCTCTGTCTCTCATGAATAAAAAAAAAAAAAATCTTTAAAAAAAAAAAAAAGATTAGAAGAGAGAGAAATGAAAAAGAAAACAGATACACAATAGAGGAAAACAAACCAAAAGTTGGTTCTTTGAAGAGATCAACACAATTGACAAAACTTCAGCTGAATCAAGTAAGACAAAAAGATAGAAGGTTCAAATTAATAAAATCAGAAATGAAAGTGGGAACATTACTTCTGACTCTACAAAAATAAAAAGAATTATAAGAGAATACTATGAACAATTGTACAACAAATTGAGTATGAAATTGACAAGTTTCTAGGAAACAAAATCTAAATCACAGAGAAACAGAAAATCTGAATAGACATAACTATTAAGAAGATTGAATCAATAATCAAAAATCTCCCAACAAATTAAAGACTTAGACCTAAGGGCTTCACTAGTGAATTCTACCAAACATTTAAAGAAGAACTAATACTATTCCTTCCAATCTTTCCCCCCAAAATTGAAGAGGACAGAAAACATCCTAACTCATTCAATGAGGCCAGCATTACCCCGATATCAAAGTTAAACAAAGACTATGAGAAAACTACAAACCTATAAATCTTAGGAACACTGATGCCTGAAATCATAAAACTCCTAGAGGAAAACACAGAGGAAAAACTTCATGACACTGGATGTGGCATGATTGCTTGGATTTAACACCAAAAGCACAGACAACAAGAAAAAAAACAGACAAATGGGACTACATCAAACTTTAAAATGTCTGTGCAGCACAGGAAACAACACAGTGAAAAGGAAACCCACAGAAAGGAAGAAAATATTTGCAAGCCATATACATATACATATATATATATAAAGAGTTAATACCCAGAAAAAAGTCCTTCAACTCAACAATAACAACAAAAACCCTCAAACAGTCCAATTTAAAAATGGGCAAAGGACCTGAATAGACATTTCTCCAAAAAAAAAAAAAGAAATGACCAATAAACACATGAAAAGATGTTCAAAATCACTATCAGGAGTATGCAAATCAAGACCCCAAACCATTAGGATGGCCACAATCAAAAATTCAGAAAATAACAGGGTGCTGGATGGCTCAGTCGTTAAGCGTCTGTCTGCCTTCGGCTCAGGTCATGGTCCCAGGGTCCTGGGATCAAGCCCCACATCAGGTTCCCTGCTTGGCGGGAAGCCTGCTTCTCCCTCTCCCACTTCCCCTGCTTGTGTTCCGTCTCTTCCTGTGTCTCCCTCTGTCAAATAAATAAATAAAATCTTTGAAAAAAAATTTTTTTCCCCCCAGAAAATAACAAGTATTGGCCAGGATGTGGAAAATTGGAACCCTTATGCACTGTTGCTAGGAATGTTAAGATGGTACAGATGTAAGGTGCAGGAGGAAAATAGCAGATTGGGAGGATTCTGAGCTCACCTCGCCCCACAAACACACCTAGAAAACCTCATCAGAGGAACTAACGGGATGCCTGGGTGGCTCAGTCGGTTAAGCGTCTGCCTTCGGCTCAGGTCATAATCCCAAGGTCCTGGGATCAAGTCCCGCATCAGGCTCCTTGCTCAGCAGGGAGCCTGCTTTTCCCTCTGCCTGCTGTTCCCCCTGCTTGTGTGTGCTCACTCTCTCTGTCTCTCTGACAAATAAATAAAATCTTAAAAAAAAAAAAAGAGAAACTAACTTAGAAAATGACCCAAAGACTGGCAGAACAAACTTTCCAAAGTTAATCATGGGGAAGAGGTCACATAAAAAAAGGGTAAGAGGGACAGAGACATAATCAGCAAACTAACTCCTGGCAAGACTAACCACAAATGGGAGGGTTACCACAAGCACAGAGAAGGGAGAAGAAGACCCCACATGAGACTTGCACTGGAAAAACAATCCCCACATTTGGCTTTGAAAACCAGTAAGGATTAAATAACTTCATGAGTTTTTACAATCAGTAGGGCTTAAAATCAGCAAGGCCTGGCTCTGGCAGAGCCAGAAGGTGATAGGAAACTGAGTCCTTACCCTGAAAGACCCAGCATAAAAGCAACAATTTGAAAAGCCCCTGGGGTACGCAGGAAGAAGAGTTATTTAATCTCAGAACATATGCTGGAGAGGCAGGGATCTTAAGAAGACTTCTTCAAGGACAAAAGAGCCGGCGGGTGTCATTTCTCTTTCCACCCCCAAGCAGAGAGAGCTGGACACTTCTGGGAACACACTCCATCTAGCTTGCTAACACCACACACCCTGACCCTACATTCTCCTGCAGATCTGCCCCATCCAATCCTGTCCCACTTGGCAAGCATCCCTCCAAAGCAGCCCAATTGGGGAAGAGCACCACTTCAAAGTGACTCCTGCGCTGGGAAGAGGGGAAGATAACCACACACACCAGTGCAACTGCAGCCTCAGAAGACTTACTGAGGGCAGGCATCTGGTCTGATTGCAGGCCTGCAATCAGATAAAAAGCCAAAAGAAAAGAGATGAAGAACTCAGTATCTGAAATTAAAATTGTATACACTAGAGGGAATCAATACCAGACTAGAAAAGGCAGAAGAATGGATAAGCAAATTAGAAGACAGAGTAATGGAAAGCAACCAAGATGAACAAAAAAAAGAGAATAAAAAAAATCAGAATAGGTTATGGGAATTGACTGACATCATCAAGTGTAATAATACTTGCATTATAGTGATCCCAGAAAGAGAACAGGAGAAAAGGGGAGAGAAAACTTATTTGAAGAAAGAATAGCTGCAAACTTCCCAAATCTGGGGAAAGAGATATCCACATCTAGAAGGCACAGAGAACGCCCAAGAAAATAACCCCCAATGAGGTCTACGCCATGATACATAACAAAGTGGCAAAAAGTAGTGAAAAAGAGAGAATTTTAAAAACAGCAAGAAAGGGGGCACCTGGGTGGCTCAGTCATTAAGCATCTGCCTTTGGCTCAGGTCATGGTCCCAGAGTCATGGGATTGAGCCCGCCATTAGGCTCCCTGCTCAGGGGGAAGCCTGCTTCTCCCTCTTCCACTCCCCCTGCTTGTGTTCCCTCTCTCGCTGTGTCTCTCTGTCAAATAAATAAATAAAATCTTTAAAAAAAATAAAATAAAAACAGCAAGAGAAAAGAAAACAGTTACTTGTATACAAGGGAAACCCCGTAGGGCTATCAGCTGAATTTTAGGCAGAACATTGCAGGCCAGAAGGGAGTGGCATGATAGAGTCAAAGTACTGAAAAGAAAAAACCTGCAACCAAGAATACTCTACCCAGCAAGGTTATCATTCAGAAAAGGAGAGATAAAGAGTTTCCCACACCAACAAAAGTTAAAGGGACTTCTTTGAGTGGAAAGGAACAACCATAATCAAGAGTAAGAAAATTAGGGAAGGAACAAATTTCACAGGTAAATACAAATATAATAAAAGTACTAGATCAATCAGTTATAAAACCAGTACAGAGGTTAAAGCACAAAAGTAGTAAAAATCAATTATTTCTAAAAAGTCAGCCAAGGGATTCACAAAAGGATATGAAGTATTATATCATATACATAAAATGTGGGGATTAAAGATTTAGTGCTTTTAGAATGGGTTCAAAGTAAGCAACCATCAGCTTAATATAGACTGGTATATGCATAAAATATTACATGTGAACTTAATGGTAACCACAAATCAAAAATCTGTAATTGATAGGCAAAAAATAAACAAAAAGGAATCCCCAAGCATATCACTAAAGAAAGCCATCAAACCACAAGGAAAGAAAGCAAGGGAAGTAACAGAGAACACAAAAACAACCATATAAAGTAACAAAATGGCAATAAGTACATACCTACCAATAATTACTTTGAATATAAATTAACTAAATGCTATAATCAAAAGACATAGGTTGACTGAATGGATATAAAAGCAAGATCCATCAATACACTGCCTACAAAACACTCACCTCAGATCTAAAGACACATGCAGACTAAAAGTGAAGGGATTAATTTATCATACAAATAGATGTGAAAACAGAGCTGGGAATGTCCACAATAGCCAAAATATAGAAAGAGCAGATGAACGGATAAAGAAGATGTGGTGGGGCGCCTGGGTGGCTCAGTCGTTAAGCGTCTGCCTTCGGCTCAGGTCATAATCCCAGGGTCCTGGGATCGAGTCCCACATCGGGCTCCCTGCTCGGCGGGAAGCCTGCTTCTCCCTCTCCCACTCCCCCTGCTTGTGTTCCTGCTCTCGCTATCTCTCTCTCTGTCAAATAAATAAATAAAATCTTTAAAAAAAAAAAAAAAAAGAAGATGTGGTGTGTAGACACACACACACACAGGAATATTACACAGCCATCAAAAAGAATGAAATCTTACCATTTGCAATGATGTGGCTGGAACTAGAGGATATTATGCTAAGCGAAATAAGTTAATCAGAGAAAGACAATTATCATATGATCTTATTGATATGTGGAATTTAAGAAACAAGGCAGAGGATCATAGGGGGAGAGAGCAAAAATTAAGCAAGACAAAACCAGAGAGGGAGACAAACCATAAGAAACTCTCAATCTTAGGAAACAAATTGAGGGTGGCTGGAGGGGAGGTAAGTGGGGGGATGGGGTAATGGGTGATGGGCATTAAGGAGGGCACTTGATGGAATGAGCAATGGGTGTTTGTTATATGCAACTGATGATTCTCTAAATTCTACCTCTGAAACTAATAATATGCTATATGTTAATTAAATTGAATTTAAATTTAAAAATTTTTTAAATGAAAATAAAGCTGGGGTAGCAATATTTACACTGAACAAAATAAATTTTAAAACAGAGACTGTGACAAGAGACAAAGGAAACCACATAATGATAAACAGCACAATCCAACAAGAGGATATAACAATTCTAAATATTTATGCACACAACATAAAAGCACCTAAATACATAAACCATTAACAGACGTAAAGAAAAGAATTTCAGTAATACAATAACAGTAGGGGACTTTAACACCCTCACTTACATTAATGGATAGATCATCCAGACAGAAAATCAACAAGGCAACAATGGCTTTGAATGACACATTGGATCAGACAGATGTATTCAGAACATTCCATCCCCAAACAGTGGAACAATGAATGGGCTAACCTAGAAATCAAAGAATACACAGAGACAGACTAGACAGCAGCAGCTGGCATACAGCTCCTTAGATGCCATGGCTTCAATAGCACGGTAGCTCCCACCAGGTGTGAGCATCACCAGCCTCTTCCCCAGGAGGCCATTGCAGTCCGCCACCCCCTGCTCCTCTGTAACCATGTGCTCACTGAAAGTCTGTAATCAAATGCCAGTATGTCAGAGGAGACGCAACAGGACTCAGTGGAGTGTGCTACTCAGACACTGAATATAAGGAAGGACACTTTAGCCCATATTAAGGAGTTAACAAGAAGTACAACCCCACCTTGCACGGCATCGTGGGCAGAAACTTCCGTAGTTACGTGACACATGAAGCCAACACTTCATCTACTACTACCTGGGCCAAGTGGCCATTCTTCTGTTCATACTTGGTTAAAAGCATGTATTGGGTGTCACATACCCAGTGGTCCACTCAAAAACAAGGACTACAGCCTAAATTCCAAATACCAGAGACTGAAATCTTAAGCCTTGCATGAGAGAACACCCTGATCTCTGAACCTCTATGGGCATTCTCTGTACAATTTTGTTATTGGTTATTAAATTAGCAAAACAAAGGCAAATGAAAATGAAAACACAATGGTCCAAAAACTTTGGGATGCAATAAAAACTGTTCTCAGGAAGATTAAGCAGTACAGGCTTACCTCAAGAAGCAAGAAAAATCACAAATAAAAAACCTAACCTTACACCTAAAGGAACTAGAAAAAGAAAAAGCCCAAAACCAGAAGGAAGGAAATAATAATGATTAGAGCAGAAATGAAATAGACCCCCCCCCCAAAAAAAATCAATAAAACCAGCAGCTGGTTCTTTGAAAAGATCAATAAAATATATAAACCTTTAGCCAGACTTATCAAAAAAAAAAAAAAAGAGGAATCAAGTAAAATCAGAAATGAAGGAGAAATAACTGACACCCCAGAAATTCAAACGGTTATAAGAGAATATTAGGAAAAATTATACGCCAACAAATAAGAACAACCTATAAGAAACAACCTATAAGAAATGGATAAATTCCTAGAAGCATAACCTTGCAAAACTGAATCAGGAAGTAACAGAAAATTTGAAAAGACTGACTACTGGCAATGAAATTAAATCAATAACCAAAAAGTTTCTCAAAAACAAAAGTCCAGGACCAGATGGTTTCAGAGACGTTTCTACCACACATTTAAAGAAGAATACCTATCTTTCTCAAACTATTCCAAAAAATAGAAGAGAAAGGAAAGCTTTCAAATTTATTCTAAAAGGCCAGCATTGCCCTGATACCAAAAAAAGATAGACACTACAAGAAAAAGAAAACTACAGGACAATATCTCTGATGATCATATATACACACCTATGATAAAGTTTAATATATAAGTTAGACACAGTAAGAGATTAACTATTAATATAAAACAATTATAACCAATATATGATAGTAAAAGTTATGTGAATGTGCTCTCTCTCTCAAAATATCTTACTGTATTACACCCACACTTCCTGTGATGTGAGATGACAAAACGCCTACATGATAAGATGAAGTGAGATGAATGACACAGGCATTACGATGTACTGTTAGGCTACAACTGACCTTCTGATGATCATCAGGAGGATGATCCTCCATCTGCTTCTCAACAGCAGCTGACCTCACAAAACTGAACCTGCAGAAAATGAAGCCAGGGATAAAGGAGGGGTGGGGGGACCACCGTACTGTGAAATGTACCAATCTTGCCTGGATTATAACAGCCCCCATTAACCAATCACCATGGCCCTATCATCCCTAAACATCTATTATAGGCAATGCTGCCAGACTTATCTAGCTCTCAGTGTCAATTCCAAACTGTTTGATGTATGTAGTTCAAACTGCTTATCCTGGCATTCATTGCTCTGATTCCAACTTACCTTCTAGTCTTTTCCTCCATTAATTTTTGACATAAAGTAGGGGAGAGGAGGGGGAAAGGCTACTTACTAAACCACTATGTGTCACATATTTTGCCAGAAATCTTATATAAACTTTCTCATGTAAACATCATGAATACATTATAGATGGCCTAAACATCCCTGATTTGCCCAAAGTGACACAGATAGAGCCTGGGAACTTAGGATTTTTTTTTTTTAAAGAGTTTATTTATTTGAGAGAGCGGTGCGCACACCAGTGGGGGGAGGGGCAGAGGGAGAGGGAGAAGCAGGCTCCATGCGGAGCTCAATCCCAGGACCCTGAGATCATGACCCGAGCTGAAGTCTGATTTAACCCACTAAACCATCCAGGCACCCCGGGAGCTAGGACTTCAATTCGGCTCTGACTAAGCCCATTCTTTTTCTATTAAATCAGACTTCACTATTCCATTTTTCTCAAATATATGTGCAAGTACTCAAGCTATTTCTTGTGAGGGAATGATGTGTAGGCCCAACTTAAATAATGTTTCTGAATTGCATGAAGCCTTCTCTAAATTCTCCCAATGGGGTGTGATCACCCTTCTGTGAACCCATATGGTACAATGTACTTCTCTGACTGACTTTATTCCTTTTGTATTTTAGATCTGTCTACTTAACACAGTGTTAACTCTTAGAGGAAAGTATCTTAGTAATATCTATATATCTTGCCCACATAAGCCTGGGTCATAAGTGATTGAGTCAAAATGATTTTTGTGGGCTATATGTTAGTCAACTCTTCTTTACTGCTTAGGCTATTGAGTCTTCTTTCATCCAGAACTTTCATCATACCATATTTTGTGCCCTAAGAGTCTGAGTATTAGGATGGCAAGCATTACTAATATGTTACTTCTAAATTTCACTAGGTTTACTTACCTACAATTCAAAACTACCATACACATTGTCCCTTGTATCAAACCACTCTAGCTTCTGTTTAGTGAAAGGTTTAATTTATTATTGTTGTCACAAAACTCTTTCCTTTGTCAGAGGACTGTTCTATGAAAAGGGCATTACGATTCATTTTTATAAAATTATTTTTACATTGACAGCAGATTTGGGCAAGACACAACAGCTCAAAAACTTTCTATACCAAATTCTCTTAAAATGGTCTATTCAAAAAAATGCACTGTCCTCGGGGCGCCTGGGTGGCTCAGTTGGTTGAGCGACTGCCTTCGGCTCAGGTCATGATCCTGGAGTCCCTGGATCGAGTCCCACATCGGGCTCCCTGCTCGGCGGGGAGTCTGCTTCTCCGACCCTCCCCCCTCTCATGTGCTCTCTCTCTCATTCTCTCTCTCTCAAATAAATAAATAAAATCTTTAAAAAAAAAAAATGCACTGTCCTCAACTTTTTAAAAAATCTATCATATATAAATAAAATAGGAAGACAAGATCAGGAAAAGAATATTTACCCTGACATTTCACTCCTCTAAGGAACTTCACAGATTTTGGGACTCATAAAGACTGTATTAAGTGAAAGTAAACTCTAACCCAAAATGTTAAAAAACTATATCTAAGATTCTAACCCTTAGGGAGAAAAAAATAAGATACTCCCCCTTCCCCAATATATTAAGAGATTAAAAAAAAGAAAAAAAGAGATGATCCATGGAAGTCTGTTTCTATCACACCATAGTGTGTTACGACACTGAAGCAGACAAGAAGTGAGACCATTTTTTTTGGTTCCTCTAAGTGCTAGTAAAGTCATTCTTAATCAACAAAAGTAAGTTCTGAAGAAAAAAGTATTTCAAACAGAAGCAGATAGGTTTTACTGGTCCAGTGCAGAGAATATATAATAAAAGTAATGTGTTTTTACATTTAAACACAACTTACAATGAATTTCAGAAAACAAAACTTACAGCAAAAGCATAAGGATATTATGTTAAGTCACTCTATTCTTTTTCTAATTTCTTTGTAGTTATAATCTGTGTCACATATTAGCATGTACTATCAATATATGTAATACCATTATGTAGAACATTGTATTAACTCATACTGTATTGTTCTCGTAGCTAAAATCTTTGTCGGCAAAGAGTGACTTTTACAGTACACATTAATCAGAACAGTACTAAGTAGAAAGAGGAACTTCAAATGGCACTGCTGCAGTACCTACGACCGGCAGCAACAGTACTCTTAGACTCATTCTTCCTTTATTTTTTTTAATTGAAGTATAGTTGACATAACTGATTAGTTTCATGTGTACAACATAGTGATTCAACAGTTCTACACATTATGCAATGCTCACCACAGTGAGTATAGTTACTACATGTCACCATACAAAGCTATTACAATATTATTGACTATATTCCCTATGCTGTATTTTTCATTCCTGTGATTTACTTTATAACTGGAAATTTGTACCTCTTGATTCACTTCACCTATTTCACCAATCCCCCCCAACCTCACCACTGGCAACCACTGTCTTGTTCTCTGTATTTAAGAGTCTCTTTAGTTTTTAGTTTATTTGTTTTTTAGATTCCAAATATAAATGAAATCATACGGTATTTGTCTTTTTCTGTCTGACTGATTTTACCTACCATAATATCCTCTAGCTCCATCCATGCTGTCACAAATGGCAAAATTTTGTTCTTTTTTATGGCTGAGTGATATTCCACTGTAGTTATAACATCTTTATCCACTCACTATTGATGGATACTAGGGCTGCTTCCATATCTTGGCTATTGTAAATAATGCTGCAATAAACATAGTGGTACATAGGTATTTCCATTTTTAATTTTTTGAGGAACCGCCATACTGTTTTCCATAGTGGCTGCACCAATTTATATTACCAACAGTGCATAAGACTTCTCTTTTCTTCATATCCTTGCCAAGACTTGTTATTTCCTGTCGTTTTTTTAACGATTTATTTATTTTAGAGATAGAACACACGTGTGTACATGGGGGGAGAGAAGGAGCAGAGAGAGACCCAAACAGACTCTGTGCTCAGTGTGGAACCCAATGTGGGGCTCAATCTCACAACCCTGAGATCACAACCTGAGCCAAAACTAAGAGTTGGACACTTAACCAACCGCACCACCCAAGAGCCCCTTATTTCTTGTCTTTTTGATAACTGCCATTCTGACAGGTATGAGATGATATTGCATTGTGGTTTTAATTTGCATTTCTCTGATGGCTAGTAATATTGAGCATCTTTTTATGTGTCTTTTGGCCATCTGTCTTCTTTGGGAAAATGTCTATCCAGGCCCTCTGCCTGTTTTTCATATATGGCCTTTATTATGTTGAGGTATGTTCCCTCTAAACCCACCTTGTTGAGTTTTTATCATGAACGAATATTGAATTTTGTTAAATGCTTTTTCTGCATCTATTGATACGATCACATGATTTTTCTTTCCTCTTGTTAATATGATATATCACATTGATTGAGTTGTGAATATTGAACCATTCTTGTATCCCTGGAAAAAATCCCACTTAATTGTGGTGAATGATCCCTTTAATGTATTGTTGAATTTGGTTTGCTAACATTTTGTAGAGGACTTTTGCATCTATGTTCATCAGAGATACTAGCCTATAATTTTTTTTTGTGGTGTGTCTGGTTTTGGTATCAGAGTAATGCTGGCTTGGTAAAATAAATTTGGAAGTACTCCTTCCTCTTCTATTTTTTGGAATAATTTGATAAGAATAGGTACTAATTCTTCTTCAAATGTTTGGTAGAATTCAGGTGTTCGGGAAACCACCTGGTCCTGGACTTGTGTTTGTTGGGAGTTTGATAACCAATTCAATTGTGTTACTAGTAACCAGTCTGTTCAGATTTCTGTTTCTTCCTAATTCAGTCTTAGAAGATTATATTTCTAGAAATCTATCCATTTCTTCTAAGTTGTCCAACTTGTTTTCATAGTAGTCTATTATAATCCTTTGTATTTCTGTGGTGTTGGTTGTAACTTCTTTTTCATTTCTGATTTTATACACCTGAGTCCTTTTTTCTTCTTGATGAGTCTAGCTAAAGATTTGTCAATTTTATGTTTTCAAAGAACCAGTTTTTAGTTTCACTGATCATCTACCATTTTTTAAAGTCTCCATTTCATTTATTTCTGCTCTGATCTTTGTTATTTTTTTCCTTCTATTAATTTGGGGCTTTATTCTTTTTCTAGTTCCTTTAGGTATAAGGTTAGATTGTGTGAGAATTTTCTTGTTTCTTGAGGTAGGCCTTTGCCACATACCAGAGAATTTGCATTGTTTCCATTTTCATTTGTCTCCACGTATTTTTTTAATTCCCTCTTTGATTTCTTCATTGACCCACTAGTTGTTTAGTAGCATGTTGTTCAGCTTCCATGTTTATGTTTTTCAAGTTTTTTTTTCTTGTAAAAAATCGTTACGGTGAGAAAAGATGCTTGATATGATTTCAACCTTCTTAAATGTATTGAGACTTGTTTTGTAGCCTAACATGATCCTGGAAAATGTTCCATGTGCACTTTTAAAGAATGTGCACTCTGCCCTTTTTGGATGGAATGTGTGTATTTATATGTTAAGCCCATCTGGTCTAATGTGTTGTTCAAGCCCACTGTTTCCATATCTGGATGATCCATCCCCTGGTATGAGTGGGGTTTTAAAATTCCCTACTATCATTGTATACTGTCAACTTCTCCCTTTATGTATGTTAATATTAGCTTTATATATTTAGGTGCTCCTATGTTAGGTGCATAGATATTCATAACTGTTATATCTTCTTGTTGGATTGATCTCTTTATCATTATGTGATGCCCTTCTCTGTCTCTTGTTACAGTCTTTGTTTTAAAGTCTATTTTGTCTGATATAAGAATTGCTACTCCAGTTTTTCTTTCACTTCCATTTACATGGAATATCTTTTTTTTTTTAAGATTTATTTATTTGAGGGGTACCTGGGTGGCTCAGCCGGCTAGGCATTCGACTCTTGGTTTCAGCTCAAATCATGATCTCAGGGTTGTGAGACTGAGCCCCAGATCAGGCTCCACACTCGGAGGGAGGAGTCTACTTCTCTCCTTCTCCCCTTTCCCCTCCCCTTGCTTACACACTCTCTAAAATAAATAAATCTTAAAAAAAAAAAAAAGATTTGAGAGAAAGAGGCACCCCAACATGGAGTATCTTTCTGCATCCCTTCACTTTCAGTCTATATGTATCTTTAGGTCTGAAGTGAGTCTCTTATAGCATATAGATCGGTCCTGATTCATTATTCAGTCACCCAATGTCTTTTTTTCTTTTAAGATTTTATTTATTTGAGAGAGCAAGTGAGTGAGAGATTGAGAGAATGAGTGGGGGGAGGGGCAGAGGGAGAAACAGACTACCTGTGGAGCAGGGAGCCAGATGTGGGACTCGATCCCAGGACCCTGGGATCATGACCTGAGCTGAAGGCAGATGCTTAATGACTGAACCACCCAGGCGTCCACCCTATGTCTTTTTATGGAGCATTTAGTTCATTCACATTTAAAGTAACTACTGATAGGGATGCCTGGGTGGCTCAGTAAGGTGAGCAGCGAACTCTTGGTTTCCGTTCAGGTCATGATCTTGGGGTCATGAGATCAAGCCCCATGTTAGGCTCTGTGCTCAGCATGGAGTCTGCTTGTCCCTCTCCCTCCCTCTCTGCCTCTCTGTCTCTCCCCCGACTTGCATGTGTGTGCTCTAATAAATAAAATCTTTTAAAAAAATAAGTAACTACTGATAGATATGTACTTATTGCCGTTTTGTTTTTTCTGGTTTTTTTTTATAATTCTTCACTGTTCCATTCTTCTCTTACACTCTTCCCTTGTGATTTGATGACATTCTTTAGTTGTATGACTGGATTCCTTTATCTTTAGTGTATCCATTATAGGATTTTGATTTGTGGTTACAATGAAGTTCATATTTAACATCCTGTGCAATACAGCAGTCTATTTTAAGTTGATAGTCACTTAAGTTTGAACCCATTCTAAAATTTTTATTCTGCCCTTCCACACTTATGTCATATTTTACATCTCTTAAATTTGTGTATCTTTTAACCAATTACTGTAGATATAACTAGTTATAATACTTTTGTCTTATAACCTTCAAACTAGCATTATAAGTGACTGATCTACTACCTTTAGTATTATGTTTGCCTTTACCAGTGGAACTTTTTCCTTTCATGATTTTCTTCTAGTTTTGGCCATTCTTTTCCACTTAAAGAAGTCTCTTTAAAATTTCCTGTAAGGTCGATTTAGTGGTAATGAATTCCAACTTTTGTTTGTCTGGGAAACTCTTTAACTCTCTTTCAATTCTGAATGATCTTGCTGGGTAGAGTATTCTTGGTTATAGGTTTTTTCCTTTAGCACTGTGAATATATCAAGCCACTCCCTTATGGCCTGCATAGTTTCTACTGAAAAATCAACAATGGCCTTAGGTTTCCCTTGTATGTAACTAGTTGCTTTTCTCTTGCTTTTAAGACTCTGTTTTTAATTTTTTATATTTTAATTAGTATGTCTTGGTGTGGACCTCTTTGGGTTCATCTGGTTTAGGGCTCTCTGTACTTCCTGGACCTGGAAGTGCCTGTTTCCTTCCTCAGGCTAGGGAAGTTTTCAGCAATCATTTCTTTTTCTTTTTTTAGATTTATTATTTATTATTATTATTTATTTGACAGAGAGAGAACACAAGCAGGTGGAGTGGCAGGCAGATGGAAAGGGAGAAGCACGCTCCCCGCTGAGCAGGGAGCCTGATGTGGGGCTCAATCCCAGGACCCTGAGATCATAACCTGAGCCCGAGCCGAAGCCAGATGCTCAACCAACTGAGCCACCCAGGTACCCCTTCAGCAATCATTTCTACAGGTAAGTTCTCTGCCACTTTCTCTCACTCTTTGCTTTCTGAACCCCCTATAATGCAAATGTCAGTATGCATGATATTGTCCCAGAGGTCCCTTACCCTATTCTCATTTTTTTAAACGGTTTTTCTTCTTTTTTGCTGTTCAACTTGGATGATTTCCACTCCTCCCACCTTCCAGATCAAGATCCATTCTTCTGTATCTTTTAATCCGCTGTTGATTCCCTCTAGTGTCTTCTTTATTTGAGTTATTATATCCTTCAGCTCTGATTGGTTCTTTCTTATATTTTCTCTTTGTTGAAATCCTCACTCAGTTCATCCACTCTTCTCTCAAATCTGGCAAGCATGTTCATGACCATTATTTTGAACTCTGTATCAGGTATATTGCATATCTGTTTCATTTAGTTCTTTTTCTGAGGTTTGTCTTCTTTTATTTGGAACATATTCCTCTCTCCCCTCATGTTGTCTGATTCTGTTTCTATGTCAAGTGGGCCAGATATGTCTCCTTGTCTTGAAAGTAGTGGCCTTGTGTGAAGGGCCTCCTATGCAGCCCAGGAGCACAATCCCACCCCTGGTCACCAGAACCAGGTGCTCCAGGGGTACCACCTGTGTGGCTGCATGTGCCCTCCTATTGTAACTGGGCCATGACCACTGCAAGTACATTGGTGGGTGGGGCTGGCCCCCACCCAGGATGACTACATTGACCAGCCTCAACTACCATGGGCACACTGATGAGCATGGCTGGTCCCTAACACAGCTGGCTAAATGGCCTGGCTGCAGCTACTGTGGGCATGCTGGAGGGTGGGGTTAGCCCCTGGTACAGCTGACTGAGAGGCCTAGCTGCAACTGTTGTAGGAGTGCTGGTGGGCAGGGTTTCCCCAACCTGGGGCAGGAATTACTTGGGAAGAGCTGCCTGCTTGGTATGCAGTTGTTGGTATGCAGTCTTGGTACGCAGCAGTTGCATTGGCGGGGAGGGAGACACCAAGGCTGCCCGCTGGGTATGACAGGATGGAAGCTACTTTGGAGGTACACCTGCAGATTGGGTGGGGTAGATCCACAAGAGAATGCTGGGCAGAGGAGCAATACCAGCAGGGTAGAAGGAGAGTATCAGAACTGAGTCCCACCAGCTTTGGGCCAGTTAGGCTGAAGGAGGGTAAGAAAAATGATGCCTGCCAGCACTTCCATTCCCAGAGAAAGTTCCTACAGATCTCAGCCTCTCCAGCACATTCTCTAAAATTAGTAAATCTCCTTCATATATAAGCTAGGCATTTTTTAAACTGCTGCCTCTGCGCTGGGTCTCAGAGAGAGTAATATAGGGTGCTGGCCCTTTAAAAGCAGAGTCTCAGTTTCCTTTAGCCCTCCAGCTCTTCTTAAGCCTTGCTGATTTTCAAAGCCAGATGTTATGGAGGCTCATTTTCTCAGTACAGATCTCTTGAGTGTGGGGTACCCCATGTGGGGCTTAATCCCTTCCCTCCTCAAGGAAGACCTCCAGGCTTGTGATATCCCTCCCACTGTGCAGAGTTTTGGTTCCCAGCCACATCTCTGCCCTTCCTACCCTTCTCAATGTGACCTTTTCTTTATGTCTTAAGCTGTGGAACAGCTGTTCTGTTAGTCCTTTATGTCATTTTCAAAGTAAGTTGCACTTTATGTAGCTGCACCCTGATGTGTCCATGAGAGGAGTGCTCAGAATCCTCCTATTCCATCATCTTCCAAAGCTCCTGTTCCAGAAAGTCTAGATTCATTCTTCTTTAAAATAACTAGAGGGTATTATGCTGAGTGAAATAAGTCAATCAGAGAAAGACATGTATCATATGACCTCACTGATATGAGGAATTCTTAATCTCAGGAAACAAACTGAGGGTTGCTGGAGTGGTGGGGGGTGGAAGGGATGGGGTGGCTGAGTGATAGACACTGGGAGGGTATGTGCTATGGTGAGCGCTGTGAATTGTGTAAGACTGTTGAATCACAGACCTGTACCTCTGAAACAAATAATACATTATATGTTAAAAAAAAAAAAAAAAAAAAAGAAGATAGCAGGAAGGGAAGAATGAAGGGAGGGAATCGGGAGGGGGATAAGAACCATGAGAGACTACGGACTCTGAGAAACAAACTGAGGGTTCTGGGGCGGGGGGATGGGTTGGCCTGGTGATGGGTATTAAAGAGGGCAGTACTGAATGGAACACTGGGTGTTACACACAAACAATGAATCATGGAACACTACATCAAAAACTAATGATGTAATGTATGGTGATTAACATAGTAATTTAAAAAAAGAATATAAAAAATAAATAAATAAATAAAATAACCGTAGTTTGTATCTTTATGATTCAGATAGGTGAAGATTTTAAAATGATACAAAATATTACATTTAATACAGTATCTGATAGGCTATGCTCATTATTTCATTTTTATTTACAAAAGCAAATAATAGAGATTTTAAATTTTGAATCAAGCAGTCCAAAAGAAAATACATTATGCTAATAATTAAAGGAGAAGCTGCTGCTTTGACGAACTGGATTACAGTTACAGTAGTTCCTAGTCAAGGTATACATGACTTCAAACAATTTACTGCTGTGATTCAAAACATGTTTTTCTTAGCATTACCATGTATAAGATTCAATTCTTATCAAAATCTGCTTGTTAATGTAATGTATTGTGATTAACATAACAATAAAAAATTTTTTTAAAAATCTGCTTGTTAAATACTAGTGTCATTTCCAGAGTCTATAAACAACACTTTCACGGCACTGAATACTTTGTAAGATGTTTCTATTTTGGAGTCTGCT
Source organism: Leptonychotes weddellii (assembly GCF_054177405.1). NCBI lineage: Eukaryota > Metazoa > Chordata > Mammalia > Carnivora > Phocidae > Leptonychotes > Leptonychotes weddellii. The sequence continues at coordinate 114,463,056 of NC_138370.1, read as the reverse complement.
TTATTAAGAAGTCCATCTATTGGGGCACCTGGGTGGCTCAGTCGTTGGGCATCTGCCTTCGGCTCAGATCATGATCCCAGGGTCCTGGGATCGAGCCCCGCATCGGGCTCCCTGCTCTGTGGGAAGCCTGTTTCTCCCTCTCCCACTCCCTCTGCTTGTGTTCCCTCTTTCGCTGTGTCTCTGTCAAATAAATAAATAAAATCTTTAAAAAAAAAAAAAAAGAAGTCCATCTATTAATATTTCACTACTATAATCATTCGTTTGAACTGGACCACATAATTTATAGTCATTATAGTTGGAAAGTCTAGTATAAAGTAGTAAAAAATTTTTTTATTTTATTTTTCAAGATTTATTTATTTTTAGAGGAGTGGAGGGGCAGAGGAAGAAAGAATCTTAAGCAGACTCCAAGCTAAGCATGCAGCCCCATGCAGGGTTTGATCCCACGACCCTTAGATCACAACCTAAGCAAAAACCAGGAGTTAGACACTTACCCAATTGCACCACCCAGGAACCCCTAAAAAATAAACATTTTTTAAAAAGACTTGAATTTTACCTAAGTATGTGAACAACATGTATGAACTGTCTCTTAGGTAGGGACTCTATTACTTATTAGTTTTGTTTAAGAATGTCATAGGGGCACCCGGGTGGCTCAGATGGTTGAACGTCTGCCTTCGGCTCTGGTCATGATCCCGGGATCCTGGGATCGAGCCCCACGTCCGGCTCCTGCCTCAGCAGGGAGCCTGCTTCTCCCTCTCCCTCTGCCTCTCCCCATGCTCATGCTGTCTCTCCCTCTGTATCTCTGTGTCTCAAATGAATAAATAAAATCTTTAAAAAAAAAAAGAATGTCATAGAAGTCACAGGGTTGTACTTAAAGATAACAAATGATAATTATTGGAATAAAAATATAAAGTCTACCAAAAAATAAATTTATCAATAATTTGTTTCTAAGTGTGAAAAGGTATTTCCCATTCAATATCTGAAATGAAACAAAACACACAAAGCTAAATAGTAATTACTTACTTAGAGAAAGCTATGCTTCAGGCACCGTCCTTCTGAGTATAGCAGATTGCTAATCTTATACAGGGTTTAGGAGGAAATGTGGAGTCCTGGGATTGGTGGATTTTCAGAGGCTTTGAAGCGTGGTTACTAGAAGGGCTACCATTGACTGGCTGGCTTGCAAAATCCTGTTCACTAAGGCAGGTTGTTGTTGATTGATCACACTGACTTAAAAACAATTCTAGGGGTGCCTGGGTGGCTCAGTCGTTAAGCGTCTGCCTTTGGCTCAGGTCATGATCTCAGGGTCCTGGGATCGAGCCCCACATCGGGCTCCCTGCTCGGCGAGAAGCCTGCTTCTCCCTCTCCCACTCCCCCTGCTTGTGTTCCCTCTCTCGCTGTGCCTCTCTCTGTTAAATAAATAAATAAAATCTTTAAAAAAAAAAAAAAACCAATTCTAAAGAACTGTCAATTACTCAGTAAGCAGGTTTAAAACTGGTCTGAGTGACTGTTACCGTGGCTATACAAGAATCAGTCTCCTCCTAGGAGTTTGGAAACTTCCTTTCATTTTCACAAGGTAAGCACATAAACCAACATACACATACATATACATACTGTGTATGTAAATCATACGGTTTTATAATCACATTTCAAGAAACTGCAATAAAATATAGAAATACTGTCAGTGTTACGGGGAAATACCACTTGTCTTACAATATATTCATTTAACCAGTCAGTCATCACATGGTATACTGCAGGTTATGTTAATGCAAAGACAAATATGAAAAGCAACAAACAAATGTTTTTTGGTTTTTTTTTTTAGATTTTATTTATTTGACAGAGACACAGCGAGAGAGAGAACACACGCAGGGGAAGTGGGAGAGGGGGAGAAGCAGGCTTCCCGCTGAGCAGGGAGCCCGATGCGGGGCTCGATCCCAGGACCCTGGGATCATGACCTGGGCCGAAAGCAGACGCTTAACGACTGAGCCACCCAGGCACCCCCAAACAAGTGCTTTATAGCAGTGCTATTCAAAGTGAGTCTGGTCCACAATGTTTTTTTTTACAGGTCTGCAATGAGGTAAGTACAAAAATGGAGTATTCAGAAACCCTTACAGGAAATTTATATTTGACAGAGTAATTCTATGCCTTTTGAATCTAATGAAAAATTGAAGTTTATATTTTGTACATCCATTGTTTTTTAATTTTTCTAGTAATTAGGTTTTTGTCTTTTATAAAAATATCGGTTCACAAACTGGTCTTTCACCACAAAGAGAAGCACTACTTCATAAGACTCGGAAAGTTAATATCCCCAATAGATGAGGGTGTTATGTCTTGCTATGAGGATACAGGCAAAAAGAATGTGTATCACATACCAAGCAAGTAGACACCTACATCAAAATTGGAAGAATGGTGGGGTGCCTGGATGGCTCAGTTGGTTAGGTGGCTGCCTTTGGCTTGGGTCGTGGTCCCAGGGTCCTGGGATCGAGTCCCACGTTGGGCTCCCTGCTCAGCAGGGAGTCTGCTTCTCCCTCTGCCTCTGTTCCTCCCCTCTGCTCATGCTCTCTCTCTCTCAAAATAAAACCTTTTTTTTTTTAAAGATTTTATTTATTTATTTGACAGAGAGAGACACAGTGAGAGAGGGAACACAAGCAGGGGGAGTGGGAGAGGGAGAAGCAGGCCCCCCGCTGAGCAGGGAGCCCGATGCGGGGCTCGATCCCAGGACCCTGGGATCATGCCCTGAGCCAAAGGCAGACACTTAACAACTGAGCCACCCAGGCACCCCTCAAAATAAATAAAATCTTAAAAAAAGAAAAAATTGGAAGAACGGTGACAAAATTGGAAGAATGATGACAAAGCACATTTAAAGGCTGCATCATCTATCCCCTGGATGCAGTAGGAGATTATGCTGTATGAAAAAACAAATGATTCTGAGATAAAACTGCTTCAAAAGAATCAGACTCTAAATGTGAAGAAATTTAGGAACACCTTAACCTATCTATCTCTTCTATTTTCCTTAAAAAAAAAAAAGTATGCACAAAAGTAATCTAATCTTTAAAAAGATTATCTAAGATAAGTCTCCCCTAAAAAAAGATGATTAAGACATGACATAATTCCTACCATTAACGAGCCTGAATTATCCAGATGGGACAAAAACAGATGATAATAATAACGTCGTAAAAGCAACAGTAAAGAGAGATACTGGATATTATGGGAGAACCCAAACTAGTCTGGATGATCAAGGCTCCCCACTGAACGTGAAAGCTCCCATGTACTCAAAATTCCCAATCCACTCTACCAAACTATAACCAAGTTCCATACATTCTACTTCCTCAGTTCCTCTCATATTGTTGGCCCTGCTTCTCCAGCAATCCCACTTTAGTCCCAGGCCCCATCATCTCACAGCTATAATGACAGCTTCCCAACAGCCTCTTCTCTCACCAGGCATCCTTCCTACGGCTGCCAGTTATCATTCCCAAATTCAAATCAGATCATATCACCTCAATGCTTAAAAAATTCCATGAATAATGCAAAAGTAAGGAGAAAGAAAACTGGATACAAGATGTATGATCTCTATTTTGTAAATATGTATATGTGAGGGCGCCTCGGTGGCTCACTTGGTTAAGCAACTGCCTTCGGCTCAGGTCATGATCCTGGAGTCCCAGGATCGAGTCCCACATTGGGCTCCTTGCTCAGCAGGAGTCTGCTTCTCCCTCTGACCCTCCCCCGTCTCGTGCTCTCTCTCTTCCATTCTCTCTCTCTCAAATAAATAAATAAAATCTTTAAAAAAAGAAAAGAAGATGTATATGTGATAGGTTTCCAACCACAAGATGGTTCCAACTGCAATTGCTGTTTTGGAATCAATTAACGAAACGATTCCAAGTCTCTATTTATTATAGAGATATCTGCGGAGGAAAATAAGGAAACATAAGTTTAAAGTGGGTCACAGAAATTTACAGAATGGGGCATATAAAGTATATTCCCAAAAGTTCATCAAATTCTATGAACGAAAGGGAAATGACTAAGTATTTACTGTTATTACAGCAAGCGTGCCTGTATTAACTAGGTTAAATATTCTTATAGGTCATAAACGTTTTATAATGCTTTAAAGTCCCTTATATAATGACCATAAGGTACAGCTGCTGATTTTATAGAACTTAAACAGAGGTAGCTTGGGGCACCTGACTGGCTCAGTTGGAAGAACATGTGACTCTTGATCTTGAGGTTGTGAGTTTGAGCCCCATGTTCAGTGTAGAGAGTACTTAAATGAATAAATTAAAACTTTAAAAAATAAAAACAGGGGTGTGCCTGGGTGGCACAGTCAGCTAAGTGTCCAACTCTTGGTTTCGGCTCAGGTCGTAATCTCAGGGTTGTGAGAATGAGCTCTGCGACAGGCTCCGTGCTCAGCACACACAGTCTGCTTGAGATTCTCTCCCTCTTCCTCTGCCCCTCCCATTTGTGCACTCTTGCTCTCTCTCTAGAATAAATAAATCTTAAAAATAAAATTTAGGGGTGCCTGGGTGGCTTAGGTGGTTGAGCGTCTGCCTTCAGCTCAGGTCATGATCCCAGGGTGCTGGGATCGAGCCCCACATCGGGCTCCTGGCTCAACGGGGAGTCTGCTTCTCCCTCTCCCTCTGCCTCTCCCCCTGCTCATGTTCTCTTTCTGTATCTCTGTGTCTCAAATGAATAAAATCTTAAAAAAATAAAATAAATAAAATTTAAAAATGAAAATAAATAAAAAGAGGTGGCATGGTATAGCAGGAGTAAGAGTGACTTAGGTATCAGGATAATTGGATTTTAACTAGTTACATTTTGGGGAAGTTACCTAATCTCTCCAAGTCTCAGTTTCTTCATTTATAAAAGAACAGGACTGGATAGGTCATGGATCAGTAATCTTTCTGTGAAGGGCCAAAGAGTAAACATTTTAGGCTTTGTGGGCC
>NC_138370.1:114448708-114457625 GCF_054177405.1 Leptonychotes weddellii | reverse complement strand
CCCTCTCTCGCTGTGTCTCTCTCTGTCAAATAAATAAAATCTTAAAAAAAAAAAGAGAGCAAGGGGTGCCTGGGTGGCTCAGTCGGTTAAGCGCCTGCCTTCGGCTCAAGTCATGATCCCAGGGTCCTGGGATCGAGCCCTGCATCAGGCTCCCTTCTCTGTGGGGAGTCTGCTTCTCCCTCTCCCTCTGCCTTCTTCTCCCCCTGCTTGTGCTCTAATAAATAAATAAAATCTTTTTAAAAAAATCTTAAAAAAAAAAAAGTGAGAGCAAGCGGAGTTTAGCCTGTAAGACCCTAGTTTTAGGGAATCACTGTTTACTTCTAAAATGTGAGAGTATTTTTTTTCTATTTAAAATTCCCTAAGCTGTTACCTTTATTTTTATATTTTTTAAAATATAAATTATATATTTTAAAAGATTTATTTTTTAAAGATTTTATTTATTTATTTGAGTGAGAGAGAAATAACGAGGGGGGAGAGGGGCAGAGGGAGAGGGGAAAAGCAGGGTCCCGGATGAGCAGGGGGCCTGACCTGGAGCTTGATCCCAGGGCTCTGAGATCATGACCTGAGCCGAAGACAGAAGCTTAACCAACTGAGCCACCCAGGTGCCCCTAAAGATTTATTTATTTGAGGCAGAGAGAGACAGAGAGAGAGACAAAGAGAGAGCACCTGTGCATGCAGTGAGGAGGGGCAGAAGGGGAGGGGGAGGGAATCTCAAGCGCACTCCCTGCTGAGCACAGTGCCCCAAGCAGGGCTCCATCCCACAATCCTCAGATCATGACCTGAGGCTAAATCAAGAGTCCAATGCGTAACTAACTAAGCCAGGTGCCCTGGTTGCCTTGATTTTTAGAGAAATCTGTTAGCCATATGTAACACAAGGCACATAAACTAGTGATTAATAGCAGACTTTAGGATCAGACAGCTTTGGGATTCTCTATTAGCTGTTAGCCTTGGACAAGTCACTTAAAATCACTCTGAGCCTCAGCTTTCTTGTAAGGTTCTTGTGAAGTTTAAATGAACTAATAATAGGGGTGCCTGGCTAACTCTGTCAGAAGAGCATGCAACTCTTGATTTTGGGGTTGTGAGTTGGAGCCCCATGTCGGGTGTAGAGAGCACTTAAATTAATAAAACTTTTTTTTAAAAAGTTTAAATGAAGTAATAATATATGAAGTATTTAACCCTATATCTAGTATACAATAAGCATTCAATAAATGATTATTACTTTTGTAATAATTTTACATTACTAATATAACATCACATATATTACTTAATATTACATTATTATAAATTTATTTTTTTTAAAGATGTATTTGACAGAGAGAGAGACAGCAAGAGAGGGAACACAAGCAGGGGGAGCAGGAGATGGAGAAGCAGGCTCCCCTTTGAGCAGGGAGCTGCAGGGCTCCATCCCAGGACGTGGAGATCATGACATGAGCCGAAGGCAGACACTTAACGACTGAGCCACCCACGTGCCTCATAAATTTACTTTTTTAAATTATGTGATCCTGAGTCCTTCGTCAGGAACACAATACTCCATTTTTTTCCAGCAAACAAATAAAATATGCTTTATAATGATCTACATTCAGATGCATTTTTCACTAAAGCAAAAGGTGAGGACTGGCTATATTACCCTAAGTATTCCTATTGTTTTGATTTTTTTTTTTTAATGACAACAGTCAGCTTTGTAGATAGCAGATAGGAGGGGCAGAGGAAGAGGGAGAGAGAAGACAGTTAGCACTATCTACTTACTAGCTGTATGACCTTGGTAAAGTTATATAACTTTTTATTAGCCTCCATTTCTCCACCTGTAAAAATGTGAAAATAACAGTACCAACTTTATAGGATTATTAGAATTAACTGAGTTAATAAATCGTCTGGCACATAAACTATATAGTAAGTGTTATTATTTGAGTTAGATATTTAACATTTGTTCATTTCAGTCCTCAGAAAACCTGAAGAGGTAGTATTCCTATATTTACAGCTGTAGATAATAAGGTTCAGAGAAGCTAAAAAACCTACCCAAGGTCACCACTGATTAAGTGGCAATGCCCAGGACTCAACATAGGCTTGCCTGACTACAAGAAACTCTTACCACAAGGCTAAAGATGACATCAACTATATCTCTGTATGGTATATACAAAGGAATTTTAAGGACTCACATAGGGGTATTAATAATAATCTCCCCAGGCAGGAAACGTTTTTGAATTTTTTAAAGTTCAAGGGTTAAGAGAATACACATAAAATCACGCATCTTCTTAAAATGATAATCTTCCCATAAGTAAAATTTTTCCTGAAATGATTACTCTTTTTAACTTATGTCCAATTAACTTAACTCAAATGTTCATTATTAAAGTAATAAGCAATCCTCGGCACTAAAATAACTGAAGATGCAGCACAGTGACTTATCCTGTACACAGAAAGTACTATGCAAATGCTGGCATTCACCTCTACTTGATCTCTGAGATTTATATAAGACTCTCAGACTAATTTTATAAGAAGCAAACCTAGAGAGCCAAACACACTTCTGCTGACTTTATTCCATAAATTCCCAAGTATTGATTTAGAACTTGAGCTTTGAAAAGCTTTCCCGTTCAAATGAAAACACTGACCAATATTAAAGGGGAAGAGTAAAAGACACCTCAAGGAAAAAGACCAAAAGACATTACTCCACTGCATAGGTTTATTCTTAAGTTTGCTGCATTACTTCATTCACCCCATGCTCTTCAGGCCTTGTGAGTGCCTGGCCTGGTAACTGATCCAGAAGAGAAGCTGGCTTCACACTGTAAAGCCTCAGAGCTCAGCAACCTAATACTAACAAGAAACATACGGCAGTTTGATGTAGCTTATTTCCAAACTCTATTACAAGAATGAACCCAAACTTAGAACTCTAACCTAACTCTAAAATTCCCCAAATGCAAATAAGATTAATCTTCAATGTTATAAAATTACAAATTATAATCTAATCTACTTAAGCAGATTGTGAATTTTTTTTCCAAACCAGAAATTCTGAAATTCAAAATAACCATTAATTAAGCATTAATAAAACATTACACTCTGTGCTATACAGGAAGAAATATAACAAATACACTATGTAAATGTCATTATCTAGTTTGGAAGACAAAATAATTTTCTTTAGCATTTGGTGTTCTGTTGAGAAAAGAAAAAATGTTCAAATTTTAAGTTAAGGAAACCAAATCATGTTTTAGCATTTCAAAATAATATTCTAACATGCTGGATTGTATTAGGGTATTATTCCTTGCCAAGTATTCTATTGCCCATCAAGACGGGAGGGGAGGGGAAGAATGGACAGTATCTGCCTAACAATAATGGATCCAATAGTAGTGTCATCTCCACATATAAGCAGCAGCACTATTATTCATATGAGCACAGTATATCATAAATATCAACCTCTAGTTCTAGAAGAAAAACAGGCACTCGTGGTGGTTCAAAAATTACCTTTCAAAAAAAAAAAAAAACTAAACTAATATGAAAAATAATCTGCAAGGGGTGCCTGGATGGCTCAGTCAGCTAAATGTCCAACTCTTGATCTCAGCTCAGGTCTTGATTCTGAGTTTGAGTTTTTTTAACTTGGACTCCACGATGGGCGTGGAACTTACTTTAAAGATAATAATAATCTGCAAAACGTTTAGTAAAGAAGACTGCCTAGATAACTGATGCTAACAGTTCTTAGAACCTTTGCCAGGGGTTGTCCATGAACCCCCTTTGAACAGCTGTTGAAAGTTACAGGTCTTTTCCCCACAAAGTACAGATATACAGAGTTCAGACTCTTGTAAGACTATGGACACGCCCATAGATCTAGATTAAGAACCAGGAAGATGAAATAGAAATTTTCCCAAGGCACCTTTGACTCTTTCATAATTTTACCCCTGACTCACAAGACCCAACTAAATCATTCATAACCAGACAATGAACTCTCATGTAAAGCCAGCCCTTAAAAAAAAAAAAGTTTGATAGTATTTACTTAACCAGTATTCACCTGAAAATACACTGACAGCATTTTATTTTATTTTTTTTAAGGATTTTATTTATTTATTTGACAGAGAGAGAGAGCATAAGCAGACAGAGCCCGACACGGGGATCAATCCCAGGACCCTGGGATCATGACCTGAGCCAAAGGCAGATGCTTAACCGACTGAGCCACCCAGGCGCCCCAACTGACAGCGTTTTAAAATACAGCATGTAACTAAGTGATATCAATAAACATTATAGTGTATTAATTTATAAAATGATTTTACATCATAATAACAATACTCTTATCTCCCTTTTATAGCTAACAAAATGGAGGTTCAGAAAATAACTTGCCCTGGTCACACAGCCAACAAATGGAGAGCTGGGATTCTAATTAAGTTGTCTAGTTCCAGAACTGAGCTTACTTAGTACATTATTATATCCTGATGCTGCCACAAAAACCCCTCAGAGACAACAGATTTAAAAAAAAAAGAAAGCTTAATGGGTCACATTCTATTGTAGATACATCTTGACATCAGTAAAGAAAAATTAGTGTATTTAAAATGTTTGATTTCCTCTTGCTTCATTGGTTAACATAAAACATGGTTTTCAGAGGGTGCCTGGGTGGCTCAGTTGTTGAGTGTCTGCCTTCGGCTCAGGTCATGATCCCAGGGTCCTGGGATCGAGTCCCGCATCGGGCTCCCTGCTCCTTGGGAGCCTGCTTCTCCCTCTGCCTCTCTCTCTCTGTGTCTCTCATGAATAAATAAATAAAATCTTAAAAAAAAAAAAAAAAAACATGGTTTTCAGAAAAATAAATGGTCAAGCTAATGAGTTTTAGGACTGAAAAATAAGGATATTTTGTTATTCTATGAAGCATTCATTCTCATTCATCTCTTTAATTCTTAACATGCAATGTTAAGAATATTTTAGAATAATTAAAATCCTTAAAAAAAATAAAATAAAATGCTATCAGTGTATTTTCAGGTGAATACTGGTTAAGTAAATACTATCAAACTTTTTTTTTTTTTTTTAAGGGCTGGCTTTACATGAGAGTTCATTGTCTGGTTATGAATGATTTAGTTGGGTCTTGTGAGTCGGGTAAAATTACTAAGAATATTTTAGAATAATTAGAATTATTAAGAATAAAATTATTAAGAAAAAAAACTGAAAGTTTAAACATCCAATTCCTTTTAAAACACAAAAACTATTTGAAGTTAACTTTTAGGATGTTCAAAATATTCCTTGTAGTCTTTTTTTAAGTAACAGTACTTCCATTCTCTACAAATCAAAATTTCTTGATTTTTTTTTTAAGTGTCATTTGTCTAAACCCATATGATATACAACACCCTACTGTAAACTATAAACTTTAGGTGATAATGATCTGTCAATGTAGATTCATCGATTTTAACAAATGTACCATTTCCATGTGGGAATTTTGATGGTGGGGGAGGCTGTGCCTCTGTGGAGCCAGGCAGGGGGCATATGGAGGCAGAGGTACGGTACCTGGGAAATCTGTACCTTTCACTCAATTCTGCTATGAACCTAAAACTGCCATAAATATAAACTCTATTTTGCAAAAGGGCTGGGGCGGATGTGTCAAAATTTACCTCATTTTCTTTTTTTTTTTTTAAGATTTTATTTATTTGTGAGAGAGAGAATGAGAGACAGAGAGCATGAGAGGGAGGAGGGTCAGAGGGAGAAGCAGACCCCCCGCTGAGCAGGGAGCCCGATGTGGGACTCGATCCCGGGACTCCAGGATCATGACCTGAGCCGAAGGCAGTCGCTTAACCAACTGAGCCACCCAGGCGCCCTTACCTCATTTTCTTAACAAATGAGGAAATTATTGTCTTCTAAAAATTACCCTGTGAATTAAGCTTCCTGCCAGAATACAGAACGTGCATTACAGCATATATTATCATTTAAAAAACCATTAACAGTAATCTTATTAAATGCTAAAAGAGGGCGCCTGAGTGGCTCAGTTGGTTAAGCGACTGCCTTCGGCTCAGGTCATGGTCCCGGAGTCCTGGGATCGAGTCCCGCATCGGGCTCCCGGCTCAGCGGGGAGCCTGCTTCTCCCTCTGACCCTCTCCCCTCTCATGCTGTTTCTCTCTCTCAAATAAATAAATAAATAAATAAAATCTTTAAAAAAATAATAAAAATAAAAATAAAAAATAAATACTAAAAGAGTTAGTTTTAAATGTTAATATGAAGCTAAGTGCACGTGTGAGTATAGTTATCTTAAGATTCCTTTTTATATTTATGTTCATACTATTTGGTATTTTAGGGGACTAAAAGTCTGAAGTGGGTCACCAGTTGACTGACAAACTAAAGGGAGTGCCAGTGGGAGGAGGAAAAGCAGCAACCAATGAAAAATGCCACCGCCAAGCAGAAGTCCTCTGTTCTCCCAAGTCGACCCCTCTGCCAGGGTCAGGATTCAAGAGAGATGGAGAAAGGGTTTCCTCATAGAGTCAGAATGAAGAACAGCAAGAGTCAAACAACTATTGACTTATATAAAAGAAAAACAATGCAAAAAAGAAGAAGAAGAAGAAAAGAAAAAGTGCAACTAGTAGATAAAATACTTGTGTCAACCCAGGTTTTTCAAGAAGCTTTCCCCAAAGTATCTTCCAAATGTGGTAACCACCCACAGGGATAACATTAGCATAAAGGGCCAAAAATAGTCATGTTATTAAAACAGATTAAAAGGAATACTGAGAAAGGTTCAATTTTCTACGAAAGTAGAACACTGCCCAGTGGGAATATACGTAGAATGCTTTTCACACCCAGGCGCGCAAACGCCACGACTGTGCAAATCCAGTAAAGGACAAGCCTCGGGCTAGAAAACTCCCAACTCTGTAGACAAATCGCCCAGCCTGAAGAAGCCACCAAGTTAACTAAGCCCAGAACTGAGTGGAAAGAAGAAACAGCTGGCTCTGGGGCAATAAAACGAACTCCGCCGAGCGGCTGCGCCTTCTGAAAGGGGCTGCAGTTGCTGGTGTCACACCAGGAGGCACTCTTCCACAGCGTCTCCACCACCGCGCGAGCCGCAAACCCCCAGTACCAGCAAATTCCGACTAGCAGCGAGCTCCGCGGAGAGGCAAGTCCCGACAGGCAGCGAGCCCCTCCCGCGGGTCAGTCCCGGACCGGCGACAAGCCCCCTGGCAGGCCAGTCCCGGGCGGGCTGCGAGTCCCCATGCCGCAGGGCCGGGAGACAGCCCACCTGCCGCGCGCGCCCACGGGCCGGCCGCCCTCCCCGGGCCCCCGAACCCGGCCGGCCGCACCGCTCCTGCTCATTCCTTACACCCCACCAAACACCTGCCTGTCCCTCTCTTCCCGGAAAGACCGACCGAGAGGAGAGAGCCAAGGGGGCCACCGACGCGGCTGACAGAGCCAGAGGCTGGGGACCTCCTCCGGAAAATGCGACCCTGTTCCTCCCGCCAACGGCAGCGACAGAAAACGTGCAGCGGCTTAATGGGCCCCAAACCCTCTCAGCCGCGGAGTTTTAGTTACTGCTCGTAAGGCTGGAGTTTCCTCGAGCCGGAGGCGCAAGCCCGGGCGGCGTTACGATTTCGGGTTGGGGTAAGGGAAGGCTCGGCGTGAACCCACAGCACTGCACAAAGGGAGGAGAGGAGTGAGGGGGGAATGAACGCAGTTACCTCGGTCCTCGGCTTGTCTCTCCGCTCGGTTCCTGCCGGCCTCGCCAAGGCTGCAGCTGCCCTGCCAGGCTCCCGCAACCCAGCGTTCTTCCGCAGCACCCAGCGGCGCCGCACTAGACCCGCGTGAGCACCCGACGAACGCGCGCCCTCCTGCGCGGCCCCGCAGAGCCCCGGCTGGCGCCCGGCGTCCTCTCGGTTCAGCCCCGAGAGCGGCGGCCTCTGGAGCTGCGAGCGGAGCGCGCGCCGGAGCCTGCGCACTGCGCTCTGGGAGGTGTGGTTTATGGTTACCTCCTCCGGGTGCCCGTCCCCCCACGTCCTCGGGGGAGGTGAGAGAGTTCAGGGACTCGCGGTGCTGTGCTGCCGGGGGGAGGTAGGGGACGTCCTCAAAACAGTTTTGGGTAGGTTATTAATATCTCTGAAGTTATTCTTCACTTCGGTGGCCGTACAGAATTTAGTTTCTTTTTATATCCATCAACTCCCCTCCCGCGCGCGTTGAGTGTCCCTTGGGTTTCTATCTCTTTTTTAAAAATGGTGGGGTAGGGGGGAAGACTTCCGTTTTTATTCCTATGTCACTTTCTCCACATGTTCCCCAGAGGATATACACAGCAGCTTGTGTTTATAAATACAGACCCACAGTTTATAAACTTAAGGAAGCAGTTAATTGACCTAAGCAGACACTGGCAAAAACCATTGCAAATAAAAATGATGTTGAAATAAACCAATTTTTCAATAAAGTCAGTGGAATGTAGAGGTGGGAGATTAAGAGAGAGCAAAGAAAAATTTTTAAAAGGATATTCTCCTAACACTGTGTCTTTTATTAGAACAATCTCAAGGTTTTACAACCCCAGGAATCTATGTCAGAATAAATTCAACCCTAGGTACATTTATGAATGTTAACGCATAGGTTTGTATTGATTTTGCTCGAAAAAGAGCTTTTTAAAAAGTAGTACCATCTTATGTAAAAACCCCAAAATGACTACTTGAATTTGAAGTTTCATTTCTAAAAAACATCATCTTTTTTACATAAAAGAAATTGAAATAATCCTTAATATTTCGAATATTCCTCTTCAGAGCATTGTATTTTGCAAATTTGATGTCAATGCCCTTAGAAAAATAGAACAAGACCAGTTTTAAAGTATACACACCCACACAATTATAAAATTCGTCTGGAAGCATGATGCAATACAATATATATTTAATAAAAGCATGTTCTAATAGAATTTTTTATATAATATGAACTTTTTTTTTTTTTAAAGATTTATTTATTTGCGAGAGAGAACAGAGAGAGAGAGAGGGAG
>NC_138370.1:114441077-114448608 GCF_054177405.1 Leptonychotes weddellii | reverse complement strand
CTCTCTCTAGTTCTCACTCTCTCTCAAATAAATAATATCTTTAAAAAAATAAATAAAAGGTAATATGTCCACAGAAATGCTCTCAATTATTTTAAAAAATATATATCTCTCAAAACAAGGTATGTCTTTGATGGGATTCAGGACATTCTACCCCCACAGTTAGCATGTTGGCATATTGAATAAAGCTGAAGGAATTTGAGAAAAACGGCAGAAGGAGGAAGGTCACTCTGCAGCTCACCCTCTCACCCTTCTTACTGAAACAGTCAATAAAACTGCCATGTAGGGACACCTGGGTGGATCAGTTGGTTAAGTATCTACCTTCAGGTCAGATCATGATCCTGGGGTCCTGGGATGAGTCCTGCATCGGGCTCCTTGCTCAGCGGGGAGCCTGTTTCTCCCTCTGCCTGCCATCCCCCCTGCTTGTGCTTTCTCTCTCTCTCTGACAAATAAAATCTTAAAAAAAAAAAACAAAAACCTGCCATGTAAAAATGTACCAAGAGGAAAGACATTTTTATCACCAGAAATGGAATTTAGGGCCAAGAAATCTATATAAACAAACCTTGTTAAACTTACCCTTATCTTCCTAGTTACTTCACTGTCTAGTACCCCCAGCCCAAATCCCTTTGTCTTGTCAATTTGTCACAAATTTATTACTTCTTTGTCTAAAAGGTATGAAAGCTTCCTACTCTGGTCACTTCTTCAGGTCTTCATTGGGAAAATGTCCATGTACGTGTAAAAGTTCAATAAAATGTGTATACTTTTCTCCTGTTCATCTGTTTTTATCAGTTTCATCTTCAGACCCAGCCAGGGATCCTGGAAGGGTCAAGGAAAACTTTTTCCTCCCTAACCTCAACTGAAAGAAAAGAACACATATTTCCTAAATCTGACAAGGATTATAGTCTTAGCTTTTACTGATTCCTCTCTAGCTCCATTTCGAATAAACAGCGCTGGCCTTAATAAGTGAAGATCTTTCTTCCCTTCCCTAAATCTCACAAAGCCCCATAAATTAAAACTGGAAAAGGTCTGATATCTGTTGACTCATTGTCTGATGTACTTTGGTCTGAATAAATCAGTGTTTTAACCTTAATTGACATTTGCATTTTAAGCTAAAATAGAAGGCATCTTTATCTCTAATCCTGAAATAAAAGGCTTTATAATCTCCAAAAGAATTTCAGATGTGGCCTGCGGAGGGATTTAGGAAGATTAATGAAGAGGACAATTTTTATCTTCATTTGCAGTGGAGGCACAGATTTGCAGCCAGAGAGACTGCCAGAATAGAACTTCCTTGAAGAGCCTGAACACTACTAGCAAGACCACCTCTCCCTGCCCAAGTCAGAGTCACTGGCTTGCGCTTTCTTGCCCTTCCTCCACCCGTATCTTATCACCCTCTGGCACGACCAAACTTTACTGAAGTGCTTCAGCTTCCCTTTAACAACTACCACTTCCTGCCTTCTGCCCCACAACACACTGGATGCCTACATTTTCTGGCCTTCGTCTAGCGGCCCAGCTTATGCTATTTTAGTTAATTTATGACCATTCTAATATCCATTACCCTTGCCAATAATCTGACATAGCTATCTCTAAACCTTTGCTAACCTTTTCCATTGTGGTCTCTGAAATACTTGCATTTCCCTAATTTCCTTCTGGGCCTTTGTAATTGCTGTGCCTTCTCCCTCTTTGCCTGACTCCCACTCAAGATCCAATATTAACTTAGATACTATTTTCATGAGGAAGTCTTCCCTGGTTACGGTGCCCTCTCCCCAATTCTGGGTTAGTTCCTTACAGTTATGTTCACCCTGCAACAACCTATTTTTGCCCCAAAGGTAGCACTTACCAGTGAGCATTTTAATTAGTTATCTACCTCTTTCATTTATCCAGAAAGACTCTTAAATAGAAAGTAGGAGCATAGTACTTGATATATAGTAGCTGTTTAATAAACACTCTAGCAATAAATGAATGCATATCAACTAAGTGTCATAAAGAAGGTTTGAGCAAATATTTTCTGTAAAGGGCCAAATAGTAAATATTTAAGGCTTGCAGACTCTAAGACCCTGTCACAACTATACAACTCTGCTTCCTAAAGGACAATAGCTAATTCCCACTGGTGGCTTCAGGATATCTCTAAAAGACAGAATTTGAGTTAAAAAAAAAAAAAGAGTGGAAGGAGTGGGGTACAGCTCTGGGCTAGAGAACATTACTTGAGAATATATTTACACAGTAGATCCATAGTTCTTGTTTAGAGTGATAAGTATTTTGGGTAGTTTGGGGTGGGTCAGTGGATATAGCTGAAACAGAAAGCATCCTTGGTATGGCCACTGCTCGTTCAATTTGTGCACTAAGTTTTTCTTTTTGAAAATTACTTGTGTTTGTGAGTTTTTACAATTTATAATTTAATCTGAGTTTCCCCCCATATTTAACATTTCACTTTTGTTACTCCATCCTGCGCAGGTCAAATCACTTTCCATTTCCTGTGAACTTGCCTACACATGGTGGAGCTTTCAGCTGCATATCTGGGGAGCTGTGGAATTCTCTCCAGAGCAATCCGTGAAGTGACAGGACGAGAGCTATTTGCCTCCATCCCTACCCGACTCTGTAAGTATTGTCACTTTAGTCACCAGAAAAACATATTTAGAGAAACTCTGTTTTCCAACATCTGGGTTTGAAATACTTGTAATACACTTCTGAGCAAAACTGTATCCATATACTTGGTAGAAACTGACACAGAGAAACAAATGCAATTGTGTTTCAATTCTGACATGCATTCCAAATGTATGATCTATATGAAAAGCACTTGTTTTGGGGTGCCTGGCTGGCTCAGTCAGAAGAGTGTGAAACTCTTGATCTTGGGGTCATGAGTTCAAGCCCCATGTTGGGTATAGAGATTACTAAAGAGATAAATAAAAATATAAATTAAAAAAAAAGAAAAGTACTTGTTTCATTAAAGATATAGATCTATATTACATTAGACTTCTGATAACATCTTAACAGCGTCATAACGGAATCTATCTCTGAAAAGTTTATTTTTTAAAATATTAATGTAAATTAAAATAAATGCAGCATGGCAGATACTGTTAAGTGTTTACACAGTATCTTCTTGCCTTCTTTGTGAATAAGAGAACTCCAGGTTTCTTGAGGGGTGGCTATGTACCTAGCTAACAAATTATCTTTCAGCCTCTCTGACAAAGTAAGTTCTATTCATTAGATCCAAGTACAGGTGTTGCATGGAGTTTTGGGGATGGCTGCTTAAAGGGAATTGATTCAGCTGGGAGGATCCTCTCATCCTTCCCTCACCCTGGAAGTCATAGCTTGTGTTTTAGCAGCCATCTTGGACCAAGAGGTTATTTGAGTCATGTATAGGATGATGAAAGAAGGACAGAAGGAGCCTGAGTCCCTGCTGACCATCAAACCACCAAAACAATCTCACTACAGGCCTTGAGGGGTGAGAATTTCCAGTTGCAAAAAGATTTTATAATGTCTCTGATAAACAAAATGTGGCTGCTTCCAAATTTTGGAACTGGCACAGTGGCCTGCCCAGGCTTGCAGGCTTTCTTATTAATTAGCAATTTAGGACTGCTTTTTCACTGGGTTAGTGGAGAAAGATGGTACAGTAGTCAGGAGCCAAGAAGAGATCAGCAGATGAAAACCACTGATAAAAAATGATAAATCAAGGTTGAGTAATCAGGCAGAATATGTGAATTTACTTCACCAGGCCTTGACCATTTTTCATAGAAACTTTAAGACCACACTTTGAGGTTATCACATTGCAACCTTTTGCAGAAGATGTAACTCTTTCCCCTAAGTAGCTGCTGGCTGTCCTGTAGCCATCATCTAGAACTTGTGCACCCATAATCCTTACACAGATGATCCAGAAAGTAGCTCAAATTTCAGATCCTTTTTGAAAGTGATTCTCTTTGGGAGTTTATAAGTCAATACTGAACAAGAAAAATTGTTATGAGTTCATTTATTTATTTATTTATTTTAAAGATTTTATTTATTTATTCATGAGAGACAGAGAGAGAGGCAGAGGGAGAAGCAGGCTCCCAAGGAGCAGGGAGCCCGATGCGGGACTCGATCCCAGGATGCTGGGATCATGACCTGAGCCGAAGGCAGACGCTTAACCATCTGAGCCACCCAGGCGCCCAAGTTCATTTATTTTTTAAGGAAGCAGAATCAGAAGTAGAACTTTCAGCCAATTTCCTCAGAGGCAAACTGGATTACTAGAATAGAATAGCCTGTTGTTCAGCCTATTTGGAAGGTTTCAGTTGCTACTTTTACCATCAGCTGAAGCTTGGATCATAGAAGACCAGAGGGTAATTGGATATGTGCCTACCTGGTGGAGGTACCCACAAAAAGACTTCCTTTATGCTCACAACTGTTGAGCAGAAAACAGATGAGGCCTAAGAGAGCTCAGAATAGAGAACATGTGATGCATGCTCATTGGCAAGCAGCCATTTACACATCAGTCAAGAATGTTTACACTTCACTCAGAGTATTGTCCTCAGATCTGTAGTATCATTTTTCTTTGGAAAAAAATTAAAAGGAAAATGTCCATCTTACTGCCTCTACTTCTCAACATGAACTCCTTCCTCAAGCTCTGTCAAACATTTCACTCTTCTCAATGGAGCCCCTTACCATCCTTTCAATCAGGCAGCTGACAGAAAACTTGCGGGACATTTGAGGAGCAATCTGAGGAGAATTTGATAAAGGTATGGATAGGCTCTAGGAAAGGCTCCTAGGAACAGTGCAGTATCCCTGAGTTAGTAAAAGAATAGTTACTAGAAGGTGGAGAGGAGAGGAGGCCTCCTGACTATAATAAAGACTTCCTAAAGGAAAGCAGGTAACTTGAGGTGACCCTGAGAGAAGGAAGTTGGGATAGAAATACCCCAAACTTTCTCTCCTTCTCTTTGACCTCAGGTGACAGCCCCTGCTAAAGGCAGCTGCTGGAAGCCAGAGGACAAGGAAGTCTGTTAATTTTGTTCATAAAGGTCAGCTTTTCTGGCACAAAGCAGGATAGAGACAACTGGAAGATACTCAGCACACCTGCTATTACATTTTTGTTCATGCTGGGCTTATTACCCAGAATGCTGTCATTCTCAATTGTAATATAATCCTCTGGTCTGGTCTATGATTCAGTGTATGACCTACTTTTAAATGTGGAAATGCCTCTCTCCTCAGCATTTTATCTGTATCACTCGCATGGACACTGAACTATATACATCCTTTATTATCACTTTAAAGTTTCACATGTATATACATATTCCATTCTATTGTAAGCTCTGTGAAACAAAATTTATGAATTGCACTTCTTTTCTATTTCCACAGCATCGAACACAGTGTTCAACATAGAGCAGTTAACACAAACTGTAATCTTCTTAATCCTCTCCCTCTTTTTATCATCACACCCTACCTACTCCTTCATATTATACCTTCATATTATTATGTGGACATTCAATGGTGGAAAAATCAGTCAGCATTGGAAAACACAAGACCTCCAGATGTTAGGATTTTTACACAAGTGTGTCAGTAGGGGTGTTTCCTCAAGTTGGGCAGTGAACCTGCAGGTGGAACCTAGGCTTCTACGTGTAGACATCTGTGACTCTTCACCTGAGGGGTTTTTTGTCTGCTTGATTACCCAAAGGCAGGGGAGGCTAGAAGTGCTGGGAAATTAGCTGTCTTCCCTCTCTCTCACAGGCAGCTCTCCAACAGTGAACTGAGGGAGTTGGTGACTAAAAACCACAGCAAACTCACCCACGTGATAAGGGGCAACTCTGAGGTACCTTCTACAGGGTTTCCCAGAATTCCTGAGGGGACTGAACCCAGTTGCCCACAGCGGTAAATTGCATGATAACACACCTTTAATAGCTTCCTTCTCTTTTCTTTTTCATTCCATCTTTCTGCTGCTAATGCTACTTGGAATTATCTCCCAAATGAAATAAATTTTTTTTTAAAGATTTTATTTATTTATTTGAGAGAGAGAATGAGATAGAGAGCATGAGGGGGGGAGGGTCAGAGAGAGAGGCAGACTCCCTGCTGAGCAGGGAGCCCCATGTGGGACTCGATCCTGGGACTCCAGGATCATGACCTGAGCCGAAGGCAGTCGCTTAACCAACTGAGCCACCCAGGCGCCCCCAAATGAAATAATTCTGACTTAAATTCTGATCTTCAGGTTCACTTCTAGGGTAGAATGATAAGATATAACAATGATAGTCAACTTACTTGTGGCAGGAATATACAAAGGATGTGCTTTGTTTGATATAAATTCTCTACCCTGATATTTTCCTTTCCTTTGCTTTCATGGTATCTAAACATATTTTTGAACCACCAGAGGAAAATTACAAACACATTTTTTAAAACAAAAAGTAAATGTTAGTGTTATTTTATCTTACTATAAAAGCAACATATGCTTATTGCTGAAAATTTGAAAATAAAAATAACATCACTATTCTAAAATAGCAACTGTTAATGTCTTGCTGTGTATCCTTTGAACCATTTTCTTTATATGAATTAATGTTTTTTAATTGTTTTTTTCTCACTTGATAATATATACTGAGTAACTTGTCAAAAAGTATTTATAGGGGTGCCTGGTGGCTCAGTCAGTTAAGCATCTACCTTTGGCTCAGGTCATGATCCCGGGGTCCTGGGATTGAGCCCCCATTGGGCTCTTGCTCAGCAGGGA
This sequence comes from Leptonychotes weddellii, assembly GCF_054177405.1. Taxonomy (NCBI): domain Eukaryota; kingdom Metazoa; phylum Chordata; class Mammalia; order Carnivora; family Phocidae; genus Leptonychotes; species Leptonychotes weddellii. Next base: position 114,441,932 of record NC_138370.1, on the reverse strand, counting down.
ACCTGCTTCTCCCTCTGCCTGCCCCTCCCCCTGCTTATGCTCACGCTCTCTCTCTGTCAAATAAATAAATCTTTTTTAAAAAGTATTTATATTTAGGGGCGCCTGGGTGGCGCAGTTGGTTAAGCGACTGCCTTCGGCTCAGGTCATGATCCTGGAGTCCCGGGATCGAGTCCCGCATCGGGCTCCCTGCTCAGCAGGGGGTCTGCTTCTCCCTCTGCCCTCTTCCCTCTCGTGGTCTCTGTCTCTCATTCTCTCTCTCTCAAATAAATAAATAAAATCTTAAAAAAAAAAAAAAGTATTTATATTTAACAACATTGAAAAATTATTGTAGACTGTTTCACTATATGGATTTACTATTATTATCCCTTTTTAAAAAATTTTTTTAAAGATCTACTTACTTATTTGAGAGACAACTCTATCAATTGACAACTCTATCAATTCTATTTTCTTTGTATAGTCCTTGCCAATATTTAATTTTATTTCCTTGATTAATAATAAGGACAGGGCGCCTGGGTGGCTCAGTTGGTTAAGCGACTGCCTTCGGCTCAGGTCATGATCCTGGAGTCCCTGGATCGAGTCCCGCATCGGGCTCCCTGCTCGGCAGGGAGTCTGCTTCTCCCTCTGACCCTCCCCCCTCTCATGTGCTCTCTCTCATTCTCTCTCTCTCAAATAAATAAATAAAATATTTAAAAAAATAAAAAATAATAAGGATGAACCGGCGCCTGGGTCACTCAGTCGGTTAAATGTCGGCGTTCCGCTCAGGTCATGATCCTGGGCCCCTGGGATCAAATCCCACGTCAGGCTTCCTGCTCAATGGGGAGTCTGCCTCTCCCTCTGCCCCTCCCCCTGGCTTGT
>NC_138370.1:114416675-114440577 GCF_054177405.1 Leptonychotes weddellii | reverse complement strand
GGTTTACATTAGTCTGCCTGGAAGTGATTTTTATTTTATTTTTTTTTTAAGATTTTATTTATTTGACAGAGAGAGCACAGAGGGAGAGTGAGAGGGAGAAACAGATTCCCCACTGAGCAGAGAGCCCAATGCAGGGCTAGATCCCAGGACCCTGAGATCATGACCTGAGCCAAAGGCAGACACTTAACCGACTGAGCCATGCAGGGGCACCTGGAAGTGATTTTTTATAAATGAAATTTTTTTATCATCATAGCCAGCCTGTAGAAGATACTCAGTGTCTTTCCATCTCTTTTTTCATTGTTTAATTTATTATCTTACTTATTTGTTTTTTTAAGTAGGCTCCACACCCAGTGTGGAGCCCAATGTGGAGCTCAAACTCAGGGCCCTGAGATCAAGATCTGAGCCAAGATCAAGTGTCAGACGCCTAACCAACTGAGCCACCCAGGTGCTCCTGATTTATTATCTTAAATAAATATATTTTTAAATGTTTATTTCAAACTATATGGATATTTTAGAAGCATTCCACAATGCATTATTTGTCATTGTTTAGACATTGCTTAAACTACCAAAAACACAGGCTAGCCAACAATTTGCTGCAATCAGCATTCACCTCTTGGATGGATCAGTATGTTTACATTTAGACTGGGGTGAGTTTTGGGTCCATATTGTAGATATAAAGCTATTTTTAAGGATTTGACCTACTAAATGAGGAAAATATAAAAATATTCTTCCTGTCCATTTACAATAGCCAAATTATGGAAGCAGCCCAAGTGTCCATCAACAGATGAATGGATAAAGAAGATGTTTTATACACACACACACACACACACACACACACACACACACAAAGGAATATTAGTCAGCCATAAAAAAAAAAAATGAAATCTTGTCATTTGCAACAACATGCATGGATCTAGAGGGTATAATGCTAAGTGAAATAGATCAGTACAAGAAAGACAAATACCATGTAATTTCACTCATATGTGTAATTTAAGAAACAAAACAAACAAACAAAGAAAAAAAGGACAAACCAAAAAACAGACTCTTAAATACAGAGAACTAAGTGATGGTTACCAGAGGAGAGGGGCGGAGAATGGGTGAAATAGGTGAAGGGGAATAAGAATACATTTATTGTGATGAGCACTGAGTAATGTATGGAATTGTTGAATCACTATATTGTACACCTGAAAGTAATACAACAGTGTGTCTATACTAGAATTTAAAAAAAATAACTAAATAGAAAGGGAGATACAAAAGTATAGAGTATAATCCCTACCTTATAAAAACAAACATGTTTGTCTATGCGGAGGAATTCTGGTTATAAGGCACAGTGAACAGTGGTTATCCCTAGTGATGAGATTGTGAAGCACAGAGCATGTTGTCATTAAAAAGTACTGTTTTGCCAGGAAAAAAAAAATGTTTGTATATGTGTCATCCTTTGAGATGAATTGGACAAGCTGAACCTTGGAAGAGTTGGGGGGAAAAGCATGGTTGTTATCATTTAATCATCATCTATCACGATCTCTAACTATAGCAAATCAAGCATTAAAAATTATATTCTATACTTCATAATAAATATTTAAATATTACCTTAATTGAATGTGGAGATGTATGATGCAATACAGTCTCTCTCTTCGAGTTGTTCACACCCTACCAGCTTCTAATGTACCCCTAGGGAAAAGTCCGAGACCCATTCAATGACTTCGCACCAGAATTAAGCCAAAATTTGTCTTTGGGATAGGTGGAGTGGGAGGAAGTGAGGCGCCATAGTTTGCAGCTGTAAAGCACTTGGAGCTCCCTCTGCTGGAATATATTAGTAAAGGAGCAGCCGCAAGGGAACATTCCACCTTCAAGGTGAAGGGAATGCAAACAAAAAGGAAACAAACGGCTCTCTCAGAGTTACTTTGATACCAGGGTCAAGGGAAACCTTAAAACAACAGCAGTCTCTCTTCTAGGGTTTTTGGTAAAATGTGCCACTTTTCCTTCTACTTTAGGAATATTTGCCTTCTAGTAGGAAAAAAACATGAACTTGATTTGTTAATAGATACCTTACGGGAGTGTAGCCTCAGAGAAGGGCATAGCATCATTTTAGCAGGCTGATGACAGAAAATGTATCCTAAATAAATGTAAATGCAATTTAATATTTAAATGAAAGCTAAGACTTTTTTGGGTAACTTTCGGGAATTCATTTAAATTCTCTGTACTATACCTCCCTAATTTTAAAGTGAGGATGATAATATCAATCCCAACCACTTTGATAATGGGAGAGTAAATGAGAAGACCACAGAGGCTAAACGAACTTCCAAAGTGCCACCTATTCTCATGGCTGAAATCCCAGTGCTGGCTGGTAGCCATGTTCCAGATGAATACAGTGCTGAGTCCCAGGCACTGCGTCAGGCCCTGGTGATGAATAAAGCACGCTCCTCAACCTCCCAGAACTCACAGTCTTACAGTCTACTGGGGAAGACACTGGAACACACATAGTAACATTAACACATGGCAAATCCTATAAAATAAGGCAGAATTGAAAATTATGGGAACACATAATTTTCTGGAAGATCAGAAAAGGCTTCAAAAAGAAGTTGTATTTGCACTGGGACTTGAGGGGTGAGGTACTTGCCAGTACATTTTTCTTTCTTAAAGTTGTTTATTTAGCTGTTCTCAGGAGAAACTCTCTTCAAAAAAATGTTTGTTTTTTAAAACATAATTAGGAGAACTGAAAGTTAGCTTAGTTCTAGTTTCTTTCATTGGCAGGCCTAACAAACAACACAGAGGTGCAACCATTGGTTAAATAAACCATTAGACTGAGATAGATCTATCAGCACCGACATAAAGAAAACGTTGGCTGATTGATAGGGTGAAACTAATAGATTGTATTATTTATCTTCTAATTCTGAAAATAATGTCAGGCTTGACAGCTTTTAGTTGGTATATTGAAGATAATAAAACAAATTTAACATTGATACGGTTAATGAGTTCTGCTTTTGCTCCTCTTGCAGAAACACAAATCTGTGTCCTATTAATAATAATTTTTAGCTCCTCAGATGCTAAGCATTACATCTTATATGCCATGCATTTAGTCCTGAATGATTTCTCAACAAGCGTGTTTTTAGGTAAGCAGGAAAAAAAAAATGTATAGCTGCCAATTGCCTATATGGGAAAAAGAAAAAGAGCTTAAATCAGTAACCTAACTGAATACATTAAAGAACTAGAAAACAAAGAGAAAATTAAACTGAAAGTAAGTAAATGAAAAGAAATAATAAGTGGGTGGAAATATATGAACTAGAGAATATAAAAACAAAAGAGAAAATCAAAGAAACCTAAAGGTTTTTTGAAAAGTAGTAACAGGATGACAAAGATTTAGCAAGACTGACCAAGATAAAAAGAAGGAAGACTAAAATTACTAAAATCACAAGTGAAAGCAGGGTAATTACTACCAACCTTAAAGAAATAAAAAGGATTACAAAGGAATACTATAAACAATTAAATGTCAATTATAGGCGCCTGGGTGGCTCAGTTGGTTAAGCAACTGCCTTCGGCTCAGGTCATGATCCTGGAGTCCCGGGATCGAGTCCCGCATCGGGCTCCCTGCTCAGCGGGGGGTCTGCTTCTCCCTCTGACCCTCCCCCGTCTCATGCTCTCTGTCTCTCATTCTCTCTCTCTCAAATAAATAAATAAAATCTTAAAAATAAATAAATAAATAAATAAATAAATGTCAATTATAGGTCTAGATAACCTACATGAATGAAGAGATTCCTATAGGGGTCCCAATTTCCCAATTCATTTTATGAGGTTAGTCACTCCAGTACCAACAAAGACATCACAAGAGAAGAAAAGTATAGATCAATATCCCTTATGAATACAGATACAAAATCCTCAACAAAATACTGGTGAACTGAATCCAGCATCATATTTAAAAGATCATACACCAGGGTACCTGGGCAGCTCAGTTAGTTAAGCATCCCACTCTTGGTTTTGACTCAGGTCACGATCTCAGGGTCATGAGATCAAGCCCCATGTCACACTTTCTCTCTCTAAAATAAGATAAATAAATAAAACCTTTTTAAAAAAAGATTGTACACCATGACTAAGTGGGATTTATCTCAGGAATGTGAGTATAGTTCAACATATGAAAACCAATCAATTTAATATATCATATTAAAGAGTGAAAGGGAAAAAAACCACATGATCATGTCAATAGATGCAGAACAAGACACTTGAGAGAACCTAACAACATTTTATAATAAAAAAATACATGACAAACTGGAAATAGAGGAGAACTTCCTCATCTTGACAAAGGGTATCTATGGAAAACCCACAGCTAACACTATGCTTTTTTTAAAAAAAGATTTATTTATTTATTTGAGAGAGACAGTGAGTGGGGGAGGGGCACAGGGAGAAGGAGAGAATCTCAAGCAGACCCCCAGCTGAGCATGGAGACTGACATAGGGCTGGATCCCATAACCCTAAGGTCACAACCAGAACCAAAACCAATAGTGAGCCGCTCAACCAACTGAGCCACCCAGGTACTCCCTAATATCATACTTAATAGTGAAAGACTAACAGCTTTCCCTTAAGATTAAGAACAACAAGGATGCTCCACCCTGCTACTTCTATTCAACATTGTACTAGAGGTGTACCCAGGGTAATTAACCAAGAAAAAGAGATAAAATGCATTCATATTGGAAAGCAAGAAGTAAAAGTTACTCTATTCATGGATAACATAATTTTATACATAGAAAATCTTAAGGAATCCACATACACATGCAAAAACTATTAGAGCTAATAAATGAGTTCATTATGTTTGCAGGGTAAAAGATCAATACACAAAAATTAGTTTTATTTCTATACAGTAGCAATGATTAGTCTGAAAATGAAATTAAGAAGACAGTTCCATTTATAATAATCTTTATCACATGACACAGCAATTCCACTCCTAGGTATTTACCCAAGAGGATTGAAAACTTATGTCCACACAAAAATTTGTATATGATTATCCATAACAGCATTATTCATAATAGCCCCAAAGTGGAAACAATGTAAATGTCCATCAACCGATGAATGGATAAACAAAATGTGGTATGTCCATACAATGGAATATCATTTAGGCATAAAAAGAAATGAAGTACTGATGATACATGCTACAACAGGGATGAACCTTGAAAATACTATGGTGGGCGCCTGGGTGGCTCAGTCGTTAAGCGTCTGCCTTTGGCTCAGGTCATGATCCCAGGGTCCTGGGATCGAGTCCCACATCGGGCTCCCTGCTCGGCGGGAAGCCTGCTTCTCCCTCTCCCACTCCCCCTGCTTGTGTTCCCTCTCTCGCTGTCTCTCTCTCTGTCAAATAAATAAATAAAATCTTTAAAAAAAAAAGAAAAAAGAAAATACTATGGTAAGTGAAAGAAATCAGACACAAAGCACCATGTATTCTATGATTCCATTTATATATAATGTCCAAAACAGGCAAATATAGAGACCAAAGGTAAATGAGTGGTCGCCAGAGGGTGGGGAGTAGCATGTAGGAATCTCTGTGCAGTGACGAAAATGCTCTGGAATTACATAGTGGTGATGGTTGTACGGCTTTGTGAATATACTAAAACCATTGAATTGTGTACTTAAAAAATTAAACTCAAAAAGAAGGAAAGAAAGAAAGAATTATAGCCTCGGAAGCATTTTAAAACTTTGGAGGCAGTTCAAAATCCATTAGAGAGATTAACTCAGTTGTGTCCTCATTACAAGCCTATGACATATTTTTATTCCTATCTCCAGTTTTTAAAGGAGAAAACCTGAACTCAGAGAGGTTAAGCATCTTGCCTGAGGTTACACAATTAAGAAGGAGACAGAGCTGGGATTCAAACCCAAGCTGTTTGACATGAAAGTCCCTTCAGCCAGTACATTTATTCGGCTTGTCAATGTGATTATGCCACAAAGTTCCAAAGGAACTGGTAAACAGGAAATAACTTTATAAAAAATAATTCATGGTCACAAAAATTAGGAAATTAAATTTCCCAAGGATATTGGGAAATTTAATCTTTCTAAAGAGAAGAATAAAACAATTTATTATTAATTATCTGGGTATGGGAAAGGCCCTTTCCTGGCACTTATATTTCAGATGTGATTGGCAGTATGCAAACCCCAAAGCTTCCATGTTAATTCTTTTTGAAAGGTGTGTTTTATTAAATCTTTGAGAATTAGAAATATTGACTTTATTTCGAAGTGGAAGCTGGAAAAAACAGGATGGGGCTTTTAGCCCTGATAATTAACAAGGGCCGAGTTTCTTTTAATGTTGCCAACCGAAGCCGACTCAGTGAGCCTTGCGCTACAAGCCGCTGTGAACAGTGGGGTTCAGCTCACGCTGGCGAGTCTGGCCGAGGTCCACTCTGTCTCTGCGCGGAGGGGAGCACTTCAGAGTGAGTGAGGGCTGATTCTCGGCCATGCCAAGATTAACCTGCTGTGCGTTTGCTCACGTTCATTATCAAGAATCCCGAAAAGAGGGCGCCTGGGTGGCTCAGTTGGTTAAGCGACTGCCTTCGGCTTAGGTCATGATCCGGGAGTCCCTGGATCGAGTCCCGCATAGGGCTCCCTGCTCGGCAGGGAGTCTGCTTTGTCTTCTGACCCTATCCCCTCCCATGTGCTCTCTGTCTCTCTCATTCTCTCTGTCTCAAATAAATAAATAAAATCTTTAAAAAAAATTAAAAAAAAAAAGAATCCCGAAAAGAAAGTTGTCTCTTATCCCAAAGACAGCGGTTTGGTAGGAAATGTCCACATCCAGTGTAGTCACTGATAATCTCGAAAACAGGAAAATCTTCATGTGAAGTCATAGCTGAGGGACACAAGATTAAGGGAAGTGTCTAAACGCTGGCGATGGCAAGGATTCTGCCTGTTTCCACTCTTGCCCCCTATGATCCATCGTCCACATGGTAGCTAGAAAGAGAATGACGCTAGATAAAATCGAGATCACATTTTACTTTCCTAATGGCCTTCCATTGCACTTAAAACCCGAAGTTCTCTCCATGGCCTATATCTGAGCCTGTCTCCTGCTTCTGGTTTCTTCAACAACATACTGCCAAGAAAGTGTTCAGGGGAGAACTACAAGTTTCAAGAAACTTAAGACTTAGGAACCACATGCAAAGTGTGAATTCTGGTTGGATTCTGAATTGAACACAACTATATAAAAATTAGGAGGCAAAAGAAGTAACTTGAACATGGATTGGATATTTGGATTAAGAATTATTGTTAATTTTTTAGATGTCATAATGGTATTGCGATTATGGGGTTTTGTTTTGTTTTTCTGTGTTGTTGTTTTTTTTTTTTTTACAACAGCCCCTGTCTTTAGAGATACATACTAAAATCCAGGTGAAATAACATGGTATATGGGATTTGCTTGAAAATAATCTAATGAGTGGGGGAAGGAGTGAGCAGGTGTAAATAAAATGAGATTGGCTACAAAGAGATAATTACTGACGATGGATGAGGAGTACTTGGCAATTTATTATACTATTCCTAAATATCTCTGTAGCTCTGAGAAAGGGCACAAACATACTTTATAGGTTTGACAAACAGGAGATGGCATGACATCTTGGGAAGAGTATAATCTTTGAAATAAGACATCTGGAATCCTAAACTCTGTGTTTTATTATCAGCATCACCTTGAGTGACCTTTCTGAGTACCTGTTTTCTTTTCTATAAAACTAGGGATTATAAAACCTCCCTGAAGCACAGCAGCGAGAACTAAATGAAATCACATAGGTCTATGGCCTACGACAGTGGCTAGCACGCAGAAGATACGGCATAAGACACAGAAATACAGCAGTTTACTCCTGTTATGAGTCACTCAGTTCTTATTTCTCTGTACTGTTATTTAACTTTTCCTACCTGTGCATTGTTTCTTGCAAAGCAGAATGCAAACTGCCTAAGGAAGCTTTAATTAAAAAAAAACAACAACTCTTTATTGTGCCTAGAACAGTGATGGGCATAATAAATGACTCTTGATTGAGCAAAGCAAAACAAGATGTTTGGCCTCTGGGTTTGGACATCAAGAACTAATATTGAATCACTAACATGAACAATGTTTGCGTTTAATAACTCTAGGAGAAAACCATTCACCTGTTGGAAGGGATTAGATGGTGAATGGTTTTCTCCTAGAGTTATTAAACGCATATTTATCTGTACCAAGCTCTGTTCTAAGCACAAGAGAATACTAAAAGTTGGAAAGCAGAAAATTTTCAAATACTGGTGAACATTTGAGATTCATTGTATATATATTTTTTCTATTATTTTTGTTAGCGTGAATAGTAGCGCTTTCATGCATTTGCTGCAGTTCTGTCATGTTTTGTATCGAGACCAATTTACTTGACATTGTATGTGCTTGGCATTAAAAACAGGGTAAGAATTCTATTTTCAAAAGGGGCATAGTTAACTGTTAGCCTCTGCCAAAGCCATTTTCCCCTCCCTTCCTTTAACCTCCCGAGGAGACAATTGGTAACATTCTAAGCAGATGCTTGCTCAGAGAGTGGGCAGCAAGCCGTGGGCAGCCTGCTCGCTTAATTTTAAGCAAGATCTTTGTGTGTTTTATTATATTAATTAGTGTATTGGCTAGGTCCAATGGGATTTTTAAACCAGCAGGGGTTTTGCTGATCCCTTAATTTGCAGTTTGTGATGGCTCTTTTGTTTTTGTTTTCGTTTAATTCTTCCACCCATTAAACATTTCAATCTAGCATTAGCTGTAACTCCCTGTAATACTAGAGTTTTAGGGAGTGATGCATGAAGATGGATGGTGGCCATAGGAAGGAGGGGCAAAGTGCACTTTTTCTTTGGTACTGGTTTGAAAGGGGGCAGCTACTTTCATTTTATGCATGTAGGCGTTTCACCAGAGGAATGAGCACTGAGAAAAATGATGCCACATTGTATGTGCTTTTTAGGGATGTGTAGAAAAATTCTTCAACCTTTCATTCGAGCTTTAGGTCATGCAAGTAAAAACACCTGATTTAGACATCTTGGGCCAGTGAAGAGAAGACTGGAGGAAATGCATCAGAAAGGGACGTGCTTGTGGATTTGCGTAAATGAATGTTGAGGGAGATCTTCCTGTTGCCCTTGAATGAACTATTCCTCTTCTCACCACCTTTTGAGGGAAAAGATGCTTCCTTACCTCATCTAATCCCTTCCATACCCATTTTGGTTAATAATACTCAGTTCAATTCAGCTTAATGCTTCGTTCTTAAATCCTATATGAATCTTATTTCTTTCTCTACCCTCTGTGCAGGCTTGACCCATGGCTTTGAGGGGAAAACTACATGGTTAGCACTTACACCCCTCTGTCTGTGGGCAGAGTCAGGGGTCCTCAGAAAAAGAAAGACGACACACAGCTTTCTGACATAAAAGAAGTCATTTGAGGCCCTTCGCCACCTTGTGATCTATGCCTGACTAGCAGTCTTTGCCCCAAGCCCATTTCTTGCAGAACTTCCTGGGATATGTTGAAATCACAGAAGAATAGACGTCAGTAGTCAATGATTTTAAAAGAACAAAAGAAGGGCGCCTGGGTGGCTCAGTTGGTTAAGCGACTGCCTTGGGCTCAGGTCATGATCCTGGAGTCCCAGGATTGAGTCCCTCATCGGGCTCCCTGCTCAGCAGGGAGCCTGCTTCTCCCTCTGACCCTCCCCCCTCTCATGTGCTCTCTGTCTCTCTCATTCTCTCTCTCTCAAATAAATAAATAAAATCTTTAAAAAAAAAAAAAAAAGAACAAAAGAAGGTTAGAACAAACAACCACTCTCAGGCCAGGAGATAACCTAATCATATCAGGGACAATAAATCAATGGTAAAACTCTCAGGGCTGGTTCAAAAGTAAAAATTGAACTGACACACATTCTTGAGTTAACTTTGCAGGACTGAACGCCCTTTGGGCACTCATATACGGGACCAACTGGAGCCAGAGATTTGATGATGCCCCAGTTCCATGCTGAATTCCCCCCTTGCTCAAGCCCCTTCATGAATATGTATGTACCCTTAGCTTACCACTTACCTAGTTGTATTGTTCAAGGAGACACTGTTTTTGGGAAATATCCCCCGTGTTCTCCTTGTTTCAAGTATAGCCTTCCCTTTCCTAGTCTTCGGCTTGCTTGTGGCTTTTGGCTCCACCGCAAAAGGTGAATCCAGTTTCGGGTAACATGTCCAACACCTAAAAATGGAGCAAATTCTTTATTACTTAAACATGCATTTTGTTGAATATTCAAAAAAAATTGTTTTAAATGAGGCCATCGTGGGGGAGGGGAGAAACGCAAAGGAGTTATTCCTGAGGAAAATTTGAGAATTAAGGATTGATGAATTAGTAAATAGATGCCTTATGGTTAATTTGAAATATAATAACACATCCCATTTTAAATAAGGTGGTTTTTTAAATATTTTCTTAAGTGTATTTTGATAAATTCCTAATGGAACAGGTAAAGTTTGTGTAAAAAGATCATAACCAAACAAATTCTTCCAAAACAAGTGGAGCTTTTACTTTTCAAAAGTTACTACTCTTTTTTGGGGGGGGGTTAGAGGGAATGGGGTCCATTTGTAACTGAAGAGGGAATAAAATGAAATGGCAACCCTTGTCTCACCCCCCCAACCACCACAATGAGATCAAGGTAATTGCTTGGGAACACTGGGATCCTGAGAAAAATAATAATAAGTAAAATAACTTAGAAAAAGAAAGACATGAATATGGAGAGTCTTTTAAATTATTTACAATAAGATAGCCAAGTTATAAATAAGCATATAGAATGGCCTCCAAATTATAAATTAGTCCATCTTGAAAAAACATCAGGTATTGTGTCTAAAATCCATTTAACGTACACTGTTTCCTTTTGCTTTCTCTTTTTATTTCTTTTTCAAGGACATGATGCTTGAAAGGGTACAGGGCATATTTTTTGAAGTGTTCTCTTCATTCACTGATAATGGAAAATAGAGAAAAACAGAGACAACGAAAACAGTGTGGTTTTGAACACCCATGGGGACCATTGAACACTGTGAAGACCATCTAGGTTCTGAAAAATTATTTGGGAAAAGTCAGGACCGTTAAGTGTGCTGAGGAAGACTCTTGTCGGGGGTTTGTCAAGTGTATGTTTTTTCTGAGAAATGTTCTGGAGGAGGTAAGAAATAATAGTGACAATTATGGCTTAGAAGGGATGCTTCCTTATAGTTTGATTTTAAAACTTCCATTTAAATTTTATTTTCTGGTATTTATTTGTCAATGAATTATTGATTATAAAAGGTTAGTCACTGGGTGGCTTACCATTTTTCAGAGGAAGAATTTTATTTGTAAAGCAGCACCTGGCTTCTGCTGTTCCCCAAGCTCTTTCTTTGAATATTCTTGTAAGGAAATAATCCATCTTGGAAAATGACACAGAATGACATAGGGTTGTAGACAAAACAATGATCTCCAGAGTGGGAGAAATTTGGCTTCAAGTCCAGGCTCCACACCATTGGCTGTGCCACACTGAACAAGTTACTTAACCTCTTCGTGTGTGTGTGTTCCCCAAAAGACTTCATTTATGGATACTGAAATTTCAGTTTCATATCATTTTCACATGTCACAAAATAGTATCCTTTTCATTTTTTCTCAATCATTAAAAAATGTAAAAACCACTTACGTGGGCCAGAATTGGCCTGTAGGCCATAGTTCGTCCACCAGATCTAAAGCGTCTACCCTCCAACCTGGTACTCTGCTCAGTCCCTTAGCAGAAAGATTCTCCCCGGCTGGGCTGAAATAGACGAGGCCGTCAGGTGGGAAATGGGTCCTTCCCACTCAGCCCTTAGTCTTAGGAAGAGGCTCTATTCGAATGCTCACAATGTTACTTGCATAATTTAGAACTGCAAATAGGCGAAGGAACAGAAAGTCAGTTTGTTGCTCCTCCTTTCAGATGTATGATGGAGGCTTTAGGAATCCTGAGAACCAGACTTAGGGTTCAAGCCCTAAACTCTTACCTTACAGCTCAAAAACACCAGGACCCAAAGAAGGAAAGGGATCGGCCCAGGTGAGTGGGTTTGGGGACCCAGGTTCTCGCTTCCTCAGGTCCAAAGACTCCTCACTTCCAAACGTAGCTTAGGTAAAGTTAGGACTCAGGGCTGAGGGTCCTAAATTCCCGTCAGGAGGTAGATGAGCAGGGCCCTCCTTACCTCCAGAGTGATTATACACCTGCCCTTCTGGGCTGTGCTCCAAACCCAGGGGGATCCCTGACCCCTCTGCTGGTCCCAGCCACCTGTGAGTGAAAATGAAGGCCAGGGGCTCTGGCTGCAGACTGCGACTTCTGAAGAACTTTTGTGCCTTTATAACCACCGCCTGTCGAAGGAAGAGCGCAGAGAATGGCGACCATTTCCTAAACTAGAAAGCTGAGGCCGAGCGACAGCAAAGCAGAGTCAGGACTTGAACCCAGGTCCCTGAACTCCCTCCAGGTTCTTTCTCATGCCTGAACCGCAGGGGGAGGCAGGGGCCCCGTGACCTGCCTCTCACTACCCAGCGCAGCGCTGCCGCAGCTCCCCAAGTTCCTGGGAGATAGAACCAGGGACTCTCAGGCATCCCCACCAAGCCAGCACTGCTGCCCTAGAGCCTTACTTAACCTCTTTAACCTTAGTTTTCAAATCTATAAAATGGACATTATAATGGTACTTACCTCCTAGAGTTGTGTGGTGCTCAGGAGAAACTGCACATAAATGTGCTTATTAGCACATTGCCTGGTACATATTAACACCAGAGCCGAGTGAATATAACTTTTTTTTTTTTTTTTTAAGATTTTCTTTGTTGGGTGCCTGGGTGGCTCAGTTGGTTGATCCTCTGACTCTTGGTTTCAGCTCAGGTCATGATCTCAGGGTTGTGGGATCCAGCCGGAGTCAGGGTCTGTGCTCAGCACGGAATCTGCTTGTCCCTTTCCCTCTGTTCCTCCCCACCACCACTTGTGCTTTCTCTCTCTCTCTAAAGAAAATCTTTTCTTTATTTATTTTAGAGCAGAAGGGAGGGGCAGAGCGAGAGGGAGAAAGAGTCTCAAGCAGACTCCACATGGAGTCCAATGGGGGGGGTCAACCCCAAGACCCTGACATCAGACCTGAGCTGAAACCAAGAGTCCAGGGTTCAACAACTCTACCACCCAGGCACCCCAATGATAACTATTTCTTTTTTTTTTTTTTAAGTTTTTTATTTATTTATTTGAGAGAGAGAGAATGAGAGAGAGAGCACATGAGAGGGGGGAGGGTCAGAGGGAGAAGGAGACTCCCTGCTGAGCAGGGAGCCCGATGCGGGACTCGATCCAGGGACTCCGGGATCATGACCTGAGCCGAAGGCAGTCGCCTAACCAACTGAGCCACCCAGGTGCCCAATGATAACTATTTCTTCTAAGACTGTCAGTTTATAAAAATAAGCCTCTCTTTCTTCAAGAAACAAAGGCACATATCTGCCCTATGTGGAATGGGATTTCACTGAAAGTTCATGGGCCATTAAACTGAATGAAAATCACAGATTAGGCATCAGACACAAGTTTTTATACATGGGCAAAGAGGATCATGTTTTCCAAGTTTCAGTAGAACAAACAGAAGTCAGTGGGAGGGCTCTGAAAGGTACAATAAAAACACAGCAAACTAAACTTCTGGGTGGGAAGCGTGGACATGTCATAGTCCAGTGAAAACCAGCAAGACGCTGTGGCCAGTCTGCCTGGTTCAAATTCCAGCTTTGCTACTTACTCGGTATGTGCTATCAGGCAAGTTACTTAACCTCACTGGTCCTCACTTTCTACATCTATTAAGTGGGATAAATAAGAATAGCTGAAAGAGTTGTTGATATGATTCCCTGAGTGAATTTTCACAAAGGGCTCAGGACAGTGTCTGGCACTGTGTAGCTGTTTGTTTAATAAACAAATATGGCTGTTTTTGGGGCACCTGGGTGGCTCAGTCGGTTAAGCGTCTGCCTTCGGCTCAGGTCATGATCCCAGAGTCCTGGGATCGAGCCCCGCGTCGGGCTCCCTGCTCAGTGGGGAGTCTGCTTCTCCCTCTCCCTCTGCCTGCCTCTCTGCCTACTTGTGCTCTCTATCTCTGTCAAATAAATAAATAAAAATCTTTAAAAAATAAAAAAAATTAAAAAAAAAAAAAACCAAATATGGCTGTTTTCTTATTACTTTGAAACAAGTCCATATTTAGTTGGCTAGGATAATTTAGTATGAAGAGACTCTCAGAAGAAATACCTGTAACACACACAAGGCCCATGTTTGTCCTTTCGCTGTCTCCTCTTTTCCTCTTTTTCTCAAAAGGGATATTTATTTTTATCCATTTAATTGTGGAGAAAGGAAAGCCACGATTTAACCATTTATCTTTTAAAACTTTTTTGGGGTGCATGAGCTCGGTTTGTTGGGCACACTGTTTGCTGTTCACCCTTCATGCTTTCACAACTGGCATTTTTGGACCAGACCAGAAGGGCATAGGAGAGTAATGGGAGAGTTGGTTTTGAGGTGTTTTTATTTATTCCTCTAGTTCAGATGATCAGAGGGACCAATACAAAGAGAGTATGCTGGTTCCAAGGTTAGGAGTGAGCCCCCATTCCCCAAAGCGCTGGCAGCTTCCAAAGAATTGGAAGCTATCATTTTGATGAGGCTGTAACAGATTTTTATTTTGAAGCAGAAAGCTTTTATCCTTGATAAAGATCTACATGTTGCTCATTATGCATCATTATCACTGTCTCTGAAGTAATGTTTAGGGAAAAGCATATCCTCAGTTTTCCTTCTGGGAGTAGTTTACTAGATCTTAAAGCACTTTAATCTTTTTTTAAAGGCATAGGATTAGTTGTTTTTTTTTTTAATATTTATTTTATTTTTAGAGAGAGAGTGCGAGTAGGGGGAGGGGCAGAGGGAGCTAATCTCCAAGCAGACTCCCCACTGAGCATGGAGCCTGCTATAGGGCTCCATCTCATGACCCCGAGATCATGACCTGAGTCGGATGCTTAACGGACTGAGCCACCCAGGTGCCCCCATGGCATTACTTCTAATTAAAAATATTTTTACTACTAAAACTCAATTTGTTTTCCTAACATCTAATTTTTTCTTTGTTTACTAATTACAGAGTTACTACACCCAAAACAATTCCAAACTTGGTAACTATAAATAACAATCTCATTGACTTATAAGGAACTTTCTTGTACAGGCAGTCCTGTCTTTGCACACTACTGTGGGACCATAAAAATGACTACGCAAACCGAAACCGTGCCAAGCAATCTTAATAATCAACGGGAAGAATTACAATTGTTCTGTAACCTTTTTCAAAACATTAAGAACTTTTTACTGGTGGTCATAAATATATAAGGAAATGAAGAAAAATAGTAAAACTAATATCTGTTTGGTCCACTGTGATTTAAAACCTTAGATTGAGCATTAAAATGTTTGTAAAAAACTTATCACAAGGAGTTTGACTAGCACTTGCCTTCTTGTCGTATAATTTATGATGTGGAACAAGCATCTGTTCTCTACCGTGGCTAATCTCACACTCCTTTCTAAGTCTGGATCAACATTTTATCCTTAGTGCTTTCAGTGTTGTAAAATAGTTCTGAGAACTGCCTTAATGTAAACTTTTTTTTTGCTGTTGTCATTTCCCCTGGGACATCTTTATCCTTTTTGTCAAAACTGCTTTCTTTGCTTATGGCCGCAGGTTTGCTGTCTCTCGGTTCCTCTGGCTGCATATATAATGTTGCCAGTCCCGCGATCAGCTATGTCTTTATAGCTCCACTTATGCTCAATTTGAGTTTGACATCTAATGTTACCACTTTTTGTTCCTTGGTTGTCTTTCATCTTTCTTGGCCAATTCCCTCTTTCAATGATCTGTTTTTGTAAAATGTCACATGGGTTTATCACCGGGAGACAAGAAGTCTCCACAACTACATGCTTTCCTGGCTGAGTGCAAACTGAATTACAGATGTGCAGTGACCGATCACTGATAGACTTTGAATTCAGTGATGTGATGGGTCACTGATCATGATGGGCATCTGTTATTGACATAGTGATTTGTGGACGAAAGAACAAACAGTGAGTTGATACCTTATATAATCACGCAGTGACTATACCCTGCTACCAGAGGTTGGAACTGTGTTGCTGGC
Source organism: Leptonychotes weddellii (assembly GCF_054177405.1). Taxonomy (NCBI): domain Eukaryota; kingdom Metazoa; phylum Chordata; class Mammalia; order Carnivora; family Phocidae; genus Leptonychotes; species Leptonychotes weddellii. The sequence goes on along the minus strand of NC_138370.1, from coordinate 114,424,472 downwards.
GAATGATGCTATTTAACTTAAACCCATGGTAACTGAATTTTGTGCATATCAGAACCATGGAAAGTGAGGACTGTATATAACTCATGTGTTTTCTGTAGAGTAATTTGAGGGAAGCTAAAGCAATGGTTCTCAACATACTGTTAGGGTGATCATTCTAGAATGCTTATTCGATTACATTATTCCTCTGCTAAACATCCTTGAGTGACTTTCTATACAAGATAGCGAAAATGACTACAATCCTTCACTCCTCTCTGTGCCTCAACCATTTTCAATATGACTTCTTATCTCCTCCTGTGAAGAGGTGAAGTCTCTTTCCCCACTTCTTGAATCTTGGTTGACCTTGTGACTTGCTTTGGCCAATAGGATGCAGTGATGGTATGCTAGGGCTTCGCACACTTCCTCTTACTCTGTTGGGACCCTCCTTTCTGCCGTGGGAAGCTAGCCAGCTTCAGGATCAATGTCGCAGGAGACAATGTCCCAGTTCCCAGTTGACCCAGCAGTTGACTGCAGACATATGACTGAACTTAGCCAAGATCAGGAGAATTGTCCAGCTAACTTACCTCAAAGTGCTGACCCCCAGATTTAAATAGTTTTGTTTTAAGCCATTACACTTTGGAGTGGTTTGTTCTTTAGCAATATCTAACTGATACTCTTCCCAGTGCCTATAGGACCAATTCTGACCAAGGGGCTTTCCAGCCATGGCTGAGACACCCCTAGCAACAGAGAACTCCCCACCTTTAATAATAATCTTCTCCACTTTTCTGTAATATGAGATTAAAAACAAAACAAAACCCCAAAAAGGTGGCTCTGGTAGTTATTGTTATCAAATCTTTAAGTAGCACTGAGTATATTTGAAAGTTATTTCTTTGTAATAACTGAAATCTATTACCCTGTAGTTTCTATTCATTAGACCTGGTTCCACTTCTTCTTCTTTTTTTTAAGATTTATTTATTTATTTGAGAGAGAGAGTGCAAGGGGAGGGCAGAGGGAGAGAATCTTCAAGCGGACTTCCCCTGAGCTCAGAGCCCAACCTGGAGCTTGATCCCATGACCCATGAGATCGTGACCTGAACTGAAACCAAGAGTTGGGCACTCAGCCGACAGAGCCACCCAGGTGCCCCAGACATAGTTCTACTTCTTAGGGATAAATAAAATAATCTGAGTCTCTCTTCCACATGGATGCTTTTCAAATACTTGAAGAGAGCAGTTGTGTACTTCATGAGTCCCTGCTTCTTCATGCTCTATATTTCCAATCCTGAGTGACATAGAACTTTCTCCAGAAATTCTTGTCATTTCCACTTCAACAACAAATTCCTCCCTGTTGATCATTGTTTGCCACAGAGTAGCAATTCCCCTGGTCACTTCCTTTACATGATAAAACTGTCAGGCAAGTTAGGACATTTTCAGATCACTGCTCTTCAGCTGATTCAATTTTATAATCTACATTATGAAGGCAGCTTCCTTCTTCTTTTTTTTTTTTTTCCCATCTGGCCTGCCATAGCATGGACTTTTTGGAAATGATCCTGAGACTATTTCAAGGACAGAAAAAAATTAGGGAGGCTGGGATTCAAGTAATACACTTGCCAGGCACAAGTTGGGACTATTCTAGAATATTTTGTATCCTGCGTTTTTGTTTTAGGTGTATTCCTTGGATTTTTATTTTTTTCAGGTGTTGGAACCTTGGAGAAAGACACGTTAAACTTGCATATTGCTTATGTTTATTTAATGTTGCTATTTGGGCCTCTAAGGCCATAAAGATTGATTTTCGTCTGGATGCCCTCTCCTTATATCTTGGGTCCAGGAACAAGGGTATGGAATCCTTACCTAAGATAATAATTGTGCTCCTGCCAGAGAGCTGTACAAAGGAAGCAATATCCTGGTGCTAGGACAGAGTGCCAGAGGAGAGACTGGAAGTGAGGACATATTCTGTTTGCTGAATATGTAGAGATAGCCAAGAATCAAATCTGGGAAGATGTGGGGTTTCGTAGGTGAATGACTTGTATATACGAACACCGTTTATTGGTTAGAGAGGATATAATGCATGGATGTGTAATTAGCTATCAGGCATCAGGGTGAACAAGGGGGATTGAGTCACCTCTATATCGCTTCCAAATCTGAAGTCGTATACTAATTCACCCTGGGTGGGGTAGGGAAGGAGATCCTTGGAACTTGACTTTTTACAATAATTTTTTGCTTAAATCGCTATTAGAGCAATGCCTTCCAACTGGCCCTGTTTTCCAAATTATGTTCCCTGCCATCTCTCACAGCAAAAGTCCTTTGAATATGGACACATACGTAGAGACCTTTCCAAATTCCCATTTGTGCATAGCCCCCAAATTGGCATACGAGTTGTAGCAATTTTCTCTTGAACTCTGGCAAGCATTTTGTCACCAATATAAATGCGCTGATGCCTTTGAGTCCCTGCCAATTCCCAGTGCTGGACCCTGCACATTTTATATTAATAGCCATGTTCTGCCTAGAACTCCAAATCCTCCTGTCCTATCCTCGTTTTCTTCCAAATTCTCTCCAGTAACTGAGCCTAGACCAGGGTTCCCCATATGTGCCTGATCACCAGCTCCATAGAAGCCATTCAGTCTTTTGAAAATCCTTTTTAGGTAGGTAAAGTAAGATAAGGGCTTGGGCGGGGGGAGGGGGGGGCATATCAAACCCAACCTCCTAGATCAATAAGAGTTTCTTGGACTTTTGCATTCCAGGAAGCTCATTATGGCACTGGGTATGGCTGGGCCTCTGTCTGAAATATTCTCACTTAAACTGTACCTCCCTTAACTCTCACTCCCCTATCCCAGTCTGTAATCATTACCTCAGCAGTCTCCTTAATTTCCCTGCAACACAGGTTGAATTCCAAAACCTCTTACAGGTCATGCCCCCTTCCTGCAACAGGAGTCTCATAGTTTGGCAGTAACTGTGAGGGGCATACCTGGTTCTAAAATGATGATTCCAACTGAGATCAAACTGGGTTTTTCACCTTTGTTCAAAGCAGCCTGGATAAGCTGAAAAGCAAAAGCACAAAATAAAACTGTGAAAGGTGAAATGAAATGGAGTCACTTATGTCAAGGAGTTTTAACATGCAGCCAGGAGACCATTAAAGAAGTGGGTCTTATGCATGTCCTCAGTGGATGGAACCATCCACTTCTGAGCTGGTCCAAGCTACAAATATTTCAAAGACTCTGCACAAACACCTGTGATTTGCTGCTTTGCTTAGTGATAGCTTAGCAACCAATTATATTCAGCCAAGGTTCATTTTCTGCGGCCAGCACCAATCAAAATTACTTGTAAACAACCCATACAAGCATTCTCTTTTGTCTTTTAAAACCCTTGCCTTTTTTTTTTTTTAAAGATTTTATTTATTTATTTGACAGAGAGACACAGCCAGAGAGTGAACACAAGCAGGGGGAGTGGGTGAGGGAGAAGCAGGCTTCCTGCAGAGCAGGGAGCCTGACGTAGGGCTCAATCCCAGGACCCTGGGAGCATGACCTGAGCCGAAGGCAGAAGCTCAACGACTGAGCCACCCAGGCGCCCCTAAAACCCCTGCTTTTTGTTCCCTAGGGGCACACAATTTGGATTGCTACCCATGTCTGTGCTCCCTGAATTGCAACTCTGAGACCACCAAATAAATGCTTTTGTTTTATTTCTGCTCTGCCTCTTTTCTCAGTCGACAAATAACGTGTTACCTCTATGTCATTTGGGCACCTGGCCTCTCAAAGAGTTGGCTAAGCTTGGTTCAAAACCCTAATATCATGGTCTGTGAGGGTCTGATGTCCTCTTGATGCCTCATGTTTTCCTCTGCTTTCACCATTCCTCTTCCCTTCAGATGTATCTCCAATCAGCCCCCACGAGATCCTGGAGATGAAATCTGTACCTTCACCACTTTCTACTCACTCACCTCAAGACTTTCATGATTTTTTCCAGTAGATCTGCATGAAGAATGGTGGTGGTTGTCTTCAAGAGATGTCACATCATGGGCTTTCGTTATTCTCCTTCTACCCCGTCTCTCGCTCTTCCTTTTCTGAAACTACCACACAATCCATCCCCTTGTCCTACATAGGACATTTTACCCACATTCAGATGCTCTCCATTTCTGAGCTTCCAACATACACAGATTCGACAAGGCTTGTCTTCCAACATACACAGTTTCGACAAGGCTTGCCCTCTCCCTGAAGGGAATTCTGGTAAATTCGATTTTTCCGCTTCAACACACTAGAAAAACAGATTTGGAAAGGTCATGCTAAGGCCAGAACTACTTAGTGCCATATTTTGGGAGGAAGTAATATTTCATCTTTACTTTTGTAGTCTATTTTTTTTTAGTTGGTTTTGCCAAATAGCTTCAAATAGCCCTAGCTGGAATAATTGTTACGGACTCCATAGACAGAGAAATACTTCACCTTTGACCCAAATATTGTTGATTTGGTAATTCTTTCTGTTTGCATCTCCTTTCCTTAAGACTCTAATTGGATGCAGAACCTCTGCTAGTGTAATTAACGAATTTGTCTTTATTGCTGTGAAAAGCAAAGCTGAGATACTCCATGCCCTTGTCCCTCACCATTTGTCCTTATTTATTTATTTATTTATTTGAAAGATTTTATTTATTCATTCATGAGAGACAGAGAGAGGCGGGGGGCAGAGGGAGAAGCAGGCTCCCAAGGAGCAGGGAGCCTGATGCGGGACTCGATCCCAGGACCCTGAGATCATGACCTGACCCAAAGGCAGACGCTCAACCATCTGAGCCACCCAGGCGCCCTGTCCTTATTTAAACAGATTGTTTGAAAAAAAGGAGGAAGAGTAAGAGGAAGAACAAAAGGAAGGAGGGAGGAGAAGGGCTACTTTAATCACCGTTGCTGTTTTCCCTTATGTACTATAAAGACAGTCTGCAGTCCATTTGATAGACATTATTAAGCATGATATTAGTAGGTGAAGGGGAGGACAAACTATTAATGGGACATGACCAAGAATGGATTATAGGGAAATGCATTTTTTTAATCTTTATTGTATCTTTAATCATCAAGGGGCGGATAGGAGTTTTTGTCCTTTTATTTATTCCATTATTTCTCTTTCTTGGAGAACCTCTGTGTTTTACTTATTTAGCTAAACTTTACTGAAAGAATTTAAAGAATACTTCTTTTATTTTAAATGCGTGGGGAATTTACAGAGTTATTTTCCTAGATCAGTATTAAATCCATCTCAGATGAGACTTCAGAGTCATTTGACCAAGGTTTATATAATAACAAAAATTGCAAGTTATAAAATTTTCTTTAGCGCACTTGTGCTCTCTCTCTCTTTTCCAGTTTTATTCCCTGTGTTTAATACTTTACAAATATTTAACATTTTTTCCTCTTACATCTTCTGACACTGAGAATTTATTACCACTTCCCTTTTAGGATGGAAGGAGAATATGAGTCTAATCTTGCTGCAAAATGACTCAGAGTTCCCTTACGAACATGACTTCCATGAAAAATGAGAGATGGTGAGCAGAAGGCAGATCAGAACCTTCTGCCTATTTAATGATCCATTGTTGACCCACTGCCTAAATTGCTTTAGGCCTTTCCTGATTTAAATTTCTTTTTCTTTCTTTTTTTTTTTTTTACTACGGGGGCACCTGGGTGGCTCAGTGAATTAAGCATCCAGGTCTTGATCTCAGCTCAGGTCTTGATAATAGGGTTGTGAGTTCAAGCCTTGTGTTGGGCTCCATGTTGGACATGGAGCCTACTTAAAAATAAATAAGTGAAAATCAATAAAATTTTTTTTACTATTGAATTATAGTTGACAGACAATGCTATATTAGGTTCAGGAGCACGATATAGTGATTCAACAATTCTACACATTATGAAATGCTCACATAATAGGTGTAGTTACCTGATTTCTCTTTGTTCTAGGGTAATGGACCAGGACTTATTTTCACGGATGACTTAATTCCTTTGCTCTTTCTTCAAATTCAGTGAGTACCTGAACTCGCCAGAAAAAGAGCACTTTTTAAAAATTTGTGAAATAAAATAGATTTATCAAGTAATCATTTTTCTATTTTATTATACATTATTTGACAACTGCTTCAAGTAGCATCAATTTAACTATATTTTTATAATTTAAATTTTTATTGGAGAAATACATGTATTCAGATTTTAACAAGACTTGTAATGAAAAGCAATATCCTCTGCCACACTCATCCCCACCATCATCCTTCTCACCAGAAGAAATATTTACTTATTTTTAAACAATGTATTATTCACAATGTTCTGCACAAATTCTAGACATACCAAGAAGCAGGAAAGAGTGAACACAAAATCAAGAAAAACAGGAATTAATAGAAACTGACCTCAAGATGTGTAAACTGTTGGAATTAGCAGAAAAACTAAAAAAAAAAAAAGTCCAAGTCCTCCTCCTCTCCTGCCCTCACTACCATAATCATCCCCACTAGTCTGTGTGTATCTATGAGGATTTTTTGGTTTTGTTTTTTGTTTCTTTCGTTTGTTTTTTAATTCCAGCATGGTTAACATACAGTGTTACATTAGTTTCAGGTGTGCAATATAGTGATTCAACAATTCTACACATTACTCAGTGCTCAACCTAATAAGTGTACTCTTAATCCCTTTCATCTATTTCTCCCATATCCCCGCCACCTCCCCTCAGGTAACTATTCTCTATGTTAAGAGTCTGTTTTTGGTTTGTCTCTCCCCCCACCCACTTTGTTCATTTGTTGTTTCTTAAATTCCACAAATGAGTGAGATCATATAATAGTTGTTTTTCTCTGACTTATTTCACTTAGCATTATACTCTCTAGCTTCACCCACGTCGTTGCAAATGGCAACATTTCATTCTTTTTTTTCTGGCTGAATAATATTCCGTTGTATACATATACCACATCTTCTTTATCCATTCATCTATTGAGGGACACGTGGGCTGCTTCCATAATTTGGCTATTGTAAATAGGGCTACAATAAACATAGGGGTGCATGGATCCCTTTGAATTAGTGTTTTTGTATTTTTTGAGTAAATTCCCAGTAGAGTGATTACTGAATCTTAGGATAGTTCTATTTTTAACTTTTTGAGGAATCTCCATACTGTTTCCCACGTGGCTGTACCAGTTTGCATTCCCACCAACAGTGCATGAGGGTTCCTTTTTCTTTACATCCTCACCAATACTTGTTGTTTTTTGTGTTTTTATTTTAGCCATTCTGAGAGCTGTGAGGTGACATCTCATTGTTGATTTACATTTCCCTGATAATGAGCCATGTTGAGTAGTTTTTCATATGTCTGTTGGCCATCCGTATGCCTTTGGAGAAATGTCTGTTCATGCCTTCTGCCCATTTTTAATTGGATTATCTAGGGTTTTTGGTGTCGAGTTGTACAAGTTCTCTATATTAATATCCAACATCCTCTATATTGGATATTAACCCTTCATTGGATACGTCATTTGCAAATATCTTCTTCCATTCAGTAGGTTGTCTCTTAGTTTTGTTGACTATTTCCTTTGCTGTGCAGAAGCTTTTTATTTTGATGTCGTCCCAGTACAGAAGAGGCAAGAATATGCAATGGAAAAAAGACAGTCCCTTCAACAAATGGTGTTGGGAAACTGGACAGCTACAGGTAAAAGAATGAAACTGGGTCACTTTCTTACACCACACACAAAAATAAACTCAAAATGGGGACGCCTGGGTGGCTCAGTTGGTTAAGCGTCTGCCTTCGGCTCAGGTCATGATCCCAGGGTCCTGGGATCGAGACCCGCATTGGGCTCCCTGCTCAGCGGGGAGCCAGCTTTTCCCTCTCCAGCTCTCCCTGCTTGTGC
>NC_138370.1:114376853-114416175 GCF_054177405.1 Leptonychotes weddellii | reverse complement strand
GGGCACGTTCTGCATGGAGCACTGGGTGTTATGCACAAACAATGAATCATGGAACACTTCATCTAGAACTAATGATGTAATGTATGGGGATTAACATAAGAATAAAAAAAAAATTATCCAGTTTTAGTGCTTGAATGGGACATTTGTTTTGTCCTAACTCTGGAAAGATAAACTGGTGAACTTCAATATCAATACAAGTCCCTAAATTTTAAAAAATTGAACATTTTACTCACTGATAAGCTCTTTCTCTTCTTTTATTATGTCCTTTGCCCAAATATATATCTTGTAACATAATTATCATCCAGATGTATATAATATTGTATTAGGGGCTTAACTTACTTAATACGAAATGACATAATTTGGATTGGATTAATATGAAATAAAGAATATTTCCAAAAATATGATATATAGGATTTGCTTAAAAATAATAGAAGAAAGAGGTGGAAGCAATCCAAATAACCACTGACAGACAAATAGACAAAGAAAATGTGGTACATAGGTACAATAGAATATTATGCAACCTTAAAAAAGAAGGAAATCTGGTCACATGCTACCACATGGATGAACTTTGAGGACATTATGCTAAGTGAAATGGATATGATTCCACCATATGATTCCACACATATGAAGTATCTAAGGTACTCAAAAGCACAGAAACAAGAGGTAGAAAGGTTGGGGGCAGGAGGAGAAAGGAAATAATTATTTGATGATAAAGAGTTTAAAAAAGTATAGAGTTTCAGTTTTGCAAGATGAAAAAGTTCTAGAAATCCGTTGCATGATAATGTGAATATTCTTAACATTACTGAACTGTACACTTATAAACGGTTAAGGAGGAAAACTTAATGTTATGTGTTTTTTTTAAAAAAGATTTTATTTATTTATTTGAGAAAGAGAAAGCATGAATGGAGGGAGGGGCAGAGGGAGAGGGGCAAATAGACTCCCTGCTCAGCAGGGAGCCCAATGTGGGGCTCAATCCCAGGACCCTGGGATCATGACCTGAGCTGAAGGCAGACGCTTAACGACTGAACCACCCAGGCGCCCCTTCTTAACATAATTTCTAATCCCATAGCACTCTTTATCTGAAATGAAAAAGCTTTTCTCTTATGAAAATTTTATATTTTAAATGTTAATTGTCAAAATGAAAGAGAAAAAAAAAGTCCTAATCCAGACAAACAAAGGCTGGAAAGAACTTGAAAATAGAGACAACAATAGAAAAAAATTAAAAATCATCTCAAATCCTACCATCCCCTGGAAGGATTTCGGTGTATATCCTTCCAGAATTTTTAAACAAAAAATTTAAAAAATATATCATTTGTTGCTGTCAGATAAAAAGAACTTATACTTATACTATATGGGAAATGACTCCTTTCTTGTTTGTTGTTTTTTTTTTTAAAGATTTTATTTATTTGACAGAGGGAGACAAAGCGAGAGAGGAAACACAAGCAGGGGGAGTGGGAGAGGGAGAAGCAGGCTTTCCGCGGAGCAGGGAGCCCGATGCGGGGCTGGGATCATGACCTGGGATCATGACCTGAGCTGAAGGCAGATGCTTAACGACTGAGCCACCCAGGCACCCCGACTCCTTTCTTGTTATCAAGAAAGTCTTTCAGGGCATCTGGCTGGCTCAGGTGGTGGAGCATGCAACTCTTGATCTCCAGGTTGTGAGTTCGAGCCCCATGTTGGATATAGAAATCATTTAAAAATAAAATAAAATCTTAAAAAAAAAGTCTTTCAAAATAGATCTATAAAGTAGCAACTACACATTGTACATACAAGATTATGTGTTTATATATACACTTCCCCCCTCTAGAGTTATTATTGAAAAAGATTACATTCCAGAAATGGAAGCCTGAAGAGTTTAAGAAAAAACATAGTTGGAAGACGGTTGTTCCAAGCTGTGCTATAGCATTTCAAGTAATAAATTCAACATGACCAGAAAACAAATTATTCACATGTTCCTGTACACTCTGGGTCAGACATGAATTAGTGATTATTATCAAAGAAGTGCCATAGCAATCTTTGAGTGACTGAAGCCAGAATTTACAGGTAGCACAATGGATGATGCAGAGTCAAAGGTAATGATGCAACTAACATTAAATAAATGGTAGTAGGGTCTTGTAGAGGCTAGGAGACTCGTATCATTTCAATACAAACATGTTACAAGCGCCATGGCATTATGAGTAGTAACAGCATTGCTACCTTTTCTTGTGGCAAAAGATATGAAATTAGCAAGAAATAGCTCATTTGATAATAAAAAAGAAAGGAATGATTCCTGGACCACACGAGAAGAGATGGTAGCTGGATACCAAGAAGAATCTTTACATGCACTGACTGGAGAATAAATAAATAAATCTTCCTATTATTCTAAGTCTTCATCAATAAGTCACTATACTTCACATAGACTTAGGAATTTTATAATATATATATTTTAAAAAATTTCAAGTATTAACCTGTACCCCCAATGTGGGGCTCGAACTTATGACCCTAGACAGAGTCGCATGCTCTACCATCTGAGCCAGCCAGGCACCCTTTTATAATATATACATATATATATTTTTAAAGATTTATTTATTTATTTGAGGGGGGAGGGGCAGAGGGAGAAGGAGACAAGCAGACTCCGCTCTGGGCAGGGAGCCCAACCCAGGGCTCAGTCCTAGGACCCTGAGGTCATGACCTGAGCCGAAATCAAGAGTCTGATGCTTCACTGATTAAGCCACCCAGGCGCCCCTTATATTTTTAAATCAACTTATTTTTATAGACAGGAGTCCCAAAGGAATATTGTCCCAGGGACCTGCACACCCTAGAAATAGCCCTGGAAATGGGATTTTAGTGGGAGTAAGAACCCTTAGGGAGAATCATGAGATGGAGCCTGTCTTGGTAAAGCATTTAGAAACTCAGTTGGAACTTATAAGGAGGGATCTGCACTCAAAATATGCAGGAAAATTGGCAAAGAGAGCTCAGTATTTGTGCATCCAGGCATTTCTCTAAGTTTCCCTCACAAAGGATTAAAGCCAAAAGTGGAATTAAAAAGGAAAGTTTTCTTCTTTGCAACAAACATTGGGATTTTATTTATTTGGGTCTATCCCCACTCAAGTTTCTCAGATCCTTCCTCTCACACTCAGAAAAATCAAAACTTCTTACTGTGTCCTGCATGATCCCCAGTAATCTGGTCGCTGCCTACCTCTCTTAGTGCATCACCTACAGTTCTGCCCACTTGCGCTGCCCCTCTGGCCTCATACAGCCCTTCACAGAAGTTTGCTTTTTTGTCAGAATGTGCATGTTCTTTACCCTAGGTATTTGCAGGGGCCATGCCTTCATACGTATTTCTGCCCCAAAGTGTTGCTTCTCAGAGAGTTCTTCCCTGACTCTACTATTTTAAATACTCTCTTATAATATTTGTCATCTATTGTTTGCCCCACCTACTAGAATGTGAGTTTCATTAAAGCAGGAAATACATATATCACATCTTGGCTTCTTTAACCATTCATCTATCAATGGACACTTGGGCTGCTTCCATATCTTGGCTATTGTAAAGAATACTGCAGTAAACATAGGGATGCACATGTCTTTTTGAATTAGTGTTTTTATTTTCTTTGGGTAAATACAGAGTAGTGGAATTACTGGATCATATGGCAATTCTATTTTTAACTTTTTGAGGAACCTCCATGCTGTTTTCCACACTGGCTGCACCAATTTACATTCCCACCAACAGAGCACAAGGGTTCCTTTTCTCCCCATCCTCACCAACACCTGTTGATTTTTGTCTTTTTTATTTTAGCCATTCTGACAGGTATGAGGTGAGAGCTCATTGTGATTTTGATTTGCATTTCCCTCATGATAAGTGATGTTGAGCATCTTTTCATGTGTCTGTTGGTCATCTGCATATCTTCTTTGGAAAAATGTCTACTCATGTTTTTTGCCCATTTTTTTCATTGGATTATTTGTGGGGTTTTTTTTGGTGTTAAGTTGTATCAGTTCTATGTTTTAGATATTAACCCCTTATTGTATGTATCAATTGCAAATATCTGTTCCCATTTGGTAAATTGCCTTTTTGTTTTGTTGATGATTTCCTTCACTGTGCAAAATTTTTATTTTGGTCTAGTCCCAATAGTTTAATGTTGCCTTTGTTTCCCTTGCCTCAGGAGATACACGTAGCAAAATGTTTCTATGACCAATGTCAAAGAAATTACTGCCTATGTTTCCTTCTAGGAGTTTTATGGTTCCAGGTCTTTAATCCATTTTGAGTTTATTTTTGTGTATGGTCTAAGAAAATGGTCCAATTTCATTCTTTTGCATGTGGCTGTCCAGTTTTCTCAACACCTTTTGTTGAAGAGACTATCTTTTCCCCTTGCATATTCTTGCCTCCTTTGTTGTAGATTAATTGACCATATAAGCATGGATTTATTTCTGGACTCTATTGTGTTCTACTGACCTATGTGTCTATTTTTGTGCTAATACCATACTGTTTTGATTACTACAGCTTTGTAACATATCTTGAAACCTGGGATTGTGATGCCTCCAGCTTTGTTCTTCTTTTTCAAGATTGCTTTGGATATTTGGGTCTTTTGTGGTTCCATACACATTTTAGGATTATTTGTTCTAGTTCTATGAAAAATGCTGTTGGTATTTTAATAAGGATTGCATTAGATCTGAAGATTGCTTTGGGTAGTATGGACATTTTAACAATATTGGTTCTTCCAATCCATGAGCATGGAATATCCTTCCATTTGGTTGGGTCATCTTCAATTTCTTTCATCAAAGCTTTATAGTTTTCAAAGTGTAGGTCTTGGTTAACCTCTTCGTTAAATTTCTTTCTAGGTGTTTTATTCTTTTTGGTGCAATTGTAAATGAGATTGCTTTCTTAATTTCTCTTTCTGCTACTTCATTTTTAGTGTATAGAAATGCAATAGATTTCTGTATATTTTTATATCCTGTGACTTAACTGAATTTTTTTTTCAGTTCTAGTAGTTTTTTGGTGGAGTCTTTGAACTTTTCTATAAATAGTATCATGTCATCTGCAAATAGTGACAGTTTAACTTCTTCCTTACTAATTTGGATACCTTTATCCACCCCCCTTTTTTTTGCCTGACTGCTGCAGCTAGGACTTCCAGTACTATTTTGAATAAAAGTGAGAGTGGACATCCTTGTCTTGTTCCTGATCTTAGAAGAAAGGCTCTCAGTTTTTTTCATTGATTATAATGTTAGCTATGGGTTTTTTTTAAAAAAATACAACCTTTATTATGTTGAGGTATGTTCCCTCTAACCCCATTTTTTTGAGAGTTTTTATCTTGAATGGATGTTGAATCTTGTCAAATGCATTTTCTGCATCTATTGAAATGATCATAGGGTTTTTATCCTTTCTATTGTTGATGTGATGCATCACGTTGATTGATTGGTGAATATTGAACCACCCTTGCATCCTGAGAATATACCCTACTTGATTGTGCTAAATAATTTTTAAAAATATATTGTTTTTACTTTGCTAATATTTTGTTGAGGATTTTTACATCTATGTTCATCAGAGATATTGGGCTATAGTTTTCTTTTTTTGTAGTGTCTTTATCTGGCTTTGGTGTCCATGGCAATCCTGGATTCAGAATAAATTTTGGAGCTTTTATTCCTCTTCTGTTTTTTGGAATAATTTGAGAAGAATAGATATTAACTCTTCTTTAAATATTTGGTAGTTTCAGGGACGCTTGAGTGGCTCAGTTGGTTAAGCATCTGCCTTCAGCTCAGGTTGTGATCTCAGGGTCCTGGGATCAAGTCCCACATGGGGCTCCCTGCTCAGTGGGGAGCCTGCTTCTCCCTCTCCCCCTGTCCCCCAGCTTGAGCTCTCACTCTGTCTCTGTCAAATAAATAAATAAAATCTTAAAAAAAAAAATTTGGTAGTTTCACCTGTGAGTCCATCTGGTCCTGGACTTTTGTTTGTTGGGAGTTTGTTATTGTTGGGAGTTTTTGATTACTGATTCAGTTTCATTTGAACAAACTAATCAGTTTGTTCAAATTTTCTATTTCTTCCTGATTCAGTTTTGGAATGTCATATATCTCTAGGAATTTATCCATTACTTTTAGGTTGTCCCAATTTGTTGGCATATACTTGTTCATAATACTCTCTTATGATCCTTTGTATTTCTGTGGTATTGGTTGCTATTTCTTCTCTTTCATTTCTGATTTTATTTGATTCCCACCCCTCACACACACTTCATGAGTCTGGCTAAACGTTTATCAGTTTTCTTGATCTTTTTAAAGAACTAGCTCTTGGTTTTCTTGACCTCTTTGACTTTGTTTTTTTAGTCTCCATTTCATTTGTTTCTGCTCTAATCTTTATCATTTCCTTTCTTCTACTGGCTTTTGATTTTGTTTTTTCTTCTTTTTCTAGTTCCTCTGGGTGTAAGGTTAGGTTGTTTGAGATTTTTCTTGCTTCTTGAGGTAGGCCTGTATTGCTATAATCTTCCCTCTTCAAACATCTTTTGCTGCATCCAAAGATCTGGGACCATTGTCTTTTCCTTTTCATTTGTCTCATGTATTTTTTTAAAATATTTTATTTATTTGAGAGAGAGAATGTGAGAGTTGGGGGGAGGGGCAGAGGGAGAGAGAATCTCAAGCAGACTCCAGGCTGAATGCAGAGCCTGACACAGGGCTCAATCTCACGACCCCGAGATCATGACCTGAGCCAAAATCGAGAACTGGATGCTCAACTGAGTGAGTCATCCAGGTGCCCCTGTCTCCATGTATTTTTTGATTTCCTCTTTGATTTCTTGGTTGACCTATTCATTGTTTGGTACCATGTTACTTAGCCTCCATGTATATGTATTCTTTCCAGATTTTTTCCTGTGATTGATTTCTAGTTTAATACTGTTGTGGTTGGAAAATACACATGATATGATTTCAACCTTTTTGGATTTGTTGAGTTATAAGAAATTGGAAACATCCAAAATGTCTATTACAAAGGAATTGTTAATTATAATCATTTAGTACTATGAGCCCAAGAAAAAGGATGAGGTTAAACTCTACTGAAAGAAAAGGCTGTTTGTGATACATTGGTAAGGTAAAAAAACAAGTTACAGAATATAATGCATGTTATCAAACTATTATGTAATACAAACGGTAAAACATACAATAAAGGAATGTAATGTATTTATCATATATATGCTTATATATGCATTAGAAAATGACCAGAAGGTTGTGCATTAATAACCTGACCGCTGGGGAATGGGATTGTGGGAGGTAGGCTTATATTTTCTACTTTACATATTTCTCTTTTGAAGTTTTGTCATCACACTTTTAAAATAACACATTTTAAGCTTCACTTATACAGTTCTTAGTTTTATTTATTTTTTTAAAGATTTTATTTATTCATTTGTCAGAAAGAGAGCAAGCGAGAGAGAGTACAAGCAGGGGGAGTGGCAGGCAGAGGGAGAAGCAGACTCCCTGATGAGCAGGGAGCCCTATGTGGGGCTGGATCCCAGGGCCCTGGGATCATGATCCCCAGCTGAAGGCAGACAATCAACTGACAGAGCCATCCAGGTGTCCCTACAGTTCTTAGTTTTATTTTTTTTCTTTCTTTTTTTTTTTTTTTAAAGATTTTATTTATTTATTTGACAGAGAGAGAAAGCACAAGCAGGGGGAGTGGGAGAGGGAGAAGCAGGCTCCCCGCAGAGCAGGGAGCCTGATGCGGGACTTGATCCCAGGACCCTGGGATCATGACCTGAGCTGAAGGCAGTCGCTTAACCAACTGAGCCACCCAGGCACCCCAGTTCTTAGTTTTAAAGCAAGGAATTAAAATGTCATCATGGGGACGTGTCTCTCTCTGACAAATAAATAAATAAATAAAATCTTTAAAAAAATAAAAATAAAATGTCATCATGAATAAAAATTTTGCCAAAATATCTAGGAAAAAACAAATCTCAAAACAATAAAACTCTGCTCAGTGCCACACACAGAAAGAATTTAGTAAGTCATTTGATAAACCAACACTTCTACTGTCAAAGAAGCCAAAGTTGAGAGAACCCTGGGACCCTTAATACCTGCTAGTTCTAGCTATTACCATCCAGATCCTTGCTTCCTGAAGGAGATTCATTGAGACTGAGAGATTAGAAATCAAAGCTCTATTTTATAACCACAAGAGGTTATTTTTTTAAAAGCACAACATATTTATCATTTGTTTTTAAGAAATTTTTATTAATGATTTGTGTTTAATCATTCATTTTTAATAAAAACAGGCAGAGAGTTGATGGAAAAGCAGTCTATTATATATGAGAAAAACACAAAAACAAGATTACTCTTGATGTAGTGGGAATCAGATCTTTAAAGAGAACACTCTTTTATCTCTTAGATCTACTGTCTAATATTGGGTAGTCAGCCTAATTCTTTTTTCTGTGTTAGTTTTCATTTTTGAAGCTCAGAACTATCTAAACATCTCTGGTACCAATGATATGTGAAAGCATAAACTACAAATAAAGAGGGGTTTATCCTGGGGTTAAAATTTCAGATATTCTGAGATTCAAGGAGAGTCATGTTTTATAAGGTCATAGTATTTTAAGAGGTTATGAAAAGGGCAGAAAGTATAGCGTCCACTCTTGGTGGATATAAGAGCGATACAAAGGACAGAATCAAGCAACAAACTACAGAATACCGTTGCACTGTTTTGGGCTGCTGAAAAGGGAGAAGCCAGTGAAAGCTTCCAAATGTTGAATTTCATAGAAGTAACCTCTTTGTCCTTTGGAGCACTGCAGCCTGCTTAAACCTCGTCTCTAACTGCTAGCTCACATGGTGTACATGTTGACAAGGTCTTCAACCTTCCCTGTGTAAATAACTTCTCTTTGTATTTACTCTCCGGGAGGTGGCTTTGTTCCCATTGAAGCAGAAAGAAAAAAAAATAAAATATCTGAAGAAAAGAGGCCTTTTGAGTATGTTTATATAAGCACAGAAGTTTTTAAGGGGCATGGAATGAAATTGGATCTGACTGTTAAAGCTACATTAATATTCTTGAGATAGACAGGTAATTAGTCTTGTTCCTTTGCTGCTGATGTCAAACTAATGTTTTTTTTTATATTAACAGTATTGAAAAATGTGAAATTAAGCTTTGAAGCATTGATTCTAAACTTAGATTTACATCATTAAGGTGCAGACATCTCTGGCTGGAGCTCCATTATTCATTTCATTTTGGTTTTGTGGCCAATCACTGCTTCAAATTGAATGTTCTGTAAGTGATTTATAGCTGCCAAGGCACGTTCAGGAAGAAATCTGTATTAAAAAAAGATAAAAAATTCTCAATGAAAAATTTTTGACACGAGAGTTCTTTTTTGTTGTCCTTTAAAATACGGAGAGTTATCTGGTTTGCATTTAATCTTCCTGTGTTCCTCCTTTCTTCCTTCACATCTACCCCTCTCTCGTGTGTGTGTGTGTGTGTGTGTGTGTATCTTTTAATACTTATAGTTCAAATACTGTGGACATATAAAGAAAACACTGATATAAACCATTCTTCAAACCTTCTCATATTAGTGAAATCTTATAGGAGATTTCATATGATAAAGATCTGAAACTGAAGGTCTGGACTTATTGCTGAAACTGTCAATGAATCCTGATAGGAAGCATTCACAGAAAGACACCACCAGAATATCTATTATACACCTTATAATACACCTATTATATACCTTGTAAGCCCCATGCAGGGTGTAGAGATTACTTAAAAATAAAAAAAAATCTTTTAAAAAATGCTAAGGAGATAGGATTATTTACCCAGAGGACACAATCTCAGCTTTCTTCTGAGGGACAGTTTATGATAGATTAAAATTGTATCAATGAGAAGACAGACAAAAGTACTCAAAAAACAGCCACGGCCTGAGCAGCTTACTGTTGAGCTGAGAGACTAAGAGGAGAGGAGAGGCTGTCTTGGAACAATGGATGAGAAATATCAGCCTTCTCTAACTAAGGGCTATAACTGTGAGGAGGATTCGTGTGGGCTGGAATAGTGAAGGAGAACTTCAAAAGTGTTCAAGGACAGGTAAGATTTGAGTAGGCAGATGAAAGGAAGAGCGTATGTGTGAATGTAAGAAGGCAGATGTAACACATTCTGCAAAGAAAATCATATTGAAAACCACTTTGGTGTTGTTGACTAATGCAAGATTTACATCCTTGCCTCAGGTCGGGTAGAAAATGGATGAATAAGCAAAGGGGCAGGGAGAAAGACAAGTATAAGAGAACCTGTATGGGCTTTTTAACTATCCTTACAAAGAAACCTCCATACTAGTAACTGCATCTGCTCACAAAATTGTCTATCTCTGTAAAAGGAATTATATGTGAAGAAGATTAACAGTAAGTGCCTATTGTTGAGTAACAAACCATCATGACAGCTCCACAATAATACCAAATATTTTGAGACTCTTGTTTATTGTACAGAGATACCTATTCTCTAACTCTGACGCTTAGTATCTTGTTCATAAGCAAATATGCTATGATTTTTATTTTTTCAATATTAATACGACGTGTTTTGAGCCCTAATTGAGGAGGAATCCCATGAAACTCCTTTCCTACAGTTGCTTAGCAGTAAGACATTTAGTCAACTCTTGAGATGATGTTGCCATGAGGTCGAGGTTATGCTAACTTAAGTTAGTCTACTGAAGCTAAAATGGAAGACTGAAATTGATGCAGTGATGCAGCTTGTCCCCTGTTCTTGAATTGTTCTATTCCAGGGTAGCACAGTTTATGTGGATTGGTTTCAAAATGACCCAAGGTCTTGTGAAGTTATTATAGTTATCTTCTCATTGATACAATTTTAATCTATCATAAACTGTCCCTCAGAAGAAAGCTGAGATTATGTCCTCTGGGTAAATAATCCTATCTCCTTAGCATTTTTTAAAAGATTTTTTTAAATTTTTAAGTAATCTCTACACCCTGCATGGGGCTTGAATTCACAACCTCGAGATCAAGAGTTGCATGCTCTACAGACTGAGCCAGCCAGATGCTCTTTTTCCTGGAATTCAATGTAAGTTCTGCTTCCTAAATCTTTAATATCTGACTTCTGTGCTTTTTTAATGGCAGGGGCCTTACTTGCATTATCTTATTTTTATGGTAAGCTTAGAAAGGAGGTATTAGCACCACCTCCATTTTATATATGGAAAATCTGAGGCCACAGAGGTTCAATAACTCATCCATGGTCAAAGAACTACTAAGTGGTAAAGTGGTTTTTCATCTTAGGTGGAGCCTTCATTCTTAATCACTTTATCATATTGTGTTTCTTTAAAAACAATCTTTGCTTCAGTTAGAACAGCCTCCAGCAGAGATGATATGGAAATCATAGAGGTGGCAGAGAATATCATATAAGTACTGAAAAACAAAAAACTATCAACCTAGAGTTCTATATTCAGTGAACATATCTTTCAAAGCTTAGGGCAAAATAAAGAATTTGTTAAACATACACGCGGCGAAAGAATTCACAACCAGCAGAACTTCTCTGAGAAAATGTTAAAGGATACTCTTCAGGCAGAGGGAAAATGATACCAGACAGAAGTCTGGATCTACACAAATGAATAAAAAGCACCAGAAATGTTAACCACATGCATAAGCACTTAAGAATTTACCTCGTTATTTAAAGATCTTTAAAAAAGTATTCGCTGTTTAAGCAAACAAACAAAAACTGTAATGTGCGTTTTTTTTTTAACATATGTAGAAGTAAAATGTATGACAATCATAGCGTAAGTCAGAGGGGAGAGATAGAAGTTTATCATTGTAAGGTTCTTAGACTATACATGAAGTGGTATAATATCATTTGAAGGCTGACTATGATAAGTTAAAGACACATACTATGAATCCTAAAGCAATAACTAAAGTAACAAAACAAAGAATTATAGCTAGTAATCCAAAAAAGGAAATAAAATGGAAACATGAAAATATTCAATTAAACCAAAAGGAGGCAGAAAAAAGGAACCAAAAATAAATGGAATAAATAGAAAACAAATAGCAAGCTTTAAACTTAGCTTTAAATTTAACTATGTCAACAATCATATTAAATGTAAAGAGCCTAGGGGTGCCTGGGTGGCTCAGATGATTAAGCATCTGCCTTCGGCTCAGGTCATGATCCCAGGGTCCTGGGATCGAGTCCCACATTGGACTCCCTGTTCAGTGCAGAGCCTGCTTCTCCCTCTCCCTCTGCCATTCCCTCTGCTTGTGCTCTCTGGCTCTATCTCTCTGTCAAATAAATAAATAAATAAAATCTAAATAAATAAATAAATAAATGTAAAGAGTCTAAAAACCCCCAATTAAAAGGGGTTTTATAAAATTGGATTTAAAAAAAAAAGAACAAGCTATATACTACCTACAAAAACACATTTCAAATATAAGGAAACAGGTTCAGAGTAAAAGAACAGAATAGGATATACTAAGATAACATTAATCTAAAGAAGCTGAAGTGGCTATATTAATATCAGTATATTTTACAGTGAAGTATGTTTCCAGGGATAAACAAGGTTATTTCCAACACGACAGAGTAGTTAATTCATCTAGAGGACACAATAATCCTAATTGCTATGCACATAATAACAGGGCTTCAAAATATGTGAAGCAAAAATGGAAAGAAAAGTAAAGAAAATAGACAAATTCACAATTATAGCTAGAGATTTTGAGACTCCTTTCAATAACTGATAAAACAAATAGTCAGAAAATCAGTAAAAACACAGAAGATTTGAACAACACTATCAACCAATTTGACCTAAGCTGACATTTACAGAACACTCAACAATACAGAATACTCTTCTCATTCTTTTTGGGTGCATATGGAACACTTTATCAAGATAAACATATTCCAAGCTTAAACATGTCTCAATAAATTTAAAATATTAAAGTCATACGAAGTAATTAAATTAGAAAACAGAAAAATCTCCAGAAAATCTCCAAAAAGCTAGAAATTAAAAAATGCATTTCTAAGTAACCCAGGTTACAAAAGGGAAATTAGGAAGTATTTTGAACAGAATAGAAATGAAAACATAACATGTTAGAATTTGAGAGACAGAACTGAAAACAGTACACAGGGAAATTTTACAGTATTAAGTGCCTATGCTAGAAAAAAAAATCAATGGACTCAGTTTCCACATTAACAAACTAGAAAAAGAAGGGAAAATTAAATGAAAAATAGTCAGAATAAAAGAAATAATAAAGATCAGAAAAGAAATTAGTGAAGTAGAACACATGAAAAATAAAAAAAATACATAAAAAATAAAATAAACCAAATGCTAGTTCTTTGGAAAAAAATCAATCAACTGATAAACCTCTAGATAGACTGAAGAGAGTAAAAAATCAAAAAATACAAATTGCCACTACCAGGAATGAGATATCCTAAAGATATTACAAGTACAATAAGGGAAGATTATGAATAAATTTATGCCAATAAATTTGACAATTTAGATGAAATGGACACATTCCCTGAAGGACACACATTACCAAGAACAAATAAGTAGCCTGAATAGCCCTATAGGTTTTAAAGAAACTAGATTTTTAGTTAAAGCTTGTCTATAAAGAAAACAACAGGCCCAGATGGCTTCACTGGTGAATTCTACCAAATGTTTAAAGAAAAAATGCCAATCCCACACAAGCTCTTCTGGAAAAGAGGAGGGCATACTTTCCAACTTATTCTATGAAAATCAGACAAAGACATTACAATGCAGGGGTAGCTTATTCTTTAAAATTAATCAGTATAGTGGTGCCTGGGTGGCTCAGTCATTAAGTGTCTGCCTTCAGCTCAGGTCATAACCCAGGGTCCTGGGATCAAGCCCCACATCGGGCTCCCTGCTCGGCAGGAAGCCTGCTTCTCCCTCAACCACTCCCCCTGCTTGTGTTCCCTCTCTCGCTATAGCTCTCTCTGTCAAATAAATACATAAAATCTTAAAAAAATAAATAAAATTAATCAAATCAATCAGTATAATACATCATATCAACAAATGGAAGTGAAAATGGAAAAAAAATATGATTTTCTTAACACAGTTAGTAAAAGCATTTGATAAATCTCTCATCAAAATAGTAATAGAAGGGAACTTCCTCAACATGATAAAAAGCATCTATGAAAAAACATCTACAGCTAACATTATACTTAATTGTGAAATATTTAATACTCTTCTCTTAAGCTTAAGAGGAATACTTGGATGTATGCTTTCACCAATCCTATCTACATTGCATGGAAAGTTCTAGCCAGTGCAATAAGGTAAGAAAAAAAAACCAAAACCATACAGATTGGAAAAGAAGAAGTAAAAGTGTCTTTATTTGCAGACAATATGATCATCTGAAATAATCTATAAAAAAATCTGTTAGAATCTACAAAAAATACTAGAAATGAATTTAGCAAGGGTGCTAAATACAAGATCAAAATGCAAAAATCAAACACATACTAGTAACAAACAATGGGAAATAGAAAACATTTTCTGAATGCCATTTGCAACAGCATCAAAACCATGAAATACTTTGGGATACATTTGATAAAAGGTGTGTAAGACTGTATGCTGAAAACTATAAAATGTTGTGTAGAGATATTAAAGAAGAGAAAAAAAAGGAAAGGTATTTTATGTTCTTTGTTTTCTTGGGTTGGAAGACTCAATGTTGTTAATGTCAATTCTCCCCCAGGTGATCCATAGATTCAATGCAATTTCCATCAAAATTCCAGCAGGCTTTTAAATAGACCCTTTATTTTTAATTACATTGTGTTCTCTTTAAACTGTCTTTCCTTCAGTTGGAATGGTCTCTAGCAAAGATTAAACTGAGATGGTAGATGTGGTAGAGAAAATGAATCATTCTTTTTTTTATAGACTGAAAAACACAGTAACAGAGAAAATGTAACTGTTCTCCCCAGGCACGGGGCGGGCGGAGGGGGGGTTCCACAGCAACTTTCACAGCTGAAAGACTCTTCATTATAATGATAGCTCTACTGGTGTTTTAGCATTTTAGATGTTTTGTGCTGTACTTACTTGTCTAGTATTATATAGATATTGAAATATGATGGAACAAAAATCATCTTCTTATTGGTAAGTATTCCATCTATCAAGCTTCTTGCAACTGCATCTGTCTCCAAAAGAGGCCATAGTCTGTGATTAAGAAGAAAAAAGTTTGGTTCTTATTGTTGTTGGTGTTTTAATTATCAAAGGCAGGAAAATTACCTTATCCTGTCACCAAATTAGGATTTAAAAGGTTCCAGGATTCACTGAACAAATGTCACCTGCTCCCACCCACCCCACACATTCCATGGGGATGTTTTGTTATCACAATCTTAAACTTTCACATCCAGTGGGCATGTTTTATGGTTCACTCAGTTAAAATATCAAAAGGGTGAAGGGGTGCCTGGCTGGCTCAGTTGGTTAAGCATCTGACTCTTGATTTCTGCTCAGGTCATGATCTCAGGGTCCTGGGATGGAGCCCCAAGACAGGTTCCATGGGGAGCCTATTTGAGGATTCTCTCTCTCCCTCTGCCCTCCTCCTGTTCGTGCTTTCTCTCTAAAATAAATAAATAAATAAATCTTTAAAAAATATATCAGGGCGCCTGGGTAGCTCAGTCATTAAGCATCTGCCTTTGGCTCAGGTCATGATCCCAGGGTTCTGGGATCGAGCCCCGCATCGGGCTCCCGGCTCGGCGGGAAGCCTGCTTCTCCCTCTCCCACTCCCCCTGCTTGTGTTCCCTCTCTCGCTGTGTCTCTCTCTGTCAAATAAATAAATAAAATCTTTAAATAAAGTTAAAAAAAATAAAAAATATATCAAAAGGGTGGAGAGGAATTGGAGATATAGGTGAAGAGGCTCCAGGCAAGAAGAGTAGCAGGTGGGATTATTCATGGACAGAAAGGGAACATCTGACATCTTTCGTCAGGGCTTGTGGGATACAAAGCTATTGCCAAGCATACTTTCTTTCTTCTGGAGTTATCCCATAAAGCTGGATTGTTGTTGTTGTTGTTTTTGAAGATTTTATTCATTTGTCAGAGAGAGAGAGCAAGCATGCACAAGCAGGGGGAGCAGCAGGCTGAGCAGGCAGAGGGAGAAGTAGGCTCCCTGCTGAGCAGGAAGCCCGACTCGGGGCTTGATCCCAGGACCCTGGGATCATGACCTGAACTGAAGGCAGATGCTTAACGACTGAGCCACCCAGGTGTCCCAACGCTGGATTGTTTTGAAGGCATTTAATTCTTGAGGTCCATCTCTGAATTGCCTATGCTACAATTTAATGAGAGTTCAAGATATGCACAGGGAGTATTGCATTCCAGAGGCGTGACCTTGCATATACCGAAGACTGTGTATGTGAGTTCTTGAGAAGCATTTATAACCACAGGCTCAGTGTAGAATTACCACTAGTGCAAGATGATGAGAAGAAATTAAAATGTAAATAGACTGAAAATGTTACATCAAAACTAAGAAGTCTGGGCACGGGTCGAATGGAAAAAGGTTGCATAGAAGAGTTAAGTTATAACTTCCTTCCCTGACGTGTTCTGTGATTTACTACAGATTATTTTGTGATTTAGGTTTTCATGGCATTGAGTAGCAAACCAGCAGAGAGTAATATAAATCAATACCTTTCTAAATTATTGGGTTCTGCCTTTTCCCTCCCTGATTTTTCCTACCTGGTTTCTTCAACCCAGTATCTGAGCCAAGCCTAACATTAGTATATGAATATTTTAGCCTTTGCCAATGGGATTCAGAATCCAGCAGTCTGGGTCCATCTTCAGCTTTGCCTGTCAGCCCCTAGAGTCACCCCCAGGCATCCACATTACCTGGGATCACACTAGACTTACTCTTCTCATCTCTTGTGTCTTCCCCACCCAGTGGACCTGGTACGCTTGGCCCATACTAAGTCTGAATGCTTACCAAGAAGGTTTTATTAGGCCCAATTTGCTGTTTCAGAAAACTGAGTCCAGAGTCCCAGTCATACCACAGTATTTACTTAAATATTGTGTACTTGTTAAGTGCCTATGATCTAGCACTATTAAAAACTCCACTGCCAGGAAGTGACCACAGCTCCAGAGACCACACTAATTTAGAGTTCAGAGTCAGTAGCTTCAAATGAGGCTAAGTTTAAAGGAGAATTTGTTAGCTCTTTTGAATGAATATATTTGGACTAATTCCCCTTTAGTAATAAACTGGCTTCAGATGAGCAAGCTTAGTGTATTTTGTTAACCTGCAGCAGAATATATACCAGAATCGAGGCAAATTTGTGAAGGTGTCTGAATTTTAGGGCCCATCTCCTCACCTCTCTGCTTTTTTTCCTCTCCTTTCAGGACCAATTTCTCCTCTCTTATGGTTTCTACTTTTTTTTTAATTCTTTTTTTTTTAAAGATTTTATTTATTTATTTGTGTGAGAGAGAATGAGAGAGAGCACATGAGAGGGGGGAGGGTCAGAGGGAGAAGCAGACTCCCTGCCGAGCAGGGAGCCCGATGTGGGACTCGATCCAGGGACTCCAGGATCATGACCTGAGCCGAAGGCAGTCGCTTAACCAACTGAGCCACCCCGGAGCCCCTCTCTTATGGTTTCAAATCCTCCCTTACCAGAGACAAAGTTCTCATAGAAATTCATCTTGATTAAAGGGTTAGGGGCTCAACTTATTGCTGCTCCTAAAAGCATCTACATATTTACGGAGGACAAGGAGGTAACGGTGATCAAATGCTGGGATTATATTTAATACATCAATGTTTTCCAAACCTGTCTCCAGACTTACCTGGCAGGTATGCTTGCAAAGCAAAGCAAAGCAAAACAAAACATCTCATTCTTGGAGCTCATCTCAGTCTAATCTCTAAGGAAGACCCATAGAGTGTTTATTTTCTATGGAAGCACAGGTGATGATTCTTAGGACCAGACAAGTTTGAAAAATGTTGGAGTACTTCCTGCTAGCACCGTGGAAGATGGAAAAGGGGCATATATTTGTACCTTTCCATACTCTGAGGAGGATGAACCATGAATGGGCGAGGGGGATGTTATGTAACATTCATTTTTGGGGTGGGGTTTCTAAGAGAGGACACTCTTGACATCCCTGAGCACACCTCTCCAGCCTGTCCCACCCCCTCTCATTCCCTCTTGGCACCCGAGTGTGTTGAACCTTTCACCTGGACAAAAATAAACACCCAATTGCCTAACTCGTTGGCAGTTGGTCACTCCTGCCAGTCATCAGTGCATTTTCCCCCTTTATTCGTCTAATTTCAAAGTGAAAATTTAAAGGCAGTACAACATTAAGACGAAACATTTTTCCTTTTTCATTCTTTTTCCTATTTTCTCAGTTGATCCACCTAAAAATTTCTTGTACAGATTTCATATCAATTTCTCATGCCATATTTTCATCCTAACTTGACTTTGACCTCACCTTGTGCTTGGGTTTTTGGTGAACCCAGTATTCACAAAAACTGGGCAGAGACACGAAGTTTTGATTCCAGTTTTCCCCAAGGTTTCAAGTTCTAATGTCAGAGCTCTGTGGAAGCCGACAGCAGCAAATTTGCTGGAACTGTAAGAGAATTACCCACCATCATTGCTAGATTTCTGTAAGAAGGCAATGCTGATTTGGTTTGAGAACAAGTAGAAGCCAATGTCCCAAATCTTCCACTTGGTCATCAATTTTCATTTACATTTTCTTACATGATTTTACAGAATTCTGAACGTTCCGATTTCTTACTTAGCAATGATAGCAATAGAATGAATCCTAGTAATATATTAACTGCCTTAACTGCTCGCTTTTCCACCCTAGTGTAAGGTTTTCCATTCAATCTTCAAACTGTTTTCTAATTAGTTTTAATTGCTATTTTTATTTTAAAAAATATGAAACAGGTAAAACATATGTAGAAAAACTATGTAATAGTATCTACACTGAAACTTCTGCGGGACTCTCCACATTTCTCCTCTCTTTCTTATTAAGTGAGTTCCTAGTTTCTCTCTTTATCCTGGAGGCTGCTTTGACTTCTTAATTTCATTGTCAAAATCTGGAGTAAAAAGACTTTAGGTGGTATGGGTGTGCCTTTAGCATATCACTTTATCTTCTTTGATTTTCTCACTTTTATTTTATTTATTTATTTATTTTTAAGATTTTTATTTATTTTATTTGAGACAGAGAGAATGAGAGACAGAGAGCATGAGAGGGAGGAGGGTCAGAGGGAGAAGCAGACTCCCTGCTGAGCAGGGAGCCCGATGCGGGACTCGATCCCGGGACTCCAGGATCATGACCTGAGCCGAAGGCAGTCGCTTAACCAACTGAGCCACCCAGGCGCCCTGATTTTCTCACTTTTAAATGCAGGTTATAAAATATAGGGCTGTTTTGAGAATTAAATTGTATAGCATATGCCTTATAACTTCATTACCTATAAGAATCTATGTAAATGTTCATTGTATTTTTGACCCAGGTGACAATAAAAACAGTAAAATTAAAGGCCAGCTGCTTTCTTAAGGGAGAAGCAAAAAAGGAAAAGTATTACATTGGGTTTCCACATTTCTAGACATTAAAACAATAGCAAATGTTTAATCTGTGACATTCCTACTTGTGTTTTAAGATGGTAGAGGCCGTTTGAAACAACCATGTGTGTGCAATGACCCCTAACTGACACTGAAATTTAACTATAGTGACTACATTCAGCGTCAGAAGTAATTTTGTCCATGACTCAGTTTAACCTTGAATATGATGTATAAGTACATAATAAATCTATTAATTACCCACACCCACACCTTTCCACTGATACTCATGTGTTGGCTGTTACAAAAAGAACTGGACCAAATGTTACCAAGTTAAATTTTCTATGAGGTTGATATGAAGCCGAAGTAAGCAAATGAGATGCCATTGAAGGAGTTTACAAGAAAAAGAGATTTTGCAAATAGTGTATCCTCAGGGCTCCCAACCTTTTCTCTTTGTGTCCTTGGTAGATCATGGAGTGTACTCTCTATATCTTTTAATCAGCTAGAGGCTTTCTCTCAATCTCTCTCTCTCAACACACACCATCTTTCATGGCACGAGCACAGTGGAAAATGTTTTGGGGCAGGGCTCACTCTGGTTAGCTAATCTTGGGTATGCAGGTGATGCACACGTTTATGTTCATTTGGACTTCTGTCTGTTTTACTTCTTAGTCTGTGGTTCCCTGTTTCTTTTATCAACATGTACTCATTCCAGGATACGATGGAAACATACTTGGCATTACATTTCATTGCTCTATAGAGGAGCTTTCAGAAATCTAAAAATATTTTAACAATTACAACCAGTTTCATTGTTTTAGGAGAAGTCATTTTGTAAAAGTTCATTCTAGACTACTATGTAAATTCTGTAAATAACCCTGCCACGAGGATTGGAATCTAAGGTCTAATAAACCCTTGAAAGAATATATAGTTATATCATTGCTGGAAAATAATACTTACCAATATGGAATAAGATAAGGAATCACTCCATGGCCACACACTGAAGCCACTGTGACAATGTGGCCATGATTTCTCTTCATCATGGACGGAAGAAGTGCTTTTGTGATCTTAAAGATCATTGCAGAAAGAAAAAAAAAAACGGCACAGGTGTTAGGTTTCTAAATTAGGTAGTTCTCTTTTTAAGAAAAAATAGCATTTGAGACTTCTAAGATGAAATGAAATATTCCATGATTACTTCCATATAAATGACAGAAATGAAAAAGATTGAAATGTATTTGTTTAAGGTGGCATTGAGGGCTGTGTACTAAGTATCACATGCTAAGAACTCATCTTAATATTTCCCCTTCCTTCCTGGGGCGCCTGGGTGGCTCGGTCAGTTCAGGGTCTGACTCTTGATTTTGGCTCAGGTCATGATCTCAGGGTCATGAGATTGAGCCCCACGTTGGGTTCCGCGCTTGGTGCAGAGTCTGCTTGCGATTCTTTCTCTCCCTCTCCCCCTGCTCATGTGCTCTTGTGCTCTCTCTCTCCCTCTCTCTAAATAAGTTACTTAATTTAAAAATCTTTTTTTTTTTTAAGGTTTTATTTATTTATTTGAGAGAGAGAGCATGAGCAGGGTGAGGGACAGAGGGAGAAGCAGACTCCCTGCTGAGCAGGGAGCCCAATGCGGGGCTCAATCCTGGGACCTTAGGATCATGACCTGAGCCAAAGGCAGACACTTAACCAACTGAGCCACACAGGTGCCCCAATAATTAAATCTTAAAAAAAAATTCCCCCATCTTCCCTTCAGAAGGAATCAAATATCTCCTTTATGGATATATCATCGCAATAATATCAAGGGAAAAATTCAGTGTTTTCAGAACCGAAAAGATCCCCTATGGTAATCTGGTATCATGTAATTTTTTTTTGGTTTGGGGCTTTCTCATTCTAATGAGAAGAATTGAAATCTTGTGTAACTATATCAAGTTAAGTAGAAAAAGCTGGGTTTTGTCCTGATCCACAATCATTATCCATCATGATTAGATTTAGTATCTCCCTATTTGTAGCATTGTGTATTATATATTGATGTTACAGGAAACAAAAAGTCATTCTTTATCTCCAAAAAGCTTTCACTGTTTTGAGAGAAATATCAATATTTTATGAGAATTTTATGAACACACCCTATGGACCCTATACAAATCCACAGAGCCAGAACTGCCAAACTAAGCCACTCCTAAATTTCTGACCCACAGAAACTCTGAAAGGAAAACAAACACTTATTGTTGCTTTCAGCCACTAAATTTTGATATAATTTGTTATGCAGCTATAGATAACCAACACATGAGGTCTCTATGTAGTTTGGTGGGCATAATAATCAATCCTCATTAGCATGTGTGAGTGGTTGGGGCAGGTGCGGGGGGACACATATCTTTTTCTTCTCTTCCAGAGTCCAGATTTGCTCTAGGTTCTATACCTAATATTGAGGCACTGGAAGATTAATCCATATAAATGCTTTCTACAGAGTCATATTTCAGTTTTCTGATAACCAATTATAAGAGGTCTGTAGAGCCATATATCTAAGTTCAGGCATGGACCTAGAGCTTATCTGAGTCCCATGCAGAAAAGTTCCTAACCCCGATATACATTCAAGTAGTGATTTATGTTGTCCTTTCAGTTCTAAAATTCCATGGTATGAGGTCACAAGTGAATGTATATTGTATATATTTCCTCTAAAGCCCTGAAAAGATGTACACTGATACCCTTAGCATAGCTCCACAAATATATTGAGCACTTGGTCCATCCAGGCCATGTTTTGTGTTAGATTCCTGGATAAGAGAGACCAACGAGCCTACATTCTGGTGAGTTGTGTCCTTTCAAACTCTGTGCCCTTCTGTCAGAGACTCCCCCACTCAAATTAATTTGGTGATTCTTGATTTAAGGCAAATATAAAGGTGTGAACTTAACTACAAACTTCATGTACCTTAGGGGGAGGTGTGAGATATGCACAAACCAGAAATGTTTCTCACACTCACCCAAAAGTGTCCTAGGATGTTGACCTCAAAAGTTTTGGTAATCTCATCATCCTTGGTACTAAGAAGGTCAGCTGGATATATTGTCCCAGCATTATTCACCAGGATGGTTACATCTCCCACTTCTTTCTTTACCTTTGAAATGGAAAAAAAACACATTCACTGGATGTGTTATAGAAACTCAAAGTTTTGGGGGAAAAAAAAAAGAAAGAAAAGAAACTCAAAGTTTTGGGGCTTATGTCACCCAGGGATTAGATTCTTTAATCCACTTGATGAGAGCTCTCAGAGTTCAGGCAGGAAAAAAACTTGTCTATAAAGTGAAATTAATATTTGTGTCGATTAATTGATATTATCAGTCCTGACCAAATATGTTCTTAGTGCTGAGTAATCTTCGTTCTACCACCTACTAGCCATGTGACCATGGACTGGCTAAGCCCTCTCAACCTCCGTTTGCTTATCTGGCAAATGAGGTCAATAGGGTTATTGTAGAGATCCAAGGATGCAGTCGTTTATCAGAGTGCTTGGTTCACTGTATTTGATATCTACTCTTTTAAAAACTGTTATAATAACTATTAACAATTCATTTTCTGTAGAAGACTAGATTAGCAGCAACATAAATAAAATCCCCTAGGGAAAAAAAATTACAGATAAAAAAGGAATTACTGCAAAAGTAATAGGACTAAATTGAAACTAGAAAGTGATCCTTTCTCCTGGGACTAAATCTCTTCTCTGTCACTCCGTACCACTGCTCAAACTTCTGATCAGAAAGAAATTGACCGATAATATGAAACAGTAAGAATAGGCAGAGTTGAGTGGATTCTATGCAAGGAAAAAATAAATGCCCTTCCTTCTTCATACAACTTCCTCAGTTCTAATCTAAATCAGGCAGCCAAAAAGAACCTTTACATTTTCTATGTCAATGGATACAAAATTATGTGAAGAAATTTGTATTCTGAAGTCTCACCTGCTTTACAGAGTTATAAATGTCTTCTCGGTTACCGCAGTCCACCACATACGCGTGCGCAGTGGCCCCCAGTTGCCTGCATTCGGCTGCCGTTTCCTCAACACCGCGCTGTAATTGGAAAAGACAAATGCAAAAGGAGGTAGGTCAGTTAGGGGACAAGAGTGGGAGAGAAAGAACTGGAGAAGGAGTTTCTTTAAAGATTAAAATTCATGTCCAAAATGCCCTCCTTGTTTGCACGAAGTTTCACGAGAGACGCTGCTTGCGTAACGGGCCAAGAGATTTTACCTGGCTTTTCTGCCAGTGAGGGCTCCTACCGGTCACGTGTTTTCACCTTGTTTGGCTTCATTCTCAACAGCCATTCTGAGTCAAAGCGGAAACAAACAAAAAGTCCTTCATGTTTCTCTAGCTTTTTATCTTGGGTGAGAGGGTTCTCCAGGAGGCAGTTTTTCTAAAGCAGGCTGCTCTCACAGCTAGAACATGCTTGAAAGATGTTGCTCTTTGTGGGGTCATGGAAATATTTGAGGACAAAGAAGAGAAAACTCAGTTTTTCATTTAACATATATTTGTTGAGCACCAACCATATAATAGGTAGTAAAGCAACTCTAAACGAGTGGTAATTTTAAACTCTTTGCCTCTGCCTGTCATAGGTTTCTCGATGATTCTAATTTAACCCTCTAGGAGGGAAGGTGAAAGAGGGATCCTTATTTGAGGAAGACTTTCATAGGGAGACAAACTACTCTTGGGGATATAATCTTGTGTGCAAGTGTTCTGGAGTGAAAATGGGGAAGGGCCACTGGATAGAGTCTTATCTATGTAACTATTTCGCAAGTATAATAATAACTATAGTAACTTTGTAACAACTCCAGGACATGGCGATGGAGAAACTTTTCAGCCTAAATTCAAAGACCTTTTTTCCTAAGGTAAAATTGTCCTGATGTTTCTTGACCTGCATTTCTGGAAAATGAGAATTCTTTTCAAGTTTTGACCTGTGTTAATTTTTTTTGACCTCTGTGGATTTATCTCAATAAAATTCCACTTTTTCCTCTCACAATTTACAGACTCTTCTCTGTGATAAAGAGGCAAGGACAGCTGCAAGCCCTTTTCTAACACTGGGATGTTAGTTGTGTGGCTGTTGCTTGGGACAATCCCTGAATGAGTGGCAGGGGGGTTCCCTTAGCCAGCACACCACCTCCCTTGTGTCCTCCATATCCCACTACCTCAGGCTAAGCCCCGGAGCAGAAGCCTGAAATCCCAAAGAATAGACACGAACAGAAATTAGGACATGTAGTCACAGAGTCAGTGTCCCCTCATAGCCTTTTGGGGCTTGCAGAAGAGTGTGGAGGGAGGACAGGAGCTCTTTCACCAATTTAGGCTTCACCTGGTAGCTTGCTCATTGTCAGATTACAAGACCCACCATGCATTCTTATAATTTTTTTTTTTTTAAGATTTTATTTACTTATTTGACAGAGAGAGAGAGTGAGACAGGAGAGAGGGAACACAAGCAGGTGGAGTGAGAGAAGGAGAAGCAGGCTCCCCGCTGAGCAGGGAGCCCGATGCGGGGCTCGATCCCAGGACTCTGGGATCATGACCTGAGCCGAAGGCAGACGCTTAACAACTGAGCCACCCAGGCGCCCCCCCACCATGCATTCTTTTGTCTCTCGATTCATGGTCAGTAGAGAGCATTAGTAACCAGAGCTTTCGTCAGAGGCTTTGAAGAATCAAAAATGTGTCAGTCTTATAACCGAGATACAGAACTGCAAAATGTAATGTCTTGTCTTTTTGTAAGCAAAATAGTTGCTTTAGCTTCAACTCCGGCTTGCATTGTTTACTCCACTTTTCAGTTTTCCTAAAGCAACAGTTTAGATTGAGTGAGGGCAAACCACTAGCATGATTCCTTAGGTAAGGCAAAAGAAGCCAGCCTTAACAAAAAGGGAGTTGGCACCTTCCACAGGTAAAGGAGATCTGAGCTACATTTGCAGCCTTAGAGTGAATCATTTAATACCTTTAATGTTTAACCATAAAATCCAAGGATTCAAAGAAATCCTGTGAAGTTAGGTGACTCATCCTTCAGGCATTATCTTAAATAAGTCATTTTTATTCCTTGTCACTGGAACTTTAAAAAATGTAGTAAGTATAATCCTCTCCCCAAAACACACATCTGGAAAGATCCAAAGGTTAGATTTTATCAAGTCTTTTTCATGGATCTATACTTATTTCTATCTTTTTGATGAATGCTTGAGAACAGCAGACAACAGTTGTCTCAATTGGTAAATTCTTGTCCTCTTCTAAAAAATGCTTTGGAATCTCTTCAAGGACCAAGCCGATGCCAAATCACTTTCATGTATATCAACTCATCTATTAAATGCCTGTGTCTGTTACGTGGAAATGTATCAACTTTTCCTTGTATAGTATTCTTTACTGTCTGGAAAGAACCAGAGAAGAACTACTTTTCTAAGTTCAGGTGACATTTCTTTTTAAAGATTTTACTTTTAAGTAATCTCTACACTCAATGTGGGGCTCGG
Source organism: Leptonychotes weddellii (assembly GCF_054177405.1). Taxonomy (NCBI): domain Eukaryota; kingdom Metazoa; phylum Chordata; class Mammalia; order Carnivora; family Phocidae; genus Leptonychotes; species Leptonychotes weddellii. The sequence continues at coordinate 114,390,345 of NC_138370.1, read as the reverse complement.
ATTTATAACCCCAAGATCAAGAGTCACATGGTCCACCAACTGAGCCAGCCAGGTGCCCCCAAATGACGTTTTTGAAGGCTTTAAGAAATAGGGGCCAACTGGATGTGATAGCAAAGAACATCAGAGAGTAGTAATATAATGGCAATTAAGATCTCACTGTGATTTGTGGAAAACCTGATTCCTAAAACTTTACAGTTTTTCCAATCTTAAAATCCTGTAACATTTTTCTGTGTATATTTTCATGGCCTTACCAGAATTCACAAGTTTAGGGGAAATGATACAAAATTTCAGTTATTTCAGTTTTGAGTAGCTAATATAGTGTTTACAAATAACAGTACAAGAAAAATATGAATGCTCAAGAGAAAGCCTGACCCACTGCTTGTGGGTTTTATTTAAGACGACTAATGTTTACTATGGCCAGGCATTGTTCTAAGCACTTAAAATATTCACTTGTTTAATCCTCTTGCCCAGGAGTCCACAAACTATTCTGTAAATTGCCAGAGAGTAAATATTTTAGGATTGTGTGGATATGAGGGGAGGCACTAAGAAGTTCTGTCTTATGTTCTTTTTGGTTTTTTATCTGGTTTTGCTTTGACATGCTTTTAACAATATAAAAAACATTCCTCGCTCAACACCCTGCCCAAGGACCAGGTTTGGCCCCGTAGCTGTAGTTTGCTGACCCCTGTTCTTGCCCATTCTGTGAGGTATTATTTCCATTTCAAAGATAAGGAAACAGTGGGCGCCTGGGTAGCTCTGTCGGTTAAGCACCTGCCTTTGGCTCAGGTCATGGTCCCAGGGTCCTGGGATCGAGTCCTGCACTGAGCTCCTTGCTCAGCGCGGAGCCTGCTTCTCCCTCTCCCCACCCTTCCCCCCCACTTAGTGCTCTCTCTTGCTATCTCTCTCTCTCTAATAAATAAATAAAATATTTTTTCAAAAAGATAAGGAAACGGGAAGCTTGGAAGTAGCCTGGCTCCGAGTCTGTGTTCTCAACCTGCATATGATGGCATAAAAAAAAAAATCACTGCTTAGTTCTCAGTTATGTTCCCTTTGTCAAACCATCCCAATGCATATGTAAAATATGGCACTGGAGAGTTTATGAAACATTGAAAAAGAAAAATACAAAGGTAAGCAGCTGCTAAGTCAAATAATTTTTACAACATGTCTTACTTGTGACTTTAAAAGATGGGCAAGTGAATGCATTACCTTATTAATATCCCACAGAACCAGTCGGCTCTTCCGTTTTGCAAATTCATAGGCAGTCCACCTGCCTATTCCATGCCCGGCTCCTGTAATGAGAACAACCTCCCCAGCCACAGATTTTCTCCTTCGGGGAAAGAAAGCCTTCACCAGTGCCTCCAAGTAGGAGTAGATGATGGTGAACAGAAGCAGGAGGAGACCCAAGATGATATTCATGGCTCTGCTCTGTATTCTTCTCTGGCTCAGTCCTTGTCTAATGCCAGCCACCCTCTGCACAGAGATCCCGGAAAGAGCTGCGCTCCAAGTGTGGATGGGACTGGCAGAAGCCAGATTTGCCGCAGGCTTTGTCCACGTGTTCTAGTAGGTTGGAAACACCTGAGTTTGGAAGTGATGCAATTGCTACCCAAAGCTTGGCACAGGGACAATGGAATCCTGGAGAAAGTGCTCTGTGGACTTCCTTACCGAGAAGCAGTTCTGTGCTGTGTTGCACAGTGAAGTTTCACCTCTAGAAATAATTCTAAAGAGAGTGCATCAGCTTTTGGTAGTCTCTTGGTATCTCCCTGTAAACCATTGTGTGTGTGTGTGTGTGTGTGTGTGTGTGTGTGTTTAATCGAAGGAAAAGGAGAAAGAGATATTATCTTCAGGAGACTTAAAGTATGGACCAACCAACCTTAGTGTGATTCATTTATTCATGAAAGCTCAGCATCAGTATTTCAGTGAACTAATTATTTTACAGGAGATGCCCATTTCCCTGAAAACCTCATAAGTTTGGAGGAGATTCGAGGTTATATAAAGCAATCAATTCCCTCTGTGATACTATGGGAATGAGCATTAGATCAGGAGCCAAGTCTCCACTTAAAAGTGATGCGATTTCCACTTGATCTTAGCCAAAGGGCTAATAAAAGTGGTGCGACTTCCAACACCTCCAAAGTAGAAACAACTCAAGTGTCCATGAAGAGATGAATGGATACACAAAATGTAATATATACATACAAGGCCATATTATTCCTTTTTTTAAATGAATGCAATTCTGATACATGCTACAACATGCATGAACCGTACAAACATTATGCTAGGTGAAATTAGGGCCACAAAAGGACAAATATTGCATGACTCCACTTAAATGACCTAAATTAATCAAATACACAGGGACAGAGTATATTTTTCTGTGTATATTTTCATGGCCTTACCAGAATTCACAAGTTTAGGGGAAATGATACAAAATTTCAGTTATTTCAGTTTTGAGTAGCTAATATAGTGTTTACAAATAACAGTACAAGAAAAATATGCTCAAGAGAAACCTTGGTTATCAGGAAATACCACTCTTTGGAGACCATGAAATGATAAAGTTATAGGATTTATGTACATTACTATAACCCACTGTTTGTTTAATCTAGCTATAGTAATCTGCCAAGTACAAGTTGAGGAATATAATCTCTTCAAATAAATACTTTTCCCCTCCTTTCTGGAGAGTTCATTAGTACATCGTCAAATGTTCTGTGTACTGCCAAACTGATAAAGCAGTGTTAGGTAGTCTTAAATATCTTGTAAACTTCTTGAGGCTCCTAAACCTAGGTTTGTTTGTTTTTTTAAGATTTTATTTATCTATTTGAGAGAGAGAGAGTGCACAAGCAGGGGTGAGGGGCAGAGGGACAGAGAAAAGCAAGCTCCCCACTGAGCAGGGAGCCCGATGTGGGGCTCAATCCCAGGACCCTGGGATCATGACCTGAGCCGAAGGCAGATGCTTAACTTACTGAGCCACCCAGGTGCCCCGAAACCTAGTTTTTATCCAAACAATCCCCAAGTTCACATCTTATAGAGGTCTCAGCATATTTTTGGTTTATGAAACCCCTTGCTTCATCTCTGCATATCAATCCAACTTCTTTCCTTATAGTAGCAAAGAGAGGGTCTTGATCTACTTCTCAATATTTCTTTCCTCGTTCCTCTAGTTATTCTTTCCCTATTAATTCTAACTTCTTCCTGCCTACAGAACCTGTCTCTTTTGCTTTCAACTCCTGTTCTCTACCATTGTAAAAATATTCTGTGAAATATTTTTCCACCCCACGCCTGTTTGCTATCCCATCTTTCATATCTTACTGTCAAAGTATTATACAGTGATTACCTCTGTTTTCTGGCTACCCATTTCCTTGGGGGAATAGAAATCTCTTGCCCTTTTACTCTTCACCTGGTGCAAAGTGCAACGATGATCCTAAATATAAGGAGCTATGTGAGCATCACTAGATCTGAAGATGGGGGTGGGGTGGGGAAGGTGAGCCATAAATGGGACCTAAAGGGCGAGCAGGGGTTGGCCACAAGGTGAAGAATGTTCTAGATATAGGAAACCATGTGTAGAGGCACTGGGAGGTGAGAGATCATGACTTCAAGGACTAGGAAGGTCCATCTTGGATTCCAGAGTGTGGAGCAGAGAGAAGGCAGAGAACTTATCAGAAGCTCAGTCACTCAGAGTCTCAGCATCAAGGAGGGCTTGTGAAAGGTTTTGAGCAGGGGATTGCTATCATCAGATTTAGAAATGCTGTAGGATGGAGAATGCATTGGAAGAAGGGGAAGAATAGATGGAGGGAGACCAGTTGGATGGCTGCTCAGTAACCCAGGCCAGAAATGGTGGTGGCCTGAATGAACATGTTGGCAAAGAGATATTTGGGAGAGGGAATAATAGAATAAATGGGCATTCATTTAACAAATACATATCAAACCCTTTGTTTGTCTTAGGGACTATTCCAGGCATTGGGGATACAGCATTGAACAAAATATATAAAAACAAATCACTTCCCTTAAGAAGCTTTGCTCTAGGGGCAATGTAGACAATAAGGAAGATAAATAAGCAAAATATATAGTATGCTTCACAATAGTAAGGATTAGGAGAAAAATAGAGGACAGAGGGAGAAGTGGAATCTTATAGGGCATGGCTGTGTAGGAAGGTTTGCCATTTTAGATATGGAGTGAGAAGTTCTGAAAAGACCTAAGGAAAAAGACTTAAAGGGAAGATAGAGGTAGCCATGTGGCTGTCTGTAGAAGAGCATTCTGGAGAGGAAACAGTAAGGTACAAAAGTCTTCAGATAGGAACATGTCTGGTGGGTTGAGGATCATCAAGGGGACTGGTATGGCTGGAGTGAATTGAAAAGATTGTGAAGGTAGTGTGAGAGTTTTACAGGTCAACATGGCTAAGCTATAGTTTTCAACTTTTCAAACACTAATCTAGGTATTGCTGTGAAGGTATTTTGTAGTTAACATCTATAATGAATAGTCTTTAAATAAGACAAAATTAGGGGCGCCTGGGTGGCTCAGTCATTAAGCATCTGCCTTTGGCTCAGGTCATGATCCCAGGGTTCTGGGATTGAGCCCCACATCGAGCTCCCTGCTCTGCGGGAGGCCTGCTTCTCCTTCTCCCACTTCCCCTGCTTGTGTTACCCTCTCTCGCTGTGTCTCTCTCTGTCAAATAAATAAATAAAATCTTAAAAAAAAAATAAGACAAAATTATTCTTAATGCTATGGATGGGCCTTATCCAATCAGTTAGAAGGCCTTGAAAACAAAACTGAGCTTTCTCTGTGCTATAGACTGAATGTTTGTGTCCCCCCTCCACAAAGTTCCTATGTTAAAACCTAATCCTCAAAGTAATGGTATGCGGAAGTGGGGCCTCTGGAAGATGATGAGTTCATGAGGATGGGGCCCTCATGAATGGGATTAGTATTCTTGTAAAAGAGATACCAGAGAGCTCCCTTGCCCCTTCTGCCATGTGAAGACACAGCAAGAAGACAGGCTGGTTGGCCGTGAACCAGAAGGCAGGCTTTCACCAGACACTAAATCCTGGTGGCTTGATTTTGGAGTTCCCAGTCTCTAGAACTGGGAGGAAAAATTTCGGTTGCTTATAATCCACTGGCCTTTGGTATTGTGCTGTAACAGCCTGAACTAAGACACTGTGAGTCAGCAGAAATTCTGCCTCAAGACTGTAGCATCAACCTCTGCCCAAGAGTTTCCAGCCTGCCAGCCTCCCCTACAGATTTCAGAGTTGCTACCCTCCCACAATAATGTGAGCCAGTTCCTCAATTCCTTGAAACATTATCTCTCCTTGTATGTATGTATGTATGTATATAAAATCTCCTACTGGTTCTATTTCTCTGGAGAACTCTAATATAGGTAATAAGGTAGTGGGTAAGAAGACTGGATTACGTATGGCCTTCTAGGTCATGGTAAGGACTTCAGTTTTAAGTTTTAGGTGAGAAGCTAATGGGGGATTTTGAGCTAAAGCATGACGTGATCTCATATTTTAAAGACTCGTTCTGGGGGGTGCCTAGGTGGCTCAGTCAGTTAAGTGTCTGACTCCTGATCTCAGCTCAGGTCTTGATCTCAAGGTCCTGAGTTCAGGCCCCACATTGGGCTCCATGCTGGGCATAGAACCTACTTTAAAAAAAAAAATTAAAGGGCGCCTGGGTGGCTCAGTCGGTTAAGCGACTGCCCTCGGCTCAGGTCATGATCCTGGAGTCCCGGGATCGAGTCCCGCATCGGGCTCCCTGCTCGGCGAGGAGTCTGCTTCTCCCTCTGACCCTCCTCCCTCTCGTGCTCTCTGTCTCTCTCTCTGTCTCAACTAAATAAATAAAATCTTTAAAAAAAAAAAAAAAAAAGATACCCTCTAGGGGCGCCTAGGTGGCTCATTTGGCTAAGCAGCTGCCTTCGGCTCAGGTCATGATCCTGGAGTCCCGGGATCGAGTCCCACATCGGGCTCCCTGCTCAGCAGGGAGTCTGCTTCTCCCTCTGACCCTCCCCCAACAAGAGATGATGGTGGCAGGGTGGCATCAGGGTGGTGGTAGGGGGGTGATAAGAGGTGATAGAATTCTGGATATGTTCTCAAGGTAGAGCAAACAGAATTGCTTTTGTAATGCATGGGGGAGGAATCAAGGGTGACACTAAGTTTTTTGGCCTGAGCAACTGGAATAATGGGGTTTGGAACAGGTTTGGGACAACATCACAAGCTCATTTTCAGAAATCTTAGGGCGAGATGCCTGCCGGTCATACTGGCAGAGACATCAAGAAGGCGGTTGCATATGTGTGTGGCATTCAGAGGAGAGATTCAGGCTGGAAATATAAATGTGGGAATGGTGGCCAATATTGAATGTGTGTGCCAGAGGTTAGAGGATTTTGGTGAGGTGAGGGATGAGGGTGAGCAGAAGGAAGGAGGCAGGTGTAATTCTAAGTTTTCAGCTTGGACACTTGGTAGACACGCCATTCTCTGTTAGGGAACACAGATGGTGTAGAGAAGACGCTAGATTTTGCATGTATTGATTATAAGACATTTATGGAACTGGAACTGGAGATAATAGAGGAGATTACACAGTCTAATTCAGTCCTTTTACAGATGAGGAAATGGAGGTTCCAGCACAGCTAGCTTGAGTTAGATTGCCCAGTGCTCTTTTTGCCATACTTGGCCACTTGTAATTATAGGGAAGACTATGAAAGTAAAAGGCACATCTCTCTCATCCCAAGATTGTCCAGTCATCCCTACACCAATTAAAAAAAAAAAAAAAGAGGAAATTAAAGAGAAAAAGAAAAAAAAACTTGAGTGGTCAGATTGGCTCTAAGGTCAAGTGGGAATTCCTATGTATTTTGGAGAAGGATGTGATGTCCAGTGTACATCAAGACTATCCCAGTGTTTTCAGGCTCAGCATTTTAATTTCAGGAAACTTTAGACTGTCGTGATATTGGGTCAGTCCAAGCTAGACTTTTTTCAGGTAGAATACTTGGGCATCTGCATGTAGCATTTTGTTCCATCTTAAAATAATTCGTAGATGAAAGAGCTCCAATCAGAGATTATCATTGGCTAATTATGGAATATTGTTTGAATACCAAGGAAAGCTTGGGTAAAAGGAAGCAGAGGGTGTTTAGGGTGATGGTTTGACTTTCCAAGAATTCCACTGAGGCTGTAGGATAGTGAGGTCAGCAAACATGCGTTCAAATCCTCATCTTGACTTCTGAGTAGCTGTGTGATTTTAGGTTAAATATGTTGAATCTCTTTGGGCTACCCCATCTATAAAATGGGAAGAATGATGTCTCCCACACAGAATTCTTCAAAGGAGTAAATCTATCACCCAGCCTGGGAGAGGAAACTCCTAATAATTGCTCCCTTCCCCACAGCAAAATCCTTACTAGCTATTTACACACTAGCCAAGTTGGTGTTGACGACATAAGGGTCAATTTTAACCCTTTTCCTTGACCTGATTCCTCACTCTTTCTAATCCTCATTTCCGTTATAAAGAATAGATTTCTGGCAAGTGAGAACAGTGGCATGGGAAAAGGGGTGGGGAAGAGTTTTCTGAAGGCAAGCATGGGAACATTCTCAAAGGGAATAGGAAAGGTCAGTGAGTCCTAGTTATCCCATGGCAGAGCCCACAGGATGATAGCAAGGGCTCAGAAAGACTTTGGTGTGTCCAGGGAGAGCTGGTTCCTTGCCAATGGTCAGAATTTCCCTACCGCACAAAAGAGAGGGCCGTCTGTTATCAAGGTCTTAGTTTAGGACCACAGAATACCATGACAGGTGACAATTAGAGAAATCTTTCCCGTTTACCCCAAGACAACATAAGCCTCTTTGATTTTTGTGTGACTCTCAGAAGCAGCCCTATTATTGATGGCTGAGATGAATTTTCCCACTGAATTGTACAGAAGTGGGTTCAGAGTTAGAATTCATTCACTCAAATAACAGTTAAAAGTTTTCAGACCTTTAAATATCTGAAATTAAAAAAAAAAAAGTTTTCAGACCTTCAAGTCAACAGCAGTAATTGCCTGATGTTAGTGAATCAGAGCAAACTTTTTTTTTTTTTTTTTAAAGGGCAGAGAATAAAAGCCCAGAACCTCTACAGTATTCATTAACCTCTCAGCAGACCTGGGGCTGCAGCCTCTAAGGTTCTTCTGGGTTCCTGCTCCCTATGGGAATTTCACCAATGCCTTCAACATCGCCTGCTACACAGAATTGCTGGAGGTAAATAAATAAATATTAAATAAATATGTTTCTGTGGAGAAACAGATTTAAGATCTTTTACCCTGAAGTTTATGTACCTAATGTGACTCATTTGCTCCATTTCATAAGGGTCAGTATTCTGATTTATATGTTTTCTGAGTATGAACCTTCTGATATAAGCAGGGAGCCTGCTTCTCCCTCTGCCTGCCACTCCCCTTGCTTATGCATGCTGGCTCACTCACTCTCTCAAAATAAATAAATAAAATCTTAAAAAAAAGAAATCCAACAAACCTGCTTATTTTTTCAATTTATAGGTCGGATCTTATATTCTCTATCTCACTGAGCATCCCTCACATCCAAGAAATTTCTCAGTATTAAAAAAAAAAAAGATCTTTGATTACATAATCCATTTTCCTTGAATTTGAAGGTTAAGCCAAGTTCTGTTCAAGATGAAAAGATGGAGGGCGCCTGGGTGGCTCAGTTGGTTAAGCGACTGCCTTCGGCTCAGGTCATGATCCTGGAGTCCCGGGATCGAGTCCCACATCGGGCTCCCTGCTAGGCGGGGAGTCTGCTTCTCCCTCTAACCCTTCCCCTCTTGCGCTCTCTCTCTCACTCTCTCTCTCTCTAATAAATAAATTTAAAAAAAAAAATCTTTAAAAAAAAAAAGATGAAAAGATGGAGACAAAAGTTTAAGTGTGACCTGTTTATTGTTGCCACTGTGGGTACATTCTCCTAATTCTCTGCCTCAAATTCCAATGATGCTTTTATATATGTGCAACACGTGTCAATCTCTAGTTTCTTTGAGCTGAAATGTTTGGCTTTGAAACGTGAGGCATCTTTCAGGAAACAGAGTGGTAATGTGTAAGATGAAATGTTTCAGTGATACTTCTTACATCACATGAAACTCATTCTGAAAGGCCACTAGATTCAGTCCTTCATTGTATTTAGAGAGTCTGAAGCTTTTGTTTTTATGGAGATTAGAAAAGGAAACATGTGAATTATATAAATTTAAATGCAATTAGAAATAAAAATATATCTTATACATTTATAGTACAAATTTTGCAAAGACTTCACAAGCCACAAAATCTTAGAAATTATTATAAAATTATTTTTGTTCCTTTTCTCTATTTTCTATAAGGTCAATTCCTAAGATTGTCCCCTCTTTGTATTATATGAAATCAGCTTTCAGATAAAGGACAAGTGATAATAAATGAGGACTGCCAGGGCCTCAAAAGATGACACTGAAGAAAAAAAAGATAATTAGGAAAAGCAGAAGTCTAAACATTAAAGTTCTGATTAATATTAGATGAAATCAACTTAACCCTGGTAAACCAGTCCTATTTATTTATAGCTAATGTATGAAGAAGAATTTAAGTTATGCTACTTAAATATAATGATGTTTTGGAAAGCAGGTATTTTTGAAGATATGTATTCACATCAACTAAATGTGGAATGTAGTCTATGTACGACTTATTTTTCTTTAGTTTTATATCCAGTAACTGCATCAAAGCGAACATTGATCTTTCGTTTTAAAAATACCAGGAAACGCTCAGGAAGGATCCTAAAAAAAAAAAGATACATGAAAATAATTAGGAAATTAATATTAAGTGTATTTGTAAAATATCTTCTTTTAAAATACTTACATTTATCATGTATCATCTTTTTTTGCATGAGGAAAGGAACTTTTTAATTTCTATTCTACATATGAGGCAGCTATATGTAACATATAAATCAAATACTGGAATACAACCACATCCAATTAGAGGAAGGAACAGGCACATACAAGATGGAAACTATTTGCTGGACTTACTTCCTTTCTCTTTCTTTTTTCTTTCTTTCTCTCTTTCCTTTAAGGATAAGGAAGTTTTTTGGTTATTTCTTAAAAAACCAAACTTCAGCCTTATTGCCCTAGTCCCCACTTAACAATGGGTATTTGTAAAGTCTCCCCATTATAATGCTGTTTTCTCATCCACAGCTGGCTATGGAAATGCCTGTAGGATGGAGCTTTCCATCCTACGGTCTATGGAGAGCCTCGGATGAGTATGTGCTATTAGTCTTGTATAAAAACGAAGGCATGATGTGTCTCTTACTTCCCTGCACTATTTCCTAATGGACGTAAGTGCTGCTGTGACAGCTAACATAAAAAAAATTCATAGCAACTTCTTGTCATCAGTAGTTTCTCAATCAATAGAGATAATACATATCTCTAATCTGTGGTTTAGGTGTATCCCTTATCAGGTATCATCTTAAACAAGATTAGTCTTAAAATTAGGAGCTTTAACTCTGAGTCACTACTCTATGTTCTTTCCAATTAAATCCATTTTGTTTTCAAAAGGAAAAGGAAGGAGGCTTCACCTCCTTTAGGGTAGGAGTGACTTGAAATATTTAGTTTTCGAAATATATTTATGCCTATGTTTCTCCGAAGATCTAAGAGAGGAGGTGTCTAGAACTGAAGAGTTGAGAGGCTAAAGGCTTTTAAAACAAGAAACATGGGGTGCCTGGGTGGCTCAGTTGTTAAGCATCTGCCTTTTTTTTTTTTTTTAAGATTTTGTTTATTTATTTGACAGGCAGAGACACAGCGAGAGAAGGAACACAAGCAGGGGGAGTGGGAGAGGGAGAAGCAGGCTTCCTGCTGAGCAGGGAGCCCGATGTGGGGCTTGATCCCAGGACTCTGGGATCATGACCTGAGCCACAGGCAGACGCCTAACAGCTGAGCCACCCAGGCACACCAAGTGTCTGCCTTTGGCTCAAGTCATGATCCCAGGACCCTGGAATCGAGCCCCACATCGGGCTCCCTGCTCAGCAGGAAGCCTGCTTCTCCCTCTCCCACTCCCCCTGCTTGTGTTCCCTCTCTCGCTGTGTCTCTCTCTGTCAAATAAATAAATAAAAATCTTAATAAAATAAAATAAGAACCATGACATTGGAAAGGAAGTGAGAAAAGGAACTAATTTTGTACTTGATAATCCAAAATATTATTAAAAATGTTCCACTGAGAGACTGAGGAGACAGAACTGCTAAATGAAAATGTAGATAAAGCACTTGGTTTTGAGTATAATGCTGAACAAGTTATTTAACTTTTGAGTTTAAACTCCCCACGTGAAATTGGAAAAATCAACACCTACTCCACAGTGCTCTTGTGAAGAACCCATGTGTTAATATAAAATGCTTTAAACATTGGGCGCCTGGGTGGCTCAGTTGGTTAAGCGACTGCCTTCGGCTCAGGTCATGATCCTGGAGTCCCTGGATCGAGTCCCGCATCGGGCTCCCTGCTTGGCGGGGAGTCTGCTTCTCCCTCTGACCTCCCCTCTCTCATGCTCTCTCTCTCTCAAATAAATAAATAAAATCTTTAAAAAAAAAAATGCTTTAAACATTTTATTTTGTACATGACGGACATGTAGTAGGTCTAACATTTTTTTTCTCCCCACCCTAAATGGACAAACCTCAGAGATACTGCAGGTTTGGTGCCAAACTACTGCAATAAAGAGAATATCACAATAAAGCAGGTCAAATGAATGTTTTGGTTTCCCAGTGCATATAAAAATTATGTTTACACTATACTGTAGTCTATTAAGTGTGCAATAGCATTATGTCTAAAAAAATTTTATAGACCTTAATTAAAAAATACTTTATTGCTAAAAACATGCTAACCATCATCTGAGATTTCAGTGAGCTGTAATCACCGATCACAGATCACCGTAACAAATACAATCGTGAAAAAGTGTGAAATAGTGTAAGAGTTAACAAAATGTGACAGACACATGAAGTGAGAAAATGGTGTTGGAAAAATGACACCAGTAGAGTTGCTTGATAAGGTTATCACAAACCTTCAGTTTGTAAAAAACCCAGTATCTGAGAGTACGGTGAGATGGAGGGCAATAGAATGACGTATGCCTGTACTTAAGAATATTGAGGAATTTGTCACATTCCAATGAGACTGAGAGAATCTAAACAGATTATCTAAGTCAGGGTAACCATAGTTGACCCTTGCACAACATGCACAACACACATATATCTTTTGATGCTCCAAAAACTTAACTACTAAAAGCCTACTGTTGACTGGAAGCCTGATAACTTATATAGTCAATTAACACATGTTTTATATGTTATATGTATTAAATATTATATTCTTATAATAAAGTAAACTAGAGAAAAGAAAATGTTATTAAGAAAATCATAAGGAAGAGAAAATACATTTAAAGTACTGTACTGTATAAAAAAAAAAAAATCCACCTCTAAGTGGACCCCTGCAGTTCAAAGCCATGCTGTTCAGGGTCAACTGCATATACAGACATCTGACCAGATGGCATTAAAATAAGGCTTGGCAATTGAGCACCAAACATTCACAGTCAGAAAAATCAGGGCAATGCTAATAATAGCGTTAATTATAATAATAATAGCTGTATATAACATTTATTGAGTATCTATAGTATACTAAATACTCTAAATGCATCATTTTATTTATTCCTCACAGTCCTATAATGTCTTATTGTCTCCAGGTGACAGATGAAGACACTGAGCTTCAAAGAAGTTAAACAACTCATCTTATGTTCATGTGGTGAGCAAGTCACAAACACAGCTTCATCTAACTCCAAAGCACAAACTTTGAGTCTCTATGCTAAAGGTCTAGGAAATAGAATTAATTTATTAAATCAACAAACATTTTGGTGCCCCCCCCATGTGTCTATCAACTCTTCGAAGTACAAGCATTACATACAGTGATGAAAACAGGCGACCTTCCTTCCCTCATAGACTTACATTCTAAGGGACTGTAGTCAGAGTGCTTACTTATGAAATGTAACAAGAATAATGCTAAATACATTACACGTTTTAACTTGGTTATTCACCCAGGAAATCCTTGAGTTTTACTACCTAAACTTCTAAGGTATGTTCAACCATAGTTCCTTGCAGAATGAGCTAAAAAGGGGCTAAAAAGCCTGACATGCTTTTGATCTTTTGGAGTTTTTTCAGTTCCTAGGTCAGTAATTCTCAAAGTATAATCTTGAACCAACTGCCTGTGGCAACTGCCTGTTAAAATACAGATGTCTGGGTCCCAACCAAAATATCCTATATTAAAACCTCTAGAGATGAGATTCAAGAATCTATTTTTAAAAATTATCTTCCCAAGTGATCCTGATACCCCACCATGTAGGGACAGAGAACAAGAGGCTGGCTGGCTTCCTTCTTTCCTCCCTCCCTTCCTTCCTTCCTCCCTCCCTTCCTTCCTTTTTTCCTTTCTCCCTCCCTCCCTCCCTTCCTTCCTCCCTCCCTTCCTCCCTCCCTCCCTCCCTTCCTTTCTTCCTCCCTACCTCCCTTCCTTCTTTCTTTTC
>NC_138370.1:114350234-114376353 GCF_054177405.1 Leptonychotes weddellii | reverse complement strand
CCTCCCTCCCTCCCTTCCTTCCTTCCCTCCCTCCCTCTTTTAACCTAAGCCACCTCTTCACATTCCCCTCATGACCTGGACCAGCCTCACTGCTACACAGTGTTCTCATATGAATAATGAGGCAATGTGCTATCAGGAAGGTGGTTAAGCCAGTGGTTTCCAATCTTGGCTGTACATCAGAATCACTCGGAAAGTTGTATCTCTCAGAGACCAGCTCACACCTCAGGCCAATTCCAACAGTCTTGGGGAGTAGGTCCCAGGAGTTAGTATTTTGAAAACTCCCAAGTGAATTCCACTATGAACAAAGCTGAGAGCTACTACTCTAAAGAAATGCTTCTCAAATTTGAATATGCATTCAAATCACCTGTGGATCCTACAAGAATGCAAATTCTATTCAGGACATCAAGAGATTCTGTTTTTCTAACAAACTCCCAGGTGATGCTCATGCCACTGGTCCGTGCAAGTAGTAAGGCTCCAGGATCTCTAAAATCATAGAAGATTATTTAACTATTCCTATGCTTCGGTATGATTTTGCACAAAATAAGAGCTTGATGATTATCTTTGTATATTTAGATGAATATCTAACACCTAACTATAGTCTCCTCCAATATTATTGTTCTATGATTCCATTATGTAGTGATGCTTAAAAACTATCCTTTATAGTCATTCATCTATGAGACAAGACTTTCAGAAATATACACTTCTCTTTCTCTAAAAAGAAAACTTAAAAACTTGTGGAAATTATTCAGTTCAGTAAATGACTGCTATACAAACATTGTTCCAAGGATTAACAAATGTGGTATTAAAAACTGATGGATTATTGAAGCCTATCATTTTTATATACCTTAATTCCATTCAATTGTACTTTATCAAATGTCTGGTTTGAAATCTGAGTAAAAACATGTAATACATAAATCTTTATTTATAATGCTAATAAATGTAAATATCACTTACTTTTCCACCACTGTTAAAAAGCTTACAGAAGATGGAATAAAAATCATTTTCTGCTCAGTCAGGATCCCATTCATTAGCTTGTTTACCACTTCCTCAGGTTCCAGGGTGGGTCCCAAACTGAAATCAGAAGCAGTCTTTAGCAACAAAACATTTCACGGAAGCTTCCGCTTTAGTTAGGTGCTAAACAAAGAAGTTAAATTACCATAGAAATCATAACATAACGGACTTGTAGTATCTGGCCCCCAAATAGTAGCTGCGTTAGCATGAATAATAACAACAACCACTTATTTAGTGCTTATCACATACTGTGCACTGTGCTAAACACGCTCCATAGGCCATCTCACTGAAGTTTTGCGACAGCCTGTGACAGAGAGACTACAGTCCCTATTTTGCAAATGAGAATTATAGATGTAGCCAGGAATAAAAAATAATTGAGCTAGATTAGGACTGACAAATTCACTTTTAAGTCTTTAGAAGTCTTGGGGCGCCTGGGTGGCTCAGTCAATTGGGCATCTGTATTCAGCTCAGGTCATGGTCCCAGAGTCCTGGGATGGAGCCCCACATTGGTGGGTTCCCTGCTCAGCGGGGGCGTCTGCTTCTCCCTCTCCCTCTGCCCCTCCTCCCACTTGTGCTCGCTCTTAAATAAATAAATAAATAAATAAAATCTTAAAAACAATCTTTAGAAGTCTTGGGGGAAAAGTCAAATACCATTATACAAATTTTATTATATACTAAGTCTCTTCAGCGAACAATTTCTAAAGTGTCAGAGAAAACTAAAATATAAAAATGTGCCTGGCTCCTAGTACCCAAAATCTATAAAGAACTTATCAAACTCAAAACCGAAAGAACAAATAATCCAATCAACAAATGGGCAGAAGACATGAACAGATATTTCTCTCAAGAAGATAACCAAATGGCCAACAGACACATGAAAAACTGCTCAACACCACTTGGCATCAGGGAAATAGAAATCAAAACCTCAATGAGATACCACCTCACACCAGTTCAGAATGGCTAAAATTAACAAGTCAGGGAATGACAGATGTTGGTGAAGATGTGGAGAGAGGGGAACCCTCCTACACTTTTGGTGGGAATGCAAGCTGGTGCAGCCATTCTAGAAAACAGTATGGAGGTTCCTCAAAAAGTTGAAAATAGAGCTACCCTACAACTCAGCAATTGCACTACTGGGTATTTACCCCAAAGATACAAAGGTAGTGATCTGAAGGGGCAGCTGCACCCCAATGTTTATAGCAGCAATGTCCACAAGAGCCAAACTATGGAAAGAGCCCATATGTCCATCAACAGATGAATGGATAAAGAAGATGTGGTGTATATACACACACATACACACACACACACAGTGGAATATTATGCAGCCATCAAAAAATGAAATCTTGCCATTTGCAACGATGTGGCTGGAACTAGAGGGTATTATGCTAAGCGAAATAAGTCAATCAGAGAAAGACAATTATTATATGATCTCACTGATACATGGAATTTAAGAAGCAAGGCAGAGGATCATAGGGGAAGAGAGGAAAAAGTGAAACAAGATGAAACCAGAGAGGGAGACAAACCACAAGAGACTCTTAATCTTAGGAAACAACCTGAGGGTTGCTGGAGGGGAGGGGGGTGGGGGGATGGGGTAACTGGGTGATGGACATTGGGGAGGGTAAGTGCTATGGGGAGTGCTGTGAATTGTGTAAGACTGATGAATCACAGACCTGTACCCCTGAAACAAATAATACATTATATGTTAATTAATTGAATTTAAGTTAAAAATAAAATAATAAAATAAAATAAAATAAAAATATTAAAAAAACAAAACCAAAAAAATGTGCCAGGCTCTAGATCCTTCATGTCCATAGGAAACCCTTATATTTACTAGGTCTTGATTTAATTTTCAGCCTTGTTACTAGTTCTATGTTGCATCCTCACCCTGGCATATGCACTGTGGAGTAGCATGAGATCTCTAAAAGATGGCCTTTGCTATCTATGTGTTAGAACACGTGCACTTAGGATGGTGTTACGCAAGAATTGGTCCTCGGTTTTTAACATTTTATTGATGACTTAAGAAAAAAGGTACATAATTAAATACACTCATGAAATCTGCCAACATCACCAAATATTTGAGTAACATTTTGGGGAGGCAGATTTTAAATGTGTGTGATTAGTTAAGAGAAGTGAGACAAAAAGAATTGGATGAGATTCATTAGGAACAAATATAGAATAGTTCATTCAGAAAGAAAAAAATATGCAGTAAAGTAAAATTAGGACAGTTGAGAAGTGTAGTGTTGTACTTAAAACTGAGCATGATTCATATGTGGAATATAAGAAACAGTACAGAGGATCATAGGGGAAGGGAGGGAAAACTGAATGGGAAGAAATCAGAGAGGGAGACAAACCATGAGAGACTTTTTGACTCTAGGAAACAAACTGAGGGTTGTGGAAAGGGAGGTGGGTAGGAGGATGGGGTAACTGGGTGATGGGCATTGAGCAGGGCACGTGATGTGATGAGCACTGGGTGTTATACGCAACTAATGAATCATTGAACGCTACACCAAAAACTAATGATCTGCTATATGTTGGCTAACTGAATTTAAATTAAAAAAAGTGAGCCTGATAATTGAATATATGAAGGAGAGCAGAGTTTAAAATATATATGATACGATCTTTCATTCTCAGCATAGGGCAGTCATTTCTGAAAATACTGTGCTCCCCCGGGACCCTGAAGTATTATATAGAAAAAATGTGGAGATGCAACAGAAAAGGAAATGTAATAATAAAGATGATAGCTTTTGGCCCAGAGGAGGTAAAAATGAAAGGCAATCGAAACTTGAAGAAGACTAAGCCCTCATGTAGCCAGTGACATAAGCAGAGCACCAAGGAGGATGAGCCTAGAAACCGAAAGATGCTTGTGCCTTGAAGTGTTCAGGAGGAAATTCACCTTCTAGCACATTGCTCCCAGACTTCACTATTCCCAAGCTTCAGGAAAGCACACAAACACCTGTGTAAACAGTATAGCATACTTCTGCATTCACACTGTGGCCTTGTGAACCTACTGATCAAATAGTGTTGCGCTGACTAAACTTTTCTTAGTGTACTTGATCTCTTTACCCAAAAACTTAAGCCTCTGCCAAGAAATTTTCACTAAATTTAATGGCTGGCCAATACCAAGATTTTTAAAAGGCTAAAAAGGAAAGGTTTCCACAAAATAATATCTTGGCAGAATGAAATCTTAGTCATTAAAATATCAGTACGTGGAAAATTATTTTTTCCTGACAGTCTAGTGTTAATAAGAGTTGCAAATCCTATTAAATAAATGCTCATGATGGATTTTGTAGAAACTGTCCCAAAATACTTCAGGCCTATCTGTTGGTGTGGGGAAGGAGAATGCATGTGGGGGCGTAGGAATACTTAGGGACAAAGAGTATTTTCAGGTAGAAGAACTATGTTTGATTATCTAGCGACCACTTAAGTAACTGAGGAACTTTGGGGAAGGTATTTCTACTCTTTAAAGTTTAGAGGTTTTTGTTTTTGTATTTAATCTGAAAAATGGGGTTAATGCAGTGGTATGCTAGTGAATGTTTCACAACTGGCTCTCTAGCACACAGCTACCTGTTTTGTAGCATTTCATTTCTGTGGTGTATACACTCTCACCATTGTGGATTTCAAGCTCTCAAAACAGTGTTGCTGAACGAGTATAAGCCGGCTCCTGCATTCCACTGGTAATGTGCATGGAAGTACTTTACACAGTCATACGATACAAATGTTACTTGTTACCTTCTTATATAACATTTTCTTTTTTATAGTACTAGCCAACAAAACTAATCTCTTTCTGTAGCACACATGAAAACTAAACTTTTAAAGGAAATTAAAAAAAAAATTTTTATTAACATATAATGTATTATTTGTTTCAGGGGTACAGGTCTGTGATTCATCAGTCTTACACAATTCACAGTGCTCACCAGAGCACATACCCTCCCCAGTGTCTATCACCCAGCCTCTCCATCCCTCCCACCCCCCTCCCCTCCAGCAACCCTCAGTTTGTTTCCTGAGATTAAGAGTCTCTTATGGGGGAGGGGGGTGGGAGGATGGGTTAGCCTGGTGGTGGGTATTGAGGAGGGCACATTCTGCATGGAGCACTGGGTGTTATGCACAAACAATGAATCATGGAACACTTCATCTAAAACTAATGATGTAATGTATGGGGATTAACATAAGAATAAAAAAAATAAAATAAAAAAATAAAAAATTAATAATAATAAAGAAGGAATCACAAAGCAAAAAAAAAAAAAAAAGAGTCTCTTATGGTTTGTCTCCCTCTCTGGTTTCATCTTGTTTCATTTTTTCCTCCCTCCCCCTATGATCCTCTGTCTTGTTTCTCAAATTCCTCATATCAGTGAGATCATATGATACTTACCTTTCTCTGATTGACTTATTTTGCTTAGCATAATACCCTCTAGTTCCATACACATAGTTGTAAAGAAATTTTTTTATGTATATTTCATGTAGGAGGGTAGATGTTTTAAAAGGATATTGAACAAAAATTCTTGGCTGTCCAAAAAATTTAGTCAGGATATCCAATTACACTTAATCTAATAAATTCAGATTATGCTACATTGTTGGAAATGGAAAGAGAGAACTTATGTGAGGGAAGAATATTTAAATAAAAATTGTTGATATACCTAACAAGAGAGCTCCAAAAACATGAAGCAAAAATTGACAGAATTGAAGGAAGACACAGTTTAAAAATAAGAATTGGAGACATTAACCTTACTTTCAACAATGAATTGAACAACTAGACATATTAGCAAAGAAACAGAGGACTTGAACGACAGTATAAGCCAAATGGACCAACAGCATCTATAGAACTCTTCATCCAACAACAGCAGAATTCATATTCCTCTCAAGGGCACAAAGAACATTATCAAGGTCAGACTATATGTGAAACCACAAAACAAGTCTCGTGAAATTAAAAAAAGACTAAAATCGTACAAAATATGTTCTCCAAACACAATGGAATAAAATCAGAAATCAATAACAGAAGAAAAACTGGGAAAATTCATAAATATATGGAAATTAACCAAAGGGACAAGGAAGAAATCACAGAAAATTAGGAAATACTTTGAGATGAATGAAAAAACACAACATGCCAAAATTTATGGGATGCAGCAAAAGCAATGCTCAGAGGGAAATTTACAGTTATAAATTCCTATATTTAAAAAAACCCCAAGATCTCAAATCCATAACCTAACTTTTCACCTTAATAAACTAAAAAAAGAAGAACTAAATGTAAAGCAAGCAAAATGAAAGAAATCATGATTAGAGCAGAGATAAATGACATGGAGAACAGATTACAATAGGAAAGAATCAATGAAGGGGCGCCTGGGTGGTTCAGTTGGTTAAGTGTCTGCCTTCGGCTCAGGTCATGATCTCAGGGTCCTGGGATCGAGCCCTGCATCAGGCTCCCTGCTTGGCAGGGAAGCCTGCTTCTCCCTCTCCCACTCCCCCTGCTTGTGTTCCCTCTCTTGCTGTGTCTCTCTCTGTCAAATAAATAAATAAAATCTTAAAATAAATAAAGAAAAAAAGAAAAAAAATCAATGAAGCCAAAAGTTGGCTCTTTGAAAAGATCAACAAAATTGACAAACTTTTAGCTAGAATGACCAAGAGAGAAGACAAATTATGAAAATGAGAACATTACTGCCAACCTTACAGACATAAAGGGGTTATAAGAGAATACTATGAACAACTGTATGCCAACAATTAGATGACCTAGAAGAAGTGTACAAATTCCTAGAAACACACGAAGCAATAAAACTGATTTCAAGAAAAAATATAAAATCTGAATAGACCTTTAACAACCGATTGAATCAGTAACCAAAAATCCCAGCAAAGAAAAACCCAGGACCAGATGGCTTCATGAAAAACTACTCAATGTTTAAAGAATTAACACCAGTCCTTCTTAAAGTTCTTTAAAAAATACAACTCTTCCTAGCTCAGTCTACAAGCCAGAATTACCCTGTAACTAAAGCCGGACTAAGATATCACTAGAAAACTAAATAACAATATCTCTTATGAATATAGATATAAATATCCTCAACAAAATCCAGCATCAAACCAAATGCAGCATAATAGTAAAAGGATTATAAGGGTGCCTGGGTGGCTCAGTCGGTTAATCGTCTGCCTTCAGCTCAGGTCATAATCCTGGAGTCCCAGGATCAATCCCCATGTCAGGCTCCCTGCTCAGTGGGGAGTCTGCTTCTCCCTTTCACTCTGCCCCTCCCTGCTTGTGTTCTCTCTCTGGCTCATTCCCTCTCAAATAAATAAAATCAGTAAAAAAAAAAAAAAGGATTATATACAATGGACAAGTGAGATTTATTGCAAGAATGCAAGGTGGGGGGCATCTGGGTGGCTTGGTTGGTTAAGCATCCAATTCTTGGTTTCAGCTGAGCTCATGATTTCAGGGTTGTGAGATTGCACCCCTCATCGGGCTTGGTGAGGAGTCTGCTTGAGATTCTCTCCCTCTCCCTCTGCCCCTCCCCCCTGCTCCTCTCTCTCTCTCTCAAATAAAACAAATAAATAAAAAGAACACACAAAAAAACCTCCAAGAATGCTAAGTGGTTCACCATATAATCAATCGTTATAATATATCCTGTGAAAAGCCCCACATGACCATCTCAATAGGCACAGAGAAAGCATTTGACACAATCCAACATACTTTCATGGGGAAAAAAAAAAGCACTCAACAAACTCGGAACAGGAGGGAACTTCCTTAAGCTGATTTCACAAGCACTTGTATGATGTAGCTTGATTTCTATAAGCAGAGTGGAGTAAAGAAAATAACAGGACTTATTAAATATGAAAAGATTATTGTCAGCCTTTCTAATAATCAAAAATATATTAATATAACACAGTACTTTTCCCCCCATCATATTGACAAAGATTAAACGTGTGCTACTATTCAAAGCTGGCAAAGGTAAGGGGAATGGGTACTTTATACTCCACTGGTTGGCAGGATAAATCAGGACAATCCTTCTGGAGGGCAATCTAATAAATCTTTCAAAAGTAATTAAGTTCCTACTTTTCTATCCAGCAATTCCATTTCAAAAAAAAATCATAATAAAATGGTTAGAAAAGTGAGCAAAGATACATATGCACATACACATATATACACAAGCACCCCAATTATTTTTTAATTGTCACTAGCAGAGCTTTGCCAGAAGAGGGCACTCTTGCCCACAAGGAAGGTTAGTTTGTGCAGCCTTGTCCTGGGGGCAAGGTTAAAAAATTCAAGTACAGGGTGCCTGGGTGGCTCAGTCGGTTAAGCGTCTGCCCTCAGCTTGGGTCATGGTCCCAGGGTCCTGGGATTGAGCCCTGCATCAGGCTCCCTTTTCCGTGGGAAGCCTGCCTCTTCC
This sequence comes from Leptonychotes weddellii, assembly GCF_054177405.1. Lineage (NCBI taxonomy): Eukaryota > Metazoa > Chordata > Mammalia > Carnivora > Phocidae > Leptonychotes > Leptonychotes weddellii. The sequence goes on along the minus strand of NC_138370.1, from coordinate 114,367,984 downwards.
TCTCCCACTCCCCCTGCTTGTGTTCCCTCTCTCGCTGTGTCTCTCTGTCAAATAAATAAATAAAATCTTAAAAAAAAACTCAATTAGAATTTTTAAAAAATACGGTGTCTGTTTTTAACTGCTAAAAGAGAGTCTGGGTGAAAAAACTGACTCAAATATATTATATCAGGGTCCAGTGAGGGTTTTCCTCCTGAAAATAATGGGAGGAAATTGGCAAATCTTATCCTTGAGGATGGAACTCACCTCTTCCTTTGACACTTCCTTTTAATTTTAATGGACTCTTTAAAAAAATATATATATTTTTTTATTGAGATATAATCAACACATCACCTAACACATGTAAGTTTAAGGTGTATGATGTGCTGATTTGATATATTTATATATTGCGATATGATTACCATGGAATTAGCTAACACCTCTACCACATGACTGTGTGTGTGTGTGTGTGTGTGTGTGTGTGTGTGTGATAGGAACAATTAAGATCTAGCCTCTTAGCAACTTTGATGTTTATAATATAGTACTGCTGTCTACAATCACTATGCTGCATATTAGAACTCCAGAAGTTATTTATCCACTGGTTGCAAGTTCATGCCCTGAAATGACTATCTCCCCAGTGCTCCCATCCCCGACCTCTGGCAACTACCATTCTACTCTGTTTTTATCAGTCCAGCTTTTTCAGATTCCCCACATAAGTGAGATCATATAGTACTTGTTTTGACAGGTTAGTGAAGTTTTATCCTCTTTCTACTCCTCCTGGTCAGCTCTACTACTCAGGCCCCCAAATTAATTTGTCCTTTATGTTCTCTCTTCAGGGTTCAATTAGGGTTTACTTGATTAATACAGATGAATTAAAACACTGGCCTTCTAAAGTAAATATGTCCGCTTCTGTTTTCTAACAAAATTGTATCTTAAAAATAGGCTCTTGGGCACCTGAGTGGCACAGTCAGTTGGGTGTCCAACTCTTGGTTTTGGCTCAGGTTGTGATCTCAGGGTCATGGGATCAAGCCCCGAGTTGGGCTCTGCACTCAGCCTGGAGTCTGCTTGGGTTTCTCTCTCCTTCTCCCGCTGCCCCTCCCCCTGTGTGCTCTCTAAAATAAATAGATAAATTAAAAAAAAAAAATAGGCTCTTGGACAATTTGATAGATTCTTCAGGGGGCTTGAGATCTTTGGACAGCTACCAAATTTCTACCTGATGTTGGCTTTCTACTCTGTCGACCTGTGGGTAGACATATTTAGGTTAAGATGTATTTAAATAGAATCTGCTATTTTCCCAAAGGGCCACGATGAATATTCTTTATTAACATAAAATATATTTTCACCAAAGGCAGATAAATGGGGGAAAAGAGGGAGAAAATTTGAGGAGACAGAATAAAACTTAAAAATTGAATCTTAACAGTGTAATAGATAATCCAAAAGTAAATCCAAGTAAATATGCAGATTATAAAGATGACATTTCAAAGCAGTGAAGGAAATGATGTATTATTTAATAAATAATGCAAAATAACTTAACTATTTGGGGAAAACAATTAAGCATTACTGGACCTTATTTCTTTTTTTTTAAATCTTTTTTAATTATTATTTATTTATTTTTTTTTTTTTTAAAGATTTTTTTAATTTATTTATTTGAGACAGAGAGAATGAGAGAGAGAGAGCACATGAGAGGGGGGAGGGTCAGAGGCAGAAGCAGGCTCCCTGCCGAGCCGGGAGCCCGATGCGGGACTCGATCCAGGGACTCCAGGATCATGACCTGAGCCGAAGGCAGTCGCTTAACCAACTGAGCCACCCAGGCGCCCTGGACCTTATTTCTTAAAGTAAATTAAATCTAAATGTGAAATGCAACCATAAACGTACTAGAAAAACAATATAGGTAGATACTTTCATAAGCTTGGGGTGAAAAAGACCTTCATAAACACCTCGCAGAAACTCAAGGCCATGAAGGGAAAAAAAATGAGAAATTTTAATGTAAAACTAAATAAAAATAAGTTTAACAGCAAATAGTCAGCTGGGGAAAAATATATGCAACATCTATGACATATAAAAGGGTGTCTTAAACGTACAATGAACACCTAGATACCAATTTTAAAACTCGATAGCTCGTAGAAAAGATGAGCAGAGGCCATGAAACAAGCAATTCACAAAAGAAGTCAAACTACCCAAAAACATAAGAAAACACTTTGATCTAGCTACTGGGTCATCAGAAAATAAGCGTCTGCCTTCGGCTCAGGTCATGGTCCCAGGGTCCTGAGATCGAGCCCCGCATCGGGCTCCCTGCTCCGCGGGAAGCCTGCTTCTCCCTCTCCCACTCCCCCTGCTTGTGTTCCCTCTCTCGCTGTGTCTCTCTCTGTCAAATAAATAAATAAAATCTTTAAAAATAATAATAATAAAATAAAATAAAATAAAATCTACCTGAAGGAGATGGTACCAAAATGTGAAAATGTGTGTGCACTAGGATGTTCATTACAGCTGTGCCAGGGGAAAAAAAATCACTAGTAGACACAACTGTTCAGACTAAGTAATCAATAGAATTTATGATAAAACTCTATTTACTGACAGGAAATGATGTCCACAACATAATACTGAGCGAAATAAGTACCTGACTTACAGCCTCCAGAACCCCAGGTGTAATATATGCCAGTTACATAAAATTCAGACATTTAAGCAGTACACAGAGAGATGTCTAGAACAATGTTCATCAAAATGTCAAGAGTAGTCTGCATTGGATAGAGGGTTTCAAGGAAACTCAAAAAGAAACTTTCTTACTTATTTGTAATTTTCTATATATTGGAATTTTTCAAAAAGTATATATCGTGTTTACAAAGACATTAAAATTATTCTCAAAGAGAAGAAACGTTAAAAGTTAACCTCAGAACTGATCCTTGATAGTTGTATTTATTTATTTATTTTTTAGAGAGGGAGAGGTGTTGGGGGAGGGGCGGAGGCAGAGGGAGACAGAATCCTAAGCAGGTTCCATGCCCAGCTCGGAGCCCCATGCAGGGCTCGATCCCACGACCCTGAGATCATGACCTGAGCTGAATACAAGAGTCAGACGCTTAACCGACTGAGCCACCCAGGTGCCCCTTTACTTTTGTTTTTTAACCAAGTAAAGACTGGTACTCATTTTGGAGGATAACCTCTAGATTACCAAAGGAAGGTGTTTTTCACACTGTGGTCCTGGGTTATCTGTATCTGAACTGCCAATGGTGCTTGTTAAACAGAGCCCCAAGGCCCCTTCCCCCACCACCACCCTATCCCGGCCAAACCCAAACAATCAACATCTCTGGGTGGGACCCCTACGTGGTTCCCAAGCACTCCTGATGAAATGTATGTATACTTAAGTCAGAGAACCATGGCCCAGGAAAAGGAAAGAAAGGAGGATTAGCAAGTTCACCTGAGTTAACTCATATTTATGTTTATATACATTCTTTCCCATTCTTTGTCTCTCCACCTGTTTCCCCACACTCCACAGGAGCTGAAATTGAGATGAGCTAAGGGCATTGAATATCAGGTGTTTGAAGGATTAAACTATTTAAGAAAAATAGTTTTTTTTTTATCAGCCACAGAATGGCTGATATTCATGGTAATCACCAACCCTTTTGTCTTCCTTTCTGTCTCAACTTACGCAGTGCTTGGGTTTTTGATGAAGCCAGTGTTTATGAAATTAGGGCAGACACATGTTGTTTTGATGCCAGTTCTTTCTAAGGCAGCCAGTTCTTCAGTTAAAGCTTTATGAAATCCAACAGCAGCAAACTTGCTTGAACTGAAAATAAACAGAGAGGTCACAAAGTAATTCCAGAAAGCTGCTGCATCTGCTTATTTCAGATGTCTGTTTTCCCTACTTAAGTGTGGTCCTGTGCCGAGCCTCATGGCCATCAGATGAGTCTCAGGGTCCAGCCCAGACCTATCGAATCAGAATGTGCATTATAGACCCTCAGGTAAATTCATAGGCATTAAAGTCTAAGAAGCAGGGTGCCTGGGTGGCTCAGTCGGTTAAGCATCCGTCTCTTGATTTTGGCTCAGGTCATGATCTCAGGGTCAGGAGATCAAGCCCAGGTAGGGCTCTGTGCTCAGTGGGGAGCTTGCTTGGGGTACTCCCTTTCCCTCTCCCTTTGTCCCTCCCCCTGCTTGTGTGCAAGCACGAGTGATCTCTCTCTGTCTCAAAAATAAATCTATCCTTAAAGTTTGAGAAGCATTGGCACAGAACACTTACTACATCCCAACATCACCTACTAAAGTGAGAACTGAGTAGGTTCAAAGGTCTTGCTAGGAAAATTGGCCAATGGGGCGCCTGGGTGGCTCAGTCGGTTAAGCATCTGCCTTCGGCTCAGGTCATGATCCCAGGGTCCTGGGATCGAGCCCCGCATCGGGCTCCCTGCTTGGCGGGAAGCCTGCTTCTCCCTCTCCCACTCCCCCTGCTTGTGTTCCCTCTCTCGCTGTGTCTCTCTCTGTCAAATAAATAAAATAAAATCTTTAAAAAAAAAAAATCTTAAAAAAAAAAATTTGGCGATGTGTTTGTTTTTGCTGTTGTTGTTTCCATAAGATTTAATGTCACTAGAGCCTGTTAACTATCTAATATATCCAGGAATTCCTGGGAAAATTCTCCTGGACAAGTCCTATTTTTCCCTTTAAGTCTCAGCTTCATTTCCTCAAAGAGGACTCCCCTGACCCCTAGTCTAAACTATTTCCCCATTATATAGTAATCTTCAGTTTTTCATGATAGCCTGTTGAGGATTTGTGATTAAATATTCATTGGGGTGATTTTTTTTTTTTTTTTACATCTGTCCCTCATACTTTTACTATAAGTTTTGTGACTATTTTGGTTTCCAGTAAATCCCAAGGGCCTAGCAGTGCTTGGCTTATAATAGCTGCTCAATATTTGTCAAATGAATGAATCAAAATGCATAACTATTCTTATTGTCACAGCTCCTTCATTTGGCAAGAGAAGGAAAATCATATTCTAAGCAGATATTATTTTTCTAATTAGGTTTTTAAAAAAATACCTTTATTGAGAAATAAATTCATGTGTCATAATTCACCCATTTGAAGTGTACAATTCAATGATTTTTGGAATATTACATTATTAATTTTTAAAAATTGTGTGAGAATATTTATAACAAAATTTGCCATTTTAACCATTTTTAAGTGTGCAGTTCAGTGCCATTAATTACCAGATTATTTTTCTTTAAGTCTGTATTTATTAGCAATTATACAAAGTAGTTGTAAATTCTTGCCAATTAACCTGTGCTTTGGAAAATACAAACCTGTGGAAAGTTCTCTCAACTTTTTTTTTTTAAAGCTTACACATACACTGAAGGCTTAAAAGATTGCTAAATTTACTTACGTAAAATGTAAATCTTACCTTGAAAAATGACACAAAAATAATCATATGTAAAATTGATCACTACATGTCAGACACTGTCCTCAGTTATTCAGATGTATTATTGCATTTAATCCTCACAACGACTCTGCAATAGATGTTACTATGATCCCCACTTACCAAAAGGACACTGAGGCACTGGGGTGGGGGCAGTTGGTTTACAATCTCCTTGGGAGCTTGCTGGGTATAATCTAAAGCTGCCCCCTGCTGCACATACAGGGCAGGGAGGCCAAAGAAACACAGACCACTCAAGATTGGTAGGTGGCAGGTTTAATAAGCAAGGGAACTTGGGAGGCTTGTCTTGGGCAGACATAAGGTGAGTAGATCTCCACACCCACCTGCCAGAATCTTAAAAGTTTATATAGAGGCCTTAATTGGGTTCAGTCACATATACCATCCAGATAGTCTCGACACCACATTTCTTTTTTTTTTTTTAAGATTTTATTTATTTAGGGCGCCTGGGTGGCTCAGTTGGTTAAGCGACTGCCTTCGGCTCAGGTCATGGTCCCGGAGTCCTGGGATCGAGTCCCGCATCGGGCTCCCGGCTCAGCGGGGAGCCTGCTTCTCCCTCTGACCCTATCCCCTCTCATGCTGTTTCTCGCTCTCTCTCTCAAATAAATAAATAAATAAAATCTTAAAAAAAAAAAGATTTTATTTATTTATTTGCCAGTGAGTCAGAAAGACAGAGAGAGAGCAAGAGCACAAGCAGGAGAAGCACCCAGCAGAGGGAGAAGCAGGCTCCCCACTGAGCAAGGAGCCCGATGCAGGGCTCGATCCCAGGATCTCAGGATCCCAGGACCTGAGCCGAAGGCAGGCGCTTAACCGACTGAGCCACCCAGGCATCCCTCGACACCACATTTCTTTATCAAGGCTGTGTCCCTGGGGCAGCTTTTGGGAATGGGGAAGGCAGTCAGATACCACATTCCAAGGACAGGGCAGTGGGGAGGAGCCTCCAATTGCCTAGGTCCAGCTCACAGGTCATGTCTTCTGGATGCCTTCCCCCTACAGAGTTATAGGGCTTGCCCAGACACACAAAATGAAGTGGTAGAATCAGGCTTTAAATTAGGGCAATAGGGCGCCTGGGTGGCTCAGTCGTTAAGCGTCTGCCTTCGGCTCAGGTCATGATCCCAGGATCCTGGGATCGAGCCCCGCATCGGGCTCCCTGCTCCGCGGGAAGCCTGCTTCTCCCTCTCCCACTCCCCCTGCTGTGTTCCTGCTCTCGCTCTCTCTCTCTCTGTCAAATAAATAAATAAAATCTTTAAAAAAATAATAAATAAAATAAAAAAAAATAAATTAGGGCAATAAACCAGGCTTCTATATGGTATACTCTAAACTTTATTAGCTCCCAACCAAGTTGAGAGGCAAATGACAAACTGGTAAAGCAGTTGCAATATTTAAGCCGTGGGTAGGCGTTAATATAGGGCAACTTTTTTTTTTTTAAAGATTTTATTTATTTGACAGAGAGAGAGACAGCAAGAGAGGGAACACAAGCAGGGGGAGTGGGAGAGGGAGAAGCAGGCTTCCCGCCGAGCAGGGAGCCCAATGCGGGGCGTGATCCCAGGACCCCAGGATCATGACCTGAGCCGAAGGCAGACGCTTAATGACTGAGCCACTCAGGCGTATAGGGCAACTTTTATAAATAAATAAGACAATACTCCAATGGAGAAATGGCTAAAGGACATTAGCAAAAAATTCACAATATAAAAATACCAATGGGTATATGCATCCAAAAATGTGTTATTCCAGGAATAAAATAAATACAAACTAAAACAAGATGGAATTTTTGCTTAGCAATAATGGTGAGGATATGAAGAAATTTTTATTTGAGTTGCTTCTCAACGTACAGAATGTTTTCATTTTAAATCATTGAACTGGGAATCTTTTCTCTTTAAGCCTTCAATATATGTCTAAGCTTAAAAAAAAAAAAAAAAAGAATGAGAGAGGACTTTCCACAGCTTACTAGTTTCCAAAGCACAGGTTAATTGGCAGCGTTTTCTGGAAGGCAATTTGGCAAAAGGTATCAAAGTCATTCAAAATATGCCATGCTCTTAGACCCAGTCATTCCTCTTATAAGTATTTATCCCAAAGAAATAATCAATCATGTTTCTAAAGACTTACATTCAAGGTTAGCCCAATGAAGGCCAATAGTTGGAAACAATTTTATTTTATTTTTTGTTGTTGTTGTTTTTTTTAAAGATTTTATTTATTTGACAGTGAGAGATACAGCGAGAGAGGGAACACAAGCAGCGGGAGTGGGAGAGGGAGAAGCAGGCTTCCCAAGGAGCAGGGAGCCCAATGTGGGGCTCGATTCCAGGACTCTGGGATCATGACCTGAGCCGAAGGCAGACGCTCAATGACTGAGCCACCCAGGCGCCCCAATAGTTGGAAACGATTTTAAATGCCTGGAGTGGACAGCTGTTGTTTTTGCCCTTTGGCCTTCCTATTTCCTTATTCTGGTGACGTCACGCAGGTGGCACCCTGTACAGTGGCTGGATCCAGCTAGCTGGAGTGACCTCTGGAGCTAGATAGAGCGTTTGAAGGCAGTACTGGAAAATCATGGCTTTTCCCCTACCTGCTGGTTATTGGGGGACATTACTCGGGAACTGCTGGTAGCTACCTCACCAACAGACAGAGGCAAAGAGCCTGCCTGAGAGTTTTAACTACAGAGCTAAACAATTCCTCTTTTGGTCCCAGGCAGTTTAAGTGTCGTGTTCCTTGCAACCGAAAGAGTCCTGACAAATGAACTGTGCAACAATAACGGATAAACTGCATAAACAGTGGCACATATGAGCTGCGGCATACCATGCAAAAAATGAAAATGATATTGCACATATATGTATTAACGTGCAAAATGTTCATTTAAAATTTTAAAAAGCCAAGATTATGTAGGCAGATTTTTTTCAATGCTTGACTATATAACTGTACTGAAAGTGTCCTAAATTATAACAAATGCTAACCACGAGTATTTCTGCATGGTAAGATTATGGGTAATTTTTTTTTCTTTTACTAAACTGTATTTTCTGATTTTTCTTTTTTTTTTTTTTTAAAGATTTTATTTATTTATCTGACAGATAGACAGCGAGAGAGGAAACACAAGCAGGAGGAGTGGGAGAGGGAGAAGCAGGCTCCCCGCTGAGCAGGGAGCCCGATGTGGGACTCGATCCCAGGACCCCAGGATCATGACCTGAGCCGAAGGCAGACACTTAACGACTGAGCCACCCAGGCGCCCCTTTGCTGATTTTTCTTAAGTGAACTAAAAGTACACAAATATATTAAAGCTCAGAGTTAATAATGTTGAATGTATTAAAAGAACTCTGTGTTTTTGAACTTCAGGGTAAATTTATTTTTAGACCTATGTATAAATGAAAGCTAAAAGGGAGTGGATTTTTTTCCTGCACTTTGTAACATTACATCAAATTTCTTATTATTACTAACATGAATTAATATTTCTTATCCCAATCATTCTTTTAAATAACATTTCCTTATAAGCTAGTAAAGATCAGGACTTGATTTTGCCACGTCTTCCCATACTGGTGACTTTCATGCTTATAAATTGGCTCTTCAAGTTGACAAGAGATATTAGCCAGAGTTTCATGGTACTTTTAAATATTTTCTTTTAAAAACCAAGATACTTTTGGGGATGCCTGGGTGGCTCAGTTGGTTAAGCGTCTGCCTTCGGCTCAGGTCATGATCCCAGGGTCCTGGGATCAAGTCTTGCATCAGGCTCCTTGCTCAGCAGGGAGCCTGCATCTACCTCTGCCTGCCTCTCTCTCTCTCTCTCTGACAAATAAATAAATAAAATCTTAAAAAAAAAATCAAGATACTTTTGGACAAAATACTTAGCAAGCAGCAAAAAACATTTTAGAATAGAATTAAAAGGTGAACATCTCTCACCGTGAATCCAGTTCTTTGATCTTGGATTTTTCACATTAATCATTTAAAACTGGTGAACTGTAACTTCAAAATAAATTGAAACATTTTTTTCCAATATAGGTGACTGGAGCTCTAATAAATTCTTTTGCTGTGGCTTAGCAACTCAGGCCAGTGGCAGATAAAGGCTCGATTACACGGAAAAGAACCGGGTAATTCCAGACCCCCTCTCATTTCATTTCAACATTGGGGAGCCGGAGCATATGAGATTAGTTCCACTGAGGCAAAGCATTCTGGAAGCTAAAATGACAGGCAGGACTTTGCTATTTTGTGTGATTACTGGAAAGTAGAATTGGAATGTAACATCAACAGGTACCCTCCTGTTATTGAACACTTAGAGGACTCCAGATTCTATACTAAGTGCATTACATTATACGATTTAAACTTTACAGCATCCTGATGATTTAGTTAGTTGCTATGATTAGCCTCTCGTATGGGTGAAGAAAATGAACCACAGAGGAGTCAAGTAACTTGCCAAAGGTCACATAATGTTCGTAAGTGATTAAGTCAAGATTCATACCATATGATTCACAATAGTCCCATCCTGAAAACAACCCAAATGTTTGTAAACAGTAGTATGGATAAATAAACAGCTGTCTAGTCACATCATGCAATACTATGCAGGCAAGAAAAAGATGAAGCTGTAGCTACCAACAATAGCAAGGATACACCTCACAAACATAGCATGATTCTGTGTATATAAAGATCAAAGATAGGCAAAATTAATCTGTGGTGTTACAAGTCAATACAGGGATTACCCTCGAGAAGGAAAAAGGGATTGCTGGTTGGGAAGAGTTCTAAAAAGTGCTTCTAAGGTCTTGTCCTATTTTTTGACCTGCATGGTGGTTAAATAGATGTGTCCATTTACAGTAGCTCATTGAGCTGCACATTTATGATTTCTGCGTTTTTACCAATGTATGTTATACTTCAATAAAAAAGTTTATGTTTTAAAAAGCAGCATCTCAGTTGCATTGCCCAGTTGTTAGTAACAACCACTGATAAACACTGCTTTCTGCTGGGAGAAGTCTTCAGTGTGTCTCTGTGAAAGCTCCATCATTGATCAGATACTGAGCAAAAACCAGAGTCAACTGAATCCAAGACAGTTACGGTCACTAGGATCATAGACTGCAGCAGCTCAGGCCATGTGCAGCTGAGGATCCAAAGAAGAGTCCTACAGGGGCAAGCAAGCCGCCGCTCCATCCCAAAGCCAGAAGTGCACAAACCACTTGTGTGCTTGCGACCCTACCTTTCAGCCCAAACGGTGCCTTTGTGTGAAGAAGAAAAACCTACATCTCCTCTCAAGCGACTTTACAGCCATCTCCCGGAAAATCGAGTTTAAAGGGAACTGAATATGAACAGTGCAGCCTAGAATTGTGTAGTCTACAATCCACACAACTGTGTGTGTCGTTCCTGCTTTGACAAGACTCGGTGAGATCTTTTACTTCTGCTGAAAGCACTATCAGTGGTGATCAAAATAAATTTGTTTCTCACGCAAAACATGTTCTCTCTTGATTTTCACTTCTGGACATTTAATGGAAGAGAATCAAATCCGAATCAAAAGAGCTACAGCATTTACTATGGCAAAGAGAAGGAGGAGGCATGATAGCTTTCCCAGCCCTGCTGGACTCAGATCCTCTTGGCTTATCTGGGTACCTGGGACTAAGAACCTGGCAGCGGAACAGGATGCCATGTAGTAGCTGAGAAGCAACACCTGCAGCTATCTTTCATCAAGTGAAGGAGGCCAAATTGGATCAGTCTCAGGTGGCCAGGGGACAATCACCAAACTTCTACTGGCTCTGGGCCATGGGTCTGCACTGTGACCTCCTCAGCAGTCCTTTCATCTTTTAGAAAAAAAACCTCAATCCAAGTCTGTGTTGATTTTAAAAGCTATTAGAAAACAAATATACGTTAAGAAAGAAAATAGAGATGAATAAAAGGAACAAAATAAAATTACTTGTCATTATCAAAGAATAACCACTCTCTAGGTGTGGTTAGAGCAAAACGGCTTGGTATATATCCTTGGGAACTTGTAAAATGCAAGATATAGATCTTTTATATATGTATATATATACATATGTATATATTATATAAAAATAAGATACCCACCCACGCCAATGTTTATATATTTATACCCATACAACTATATGTTGTTTGGGTTGTTTCTAGAACTTAGATACTTAATTCCAAAAGAGCATGATGGTAGAAAACAAATTTGAGCATATGTGTATGTGTATTTATTTGACAATACATATTATTTACACAATAATTCAACATCTTAAGAGTTACTACTTGCTAAAATATAGAAATGGCCAAGCACTGTTGGGGTATGTGCAACCAGTAGGATCCCCTGGGGTATGGTGGCCTCACTAATCAATTCTTTACAGTATACAGTGGAGCATACCATTACTGTGCCCTGCTTGCTACAGTAAGTTCTTCAGGTATTATAATGGCATGGCTTTTTAAATGTATAACTATTATAATTTTTTTTACAATTCCACTGTTTGGATGCTTTTAGTGTTTAGAATCCTAGATTATACTCTTTCTCTTTACACCATTTTGTTTCCACAAAATTATTAAAATTTATTATTAACTTTTATTCATGATACAAAAATATTACTCTTGTTTTGTAATTTCTTGCTGCTAAAAGGGATGAGACATGCTTTGAGAGCTGGCTTCTAGGGGCGCCTGGGTGGCTCAGTCATTGAGCGTCTGCCTTCGGCTCAGGTCACGATCCCAGGGTCCTGGGATCGAGCCCTGCATCGGGCTTCCTCCTCAGTGGGGAGCCTGCTTCTCCCTCTTGTGCTTGCTCTCTCTCTCTAGTGCTCTCTCTTTCTCAAACAAGTAAATAAAATCTTTAAAAAAAAAAAAAGAGCTGGCTTCTAATTTGATAATTTCCCTGCAGCCACCTCTAGACCTCTAGAATGGTCAGCCTGGAGGGGGTTAATGGTTGATAATACTGTTGTACAAGAGACTTTGTGCAACTTTCTATTTGGGCAACTTCAAGTTTATCATCATTAATGGTAGTTTTCATTAGACAGGGTAAGAAATCACACACAAGTTAAACATAGAAACAAATTTAAGGAAATACATGCTCACTTACCAATAAGCAAGTAAGAAGGGGACCCCAGTATGCCCAGCTGCTGAAGCCAGAGTGACAATATGGCCATGATTATTCTCCATCATCACTGGGAGAAATGCTTTTGTAGTCTAGAAATAGTGTTTATTAAGAGAAAAAGATATATTGTTATTTCTGATTTGCAGACCCATTGGGAATATTTCCAAACAAAGCTATATTTTGTTAACATTTTTCCTAGAATAAAGGGAAAAACCCAATTAATTGCCAAATGTGACAAATTAAGGCGACTGGATAGGATGCATAGATTGGAAAAACTATGCAAAGCAATGGATACTGAAAACTTTGAGAATCCATTTCATTTAAATTATGAACTTCTAATATCCCCTGATCCTCTACCCCTTTTGTCATTGATGTTTTCTATCATTTCATATATTGAATAGATATAATAATCTAGAGTTATCAAAAGAATTTATATGTAATGTGAAATTGTTAGAAAATAATTTGGTTATGTCAGCAAAATACTGAAATGAATAGCTATCTTCCAGTAGTCACTGAATGATTCATGCAATAAATATTTACTGAGCACCTACTATGTGATGGGGATTCAAAAACATTAAGACAATGCCCTATGTTCTAATAAAGGCAGAAAGACAGGCAAATTCATCAGTTGTAATGCAGATACAAAGACAGATGCCAATAACTTGGGAATACTGACATAAAATAATACTGCATTTTCACTAATTCTAATATTCTTTAGAGATTATGTATCCCAAACTCACATCCAAGAAAACTTTGAGGGACCCTTTCGGTAACTGGCTATTTGGGCAATTTTTAGCCTCTTTAGAAACTCTCTCTCTCTCTTTCTCATATATATATATATATACACACAGATATATATATCTCTGTATCTGTATATATATATATATCTGTATCTGTGTGTATATATATACACATATATATGTATATGCACATATAGATATATATATTATAGATATATATATACATATATATATCTGTATCTATAGACCTTGAATGGTGAGGTTTATGATAAAGTTGGCAACTTTGGGGCCAGAAAATACTCAAGGCCTGAGTCTCATGAGAATCCGAAAGCAAACTGGGCTCACCCTTAAAAGAACCACACAAAAGGACTCAGATGACCCCTAATCCCTTTCTTCATAAACAATGTCACATAGATGTGAGAATCTAGTTTAAAATTAAAACATATATAACACCTGAAGTTTATTATTAATTAATTATTAGTATTAATATTATTAAGGGGGGAGAAAGAATGGTTGATGAGATTTGGTCAGAGCATGAAAAATGACTTCTTTTTTTTTTTTTAAGTCTGTTTATTTTTTTTAATAATCTCAACCCAACGTGGGGCTCAAACTCATGACCCAAAGATCATGAGTCTCATGCTCTTCCAAATGAGCCAGACAGGAGCCCTGAAAAATGACCTCTTCGTATATTATCCTTAGTACCTACAGATAACTTCAGTATTAATTTGATACATTTTTATGTCTGCTGAAATCTCCACTTTAAGATTTTATTTACTTATTTGTCAGAGAGAGAGAGAACATAAGCAGGGGGAGCATCAGGCAGAGGTAGAAGTAGGCTCCCTGCTGAGCAAGGAGCCTGATGCGGGACTTGATCCCAGGACTCTGGGATCATGACCTGAGCCAAAGGCAGACACTTAACTGAGTCACCCAGGTGTCCTGAAATCTCCACTTTAAACAAAGTCTTTGGGTTTTACAAAAGAGAATGTTTTCATAAAAGAAGTCATACCTACCCAGAAATGTGCAAGTACATTAACTTCAAAAGTCTTTTCAATCTGAGTGTCTTGTGTTGCAAACAAATCTGATGTGTAGACTACACCAGCATTATTTACTAAAATACTAACATCTCCAATTTCTTCTTTCACCTTTAAAAATAAGACAAATATCTGTATCATTAAGAGTTATGAAGGAAGGTTTGCATGCAAGGATTATTAAAGAACTATGTGTTCCTCTATTAGATGTGGGGGGAAAAGTAGTTTTGTAATCTATGTGCCAATATGGAAAAAAGAACCTTTTAATCTTAGGTACTTAATTTCAAAACAGCTCTACCTATAAGTCTGGTTAAGTAGAAGTTTTCTTTTGCAGTTTAGTCTTTTGACTTTTGCTCTATTGATTTTACTCTGAGAGGCATCTGGCTAATAAAAACATAGCCAGTGGCAAAAGACAAAAAAAAAAAACCAAAAAACCCCAGCATTTATTTTTTAAATACTACTTCAAAAGGTAAGCAAAAAAAATTTTTTTAATTAATTGGCAAATGCAGGGACCATCTGGGAATCTACATAAAACTGATTATACCATTAAGCTGGTCACATCTTCTATTTCTTTATTTTTGTAGTACAAACTATTTATTTTGTTGCTCACCAACCTTCCCCCTGCAGGTGACAGTTGGCCTAAGGGCTGGCAAAGCCAGAATATCTTATCTGATATTTTTACAGTTCTTTGAGTAACTAAGCTTCTTGGTGGATAGACCCTAGAGTTACAATGCATTCTGTTACACATTGTGTTCCAAATAAAAGCTAACTTCTGTTAAGAGTTATCATATTTAGATAGTGCTACAGTGTGCTGGGGGACTGAGGGGGAGGTGGCAAATAGCCTGTTAAAGGCTTTCATTGTGCTATGCATTTTGCAAAATTTCATTATTTATCTCATTTAATTCTCAAAATAATTCCATGAGCTGGCAACTCTTGGTATGCTCACTTTAGAGATGAGAAACATGAAACACAGAATGGCTGTTTCTTGCTCAAGGTCATGTGACTATTCAAGGTCACATGGAGCTGAGACTCTCCCAGACCTTCTGACCTCAGAGCCCAAGACAAACCTCTAAGCTCAAACAGAAAGGAAGCCAGGAGGTGGGATACCCATCAGCGACCCAGGAGGACACCAGTGTGCCAAGAGCTGAAGGCTTGTCAGCCAGAAATGAACTTCATCAGGTCGTATTTAAAGTATGAAAGAGTCAAGCTAAGATACTGGGCCCTTGGTCAACACTATTTGTACCTATAGCCACATCTCTAGCATGATATGAAAACTGTCGTTCAGAATAATGCCCCTCAGTTACTGAGAAGAACAGGACAGGGTGTGTGGTTGAAGTGACGAAGGTGCTGTAACGCCTCCAAACTAGCGTGACTTAAAACACAAATCGCTCTTTTATGCTGCCAAAGAATTTGCCCAGACACACTTGTCCCTTCCTTCATCCTTGGGCTCCCCATCATCACCTATTGTCTCTCCACACCGTGAATGTCTGCTCTGCACATTTCTCAATAGTGAAAGCAAGCCATGAGTTTAAATGCTTAGGTGACACAAAAATGTCCTGATATTAAAGTAACCACATTAAAATAACTTCAAAATATCTCATTATCACACGTCATTGTGCATATTCTGTTAAGCATATTGTTTATCCTTGAGCAATTTCAGTAAAAACACTAGGGTTAAAACCCATGGAATAGGTTCAAATAATGAAATTACCTTTTCCAGAACAGCCTATTCCCAGATGAATCTAGACATGATCACTGTGTGCCAGGGACTGATCCAAAGACTTTACATCATTAATTCACTTAATCCTCCTAACAACCCTGAGGTGGGTACCGCTGTGATCCCCGTATTATAACTGGGGAAACTTAGGCACAGAGAGGTTAAGTAACGTGCAGTGAGAGAGCCAGTGGTAACTGGAAGAGTGTACATCTCTCTAAAGGAAAATCACTGTTAATTTAAGTAAAATAGTAACTGTTAAATGCAGAGGTTTCTTGTCTACAGGCCTTGCTCTTACTGTACCCCTCCCTTCCAGGAAAGCTATTTCCCACCACTAGCCTGGGTAATTTCTACTTAGTTGGTTTTTTGTTTTGTTTTTTTTCAAGAGAGGGAGGGAGCGAAGGGGGGGGTGGAGTGTGGGAGGGGGCAGAGGGAGAGGGGAAGAGAGAGAATCCCAAGCAGGCTCCACACCCAGCACAGAGCCATACATGGGGCTCGATCTCACGACCCTGAGATCATGACCTGAGCTGATATCAAGTCAGTCACTTGAGACACCCAGGTGCCCCAATTTCTACTTATTCTTTTGACTTAGCTCAGGCCTCACCAGTAATAGAGGCATTAGCTCGAAATAAAAGTTTACAATTCAAAAACAGAAGTTAAAAATGTCCTCAAATCTAAAATTCCCTAAACAAGGAAGTTCTCAAGGCTGGTTGAATCAGAATCTTTATACTGTACTGGATCAGATTATCCAGGGATAAGGTCCAGGAATGTGTATTTTAAGGAATTTGCCCAGATAATTCTACTGACTTTCTTACTATTGTAGCATTTCGTTAACAAGTATATGTATAAATGCATTCGGAGTGAAGCTCCATTATATACACATAGCATATTTCAGTTGTATATAGAAGAGGCAAATACTGCTTTATAGAGATAAATCTATGATGAAAGTCTGATAAACAGTTAAATTTATCCTAACTCCCTAACCCAGTTCTTTGACTGGGCATCTGAAGACCCCATCAGTGATCTGCAGTGTCATCCAAGTAGCAGAATCACATGGGTGAGGCGTGGGTGGGTATGTGGGGTACTAAACGGGCAGATTCCTGGGCCTAGCCCCCGATCCACTGAAAGCAAACCTCAGGCGTGTCATTTTTTAAAAGCTCTCTGGAAGATTCTAGAACACACTGAAGTCTGGGAAACTCAGTTCTAGGTTCTAGTTCTGGGTCTGCCACTAGCTGGCTGCACAACCTTATAGGCAAATCACAAAACTTCTGCTACTTTGTCTGCATCCTGACAGTGTCACCTCCAGGATCCCTCCAGGCTCTGACATGACCCGATCCTAACCAATGCAAAATTTCACCTTCTTCGCAGAGCTGTAAATATCTTCTCGGTTACTGCAGTCTACCACAAAGGCATAAGCCTTCGCACCCAGTCTCCTGCATTCAGCAGCTGTGTCCTCAATTCCGTGCTAGAAAGGCAACAAATAGTTTGATAAAGAGAACGAAATAAATGACATGAACATATTATATCAACAGCTGAAAATAATTAAGAATAGTCAGATTGTTTGAACTAGCGTTAGGCAGGAATTTAACTGGACACATTTTTGTCAGGGATATAGGTACACTTTGCTCTTAGTACTTTGAAGATTCTTTTATTTGGAACCAAACTTAAAGCAAGCTTTTTAAAGAACATAAAAATCTTTTTTTTGGGGGGCGCCTGGGTGGCTCAGTCGGTAAGCGTCTGCCTTCGGCTCAGGTCATGATCCCAGAGTCCTGGGATCGAGCCCCGCATCGGGCTCCCTGCTCAGCGGGGAGCCTGCTTCTCCCTCTCCCACTCCCCCTGCTTGTGTTCC
>NC_138370.1:114309921-114349734 GCF_054177405.1 Leptonychotes weddellii | reverse complement strand
GTTGATGACAACAAGAAACTAGGGGAATGGGTAGGCCTCTGTAAAATTGACAGAGAGGGAAAACCCCGTAAAGTGGTTGGTTGCAGTTGTGTGGTGGTTAAGGACTATGGCAAAGAGTCTCAGGCGAAGGATGTCATCGAGGAATACTTCAAGTGCAAGAAATGAACAAATAAACTTGGTTCTTGTTCCAAAAAAAAAAAAAAAAAAACCGATGCTGTCTTCTTGTACTAATTATTCTTTCATTTCTAGTTATTGTACTCCTCAAACTGTCTTTCTCTCTTATAATTCGTTCACTTACATGTCTAGCTCCACAACTAGACTCTGAGCACATTCAGGCAGGAATTATGGGATAGAACTGGTAGTCAGCCACTATATAAAGAAATTTGGAAACTCCTATTTAAACTCATTTATTTAGGGGCATCTGGGTGGCTTAGTCGGTTAAGCATCTGCCTTTGGCTCGGGGGTCCTGGGATTTGAGCCCCACATCAGGCTCCCTGCTCAGCAGGAGCCTGCTTCTCCCTCTCCTCCCTGATTGTGTTCTGTCTCTGTCACTATCTGTCTCTCTCTCAAATAAATAAATAAAATCTTAAAAAAAACCTCATTTATTTCATTGAATCTGATGCAAAGCAGTGATTAGGTACTAGGCTTTCTTTTTTGGTTTAGTACTGGAAGTTCAAAGTCTTTATCTTTGCCTAAGATAGTATTAGAACAATTCTTAAAATTGGGTGTTGGGGTGGTTATGGTGGGGGTAGAGAAGGGAAAGGGGAGATGTATCAGCATCTGGGAAAGAGGATATGGTTAGAAGAAGTGCATTCTGAAAGGAACCATCACCTTGATATTTATTTATTTAAAAAAATTTTTTTTGAAGATTTTATTCATTTGAGAGAGTGAGCAAGAGTGGGGGAGAAGGGGCAGAGGGAGAGGGACAAGCAGACTCTGCGCTGAGTGCGGGCCCAATGCAGGGCTCGATCCCAGGACCCTGAGATCATGACCTGAGCTGAAATCGAGAGTCGGACACTTAACTGACTGAGCCACCCAGGTGCCCCTACACTAGTTGTGATTCTTAAAAAAGGTCCTTGGACTGTTTCTTAAGTTTACACCCCTGTCTCTAAATTCTGTTTGGCTTTTAAACTTCTTTTTTTGACAGTACTTTAAGTAGTAAAAACTATTTATATTCTGAATTTTTATTACAGAGAATACAGTATCTTTTATAGAAAGTAGATACCTGACTTGGTTTGTAATAGTGCTAAATACCAAATGTTTCTATTACAAAATATTTTTCTGGTAAAACTAGCTGATTTGAGGTAAACTTATATATAGTCTTGTTATAAAGAAAAATACATCTTTGTAACTTTGTCTTAAACTTGAGACAGGTCCTTTTCTTTGTTCTAAATCCGTCATGATTTTATATTACTATTTACAGGTGGAAAAGGGATGGAAGTGGAAATAAAATCACCCACCCCGTTTCTGGGAAAAACATCTTACAGTTTGTGGCAATAAAAAGGAAAGACTGTGGAGAATGGGCAATCCCAGGGGTAAGAAAAGAACTAAAATAAAATCAAATTAATGTTTTAAGTCCTTCTTAGTTGCTTCATTTGCTGCAAGATTATTTATTGTGTGTGGATCTTGATCCTTCATTTATTTTCCATTCCTCTCCACTTCAATTAGTAATTCTTTTGTCATTCATCACTGTAATGAAGTCTCATTGTCAATAACAAGTGTAAGGTAATGCATCAAAGTTGTTAGACTTTGAGTCTAATTATAAAACCCTTGGAAAAGAACATGGACTTTGGAGTTAGACATAGGTTTGTATCCTGGCCTTTGCACTTTGAGCTGAAGATTTGGAGTTCAGATTCTTCTCTTTAAGATATCTTTATCTTGGGCATCTGGGTGGCTCAGT
The DNA here is from genome assembly GCF_054177405.1 of Leptonychotes weddellii. NCBI lineage: Eukaryota > Metazoa > Chordata > Mammalia > Carnivora > Phocidae > Leptonychotes > Leptonychotes weddellii. The sequence continues at coordinate 114,347,834 of NC_138370.1, read as the reverse complement.
CGTTAAGATATCTTTATCTCTTTAAGATAAAGATAATGGTATCTGCTTCATAGGATTGCTAGCAATAGCATATAAAGCACCTCATAAATGTTGGATCCCATTTCAGACTTCAACCTCTACTCCAAATCCAGAGTAAAACTGTTAGCATTGTTTTGTTGAATTCTGATAACTTTAGACATAAAAAAAGATAACTTTTATTACTTACTGTTCCTTGTAGTTTTAAAAGTTTCCATAATATCAGGAATAGTGGACTGTTTTTGCATTCATGTCAGTGTATATTTGAAGTGGCATTTTAAAATGGGTGTTTGTGCAACAGAGGTTTTTTTAATTTTGTTTTGCTTTTTAAGATTTTGTTTAAGATTTTTATTTATTTATTTGAGAGAGACACAGCGAGAGAGGGAACACAAGCAAGGGGAGTGGGAAAGGGAGAAGCAGGCTTCCCGCGGAGCAGGGAGCCCGATGCAGGGCTCGATCCCAGGACCCTGGGATCATGACCTGAGCTGAAGGCAGATGCTTAATGACTGAGCCACCCAGGTGCCCCTTATTTATTTATTTGACAGAGAGAGAGAGAGCAAGAGAGACAGGGGCAGAGGGAGAAGCAGACTCCCCGCTGAGCAAGGAGCCTGACACGGGGCTCTATTCCAGGACCCCGGGATCATGACCTGGGCTGAAGGCAGATGCTTAAACCAACTGAGCCACCCAGGCGCCCCCAACAGAGGGTTTTTTTTTTTTTTTTTTTTTTAATTTTTAAAATTTTTTAGCAACAGAGGGTTTCCTATTTTATGCCATATGAAATGGAGATAGTTTGATAAGAAGATGACTTTTATACATATACTGCTATCTGCAAGAATGGTTTTTTTCTTTGTAGGATAAAAATGGATTGGAATGAGCAATGAGGAAGTATTAGCTTGCTGTATTCTTTCTTGCCTCCAGGCCTTCCTTCCTTAGCTGGAGTTTGGAAGGTATCAGGAAAGGAGTCTGAATGGCTCAGTTTACCATAGGCTAACCTTGGACCAATTACTGTGATCAAATACATGAAATACCCTGACTGGCTGCTTCTACTAGAATCAAATGGTTTACAGAAGAACATACCACAGGAGAATGGGGATCATGATTATGGGCAGAAAGAACAATAAATGTGTACTGTATCACCCAGTAAATATTTGTTGCATGAGTTAAAGCATATTACTTTTTCTTTTTCTTAAACAAAAATGTGACTGTTAGGGGATGGTGGATCCAGGAGAGAAGATTAGTGCTACACTTAAAAGAGAGTTTGGTGAAGAAGCTCTCAACTCCTTACAGAAATCCAGTGCGGAAAAGAGAGAATTAGAGGAACAGTTGCACAAACTCTTCAGCCAGGAACATCTAGTGGTAAGAAATGGTGGTTCCTCTGAAGGATTTAGCCCCATGGATTAGTGAAAATTATTTAAAAGTTCACCTGGATATCTGGTAGATTATTCTCTGAATAAAGTGAACTACCTATGTATTTGAAATACATATTCATGAAAACAATTTAAATTCTAGGGGCGTCTGGGTGGCTCAGTTGTTAAGTGTCTGCCTTCGGCTCAGGTCATGATCTCAGGGTCCTGGGATCGAGCCCCGCATCGGGCTCCCTGCTCAGTGGGAAGCCTGCTTCTCCCTCTCCCACTCCCCCTGCTTGTGTTCCCTCTCTTCGCTGTGTTTTTCTCTGTCAAATAAATAAAATCTTTAAAAAAAAATAAAAACAACTTAAATTCTAGTAGATCTTCACTGTAAATAGAGTTCTATTTAAAGTTTTATAGCCCAACTTTAGGTCAGTTACATTAGAATACATTTTTATCCTCTGAGTTTTTCTTTGGACTAGATGTGAGCTAATGTGACCCTGAGTTTACCCATCCATCAGAAAACCTTTAAAAAAAAAATTACATGAATTTAGCTCTTTGCAAGGACACTTATATTTTAAGTTATGTTATTCAGAGTTTTTCTGGTTGATAACCATTTAAGTCTTATGTCTGTTTTGTCTACATACCCTTTGTGATTTAAAAAATCACCTTATAAGGTATATGTATACTGATGATAAGAAAAAGGACTGAGTTTCTTGTCTTTTATGCTGGCTTATGTTCCACTTGCTTTGTTTTCTTTCTAGAATTAGGATTTCTTATTTATGTTTAGGTTTTTGGTCACATTTGTGTTAGATGGCTAGATCCAAATCTTTTCATGTATTAATAATAGCTTAAATATTAGTCTTTACTAAATTTATTTATAGATCTCTTTATAACTAAAAGAATATTTGTATGTCTGAAACCATAATTACAGAAATTACTAAAATAGAAATGTACTTATAGAGCCTTTAAAAAAGTCATATGGCCCAAATATGACTGTTCCCAAATTATGAAATTAAAGTCTGTGGAGTTGAGGGTTTTGTGAATTTTTTATTTTCACACGAGGGGGTGGGAGGTGGGAGAAGGGGCAGAGGGAGAGAGAGAATCTTAAGCAGGTTCCACGCTTTGCGTGAAGCCCAACACAGGGCTCAGTCCCACAACCCTGAGATCATGACCGGAGCTGAAATCAAGAGTCAGACGCATGGGGCGCCTGGGTGGCTAAGTCGTTGAGCGTCTGCTTTCGGCTCGGGTCGGGTCCCGGGGTCCTGGGATGGAGCCCCGCATCGGGCTCCCTGCTCCGCGGGAAGCCTGCTTCTCCCTCTGTCTGCTGCTCCCCCTGCTGTGCTGTCTCTCTCTCTGTCTCTGTCAAATAAATAAATAAAACCTTTAAAAAAAAAAAAAGTCAGACGCTTAACCAACTGAGCCACCCAGGCACTCTGAGGGTTTTGTGAATTTTAAAGCTGACTCAAGTGGTTCTGGACAGTATTGTTTCCTGGGAAATTTAAAGATTTTATTTATTTATTTGAGACAGAGAGAATGAGAGAGACAGAGAGCACATGACAGGGGGAAGGGTCAGAGGGAGAAGCAGGCTCCCCGCCGAGCAGGGAGCCCGATGCGGGACTCGATCCCGGGACTCCAGGATCACGACCTGAGCCGAAGGCAGTCGCTTAACCAACTGAGCCACCCAGGCGCCCGTTTCCTGGGAAATTTAAAACAAGCATATGGAATGCTACATGAAAAAGGTTCTATGATGTTTACATTTCTTCTATGAAAGGTGAAATAATGGAGTCAGTTATGTCAAGGGGTTTTAAAATGGAGCTAAGAGGCCTTTAGGGAGGTGGGCCTTATACATTTCCTCACCAGGTGGAGCCCTGAACTTTTAAATTGGGCCAAACCACAAATACTCCAAAGACTCTACACAAATTCCTGCAACTTGCTAAAGAACAGACTTGCTTAGTGATAGCCTTAGCAACCAATTATATTCAGCCACGATTGGTTTTCTGTACCAACGCCAGTCAAAATTCCTTGTAGACAACTTCTACAAGCATTCTCTTTCTATCTTTAAAAAAACCCTGACTTGGAGCACCTGGGTGGCTCAGTCGTTAAGCATCTGCCTTCGGCTCAGATCATGATCCCAGGGTCCTGGGATCAAGCCCCACATCAGGCTCCCTGCTCGGCGGGAAGCCTGCTTCTCCCTCTCCCTCTCCCACTCCCCCTGCTTGTGTTCCCTCTCTCACTGTCTCTCTCTGTCAAATAAATAAATAAAATCTTTAAAAATAAAAAAATAAAAACTCCTGACTTTGTTCCCTAGTGGGACACTGGGTTGCTACCCAAATCTGTATACTCTGAATTGCAGTTCTTTGATCCTAAGTAAATGCTTAATTATTGCCTCCTGACAATTTGAGCTTGGCACTTTTTTCTTACTGTGGTAAAAAATAAGTAACATATAATTTACCATTTTAACTATTTTTAATGTACAGTTAAGTAATGTTAATTATATGCACACTGTTTTGCAACAGGATATTTATATTTCTGATTCTAATGAAGGAAACATCCATCTGCTCTACCCATTTGTGTTCATTCTACACTTTTTTTCTGCCTCCTTTTAAAAATAGATATATAAGGGATATGTTGATGATCCTCGAAACACTGATAATGCATGGATGGAGACAGAAGCTGTGAACTACCATGATGAAACAGGTAAGCTGACTTATGTTTATTAAACCGACTGGATAAGAGGCACTCTGATATTTGTGGAATGACTGCTCATCAAAGAGAATTTGCTTTTTCAAAGCTCTTGATAGCTTGGCCAAATTGTCTTCCAGAAATACGCCATTTTCATTCCCAATAGTGATTGAGAGCGTTACTTTTAATTTTTTGATAGTTATAATTATTTTAATAAATATATTTTTATTTATCTGTAAATATAATTATAAATATTTTCATTTATGGTTTCTGGTTTGGGGTCATGCTTAGAAAGATCCACTTACCTTAAGAGTGTAAAATGAGTTGCCAATGATGGTTTTATTTTTTTTACATTTAAATCTCTAATCCCTCTAGAATTTATTTATTTATTTTTAAAGATTTTTTAAATTTATTTTTTGACAGAGAGAGAAACAGTGAGAGAGGGAGCACAAGCAGGGGGCATGGGAGAGGGAGAAGCAGGCTTCCTGTGGAGCAGGGAGCCCGATGCGGGGCTCGATCCCAGGACCTGGGATCATGACCTGAGCCGAAGGCAGACGCTTAATGACTGGGCCACCCAGGAGCCCTTAGAATTTATTTTGACATAAGTTTTCATACTTATTTAATATGAACTCTTTTTTTTTTTTTTTAAGGCTAATATTCTTCTTAAAGGGAAAAGTTCCCTTATTGGTACCTCTACTTAAAATTTAGGAACTTGGGGGTGCCTGGGTAGCTAAGTTAAGTGTCTGACTTCACCTCAGGTCATGATTTCAGGGTCCTAGGATCGAGCCTGACGTTGGGCTCAGCACTCAGCACGGAGTGTGCTTGTCCCTCTGCCCTCCCTCCTGCTTGTGCTCTCTCTCTCTCTCAAATAAATAATAAATAAAATCTTTTTTTAAAAAAAATTAGGAACTTGGTTAAAATTTGGGCATCTGGAAAAATTTGGAACATTCTAGTTTTTAATTGACTGGGCCACCTAATACAATGATGATTTAAGACTATTTTTAATAGGAATACTTGAATCTATAGAATTATGCTGAAAAATAAATAAATAAATGGATTACTTTTTCTTGGTGATGTTTTTTCTTTGGTAACAGGTGAGATAATGGATAACCTTACCCTAGAAGCTGGAGACGATGCTGGAAGAGTGAAATGGGTGGACATCAGTGATCAACTCCAGCTTTATGGCAGTCACTCTCAATTTATCAAACTCGTGGCCGAGAAGCGAGATGCACACTGGAGTGAGGACTCTGGAACTGAGTGCCGCGGGTTGTAGCCCGCATTGCTGTGGGAGCCACAGGCCAGCAAAGGGGCGCGTGCTGAAAAGAAGGCGGTATCACAGAGCTCATCCTACAGGAGGGCAGGGTCGGTCACTTGGAAATTATTTTATCCACTTTCAAAGCTATTTGCATTTATTCTATTCGCATCAGAATAAAATTAGTAAATATGGTGAAATTCAACACAGAATTTTCTGCTTTCTGATCGAAAGAAATATAAACAATCATTTTGTATGTATTCTATTTAAGCAGAGCTTAAACCAAGTCTAAACAACTGGTGATCTTTGAAGAATCATAATCTGAATAAAGATAAATTTATGGTCACCCATAACTTCTGTTTTCCATCTAGTTCTTATTTTTTAGTTCTGTTCTTTTTTTTTTCTATTGATCTACTGGTGTCTGAAGGATGTTCCTGCCACATCAGGCTCCTTTAGGAGGAGCACCACCATTGTCTAATTTATCTTTAAATTATTTGCTTCATATTTTGTTTTATGTGATCTTGCTGAAGCTGATTTCAAAATGGAAACCTTATGTATTCTTGACTTTAGAGTCATCAGTGTTTTGAGGAAATTTCAGTCACTCTTTTTTTTTTAAAGATTTTATTTATTTATTTGACAGAGAGAGACACAGTGAGAGAGGGAACACAAGTAGGGGGAGTGGGAGAGGGAGAAGCAGGCTTCCCGCGGAGCAGGGAGCCCGATGTGGGGCTCGGTGGCCTGAGCCGAAGGCAGACGCTTAACAACTGAGCCACCCAGGCGCCCCTCAGTCACTCTTTTAGTCAATAAAGATCAAGATGAATGAACAAGAGCTCATGTTCTCACTTTTCAAAAATTCTGAATTTAAAATATGTTCAGGAAATTAGTAAATCGATTGTTTATTTCACCACTGTAACTGCATGTATCATAATAGATGTTCAGAAAGGAATTGAAATGAGAGAGACAGGGAGGTCTTTGAGAGTTAAAGTTTTTTTTTTTTTGGAAGGGAACGTTAAGGATTGGAATAGGTTTTTGAGAGGCCCACTGTTAACATTATAATTCCCAGAGGAAAGGAAAGAGTTGTTGATGTTCTAGGTGCTTCTGGAAGCAGGGAAGAGGAAGGAAAAGAATACTTGTCTGAGTGGGCATGTGTATCACATTCTGGCTGTAAGATATCTATTGGGAAAGTCCCATGGTATTTAGTCCTGTCAACCTAACGTAGGGACGATCATAATTCCTTCATTCCAGCTGGACTACAGATGGGGCATCTGAAGAAAAGGAAGTTTAGGGGATAGAGACATGGTGTTTCCCTTTCTTCACATATTTGAGAAAGGTATTAGGTTTACTCTGTAGCTTGAGGACAGAACTTGGGCTAAGGTAAATCAAAAGGTTCCCCCCCCCAACCCCAGATTAGTGTCAAAACTACTTTGGTGGTAAACCTGAGCTGAACTGACAGGAAGCTTTCTCTCCATTCTTGTGACTGTAAATTTTGCTGAGAAACATTAGAATGTTTGATTTCAGGATGTTTCAGACCCTTCTGGAAGAGTTACAAGGTTTAAATATGGTACTAATTTTCTAAAATCCATAAAATCCTGGTCCCTGGATATGTAATAAGGGACTTGTGCTGACCAGGATGACCTGCTCATTAGGTGATAGGTAGGATGACCTTCTCCTAGAATGAATGATTTGGATTCTACTTTTACTCTTTGGCAGGAAGAGATTGCTTTTTCCTGGCACTGAATAGAATTCTTTAAATTGAAGCTGCTTACTAAAGCTCTTGAGAAAGTTTGAGCAATTCCCTGAAGGTAAACATTTACTTATGTCTAATAGTGTTGAAATATTTGCATTGACATTAGAAAAGATATTAGATAATACATTTTATTTAAAGAATGACTAAAGCACATGATCTATAGATAATAAATTCTTCATGGCATTTTGGAGTTTTCTCTGGAACATATACAAAGTATGCAGAATTATAAAACTACTATAAACTATAGAAGGATAGAAGTAGATGATCTTCTGATAAGTGTTTTAAATAGCCAGCATCATCTATAATAAGAAAAACCAGATTAAAATTTTAGTTTAAGACATTTCTGGAGGAATATCTGCTCCTATATTACTAGGTGATATTACCTCCATATTTGCTTTTCTTATATTTTAGGTATCAGGAATACTCTTGGAATACTTTTGTCTAAAGGAGATATTTAGCAAAATAGTAATAACATCCATTTACTGAGTATCTACATGATATCACTCAATCCTCAACAACAATCCTATGAAGTTAGGTGGTATTATTTCCATTTCACAGATGAAAATGATATTTAGAAAGATTGTCCCAAGGTTAATTCAGAAAGGGCCAGAGCTGGGATTTGAATCCTGGTCTGCCTTGTTCCTAAATCTGTTCTGTATTGTGTTCCTTACTAAGGTGATGAAGCTTTTACGATTTGTTACTTTAAGCATGCTGTTTGGAAGATTATATATTACTTAAGGAGTACCCACATTATCCATAGTGATATAGTTAGAGTTTACGACTTGACTTTAGGGCCACGTGTGATGTAGCTAGCATTGTTGAAATTGAAATTTTGGCTCAGAGACAGTTTATTTGGTAATATCTTAAGGCTAAATGACAGCAACCAATATTTTTCTTGCTAGCAGGTGTTCTTAAGCTTTTGAAAGCATTTCAAACTCAAACGGAAGCATATGCTGAACTTACATAATAAGACCATAATTATCTAAAACCTAAATATTTGGTAGCTAAAGAGGGCACTTGAAAATTCTAACCACTTTTAGAGGTTAAATGCTCTATTTTCTTACAGTATAAGAAATGGTGGTTGGTATTATACTCTAACATATTTGTGAAGTTTTAATAAACTGATTTAAAAATACATCCTTTGAAGAAAGCATTTAAGTAGGTTAATTAATTACCTGCTTTCATCAGTACACTTTCATCGAACTATTAATTTATCAATATGGACATGACCTGAGACTATTAAACTCCTAAGATAAAAATATTTTTAAAATGTATAATAGTGCTTGAAAGATATGTGGGGATTTTACTCACCGTATATAACTTCTGACATAGTAGTGAGAGAATTATTTCTGCCAAAATAAACAATACAGATTATAGTTACTATATGAAGGTATTTTTGCCATAATTTCTTCTTTGCTTCCACTCATGTCTCCCATCCTATGGTTATTTTACTGCTGATGGATTAGTATTGGTATAATCATGTGTACTGGGAGGTAGAAAATAATGTGGTTCTGTTACACCGGAAGTGCTGATAAATTTTATCTTCAACTGGGTTTTCTGCAACAAAGCGCTTAACTTCTCCCATCTGGCCTTTGATGGCCTGATACTAAGGAGCTCTAATTTGGGTAAGTCAGTTGGGTTTGACTCTGCCATATGTTTTTATGGTTCAGGAGAATTATCCTTACCTTTCCTGAGATTAAATGTCACTTGCTTTTATCAATAGAATCATAGAAATAAAGTCTTACCCCAATGAAACCCTAAAAAAAAACCCAAAAAACCAAAAAAACTCATCAGTCCATTAAATAGGTTTGTAGTTTATAATAGCTTAAAAATTAATATGAACTTACCCCACGTTGGTTCAAAATAGAAGTGATTAACTATGAAAGAAGAAAAGTCAATGGTCAGTGCTAGAGCTCTCAGTGGGTTTATTTTTTTAACTTAGTCCACATATAAGCTAAAATATTTTCTATATGAAAATCTTTCTTTTTGTTGAAAAATTCCATTTTTAGTGCTTTATTTACATGATGTAAGATTTTAAAATGAATATACACTATCTAGATTTAAATTTCCTTAATTCAAAAAACTATTCCCTTGTAACTATTTTCTTGTAACTATATTCACTATATCTGAAAGATAGGAACTTGATGTGAATGGTTAAGAAACTCGCTGTGTACATATCCAGGCAAGTGCTATGTTTCTTAAATTATGCAAGCTCCCTATGTGAATGATACTTGAACCAAAATTTTAGGACAACTATGACTACTTTGCTTTGAGGGTCTGCTTAGACAACCCGTTTCACTGGAAGAGTCCTGCTTTGTAGCTTCCACAGGTCCTTATGTTTTAACAGACTGGCAGCTTGCTCAAGGAATTGACCACTGAAAGAAGGCGAATCCCTCTATTTGCAGAGCTGTCCACCCCGGCACATATGCAAGAACATGTAAGCTAAACACTGTCCCAATTTTCTCTTAGGCAAGAGCGATACCTGAGGTAGTGTTTGTTCTCTTAGGGGGCCTCTTCCTGCTTTCTGACTTAACTAGGATCACTGGGAGAAAAAAATTCTTATGACTATGAAGATGATGCAATTCTATAAGTTATTCAGTCAGAATTCTTCCCACAATGGGTTGCGGCCAACAGCACTTTTTTTTTTTTTAAGATTTTATTAACTGATCTCGCCACTCAACGTGGAGTTCGAACTCACGACCCCGAGATCAAGAGTCACACGCTCTACTGACTGAGCCAGCCAGATGCCTCAGCCAATAATACTTTTAAAAAGTTCAATAAAAGAAAGTATAAATAGGTATTAAGTGTTCAGATCTGGTAACCTGAATGAGTCCTGTGTCTGAGGAGTCAGTATTTTCACTGGAAGAGACTTTGGAGGTAAACTATACTTTTTCCCATGGTCACACAGCTAATTTAATTGTAAAAGTAAGATGAGAATCTAAGCTTTCCAACTGCAGGCCGGTGGTCTTTCAGCCATGTTTTGATGTAGAGGTGAACTTGCTATTTTTGTAATCATCAGTAATTAATCATGGAAGATAGTTTCCTAAAACATTTTTAGTTAGAAATATGCAAGAATTTTTATTGTTTGCCATTTGGAAATGGACTATAATGTTGCTTAAACAGAGTGGATTGTGGGGAGAGCACTAGCACTTCAACTCAAGAGACTTAAGTTCTTACTGATTAGACTCAGAAGCTATTTGATCTCAAGGTTCTGGGATGCATAAATATTGCTCAAGATGGTTGGCTTTAAATAGTCTCGAATCCGAAAATTTTTACCTCAGGCACACAGATGATTTAGGTCTAAGTTTCTGACATTTGTACAAAATATGCATGTCCTTGATTCTAAGATACCACCAACTGTAAAATGTACCACTTAGTTAATGATTGCATTTTAAAGAAAAAGGAGATCCCCTTAGAATAAATATATGTATCTGTTGTGAGTTTTGTCTTGATTTCAGAAAATGTTTAAGTATGAAAAGTATGTTTTTAGAGGAAATGGAATTTTTTAGTGTTTTCTTTTGTAATTCCACTCAAGTATTTCTCCTGAGTTTTCATAAACTAAGATCCTGATTAACTTACTGTATCAATAAAGGGCATCATTAAAAAGTTGAATTCATGCATTTCAGTTAAAAAAGTATTATCTGTTGGAATTCAGATTTGATAATTTTTAATGTATTATGTGTTTATACTAATGCCTTGTTAGTGAAGAAATAATCAAGTCTATTTCATTTCTCCTAAAGCAGTTTATTCTGTAAGTCTTTCAACTCTTCACTTTCACCCACATCAGTGATGGAAGAGGTTGTTTTGTCAATACATAGTTTGGATGAATTCAATAATGAATGTAGAACTGTCCACGTGCATTGAGATTGGTTTTTGGCTTTGAATTTAACAGCTGTGCTTTATTTTGTTTCCAAATGAATTAGACTAATAAAGATAGTAATTTTCAGGGCGCTTGGGTGCTCAGTCACTAAGCGTCTGCCTTAGGCTCAGGTCATGATCTCAGGGTACTGGGATCGAGCCCTGCATCAGGCTCCCTGCTCCGTGGGAAGCCTGCTTTTCCCTCTCCCACTCCCCCCTGCTTGTGTTCCCTCTCTCACTGTGTCTCTCTGTCAAATAAAATCTTAAAAAAAAAAAGCATAAAGATAGTAATTTTCATGATGAACTGGCCTATCTTATATAAGGAGTTCCATGTAACATTTTTATGAACTTTATACATTAACAGGGCAGATATATTTACCATTATAAGATCATTAAGTGTCAGGACCTAGAATAAAATGTAATAAAATAAGGAGTTGTAATTCAGCATTTTGTTTATCTTGTCTATGTTATACATTTTATATTAGCTTGATTAATGAAAACATGCTTTTTAGAATTCTTCCATTTCTAAAATTATGTCATTAAGAATCATATTCACTAATATTTTAAGTAACTCCCCCTTTCCCCCCCGCCAAACCTACTATCTCTGGAAGCATATAGTCCACATTTTCTTTTGTGGTATCCAAACACAGCAGGGACTTTTTGAAAAGGTCATTAAACTTATGCCTACTAGGTTGGAAAAAAGACTGTATTTTAGGATCACTTCTTTATGAAAGAAAACCTTAATAATGTCATTTCCTATCATTGTAATAGGAGTATCATTAAAAAATTTAGTTTTAATATGCTATAAAATACACAACTTATTTTTTGGTTTGTGACTCAATCAATCTCATCACATGTAATTGTCCTCCCATTCAGCAAAATCCTGTCAAAAGTAAAATTTAAATAATCCTTTTATAACATGACCATAATCTTAAATCCAGTTCAAAGGATTCCATTTCAATAAGAATGCATTTTTCTCTCATTAATGGCAGATATAAGCATATGATTTTAGAGGTGAAATGGACTTTATAAATCATTCATTTTCATTATTTTATAATCTAGAAGAAAGTAAAACTCAAAGGAATTCAAGATCACTCCAAAGTATGAAATGGCAGAGTTTGCATCCCTAGATTATTTGACTTCAAATGCTTTTTCTACTAGTTTCCTGGGTTCCTTCCACACGATCAAGGAAAGTTTCAGGTCTTAGGTAGTTCAGTTTGCAAGGGTATGTGAGATTTGTACATTAAATGACTCAAACCAGATAAAATACCAATAACTGAAGGTCCAAAAGAGAATGATGACTATTAATCCTTGGTATCAGGTTTCTCTCCAATTAAATCTAAAGAATTTTCAAATTTTTGTTTTGTATTCATTTAAATACTTTCTTAAAGGACATTTTAAGTATACTTACCTGATTTGGATCAAAAGGAAAAGGAAAAGGAAGAGGAATTGGAATCTACAAAAAAAGAGGGGGGAAAGTGAATTGTGAATAAAACAAAATTTTGTTTTAGCTTTTTTTCTCATTAACTCATTCATCCATCCATCCATCCATCCATCCATCCTCCATCCAGTACTTATTGAACAATTATATGCTCTTAAAGGAGCCCACTTTCTACTTGGTGGAGCTTAGATTCTAAGGGATTTTAAATTATTTTTTTCTCTCGAGAGGTATGCCTTTTTTTTTTTTTTTGGCTTAATTAGTCAAATCGAAAGCCAAGGAATCTGTCTTATGGGCTTGATAGTTCTTGTGAATCTGCCAATTTCTCTATAGTGGTTTATTCTTTGATTTTAATACTACTCTGCCATCTGGTGGAAGGAAGTTTCCATTTCAAATACTAGTGATTCTTTGTTGCCATACGGATTTACCTAAGATGTTAACAGAGAAACTTAAATCTTACTGAATTTCAGCCAGAAAACGAAAAGGGAAACAATGCTCTAGCCTTGACTATAACCAAAATTAGCAATTAATTAGCAATTAATGATAAATGCAAGTACTTAGAAATTCAGGATATGTGAAAACATTAAAGACTGTTCCATTGAGTACTGTAACTTCAGTGACAAATTTCCAAAAGCCTACTTAAAGTTGTGATATAAACAGTTTGAAATTAAATACAAGCAAAAAGGTGTTTATTACATTTAGATATAAAACAAAAATCATACAAAACCATGTTTGTTTTCAAAGTAGGTGGTAGACAAGAAGTTAAGCAAGATTCTATTTTATTTTATTTATTTATTTTTAAGATTTTATTTATTTATTTGACAGAGAGATAGAGAGAGAACACAAGTAGGCAGAGGGAGAGGGAGAAGCAGGCTCCCCGCAGAGCAGGGAGCCCGATGCGGGACTTGATCCCAGGACCCTGGGATCATGACCTGAGCCGACGGCAGCCGCTTAACCGACTGAGCCACCCAGGCGCCCCAAGCAAGATTCTATTTTAAAATGTGTGTGAACTTTTCAAAATATCATTGCTTAAATACCGTCCAAATGTAACACATCTCCAGTCTGTGTTACAGCCTCATTGTACTGATCCTTCGCCCAGATTGTCCTGATCCTTCGCCCAGATTGTCCTGTCGTTCTCAGGTCCATTCCACACACTTGCAGTTCCCTCTGCCTGCAGCGCCCCGCCCACTCCTCAGCCCTTGGGACTGGGCTCCAATCACTTCTCCTCTGTGAATGAAGTCTTTGATCACGGCCCAAGTCAACTATGTATTTACATCTAGAAGCACTTATCAACTTATATTTTTACATTTACAGATTTCTCTCTCATCCAATTGTGAACTTATAGTTTTTGTATTTCCAGCCCTCACTAGAGACCCTACCATGCAGTAGACACTCAGTAAATATTAATCGAATGAATGTTACCTGTCTGTATGAGTGTAAGTATTACATAGAGAGTGAAGGAAATTCTATTATGTATTTAGCACTCTTCTGGCCTTTATTTACAAATGTTACAAGATTCTAGATATTAGAAGACATTGGAGAGGAACTAACAGGAAGAGTAAACTAATTATATTGTTTCACCTCTGAGAAAAAGTTACAGAGAGCTGGAAAAAAAAAAAAAAAAAGCAGCAAGATGATTTGGAAAAAGGTATTGAAAGAGGTATTTTCTTCATGAAGAGCACCTAGGCTCACCACAGTCAAAGGAATTCAGTATGAACACCTTTTTGATGGCAATTGGAAGAAGTCACTGATGATTCAGAGGGGGAAATCCTCTGGCCCCTTGTCACATTCCACCACAGGCTGTGCAGGGCGGGGGTGTGAAGAGCTGATGCCTGGCAAGCTCTTAAAGCCTCATATTTGGGTATGAAAATCTGGGAAATTTAATAGCCATCATCTAAGTAATACATATGTTTTGTAATTTGAGATTCCTCAAACCCATGTTTACCAAAGGCAGTTGGGGAGGCGGAGGTGGGGGAAACAGGATCTGAGGAAAAAATGGTGGTCCTGGTGGTGGGTAAAAGCCAAATCTCTGTAAAAAGAAACATGATGTCAGTTATTTCAGACAACTGTAAACTTTAAAAATGATGAGCACCGTATTTGAAAATACAACGAGAAGTTTACCTGTTCACTGGTACTTCCTCCAAATTGTTCAAGCTTGTAAAACAACAACAGCAACAAGGTGAAGCAACATATGCCAATACAGTATTCGTTACAAAGAGATTTTATGAGAATAGGTAACAGGCCACTATTCGGCAATACGCCCACCAGTGGTGCACCTTCACTTCTTCTTCTTCTTTTTTTTTAAGATTTTATTTATTTATTTGACAGAGAGAGAGACAGCGAGAGAGGGAACACAAGCAGGGGGAGTGGGAGAGGGAGAAGCAGGCTTCCCGCTGAGCAGGGAGCCCGATGAGGGGCTCGATCCCAGGACCCCGGGATCATGACCTGAGCCGAAGGCAGTCGCTTAACCGACTGAGCCACCCAGGCGCCCCTGTACCTTCACTTCTGAAATGAAAAGCGTTGCCTATCTAATGGGGAAATGTCGAATTAATTTTGTTCAGTGATTTAGAAGGTGTACTTTTTGCCTTTAAACTTACTTTGGAATGTTTTCATTTACGTTTCTTAAGAGTAATTACATGTTGCATGCCTCTTTATCTTCGAGTCAACAGTGTTCTCAGTTTAGTTCTCAGTGTTTAGAAGTTCAAAGTGAAGGGAGTATAGTACTGTAAATTTAAATTTTGTATCCCCAAACACAAATTTTGAAAGCTCCCTCACTTTGAAAGCTCCTTGGTTACAAAACGTGCAGGAAAGAGGATTTCTTGTCTACTGGGTGTCCTACTTATTCAGATTGTAGCTGATACAGATGACACTCCTAGATCTCATTGGTATAGATGCGGAAGGCATAGCTGTAGTCAACGTGAGATGGACTGGGGTAAAGATATCATAAATGAAACTCAATTCAAACTGCATACTTAAGACTTAGGTCACTGTGGAATAGGGTTCCATCTGGCTAAATTTATTTGAGAGCTTCCTATTTTCCAGTCAGGACTCTTATGTGCTTCAGATGTATTTTTGTTATCTTTGCACTACTCTGAGGTCATTCTTATGACTCATTTTACAGACTGAGAAGCCATGGGTCAGCTCCTTGCTCAAGGTCACCCAGTTAGCAGATGGCACGTGGGACTGAGATTTGTCCTGGGAAGACTACTGGGTGAGGACAAGTGATAAATTCCTGATTCTACAACTTTCCTGGACTCTACCTTTCTCTTCTGTGAAATGAAAAGATACAGGAAAGGCTTCCTAGCCCAGAAATACTGTCTCCAGAATGGAAATGGAGTGGACAATGGAGGAGGTGTACTCACAGGGATGGGCAGAGCAGTGGCAATGCTCAAAAGGCCAGCCAAGATGAGAAATTGCATTCTGAAGGAAGAGTCTGGAATTGAAGGGTTAGAAGATCATTTTTAGTTTTTTCTAAGTCCTATTTCTGTTGTAAAGAGGCTGTTTCCTTAGAGCTGTTGAAATAGTGGTCAAGCTAAATTCTGCCTCCAGATTTAAGTTTTGTAAGCCTAGAACAGTGCTTTAAAAAACTTTGAATGCCTTCAGACAAGACATACATTCTTGGGCTCATAACATTGCATACAATTCCTACTCTTCCTTATAATCTCACAGTTTAACCTATAGCTGTTTGGTCCCTGAAGTTATTTGAATTTGTGACCTCTACCCACCAATCTTTAAACACCAGTGTTGCATCATGCTTAGTATTGCGGACATATCACCACTGGCTCAAATGAGATTTCTTTTTTTTTTTTTAATATTTTATTTATTTGAGAGAAAGCGAGCAGTGGGGAGGGAGGGAGGGAGAGAGGGAGAGAAAGAGAGAGAGAGAGAGAGAGAGAGAAGCAGATTCCCCACTGAGCAGAAAGCCTGATACAGGGCTCGAACCCAGGACCCTGGGATCATGTCCTGGGCCGAAGGCAGATGCTTAACCCAGGTACCCCTCAAATGAGATTTCTTATATAATATACAAATAAATCTACCTCAAGCTTCTACCCACATGAGACTTACTAGACTTTCACATAGTCTGGATGCTGTTACTGACAATTATAATTTCTCAAGAAGAAAACGATAGGGGAAAAATCTTGTAAGGCACAGTGGATTGGTAGAGAATAGCACAATACTAGTAAATATGAGTAAATTCAAAAAAGGAAATCAGTGTGGTCTTTACTGGCCAGCAGATTCTGAACGCAAGCATTTTTATGGTCTTAAATCACATTTAATTCAAATTAACTTACCATGTGGGTTTCAAACCAAACCACTGTACTCTGGAATTGAATTTTGAAAGAAAATCAAATTCATCACATTCTTCATAAGACTTGTCACCAGCATCTGAAGCAAGGTATAATCTCTTTATAAAAGTCACTCTTCAACTATTTTATATATATTTTAAACTCAACTATGACTTATCTTCATGCTATTTTACTTTGCCTGAATTAGGCAACTTATCTACCTTTCTCTTCTTTTTCAGGTTTCTCCTTTGGACTTTTCTTCCTTCAGGATCGAAACCCTTGAATTTTCTTCTTTGATAAGTGGGCTTGCTAGAAATCATAAATTACCCAACACGAGAAAATTTTACCTTCTTTTACCTAGTGCAATAGAATCAGCCCAGAATATACCGTATGTCTTTTTAATTACCTTTGCTTCAAATGGCCCTCGGAGCAAAGAAGTCAAGGAGCAGTGTGATCTTCTAGAATCTGTACGCCTATCTAGTATTTAAGCCATATTACTAATGCCTTTATGGTCATGGGCAATATGAGTCACAAGATTTAAAGCTAAACTGAATAAATGGTTTCAGACTAGAAGTCGAACTTTTTCTAAAGTATCTCACACAGAGATAGGGCTTAAAGACTGATGACTGAGAAAATAACTTCATCTCCTTGGTTGGGATTAGAGCAATGTCTTTATTACAAACAAACCACAATTAAAAATTGTGACTACCAAGAATATTAAAGTGCATCCACAATATATCATCTAGGGCAGCAATATACAAGGGAGACTTAGTGGACAGAAAATTTAAGGTTCTAAAATTTTCTATTATTAAATAATATTTATCATTCCAAAATGAACTTATTTTCAAATAAAACATTTTAATAAACAGGTAGTGTCTTTATAATTAAAATCACTTTTCACTATTCTAAAACATTTAAAATGGTAATTTAGTTCTAATTAATACCTCCAAATATAATTTCACTGTTCCTAACAAATTCATAAATTTATAACTAATTAGTTAAGACTTCTCATGACATTTCTTTGCAGCTACAAATAAAAACATTCTGAATTTTGGATTAATTTCTAAAATCATTTCCCTAGTTGGAAAAAATTATATATAATACTTAGATTTTGATTATTCAAATTGAACTTAATTATTTAGAAATGACTGGTGTGATATGATCTGGTTAAGAAGTGACTCACAGAGCTAAGAAAATAGGTAATACAATTTTGAAGTTAATCAGAGAAAATTATTCTGATAAAAAGCAAACTTTTCCATAAGTTCCTTCAGATGAAATTCTTTGGGGGCACATTCTCTCAGTGACTACAACAGACAAAGCTCTTAACACAACAACACATTTTTGATTATTTGAAAAAATAAAGATAATTGCATTGATATCTTTCAGATAGGAAAATATGTAACAAAAACATTTTATTTTCTTTTAAATATTATTAAATAGAATATAGAAGGTGACAGGTTCTTTTATGCCTTAGTTCAGACCTTGCAAAAAGCTCTATTATGGTTTCTTATTATTTTTGCAATCTAGCCTTTACTGTATTGTTATCAAAGAAGAAAGAGTTCAAATGAAAACACAAATTTTCTCTTATGACTCATTTCTTGCTATCAATTTACAGTAGTAATATTTATCTCTGACCACCTTGGACATTAAGGCACTTCAGAGCTTTCTACTGTCTATGTTATCTTTACATTACTTTTATTTTGAGGACGTGAAATGTGTAGAAATTTTGCAAGGCCCCCCTTCTCCCAACACACATGGACAGCTGCACAACAATTAGAATTAGTTGTATTGAGGAGTGCATAGTCATCCATATATTAAATTGAATTTAGTAGAAAGCACTTGAATTTATTTATTTTTTCTGTTTAAATTTACATTACGACAAAGGACATTAATAAGCATCTACTATTTAGCAACTGAATATTTGTTTCCCATAGGAAACATCTCCCCCAACCACACTCACACTTTTTTTTTTCTTTTTAAAAGTAGTAGGATCTAGGAAGCACAATTATAATTTGATTTGAAGCATGAGTCCTGAGTTGGTCTTTCACATACAGTTGTTTAAATAAATGACTGGAAATAAGCTTGAGTAAGCATTTAGATTTTTATTAGGACGTTAAGATACTGAAAATAATACACATTAACAACAAAAGAGCATTATTCCATCTTCTTGAAGTGTACATGATAATATGAACAAAATGTAGTATTTTCTTCAAGTTTTATAATTAGTAAGTATCTCATAAATGGATTCAGAGAGTGATGAGTTAAACTCCTGTTCACAAATAGTACACAGTATTTTGCATATGTTGACTTTATTTAAAGTTTTATTACCAAAGTTAATGTTAAATGCTTGGTGCATACACTGTTAGCAAGCAATTACTCTCAGTGTCTTCTCAGACATGCAAACATTTTACTAAATATAAATCTACAAGTATTGTGGCTGCATATAATTTCAGGAGTGGTCAGAAACACAGGAGGATGCTGGAATGTATGAGTTCTTTCAAATCATAATTCAAAACAGGAGATTTTCATCTATGTCTTCTGTAAAAAACAAAGCAAAACACACTTTTAGAAAATAGCCAGAGTAGTAATATAAACAAATAATGTCAGAGCTGGGGGATTAGAGAAACCATCTAATAAGACTGTAGGATTGTTCTCAACCCTGGTAGGGCATCATCATCACCTGTGAAGCTTTAAAAAGATACTGTATGGTTTCACTTATATGCGGAATCTAAAAAACAAAACAAATGAACAAACAAAAAGCAGGATAGAGAACAAACTGATGGTTGCCAGAGTGGAGGGGGTGGGGAGATGGGCAAAATGGGTGAAGGAGGGTGGGAGATACAGGCCTCCAGTTATGGAACGAATAAGTCACAGGGATAAAAGGTACAGTGTAAGGAATATAGTCAATGGTATTGTAATAGCGCTGTATGGTGACAGATGGTAGCTACACTTGTGGGGAGCATAATGGTAACATATAGACTTGTTGAATCCCTCTATTGCACACCTGAAACTAATGTAACTTTATGTGTCAACTGCATCGCAATTAAAAAAAAAAAAAAAAAAGATACACCCTCAGGCCATACCCCTGGCCTCCTGAATTACAACTTCCAGGGATGGGACAGTGGCATGTATACATTTAAAAAGCTCCATTGGTAGTTCTAATGTAGGGTTGAGAAGGACTAGTAGAGGCCCAGCCAAGGAAGTGTCAAGTATACTAACCTCTAAGGATTGTTAAAATATAATAGAAATAAGAAGTATAGTGCCAATTAAATCAAATTTCCAACCAAGTAATTATTATTTTTTGTGTATGCAAAAAGTTAAGAGAGTTAGAAAGAGAATGCACACACCAGAGTCAGGGGGCAGAAGGAAAGGCAGAGAGAATCTTAAGCAGCCTCCATGGCCAGTGCAGAGCCCAATGCAGGGCTCTATTTCACAATCCCAAGGTCATGAACTGAGCTGAAATTGAGAGTCAGATGCTTAACAGGCTGAGCCGCCCAGGTGCCCCTCCAACCAAGTAATTATAGGTGCCCCTCCAAACAAGTAATTATAAAAGAACTTGCTGCCACACCTATGAAAGAAGACAGCATCCTTTAGGGGATATAAGACCCCGCCTACCAGTATGGCTCACCCTCACTCACTAATTGTTGAACAAATACTTAAGCAGATAAATTTGAAGCATACTAAACTACTACCCCGTCTGGGACAACAGGTAATTTTCCTGCCCAATGTAAGTCTCTGCCCAAGAGTAAGAAAGATTATGAACTTTGGCATATTTCTTTTGAATAATGGCTTCATTTGTAAAACGGACATTTTAGTCTCATGACTTGTAAATTTACTTATCGTTGTGTTCATACTTTTTGTCTTCTTTCTGTTGTTTAGATGAGAGATGTCCTTCCTGTTGACTTTAGGCTAATCCTTTGCCTGTGCCCAGGATCTCTCCTGACCTCAGAAATTCTCCCCTAATTTTCCCCTTTTGCTTTTCTTTCTTATATCCTCCACTTTCTTTCCTCACTGGGCCCTTCCTATTAGCATTTAAATAGATTGCATATCCAGCCTTGAGAACAGTGCTTGGCACTATGTGGACCATCAGTAAACATCTGTTGAATGAATGAATGAGTCAGTGCTCAAGCTTATTTTATTCCCAGAAATCCTTCCCTCAACTTTATAGCCCTCTTTAGCTCTGTCCTGCCTTGAAACAGCCACTCTTTACCATATCTCATCTATTCTCTCTCAGGCTATACAATCTGGCTTCCATCTCTACCATTCCACCAAAATTGCTCTTACTAAGGCCACTCAGGGTATCCTTAGTTCTATGTAAAAGGAATATTCTTAGTCTTTTATCTTGACATCTCAGCAGCATTTGGCACTGTGATCTCTTCCTCCTCTTTGAACAACTCCTTTGACAAGGCACTATCCTGTTTTCTTCCTTCCTTTCAAGAGACTTTTCATTCTTCTTCGTGAACTCCTTCTTCCTCCTCTATCATCCAGATATTGTTGTTCCTTGGTGTTCAACCCTCGAGCCTTTTCCATGTAACTGAACACATTTTTCTAAGTAATTCCCTTTTATGGTGCTAAGTACTTTTTGTATGCTCATAATCCTCATGTACTTGAATTCCAAAATGCCTTCTTGAAAAGCTGACCCATATATTCATCTATCAACTGTACATTGTCTCCCATGTACCTAAAAGTTCAACATGTCATAAATGAAGTTAAAATCTTCCCCAAATCTGCTTCTGTTCTTGTGTTTTCTATCTCCGTGCCTCTGTTTATCTGCCTGGCCTGAGCAGGGAACCTGGGTTTCATACTTCTCTTTCTCTCAATCTCTCTGTCTGCTCCCTGCCCCCACATATTTCCTAGCAAACATTGTCTTATTATTTCTATACATCTTGAATATGTCTATATTCTGGAATATGTCTTGAATATGTTTATATTTTTAAATATATCTTGAACAGTTTTCCTTTTCTT
The DNA here is from genome assembly GCF_054177405.1 of Leptonychotes weddellii. NCBI lineage: Eukaryota > Metazoa > Chordata > Mammalia > Carnivora > Phocidae > Leptonychotes > Leptonychotes weddellii. Next base: position 114,326,242 of record NC_138370.1, on the reverse strand, counting down.
TTTCCCTACTGTAACTGCCCTAGTTCAAATTCTCATCAACTATGCCTGAACTTACCACACATCCTCTCAACTCTTCTCGGGCTTCTCCACAATGTAACCAAAAGAATCTTTCTTAAATACAAATCTAGTGAAATCACTCCCTTGTTTAAAACACTTTCATGATCCTCCAGTACTCTTAGGATAATGTCTTTAATTGGTTTAGTAGGACCTTCATGATCTGACTCGTTTGCTCTGTTGGTCTCACTTAGAAGGTTCTTCTGAAGATTAACGTGGATACATGGTATGTCATGGGCACTAAATAAATAAGACTCCACCTTTTAATTAAACCTCATTTTTACACATAAGGAAAACACATAAGGAAAATGAGACTTGCTGAGGTTAAGCGGTATGCTCTAACTCACGTAGCTAGTTAATGACAGAGCTGGAATATTTGAGCACATCTAGCTCAGATAAAAGTCAGTTAAAATCCAGGAAAACACTGGCTAAGATTTATCTTGTCCTTCTGTGGATTTCTCAGCCATGAGGGAAGGAAGAGCATACTTAAAAATATTTTGTTTTGTTTTGTTTTCCCTAGCTACATCCCAAAGCAGTAACTTGTTTACTTATTCTGACTGAATATTAAATATTTGCTTTATTGGTTTACTATGTGATAATTCTTTCCCTTCTTCAAAATAACGTGATCATGGCCAAACCACAGTGAACAAACAAGATCATTAGGAGCTTTTCGAGTCACTGAACTCTAAGCCCTTCCTGCTCCTCCCAGACAACCACCCAGCACAGAGCCTGAGTGAGACTACATGCTCAAGAGTTGCCAGAAGTTTTAGAACAGTGAAGCACAACTGGTGTCCTTAAATAAATGGACTCTGTTCCAATTTGATCACTCCATTAAAATTAAATGCTATGGAAAGGGGCATACATAAATATGTCCTATCCCAGCTAAGTTGCCCCCCTCTTGATAATGGTGGGGTGGGGAGAGTGGGGTGGCTGTACTTGGGGTATATTTTGTCCTTTTTAAAAAAATCTAAACTCAATTAGCCAACATATAGTACCTCATTAGTTTCAGATGTAGAGTTCAGTAATTCAGCAGTTGCATATAACACCCAGTGTTCACCACATCACGTGCCCTCCTTAATGCCCGTCACCCAGTTACCCTATCTCCCCACCCATCTCCCCTCCAGCAACCCTCAGTTTGTTTCTTACAGTTTAGAGTCTCTCATGGTTCATCTCCCTCCGTGATTTCTTCCCATTCAGTTTTCCCTCCCTTTCCCTATGATCCTCTACAGTTTCTTACATTCCACATATGAGTGGAACCATATGATAATTGTCTTTCTCTGATTGACTTATTTCTCTCAGCATAATACCCTCCAGTTCCATCACGTCTATGTAAATGGTTAGATTTCATCCTTTCTGATGGCTGAGTAATATTCCATTGTGGAATATTCTTCTTTATCCATTCATCTGTCGATGGACATCCAGGCTCTTTATCCATTCATCTGTCGATGGACATCCAGGCTCTTTCCACAGTTGTTATAAACATTGGTGCTGGACATTGCTGCTATAAACATTGGGGTGCAGGTGTCCCTTCAAATCACTACATTTGTATCTTTGTGGTAAATACCTAGTGGTGCAAATGCTGGGTCATAGGGTAGCTCTATTTTTAGCTTCTTGAGGAATCTCCATACTGTTTTCCAGAGTGGCTGTATGAAAAGCCCACAGCCAATACCATTCTCAATGGGGGAAAACTGAGAGCTTTTCCCCTAGGATTAGGAACACGACAGGGATGCCCACTCTCACTACTGTTGTTCAACATAGTACTAGAAGTCCTAGCCTCAGCAATCAGACAACAAAAAGAAATAAAAAGCATCCAAATTGGCAAAGTAGAAGTCAAACTCTCACTCTTCACAGATGATATGATACTTTATGTGGAAAACCCAAAGACTCCACCCAAAATTTGCTAGATCTCAAATTTTTCCTTCTTAACATGGGAATTAGAAAAGACAGTTTTAGCCATTTTTAGGAGTATATTTGAATTTATAAGTAATGTGCTTATAGAATAGATGTTAGAAAGGAAATTGGTATTAGTTATGCAGGTCTCTGTCTTAATAGCTTGTTAATTTCCTATCAATGCTAACAGGGTATAAACAGTATGTTACAGCCAGCCTCCAAGAGCTCCTCCCACATTACAGTAGGGCTGTCTGCCTGACCAACAGAATATGGCAGAAGTAATGTATGTCACTTCTGCGATTAGGTTATAAAAGACATTACAGCTTCAGTCTTAGATTCCCTCACTCTCTATTTTCTCTCTGATCACTCACTCTGGAGGAAACCAGATGCTGTGCTGTTAGCAATCCCATGGAGAGGACCACCTGGTGAGGAAATGAAGCCTCCCAACAATAGCCATGTGGGTGAGCTTAGAGCAGCTTAGAGCAGAACCCAAGCCAGAACCATCCAGGTGAACTACTCTTAGATTCCTGATCTTGGAAACTGTGAGATTTTAAGTTTCTAAGCTTTAGAGTTATTGGCTACACAGCATTAGGCAACCAATACACAACACTCGGTGCTTACAGAAATACACATTCTTTGCTCATTACAGTTGTGCTTATTTCACAGAATAATATTGCAGAGGAAAAGAGCTAATCTTTTCTGCTTACCTATTTATCAATAAGTAAGTAAATCTTCTGACTCTCCACTCTTTCTCTTTAATTTCAAGGCATTGTACATACCATGAAGAATATTTTTAAAATGAAGGTCACACAAGTTACCTCTTTTTGGGAAATTCTGACCTTTGATGAACTCACTTTTCTTTACTGATTGGGTGTACATTCATCCTACTTGTATGTTGTGAACATACATATAAAACCTCTGCTTTAGAGATTTGATGTTTACTGTTGATTTACATTGTGCAAGAAGCTCTGATTCTTCATTTTTTGAACATCTTTCCAATCTTGATTTTTAAAAACATGCTTGCTCATAAAAATCAGCTTTAACTTAGGAAAATAAAAGGAAGTACATTAAGACATAACCCAGCAAAACAAATGTCTAAATTCCTCCATCACAGGAGTAAAGAAAGAACCCTCGATTATTATTACTATTATTATTATTATTATTATTGTCATTGAAGATGAAGTCATGGATTAAAGGCATAATATCTGGACACAACTTGTGATATGAGGCCCAATCTCCAGTGCATCCGTAATGAATTCTAAGATTTTTCTGACATCTCTCACTGGCAGAATCAGACTTGCTGTTTTACTCTTTACATACAATTTTTAGAAGTTTGAACCAATACCCAGGTTAAGAAAGGATATAACATCCCTTCTTCCTCAGAAGGGTAGTCTTCTGACATTTGGCACAGCTCTGTGGATTGACATCATTTTCTTTAGCTTAGGCAACTGCTAAGACCTCAGTGTAGTGATCCCCTACGTATTCCCACCTGTTACCCTTTGAAAAAAGAGTATCGTAAGGGAAGTAGGAAATAACCTTGCCATGACAGCAGGTGCACTGAGGGACTTCTACCTGCAGTGCTGCCACCTTGCTGTCTTGAGGTTTTAATCTGAGAACACAGCAGGACCTCTCTAGGAGGGTTTAGGGCTCTGCTGGAGAAGAGGACACCCCTCTCCCTGCGCTGATGATGAATTTACCTTCTTTAATCCCAAAGCAATGGCCCCACTCCTTCAGGGTGATGTGCTTATCCTTGTTGGGGTCGCACTCCTCAAAGAAGCGAGTTATGCAGTGTTCCATGGGCACCAGAGATGCTCGCAAAGGAGCAAGCTCAGAATGAGTCAAGACTCTGCAATAAAGTAAATGGCAGTATGTTAAAGAGTAGCTTGCATATCAAAGTTAACTTTTAGTTTAACCAAGGCATTTTCCTTCCACAAGGTTGCTACTTATGCCAAATAAAGAGTACACTCATGAAAAACTGCAAATGAAATAGACTATTTATGGGTAAGATAGACAGCGCTTGGGATGTCGCAAGGTTTCCTTCCTCGCAGGCATGTATTCTCCCACGATCTTAAATTTATAGGGATGCCCCCGCCAGCAATCGTGTTTGTACAACCTGGCTCTTACCCACTGACCATACCTGATTGTTCCAGGTGTAGGCACTTTACCCAAGTTGGGCCAATCAGATTATCTTGGGAATTTAGGATCACGAATGAGAAAGAATTGAAGGAGTCTCTGTTACAGGCTGGGTCCTAACATTTAAACTTGGGAACCATGGTGTGGCCATATTCTGTTCTTTTCAAAGCAGTTTTGTGTTTAGACACCTAACCACATTTGTTTGGCATCTCAGTGTTCTAAATCAGAGCTGGGAAACTTCCTAAATTTGTTTAGAATTATCTTTGTATAGATAAGTAAGATATTATATCAGGGAGATGACCTAGTAATGGGAAGATAAAGAGTTTTTACCTGTCCATAGGATGTTGGTCAAGTTCACCAAACTGCCAGTGCACAGGATATACATACATGTGGTAGTTTTTCTTAAAGTCCCTTAAGAGAAGGTCAATGGAATGGTCCCCAGCCAAGAGCCTCTTTTCATCCAGGTAAATTTTCTTGACCTGGGATTAGGAAGGGAGAAAATCATGGGGGAACCAGACAAGTGAAATGGAATTATCACTTGCTAAACTACTTAAAGAGTGATAGTGACATGACAGAGGAAAATAAGCCCAGACCATCATATGAGACCAAATGAAATATTTTCTAATCAACACTATAGACTTTCTTATATCTACAGAGAATAACAACTAACATTAAACAACAACAACAACAACAACAACCTGTGGTTTTCAGAAGAGATTTAAGTCTTCTGATTTTTCTTTTAACCGGGTACTATTCATCACAGTAGAAGAAGGTTTTAATGAAAGGGGCTAAATTGACCTAAGCAAAATTACTGGTAAGTTAGTAAAAAGTCTTGCTTTCCCCCCACTGACATACTCCATTCTTAGTTCTCTGTGTACTTCAGTCCAGTGTCTGCTCACAGTCTAGCCGTGGTGTGACACCACTTGGCCACCCCCATTAAAATTTCCCTGTTTTGTATGTAATGCTCTCAAGGTTTTCATGATGATGTATTAAAGAGAGAGGACAGAAATTATTTCTGGGCAATTTATATAAAACTCTCAGCTTGTGATGTTACTCACGAACTAACTGGAAGCAATTAGAACAGGGTGCTTGGGTGGCTCAGTTGGTTAAGCAACTGCCTTCAGCTCAGGTCATGATCCCGGGGTCCTGGGATCGAGTACCACATCGGGCTCCCCCTGCTCTGCAGGGAGCCTGCTTCTCCCTCTGCCTGCCACTCCCCCTGCTGTGCTCTCTCTCTCTCCCTCTCTCTCTGTGTCAAATAAATAAATAAATAAAATCTTAAAAAAAAAAAAAGGGAGCAATTAGAATGGAACTTCTACTCATTCCCATGGCCATATTCACCAACCCCCCTCCTTGTTAGCATGGATGAACTTCCTATGCTCTGAATATAAGCCCAACCCTTCACTGGTACTCAGGAACCTACTCCTTTTCATCTCTTCAAGAACACCCTATGGCAGTTGGGCACCTTTTCTACCCCTCATTAGTTTTTCCTTCTTTATTGGGTTACTACCAGAGGCATACAAACATCTTTTACCATCTCCCACTGGTAGATGGGACTCTTGAACTCACATTCCCCTCCGGTTGCCACCCATCTCACTTTTCATCTTTATAGCAAAATGCTGTGAAAATATTGCCTATACTTGATGCTTCCACATCCTTCCTCCTATTCTTCTGAACCCTGTCCACTCAGGCTTTTCTCCTCTCCATTCTGCAGAAACAGCTTCTGTCAAGATCAACTCTGTGACCACCACATGCCATATCGGTGGCCAAGTCAGTCCTCATCTTACAACCTTTAAACAGCATTTGACACAGTTAATTCATAGCCTCCTTCTTGTTTAATTTTTTTCTTTATAGCATTCCATCTGAAGTATCTTATACATATATTTGCATATTTATTTACATGTTTATATATTTGCATGTATGACCATATTTGCAATATTTATACACACACTCAACACACACACACACACATACACACATTTACACACACACACATATTTGTTCACAGTCTCTTTGCCTAGAATGTAATCTCATGAAGGCAGAGATTTTTGTTTGGTTCATTGCTGTATCTCCAGTATGTAAATCAATTCCAGATACCTGAGATGCAATCAATAGCTATTTGATGAATGAGTTATCCCTGAGAACTTCTGGAATAAATATTCTAAACTTTTAAATCTTAATATATTACTGACTTTGCAAGTAGAGGATTTCTCTTATATAATAAATCTGTCTGGCCTATGAGGGCAAAAAAATGTTTAAATTTAAATAATATGTCTGGGCCTGAACATAGAAATGCTGAATTGAGGTTCACTTTGCTCAACCAGGGCTTGCTCTAGAGTATGAGTTAAAGAGTCCTTGCTCAGGCCGCTGCCCTTTGAGTAGGAATGGGGTGGTTTGGTTGTGTCTCAAACCTTGTGGCATGAATGGTGACCACTACTATTCTGTAGTACATATGAACTTACCAGGTGGGGGAAGGCAAAGTGGGCTCTTGCTGATATGCAGAGGGAGGTAGGCCCCCCCTGCCCCCAACACACACATCCTTTTTCCTCAGGCCCTGTAGACAGACACTTAGGTAGCTGACCTGTGGGTAACTTACTTTATTTCTCTGCTTCTCATTTAGATATCCAGCATGTTCAGCATTCGGCTCATAAAGCTGCATGAGGATATTCTTGAGCCAGTCTCTCATCCTTAGGGGAAACTGAGTCACTTCAAAGTCTGTACAAATAGGAATAGCTATTCCAAGGGGAAAGAAAAGAGATTTTAATCTTTGGGTCCTACTCCTGTCCAATGGCAAGTAGTCGTAATAGGAGCCTAACAACATCTGGTGACTGACGGCTCCCTTACCGTCCTACCCTCACAACAGTCTCCTTAACCCCTGGTGGCACAACAGGCCCGCCAGGCTGTTCGGAAAACATACCAGATACTGGCTTCCATTCAAAGAAATTCTGATTTGATTGGTTTGGAATGGATCTTGGGCATCAGGATGTTTTAAAAGTTCCAAAGATAATTTTGATACACAGGCAGGGCTGAGAACCACTGCTCCTAGAATCAGAAAGTTGGCATGTGGAGGTGGAAGATGCAAGAACTCTTTATTAGGAGAAAAAAGACAAAAGTGGAAGTTAGATTATGCTGTGGTAACAAATAATGTTCAATCTCAGTGGCTTAAAAGAACAAAAGTGTTTTGTTTCGTTTTTTGTAGTTTTATTGAGCTATAATCGACACATAGCACTGTGTAAGTTCAGGGTGTATAGCATAATGACTGACATCCATATTTTGTGCTGGGACTACCACAGTAAGTTTAGTTAACTGCATCACCTCATCCAGTCACAAAAATTTTTATTTTTCCTTGCGATGAGAACTTTTAGGATCTACTCTTTGAGCAACTTTCAGATATGGCAGTGTTAACTATAGTCACTGTGTTGGACATTCGAGTCCAATACAAGTTGGCAAGAGGGCTCTGCTCATGGCAGTCTCTCTGGGGCTCAGGGTGATGAAGACACCACCATCCCCACACAAGATGGAGGGAGCATAAGCATAGATGACCAAACACTAACTCTTAAATACATCTGCCCAGAACTCACATGGATGCTTCTGGCTGAAATTCCATTGAACAAAGCAACTCATATGGCCACATTTAACATCCAGAGGGCTGAGAAGTTTAATACTCTTGTGTGTCAGGAAGGAGAGGAGAACTGGAAATATCAGTGAGCACGGCTAAAGTGGAGAATTACTTAGTGATAAGGAGATCCAAACACAACTGAGAGTATCTTGGTAAAAGGAAGACAATCAAGAAAACTTCTGGAAGGATAGATTATCATAAAACTTCTTGGCAGAGACTTAACGTACTTGGAAAGAGGACAAGTAATTTAGCAAAATTCCAATGATTTGTCTCAGTTATTAAGTGGTAACATTATTATAGTGGTTTTGCAACCTGGCTGCACATTAGAGTTGTCTTGGTTACTTTAAAAAACAAATGAAAAAACAATACCAAAGCCCCAACCCAGTCCACTTAAATCAGTCTCTTATAGTTAAAGCCTGGGCATTTTTCTTTTTATTTTTTTAAAGTCTCTCCTTTAGGGGCGCCTGGGTGGCTCAGTCGTTAAGCGTCTGCCTTCGGCTCAGGTCATGATCCCAGGGTCCTGGGATCTAGCCCCCCATCGGGCTCTCTGCTCAGTGGGAAGCCTGCTTCTCCCTCTCCCACTCCCCCTGCTTGTCTCTCACTGTCTCTCTCTCTCTGTCAAATAAACAAAATCTTTAAAAAAATAAAAAATAAAAAAATAAAGTCTCTCCTTTAGTGAGCATCCTAGGTTCAGAACTACATTAGCCTTTTTCCGTTTGCATGTAGGAGTATATATATATATTCATCAGATATGCAGAGATTCACCCCAAATCCTCTTAGCAACGGTGGAATAGTGGAGGAATCTTACATTTGCAGGCTCCAAAATAATCCAGCTGTAGTTGGTGCCCTTTTTTGGTTCCCTCCAGTTTACACTTCGTAGCAAACAGATGACAGGAGCTAGCATAGGTCTGATTGTCAGTGCCACAAACCTAGGACAGACAAGCGTGAGAAAAAGCTCATGTTTCTGAATGTACATTGGGGAAAGACCCTGCTCCTTAAAGCTTGTAGACTGATCAGCTGTGCCAATGATGTGGTCAGGTAAGTGAAGTTATTAAAGTGATAACTGTCCCATTTGGTAAAAAAAAGAAAAATCAGTTAAATTTGGTGGTGACGACAATTTAGCTCTAGATAAGCTCAGTACAACGCAAACTACAGATGTTCCAAGGATACAGTGAATTTTAAAATGAGTTCTGAAGATCAATGCCATTATTACCATCTTAGGCCACAGGGGAAATTCCTTGTTTTTGCTGGATTTTTTCCTATTCAATATTACTTCAAGTGTTAGGTGATAACCTGGATATTTGCCTTTTTTTTTTTTTACCCAAATATTTCAATTGCAAACCACTTTCATTTGAATCACTATTTGGGGCCCCTCGGAGACCCTTTTGTAGAACACTTACTTGGTCAAGGAGTTTCGTAGGAGGACAAGTCACTGAATCTTGGCAAACACAGTGGGGTTTTCCCTGTTGGTCAGCCTTACAGATGTGTCCTCTTTTACACTGGAAGTTCATGCAAGAATCTAACAGGAAGGTTTGGACAGGAACATAAGCAAAGCTGAACTGAGTATGCAACCTCAAATTCATCCAGATAATTAGCTCCATTTGCATTAATGAGAGAAAACTTGGGAAAATATTAGAAACCATTTTAATGGACATGTTAATGTTCAGATGGGACCCTCCAGCATCAGACTGTTTTATGCAATAGTTTAGATTTTCTGTGCAGCTTGAATTGGGAATTAAAAAAGAACAACAAAAACAACAACAACAAAAACACAAAAATTAAAAAGAACAAACAGCTCTTCTTGGCCTGCCTACAATGGCCATAGTCTGGAGTCTATAATTCAAGGATGTCCAAGTGGGTTAGAAGTTAAATAAGCCATGACATTTTTATTGTGTTGAAATTAAAAATGTTTGTGATAGGGGTATGCAATTGGGAATTAGGTCTGAATTAAATATGGGGTCTAAATTCACTAGTAAGTTATGGATTTGAGATTAAATAAGGTAGAATTAATTCAATTCTTCTTCTCAGAAGCAAAAGGATTTAGGACAAAAGAAGAACCTAGCTTTCATACTAGTATTACAACAAGACTTCCAGTTTGTAAACATATTTGCCCATAGTTGTGTATCAAATGTGTGCAAGAGAGTGTCAACAACTTATGAGAACATTTCCTTGGGGAGGATTTGGGAGAAGAAATTTCTGTGAAGCAGTGACAAATGATGGAATGGGGAGAGCCTCACGTAAGCATTCCATTTCTTCCTTGATACCATCACAAGCCACTTGCTTAGCCTGTACTCACCAATACCGTGCACCATTCTGTTGTCTTCATACGAACTTTCATCTTCTTTCGGTGAGCTCTCTGTTTTCTTGGCCTTTATAATAACAAGGGAAGAAGCTGAAGTGTATTTAGGGGAAATCCATTACATAATTTGTATTTCCACTGCATACCTTCACAAGGCTTTTCATACCCAAATCATTTCAGATCTCAAAAAGGCACCAGCCGTAATTATGGAAATAGACAGTAACCCTTTGAGAACGGGAGCCATTTGTATCTTCAACTGGATTCAGTGCTATATCTCTGGAGATTACTCAATCAAAGTTGGAACTAACATCAGGAGTAAAGTTGGAACCTTCCCTTCGCATTTTGGAAAACAGTAGAAATGTAGTATTATCATGTGATTCCATAGGTAAGACACAATTACATCAGTAATCTCTATGAAGCTGTTGATAAAGCTTTCTTACCAGGTTTTTGGTTTTTTTTTTTAAGATTTATTTATTTATTTTAAAGAGAGAGAGAACAAGTGTGGGGAGGAGGAGCTGAGGGAGAAGGATAGAGAAACTCAAGCCTACACCATGCTGAGTGCGGAGGCCTACACAGGGCTTGATCTCACAATCCTGAGATCAGGACCTGAACTGAAACCAAGAGTTGGATGCTCAGCCAATGGAGTCACCCAGATGCCACAGGTTTCTAAAGTGTAATAAAACCCTTACCTTAAAATGGCAGCAGAGTTCTCAGAAAGCAAGGTTACTATTGACTTCGGCCACCAAAAGCTATGTCAAGTCCTCGTGCTTGGCTGCTGGGGTTTTGCATGAGAGCTCCAAATGATTAAACAACCAATAGCAATATGCTTCTTCCTACTCCTACTCTGCTGCAGTTTTCTGATGATCATTTTGGTGTGTGTTTGCTTAATAAAGTTGTAGCTGAAGTCTTTATTCTTAATCTTTATAGTTAAATCAACAGCATTCCTGGATCTCTTACTATGTTGGAGGCATTTTGCTAGACATTGGTGATTTAACTTGAATATTACATGGCATCTACTCTTAAGACATTACAGCGGTAGCTGTCAGTATCTCCCATCCCTCAGATCTGTCAGATTTTATCATTCTAGTGAGCTCTAGCCACTTTCAACTGCCTGTATCTGCATCTCTGTGCCTGAAAAACCATGGCAATCTATTTGGCCTGCTCAAAGGACAGACCAAAAGTGCTGGGGAATTAACACCTCTCCTAGCAATTCTCAGTCTGTATAAATGCCCCAGCTCCCTCGATCTCCAAATGGGGTAATTCAGAGGACTGTGCTTTACATGGCTTTAATGATGTACTTTTGATTAGCTTCCTTTCCTTCCCTGTATCATGTTCCACACCTCTTTGTTCCCTGAACTTCTCAGATAAACTGTACTAAAACCCAGGATCTACTTCTAGGGGAACCCAAATAAAATAGGCACTTTCAGCCTAGTGATGGAGATGCAGAGGAAAATAAATAATTTTGATATATTTTAATAATATACTGATAGAGATAGGCATAGGAGACTGAGAGCACAGAGAAAGGTCATGGCTATGTCTTGATAAAGCTAACTGCTCTATCAGAAAAGCATTATTGTAAAGAGTCTCACCCCTTGGTATTCTCCAGGTTCACTGGTATCTACATTCCCATTCTCACGTGCTCTTTCTCTTTCTCTTTCCTCTTCATATCTGAGGTGATAGGAAATGGACTGAGATCTTTCAGCCTCTATGAAGTCCTCACTTGGGATGAATTCGTAGTCATCACTTGCATCGTGTCGGGGGTCATCATCGCCATCATCATTAGCTCCATGATTTCTGGGCATGATGTTACCAGCTTCAGTAGGCTCCACAAACAGAGCCTCAGAAACAGACTTCTTATCTATCTCCTCATGGTTGCTGATAACTTCTGGTTTTTCTTCTTTGCTCTGCCATTCAGCATCTTGATTGTGCTTATTAATTTTTGATGCAGTTTTGTCTTCCATTTCTGCATTGGAACTATCCTCTTGTTCTTGGTTACCTGGCTCAAATTCATCTTTCTGCATCTTGCTTACTTGAGTTGGTTGATAGGACTCTTCCAAAACATCATCAGATTGGGTACTGTCTTCTTCCTCCTTGCTGTTAGAATGCTCCTTGGGAAATTCTCTCTCCCTTTCTTGGTTATCGTTGGGGGTACCAACTTCACCTGGCTCTTCTTCCCCTTCCTCTTCTCCATTGGGAATATTTGGATCCTGCTCTTGGTTTCCTTGATCACTTACATCTTGGCTATGTTCGTTGCTCCTGTTCAGCTGAGGATGTAAATCATTTATTGGTTGTTCCTGTTCTTTTTCTGTTTTTGTGATGCTTTCTTGTTGGTTAGGATCTATGATGGAACTAATATTAGGAGCAAGGAAATCAGTGTTCTCTGGGAGTTTTTTCTTTTGAGGCTCACCCATATCTTCTTTTAGGTCCAGTGTATCTTCAGATGGTATATACTCCAAATTCTCACTTAAGTCACTTTCACTTTCCTCTTCATCCTGCAATCCAAGCTCTGGGCTGTAACTCTGGTCCTGATCTGCTGACTGGTCATGGTTTTCCTCCTTTGACTTTAGTACTGAAGATTTTTCAGCCTAAAAGAAAGGAAGTTTAGTCTTGAAACAAATGATAATGGAATATCTACATTATATTTATAATTCATAAGCCAACACTTAATATTCATTATTCTTTCTCATCACATAATATCAGGTAAACTCATATATGATGTTCTTCACATTCTACAGCTACAAGTTTAACTTGAATTCAAATTTTATGAAATGACATGATAGTATAGAAACTTGGCTGAAGGTGTAAAACTCATTCTCACAGTTCTGGTGATTGGAGACAGTTGATATCATCATCATCTTTTAAAAATTAAGCTGACATGAGTGAGAACGAGGTAATGTCCTTGACTATGCTTTGAAATCAAGACCTTGGGAAAATTAAAAAATTGTAATAGTATAACCATGTTACTTTTACCTTATGGTTGGGATAGTCTACAGACACTGCAATTTCCTTTTCATTTTCTGCATCTTCAACCCCTAACATGGGGATTTCAGTGTTGTTAAGTGTTACCAATATTTCAGCCTGTTGGATGGAACTCAAGGGATCAGCAGTTGGTTTGGAATGATCAGACAGGAACCTTGCATTTGTCTGAAAAAATTAGAAATTGGCTCATGTTATTCATGTCTAGATGTTAACGTTTAAAATTTCTAGTTACTCTCTTATTGTCATCATTATTAGTAACAATATGCTTCACACATAATATCACTTAAAAGATACCCTCTAGGGGGCGCCTGGGTGGCTCAGTCGGTTAAGCGACTGCCTTCGGCTCAGGTCATGATCCTGGAGTCCCGGGATCGAGTCCCGCATCGGGCTCCCTGCTCGGCGGGGAGTCTGCTTCTCCCTCTGACCCTCCTCCCTCTCGTGCTCTCTGTCTCAACTAAATAAATAAAATCTTTAAAAAAAAAAAGATACCCTCTAGGGGCGCCTAGGTGGCTGCCTTCGGCTCGGGTCATGATCCCAAGGTCCTGGGAACGAGCCCCGCGTCAGGCTCCCTGCTCAGTGGAGAGCCTGCTTCTTGCTCTCCCTCTGCCTGCTGCTCTGCCTATCTGTGCTCTATCTCTATCTCTCTGTCAAATAAATAAATAAAAATCTTAAAAAAAAAAAAAAAAGACACTCTCAGAATGTTTAAGAATACAAGCAAATGTCCAGATTATAATGTTAAATGAAAACAGAGTCTCAAACATATTTAAGAAAAAGAAAAAGTTATATATGCAGAGACTGGGTGGAAATAGAGCAATAATTATTTCAATAATAGTCATCTTTGAGTTTTGGAATTATTTTCTGTGCTTTTCTTTTTTTTTTTTTTTAAAGATTTTATTTATTTATTTGAGAGAGAGAGAATGTGAGAGAGAGCACATGAGAGGGGGGAGGGTCAGAGGGAGAAGCAGACTCCCTGCCAAGCAGGGAGCCCGATGCGGGACTCGATCCAGGGACTCCAGGATCATGACCTGAGCCGAAGGCAGTCGCTTAACCAACTGAGCCACCCAGGCGCCCTATTTTCTGTGCTTTTCAAACTTTTAAAAAATATTCATACTTCATAATTTTGAGAACTGTTGTTTAGCAGAAAGTTAAAGTCAAATTAAATTAACCAAAGGATATAACACTACATTTTCTTAACTTTTAAGTACGCACTGATAATTAGCAGAAAAGATATAAACTTTTTATTCAATATTTGTTTATTTTCTTAACACAATCAGCCTTATATCCATCAAGAAATCTTATAATAAAAATAATTTAATGTAGAACTAATTCAAAAGTTGTGCAAAACAGTACACTTAATTTGAGTAGAGAAGAACAGCTATGGAGTATTATTTCAACTAGGGGGATGGCTCTATTTCTAGCAAGACTGAAGGCATCGATGAAGAGCTTGAGTAGGTTGAGCAGTGATATATGATGGAGATGTTTAACAACTGGACTTAGAGATAAGAGATCTCCCTTCAAGTCTTGACTTTGTTATTAACTATCTGTCATTTGACAAATTGTGAATCCCTACCCTGTCATCTATCAAGGTGAAGTGAGCAGAAATATCAAGGTAAGTTTATGCATATATAATAGTTTGTGAATTGTAAAAAGTTACCCAGGTGTAAAATGACCATTGCTAGCAGTGAGATCATACAGTGGTAACACTGTGAACTGTCTGATACCCTAAGCAGGTATTCACCACAAGTCTTTATTAGAGAGATGCTGTGGATGCTCAGATGTCAGGCAGATCGAGGTGTAAGTACAAAACTCAGATTCTATTTGCACTGACTTGTTTTTATTAGCACATTCTGTTGTACCGATTATGTAACATGAGGAAAGACATGGGAGTACAGGATTCATTTTAGATGCTGTCTGCTTCTTGCTTCTTATCACCTTCTCAACTAAAAGGAGTAATGATATTTGAAAACATTTCCAAATAAGCCATTTATAAGAGGGAAAGGAGAAAGAACGGTGGCCAGTCTGGCAGGTTGCCCACAGGGGCATCATGGAAGGCAATGGAAGGAGGAGATTTTAGGCTTATTAGTGGGGAACTGCTCCCCCTCTCTGCACCCTTCTTCCTCTGCTCTGCCTCCCTAAGCTGGAAGAAATGCACAAAAAGCATGGCAGCTTTTCTTCTTTTAGAAATTTTCTGAAAACAAATTGTTTTATTATTATTCCCACAGCTATAACAAAATAGCCTCTGGAAATTTGTGTGGAATCTCCTAACCACACAGAATCCACTTACTTCTGTAGAATTCAGGCAGGTGGGGAAAATGATACAAGATTTTTAATAGGTAAACCCTATGAGAAGATACTTAGCTTTTTAGCATCTGACTGGATCTGCATGACAAATTATCCTAAAGAGAAAACATCTAAAATGTGTCTATATGTAGATGTGTTATTCAAACATTTGGTTGAAAGACACTTTTGATGTCTGTTTACATAGTGGCAACAGCTGCAAGGGCAAAACACATTTTTTAGGAGAGAACAATGGGTCTCTGGAAGCTTCTTTCTGTGCTGAACATAATTTATCCCACTTTTGTAATTTCAGAGGACAATGTGTAATTTCAGCTGGAGTAGCTCCAGCTACTTAAGCATAATCCCTAGCAGTGTTGTCATATATTCTGTTTTCGAAGAACTGCTTGGTCTGGGTGGCATGATGTTTGTCTTTGCTGACACATCTGTCAACCAAATGTTAGCCACCAGCTATCCAAAAAGCAAGGACAGAATCCTAGACATAGCGGAGAACGAGGAAGAGAGGGATGAGAGAAATTACTTTGTCTATTTAAAGGAGATTGATTCCTCCATTTGGCGAAAGAGAAAAAAATGGCACAAATCCTTTGGTTTGATTGTAGATGATATGGATCATTTGGGAAATGATCATCCAAGCCGTGGTTCCATTAACAACAATAAAAACTTTCACGTTATTTTAAGGCTGCTGACATGGTCTCAAATGATTCTGATTTGTGTGTGGATGATTTATTGCCATGTGAATGGTGGGGCCAGTATATCTGATTGTGAAGAAAAAAAAAGTTCTAGTTCTGTCTATTTTCAACATGTTTGCTTGGACAGTATCCGCCCCCCCCCCCCACCAAGGATGAGTTAAGAGCCGATTTCTGATTATGATACCGTTTCCTGACCCTAACCCATTGGTTCCTGTTTTATTACAGACTCAGAATTGATGAGCTAGTATATATTTGAACTTGGAAGAAAATGCTGCTGAAGAGTATGGATATGCACTCCCAAAACTTCTCATACTAATTTCTTGGGTTTCTCATACTAAGTGATGAACTTCCATAGGAAAATTT
>NC_138370.1:114304329-114309821 GCF_054177405.1 Leptonychotes weddellii | reverse complement strand
TGCAGCTGCAGTTCCCAAAATGTATAGGAAAAAAAGCACAGTCTTCATGTTTTCTAGGCCTGTGAACCAAGAAGATAATTAGCAGTGGTGGGTAAAAGTTTCCTTGTGAAACATTAAAAGATAACCTTCTTAGCAAATATTGATCTTTGTATTTAAAGGCGATTATTGTCTTTGTGGACTAACATGTCTGGAAAGATGGATTAATGACAGTTTTTACCCTATGTGTCTCTGTGAGAATGACTTCTTGATTTTCTGGCCCAGTTGTGTTTGGCAGAACCTACCTTTCTTTATGCCTGTGTTTCCTTGAATAAAGGCGCTATGCAGATTTGGGTCTTAAGATTTGTGAGTGTTCACAGTGAATATAAAAGTGACAAAGTGAAATAGTATAGTATGTCAGGTTGGGATAAAACAACCTGCCTCTTTGGTGGTGGAGAAACCCATACATTCAATGCAGTTTTAGGAATGAGACACTGTACTGCCTAAAGCCGTCATCAGCGTTCATCTGATTTAGAGGTCTCACACTGGCAATCTGTGGGTGGGTGGGTGGTGGCCTGAAGATGGGTTTGGTTTGGTGGGCACTGTGTATTTTAAACTAGCATTTTAAAGTCCAAAGGTTTCATGTAAAAACCCAGATTTGTAGTTTCTCTTGAACCATCGGGCTTCTTAGCAACAACTGGTCTTCCTGGCAATAGCTGGCTGGATCTGAGTAGAGACTTTGTTCTGTAAGAATTGCTGCATTTGCCCCTGGTCTGTTTCATTTCTGTTATTTGCTTTGAATTTGAGTTTGGTTTGTTCCAAATGAACTTTTTCAGTTGAGAGATGAGGCAAGTGAGTCTCAAAGAGGTGATGTAAATTGGCCTCCTGGGGAATTCTCTTAAAAGGAGTGGGAGGTGTACATTTCCCTGTGGAGTATCTCTGAGCCTGGCAATCCAACTCCATCTGGGATTAGGAACAGAGTTTTTAGTCTTTATTTATTTATTTGACAGAGAGAGACACAGCAAGAGAGGGAACACAGGCAGGGGGAGTGGGAGAGGGAGAAGCAGGCTCCCCGCTGAGCAGGGAGCCCGATGTGGGGCTCGATCCCAGGACCCTGGGACCATGACCTGCGCCGAAGGCAGACGCTTAACGACTGAGCCACCCAGGCACCCTGAGTTTTTAGTCTTTAAAAGAGATTCTCTGCGTCTCCTATAAATAGTAGATGACTCTTTTAAATTATTTTTGCAATCTTTTATACATAAGTGTATCCACAGAGCTTTAAACATTTTGAGGTTTATAAAGAAAGTAAACAGTGTCTTCTGCTGGTTACCTCAATATTTTGAAACAAATGCTTAAATGGATATTTAAAATAAATATATATTTTAAAAAATATATTAATGTTAAAAATTATTCTATTAATACTGTAACAGCTATCGCTTCACACACACACCACATGCATGCACACACATGTTCAAACATACTCTTCTCCTCCTTCCCCCCTTCTCTTCCTAAAATAATGACATCACAATTCTTATTTAAATCACTATGTAACATTTATGAACAATGTGTATGTTCTTCACAGTTGAGCCAAGTAGTAATTTCCTGTGTTGAATCATACTTGCATTTATTTCTTGAACAATATTTTGTTTTGTCTGGCCCTAGAAATTCCCTCCTCTTTTAATGTACTTTTCCATGTATACTTATTCTTCGTAAATTTTCCAACAAAATTTAAAAATTCCTCTTAATATGGTGACAACGACAACAATAGAACAACAACAACAAACCCGTAAGAGAATCCCCAGGTCCTATTTTCCCCTTGGAGATGTCCCTCCCAGATGTTGGCTGTCTTGCCCCACATGACTGACCCACCCCAGGCAGCTGCCCTGCTTTCCTCCTGGGATCACTAGTCCCCACCACCCTGGGAATCCCCTTTCCTTTGCTCTTTTCCTGTGTTTGAGTTCTTGCTCCCTGGGTCCCATATGTTTTTCTTTTTTTGGTGTTCTCTCTCATTTTCATGGAGCACATCCTCCAGAAGCTTCCTGAGAAACAATATATAGGGGACAGAAGTTTTGAGACTTTGCATATCAAGAAAACATGAGTATTTTATCCTTTGCTTGACAGACAGAATTTTAGATCAAAACTTTTTTTCTCAGAATTTTAAAACATGTTCCATTTTCTTTTAGTTTCCTATGTTGCTAGTAAGAATACCAGTGTTGGTTTTTCCCAAATTTTTTTGTAATGAGAATTTTTTTTCTTTCTTTATGTAAGTTTTTAAGTTTTTTTCCCCCATGCTTTAATATTTATTCTTAGCATTCTAAGATATTACAATCTCTGTCTTAGTTTGGATCCTTTTTTTTTTTTAATTATTTTTTATTTTTAGTAATCTCTACACCCAATACAGGGCTCGAACTCACAGCCCCAAGATCAAAAGTTACATAATCTTTTTTTTTTTTAAGATTTTATTTATTTATTTGACAGAGAGAGACAAAGTGAGAGAAGGAACACAAGCAGGGGGAGTGGGAGAGGGAGAAGCAGGCTTCCTGCTGAGCAGGGAGCCCGATGAGGGGCTCGATCCCAGGACCCCAGGATCATGACCTGAGCCGAAGACAGATGCTTAACAACTGAGCCACCCAAGTGCCCCCAAAAGTTACATACTCTTCTAAGTTAGCTAGACATCCCAGTTTGGATCCTTCTTAATTTACTTTAGGCCCTCATTAGGCCCGTTGAATTTGAAAATTCATATATTTCAGTTCTGAGAAATTTTTACATGTTTATTCTTTGACAATTTTTGTCCCTCTATTTTTTTGTATTTTCTTTCTGGAATTCATAATAGTTACATGTCGGAATTTTGGGGTTGGTTCTCTAATTTACTTATAGTTTTTGCTCCTTTTTTTCCATCTTGTTTATATTATTCTGGGAAACTTCCTCAATTTTATCTTTTTTCTCTACTATTGATTTTTTAAACATTTTGCTCACACACTTTTAATTTCTTATTTCTTGATGTTCCCCTTTTAAATTTTATCCTCTTCTTTTTTCTTTAGTGTGATATATACTCTTATGTTTTTGAGGATATTAATTAAATATTTAAAAAATTTCCTCTGAACCTTGTATTTTCTGTTTCCATATTAACCCTGTTTTTCTGGTTTGTTTACTTTGGTCTCAATTTGATTTTTTTTTAAAGATTTTATTTATTTATTTGACAGAGAGAAACACAGCAAGAGAGGGAACACAAGCAGGGGGAGTGGGAGAGGGAGAAGCAGGCTTCCTGTGGAGCAGGGAGCCCAATGTCGGGCTTGATCCCAGGACCCTGGGATCATGACCTGAGCCGAAGGCAGACACTTAACGACTGAGCCACCCAGGTGCCCTCAATTTGATTTTTATGTTGAAAGCTTTTCTCGAATGTGCAGTGTCTTTGGTTGTACAGTAATATTTAGTAACAAGTCACTAAAAAGCCAGTTAGACATTCATGGGCAGGGCTGGTCACCCTGGAGAGCTACCATGGAGGGGCTGAGACAATCCCCTAACACTTTTGATGCAGTGCCCTAAATGTCACTGTCAGATTTTTATTCTTGGGGAGATTTTTTTTCTAGGGAAGATCTTCATACTTCCTACCCCATTGGGTGGGATAAAAGCCTGGTCACTACATTCTGTGAGATGAAAGAGTGAAGGGACTGGAAATCTCTCAGTGCATATACTGACTCTCACTTAGTCCCCAGATTTCTGTATGGCATCACACCCCACTCTCCTAGCTAAAGTGCAGGACCAGAGAATAACCTCCCCTTTCCTGTTTAGGGTGAAATGGGGAGTCCTCTGGCAATGCTGGCATTAGGAAGAATCTGGCATCTCAGTTTATCTGAGAGGCTTTCAACCAATCCTTCCTGATTTCACTCTACCCTTGCCTCAACTTCCAAATGACCTGGTACCTCCAATTCTGAAACTTTTCTGAGTTCTGCAATGGGAACTGGCTTCTTTGTTTATGGCACCCTTCTCTGAAAATCTGTAGATTTAAGCTTTCCCTGTTCTTCCAATTGCTTGCTACATTCTAAAAATTTGCCAATACCTTTTATCTTGTCACCTTCTCTTTTTTCTTTGTCACTGTGAGTTTATATTATTATTTTTCCTTTCCTAGCATTATACTGGAATTTTAGCAGGGAGTGGCAATATATGCATATGTTTCATCTACTCCATTTAATGAACAGACGATTTCCATCTCTTCATCTGACTTATATCCCCATTACTACTGCTGCTGTGGCTGCTACTTCTAGCAAAATAGGAATTACTATGGGTCTGTGGTTCTAACTTCATTAGCAAATAAAGTTTTTATTAAAGAAAAGGAGCCTGCAGGTGGTAGGACAGACTTCCTTATCGTGTTAGAAAAAATAAGAACATGCTTTGCCTATCCCTTTATTCAAACTCCACAGGGTGGGCCACCTAGACTAGGGAACAGTGTGTTGGAAGAATGGGTATTAAAGACTGAGTGTGGAAGAAGAAGAAAGAGAGAGAGGGGCAGAAGGTATATTGGAGCCAATTAGCAGAGAACTTCCCTAATTTGGGGAAGGAAACAGGCATCAAAATCCAGGAGGCACAGAGAACCCACCTCAAAATCAATAAAAATAGGTCAACACCCCAACATCTTATAGTAAAACTTACGAGTCTCCGAGACAAAGAGAAAATCCTGAAAGCAGCTTGGGACAAGAGATCTGTAACCTACAATGGTAGAAACATTAGATTGGCAACAGCCCTATCCACAGAGACCTGGCAGGCCAGAAAGGACTGGCATGATCTATTCAGAGCACTAAACGAGAAAAATATGCAGCCAAGAATACTATATCCAGCTAGGCTGTCATTGAAAATAGAAGGAGAGATAAAAAGCTTCCAGGATAAACAAAAACTAAAGGAATTTGCAAACACGAAACCAGCCCTACAAGAAATCTTGAAAGGGGTCCTCTAAGCAAAGAGAGAGCCTAAAAGCAACATAGACCAGAAAGGAACACAGACAATATACAGTTAACAGTCACCTTACAGGTAATACAATAGCACTAAATTCATATCTTTCAATAGTTACCCTGAATGTAAATGGGCTAAATGCCCCAACCAAAAGACACAGGGTATCACATTGGATAAAAAAACAAGACCCATTGATATGCTGTCTGCAAGAGACTCATTTTAGATGCAATGACACCTCCAGATTGAAAGTGAGGGGGTGGAAAACTATTTACCATGCTAATGGACACCAAAAGAAAGCTGGGGTGGCAATCCTTATATCAGACAAATTAGATTTTAAACCAAAGACTATAATAAGAGATGAGGAAGAACATTATATCATACTTAAATGGTCTAACCAACAAGAAGATTTAACAATTGTAAATATCTATGCCTCTAACATGGGAGCAGCCAATTATATAAGCCAATTAATAACAAAAGCAAAGAAACACATTGACAACAATACAACAATAGTGGGGGACTTTAACACCCCCCTCACTGAAATGGACAGATCATCTAAGCAAAAGATCAAC
>NC_138370.1:114263282-114303829 GCF_054177405.1 Leptonychotes weddellii | reverse complement strand
GAGTGCTGTGAATTGCGTAAGACTGTTGAATCACAGACCTGTAGCTCTGAAACAAATAACACATTAGATGTTAAAACAAAAAAGAAGAAGATAGTAGGAAGGGAAAAATGAAGGGGGGGAAATCGGAGGGGGAGACGAACCATGAGAGATTATGGACTCTGAGAAACAAACTGAGGGGTCTAGAGGGGAGGGGGGTGGGTGGATGGGTTAGCCTGGTGATGGGTATTAAAGAGGGCATGTACTGAATGGAGCACTGGATGTTATTTATAGGCAAACAATGAATCATGGAACACTACATCAAAAACTAATGATGTAATGTATGGTGATTAACATAACATAATAAAAGAAAAAGAATAAAGACGAGTGTGGGGGAAAACTGAAATCACTTGTAAGATTATATCACCTTAAATAAACAAATCTATTCCATTTTTTTAATGAAAATAACATGTACTTAGCTTGGAGACTTCAATTTAATTCCTCTAAGGGATCCCTCTGAAAATGACTATCCATAACTTCAGAAATTCAAAGAACTAACAGTGGAATGTGTGTTCCATTTATATCTTTAAATAAACATTATTTAGAACTAATAATGGTGGGGGCGCCCGGGTGGCTCAGTCGGTTAGGCGTCTGCCTTCGGCTCGGGTCATGATCCCGGGGTCCTGGGATCGAGCCCCGCGTCGGGCTCCCTGCTCTGCGGGGAGTCTGCTTCTCCCTCTCCCTCTGCTGCTCCTCCTGCTTGTGCTCACGCTCTCTCTGTCAAATAAATAAATAAAATTAAAAAAAAAAAAAAGAACTAATAATGGTGTATAACAAATACTGGCAGTTTATATTATCAAAGTGCCTTGAGTTTACCAAACGGATTTACAAATGGGATAGTATCTTATTTGACCTTTGCAACAACCCCATGATGTGGCAGATGAAGAAAGGGGCTAGAAAGGCTATGACAGGACATGCTGGAGGTCGGAGAGCTGTTAAGAAAGGGAATTGGCCTTGAACCCAGCTTTCCTGGCTCCTGCGCTGGTGCTCTCCCAGCTCCTTTGCAAATAAAGATCTCCATTTATCTCTTTACACAAAGATGTAGGGAAGGAGGAAAAAACTCTAAGCCAGTATTGGGAAAAACTCAGAATTTGCTTTGAACTTTTAAATAAAGAGTTCCCAATATGTTAAGGTTTAAGATTTTGCATACATGGCAGTTACATTTTTCTTTTCTTTTCTTTTCTTTTTTTAGATTTTTTTATTTATTTGAGAGAGAGACACACAGCGAGAGAAGGAACACAAGCAGGGGCAGTGGGACAGGGAGAAGCAGGTTTCCTGTGTAGCAGGGAGCCCGATGCGGGGCTCGAATCCAGGATCCTGGGACCATGACCTGAGCCAAAGGCAGATGCTTAACGACTGAGCCACCCAGGCGCCCCACAAATACATTTTTCTATGTTGAGGAAAAGAAATCTTATCATAGAATGTTTGTTGGGTTATTTGATATCAAAAATCCCTTTCAATGATGCTTTTTATAGTCTAAACAAGGCCAGAACAGAGAAATTCAATTTCCTTTGAATGAAGTACGTGTTTAAATAAAAATAGTACCAACACCCCACACCCCAAGTTCTAACACTTCAGGGATATTGAAAAATACCTTGGAATGAAAAAAAAAAAAAACATATAACTCTCAGGAGAGCTGAATTCTGGCTCCAATACTGTCCTTCACCTTGGGTATGTCACTTACCCTTTCCTAGATACAGTTTTTTCAAGTGATGAACAATGAAGCAGATGACCTTGATGATCCTTTAGCTCTAATATGTTATAGTTGTAAAACTGGAGATAATTCTATAAATCTCATGAACCACAAACTGCTGCTATCTTTTTTCCTTAAACTAAATATATTGTATGATTTTATTGTATCAAAATGAAACATTTTATATTATGGTATTTAATGCTTTAAGCACATAAGTGGTACCTATTTCCTATCTCTATTATTGATGATAATTTAAAATATTTTATTCTCTTAGTGAATACTAATGTAAAA
This sequence comes from Leptonychotes weddellii, assembly GCF_054177405.1. NCBI lineage: Eukaryota > Metazoa > Chordata > Mammalia > Carnivora > Phocidae > Leptonychotes > Leptonychotes weddellii. The sequence goes on along the minus strand of NC_138370.1, from coordinate 114,301,809 downwards.
AGTCATTGAAAAATGCAGTTTCCTTCCTCTATACTCAGAATTTAACATGCATTCACTCATTTAACCAGTATTTATTAGAGTTAGGAACTATAGTCATTTATATTTTAGATCAGCATATTATTACTATTCTACCAGCAGTAGGAAACTGTAAAAATACAAAATAGTATAATTTAGTGCAGGGTTTCTTTATCTTGGCATTATGAACATTTTGGGGTGGGTAATTCTTTGTAGTATGTAGGATGTTTAGCATTCTTTTTTTTTTTTTTTTTTAAAGATTTTATTTATTTATTTGACAGAGACAGAGACAGCGAGAGCAGGAACACAAGCAGGGGGAGTGGGAGAGGGAGAAGCAGGCTTCCTGCTGAGCCGGGAGCCCGATGTGGGACTCGATCCCAGGACCCTGGGATCATGACCTGAGCCGAAGGCAGTAGCTTAACCAACTGAGCCACCCAGGCGCCCGGATGTTTAGCATTCTTATGCATGTAGGATGTTTAGCAGCATCCCTGACTTCTACCCATTGGATTTTATAGCAAGTCCCTCATCCCCAACCAGTTATGACAACCAAAAATGTTTCCAGATATTGCCAAGTATCCCCTGCAGGAGAACATTGCCCTGACTGAGAACTACTAGTTTAGGAGGAGATTGGTGCTTTGGGGTTAGAAAGACATGTATTTGAATTTGGTCCAGCAGTTGCCGTCTATGTAATCTTTGGCAAATTATTTAACCCTGTGAGCCTTAGATACCCCATCTAGAATGAGGATAACATCTGTGGATGGTTAATTTTATGTGACAACTTGACTGGGCTGCAGGATGCCCAGATACCTGGTTAAACATTATTACTGGGTACGCCCGTGAGGATGTTTCCAGGAGAGATTAGAATCTGAATTGGTAAGACTGTGGTGTAAAGCAGATTGGTCTTCCCAGTGTGGGTGGGCTTCATCTAATCTGTTGAGGGTGTGACTAGAACAAGAAGGTGGAGTAAGGGAGAATTTGTTCTCTCAGTCTCACTGTTTGAGCTGGGACATTAGTCTTCTCCTGCCCTCAGACTGGGACATATTCCATCAGTCTTTGTGGTGCTCAGACCTTTGGACTAGGGGCGGGAGAGTTATGTAAGACCAACATATTTCCTGGGTCTCTAGCTTGCCAAAGGCAGATCATGGAAGTTATCAGCATGCATAACTTCATAAGCCAATTCCTTATAATAAATCAATCTCTCTTTCCATCTCTTCCCCCCAACCCTCCATCTATCTTTGTCTGGAAAACCTTGACTAATACAATATCTAAATCAGTTTTGTGGAGATTAGAAGAAATAATAGTTGTAAAAATGCCTGATATCTAGGAGGTACTCAATACATTTTTATCCTTTTTTAATTTCTTCTTCCATAAAAGTCAAATGGTAATTCTTGAATAAACAACTCAAAGCCTCAGAAAATAATATAAGTTTTGCTGTGAGATCAAAATAATTTTCCAGTGGAACATTTACAGTCTCTTTGCCTACCCATTTACCAAAGTTCTCTTTAACTTCAGGAGTCTTTCCTACATTCATCACAAATAACAATGAAATTAGGCTAAGAGACTGTTACCACATTTTCTTATAAATGGTAGCAACATAAAGAGGAAGCAAGAATCATCAAAGTATTATGGGTTTCAAGACTAATTTCCTTTGATTTTAGTTTTTATAGCAATATGCATAGCTAATTAAATTTGAGAAAAGAAATTTCCCTTTAACTTGATCATAGGATCTCACATAATTCCCTTTGTTTTCGTAAATCGAATGCAGCTGAATGGATCAAGAAGAAACATGTGTCAAGTTGGCCAGGGTGTGCGTCACTCCTTCACTCTTTTATGCATTTATTAAGTGCTTACTAGATACTACCTAAGCACAGGGCTACATAGCTCCTGTCTGAAGAGTTAAAAAGGAGGAAGTCAAGTACATCAATGATTTAATATAATGTGATGTGTACATTATGCAACAGAAAGAGGGATAAAAGGCATTTGAAATTAGATAATGCTACCCAACAACCCCACTAGCCCCACCCCATCCTGCCTAAAGCTGGTTGTTAAATATTTACCACTGGATAAATGTTCTGAGAACTATTTAAAGTTAGAACAGATAAGACCAATTGGATACTGTGGGAAGAAGAAAAGGAAGAGTCTTGGGTTATCTCATTTCTAATTTGGGCAGCTGGGTAAATGGTGGCATTCATCACCAAGATAAGGGATTATAACAGGAAGATATGGTTTTAGAAGAAAGATGATGAATCAGTTTTAAATTCACTGCATTTGAGTAGAGACATACTTGGATAAATAGGTCTGGGGGTAAGTGTAGAGTTTGGGGCTAAAGATTTAGATTTGGATGCTATTAGCATGAGAAGCCATACAGTGAGTAGGTCAGAGAGCAGGAGCCACAACCCTGGTGAGTGAAGACCATTTGGTGCCATTAGAGGATGAGAAAAGCTAAAGATACAAAGGATGAGAGAAAGGAGTCACATAAGAAAAAAAAAGTGTTAAATGTCACAGAGAGGTCAAAGTAAACAAGGTCAGTGAATTATCCATTGCCTTTGGAAATACAGAGGTTATTGGAGTTGAGGGAGACTCGGTTTGGTGCAATACTGTTGGTGTAGGCCAGTCTGCAGTGACTGGGGCGTAGAAGAAGGAATGAAGACAACGAATGTAGACCACTCGAGATGGCTGACTACGAACAAAAGGTAAGATGGTAGCTAAAGGGGAATGTGTGATCACAGGAAATTTTTATTTGCATTTAAATGTGGTCATTAAAGTATTTTCTATGCTGAAGGGAAAGCATAAATAATGAGTGAGAAGATTAAGGGAGAGAGAGAGGAGATGCGGTAAACAATGATAGTGAACTACAACTTTTGGGCTTTATGCTTTGTGACTTTGGCCTCGGTCTTAGGACTTGTTTTGGCTAATGGGACATTATCAAGCATGATGCCAGCAGAAGCTCAGTAAGCACTTGCATATTGGGATTTGTCTTCCTATGAAAGCCATTCACCGTATTGTAAGAAAATCTGGACTAGAGACTAGTTTGCACCGCTAAATGGTAAGTGGCCACATAGAACTCTGGAAGAGGAAAGACTATCTGGGATGGTTCAGCCCCAGCTGAGCTCTCAGCTTGCTGGAGCCACATGAGTGACTCCAGACAAAAATCACCAGAAGAACCACCCAGGTGAGTCCCGTTCAGATTGCAGAATCATGTGCAAATAAGGGGATTGGTTTTAAGCAATTTAATTTTGGGGTAGATTGTTATGCATTTAATAGATAAGTGAAATAGGAGTAAAACAGAGAAGTTGCCTGAGTCACTGTGAAGGCAATATTGCAAAAGCTCTGATTCAGGACTTCTGGGCTCTACTACTTAATTTGCATAATATTGGATAAATTATTTAGCTTTTTTGACTCTCAGTTGTTTATCTGTACAATGATGATGAAATTGAAGTAAGGTGATAGAATCTTGATAAACATTTGCTGGTCTAATATTAAAGCACAGGTGGAAGGTTTAACTTTGAAGAGAAGAGAATTCTTTGTTCTTTTAGACAGAAGGGAGGAAAGCTTAATAATAAGGATATGTTGAGGCAAGACCCCAGGAATTCATTAAGTTGCACTTAGCTATTCCCCTTTTTACATTTATATAACATTTCACAGTTATAAAATACTCTCTTGTATACGGTCTCATTTGATCCAATAAGGAAAATAGGTAGACAACATTTGACTGTAAAGAAATGGAAGCCTGAAGAATCTAAATTACTTGGCTAAATGTGCAGGCTTAAGAGGTGAGCAAGGATTAGAATGCAGTGCTTTGGACTCAGAATCCAAAATTCTCTCATGGCTTCAGAACAGGCTACAGACTAAAAATGAGAGATTCTGGCTTTGGGCCCTGGCTCTGCCAAGTACTAAATATTACTTTGAGCAAATTACTTCATCTCTCCAAACTTCATGTATAGAATGCAAATAACAATTCCTTGCAATGTCAAAGGGAGCCAGTGAGGTGGAGAAGCTCTTTGGAAACTCTGAAGTAACACACACATGTAATTGATTATTGTTTCCATCACTCTGCCTGGTGCATCCCATCAACATTATCACTGCAGTCATTTATGTCTTGTATTAGGTGTGTTATAAAGAAAACAAATCTTGGGTGGCTCAGTTGGTTGGGCAACTGCCTTGAGCTCGGGTCGTGATCCTGGAGTCCTGGGATCGAGTCCCGCATTGCGCTCCCTGCTCAGTGGGGAGTGTGCTTTTCCCTCTGAACCTACCCCCTCTTGTGCTCTCTCTCTCTCTCAAATAAATAAAATAGAATCTTAAAAAAAAAAAAAGAAAGAAAATGAATCTTTAGTGTTCCTTTACTTTTTTCCCTCCATCCTTCCATGTCTTCCTCTCCTTGATGATCTTAAGCTGCCCAGGAGTCCTAGTTCTGGAACATTTTTACATTTAGTTCACTCATTAAAAACAAACTCAAACAGGGCGCCTGGGTGGCTCAGATGGTTCAGCATCTGCCTTCGGCTCAGGTCATGATCCCAGGGTCCTGGGATCGAGTCCCATATCGGGCTCCCTGCTCCTTGGGAGCCTGCTTCTCCCTCTGCCTCTCTCTTTCTCTCTGTCTCTCATGAATAAATAAATAAAATCTTTGAACAAACAAACAAACAAACAAACTCAAACAGACTTGTCCTCTATTCCCCATATTTAAATTCTAGTTTTCTACATGCATCTAATCCATACTTAGGAGATAAGGATATTCCTGAATAACTGTCTTTCTAGTCTCAGGTAAGATGTATTTTCACATTGGCCTTAGCCCAAAGGAACTAATACAATGCTGAGAATCTTGGCATAGCCCCGTGGGAAGGCATACTAAGACATGAAATAAGTATAGGGTTTGTCACATGACCTCTGGTGACCTGTCGTGCAGGCTTTTTGAGAGTCAACCCAATATTTCCTGTATGGTCCCTGATTATTTACTGTGTCCAGAATGGAACTATTTTTTATGGGTCTCATGTTTATTTTCATCCTGAAATAAAAGACAAAATTTAAAGACAGAATATGACTGTGTCATTTAGAATGACCCAAGTGGGAAAACACCTTGAATTTTCACTTATAAAGCAGATGACTGTATTATACTTTTAAAGACTAGACCTTGTGGAATAATCTAGTATTCAGAATGTAGAAGGCCTTGAGTTCTCATGCTGTGTTCCACTTTGTCCTTTAGACCAGTCACTGGGCATTTTTGCCTCACTGAGCTAATCGTATTTGCCATACACTGATCAAAATAATTTCACAGCCTTTAGCTTATTTTAAGAACTGAACAAATGTACTGATTTGTATAAATAAGACAGAGTGGAGAACTTTCCTGGGAAATGAGAGATATTTTGAAAACAACTGTCATACTGAAGATGACAGGGAGGCTTAATTAGCTGATGCTTGCAAAGTACTTTGAAAATGAAACCCATGATGTCCTTACTAAGCATGATGAATACCATTTAATCTTGGATAAGTAAAAAGTCATATATTTTGAGACATTTAAATTTGGTGTGTGTCTTCTACAAAATGCAGATTGTTCTTTTTGTAAAAAGAACAAATAAAACTCTTGTGAAAAATCCAGAAATGAGACAAATTTTTGAATACAAAGTTATTAGTCTTGAGGACTTAAATATGGAGAGTTGATGTGAAATTAGATCATGTTTTTTCGCCCAAATGTATGAATCTATTCAGAGGCATTGGCATGGCTGAAAGAACACTTGGTACCGAGTTGAAAGATCTGAGTTCCAGAACTGAGCTGCCTTTGCCAGCCAAGAGACTTTTTGTCAAGTCACTGGTTTCTTCATCTACAAAACAGAAAAAACTATAGTACCTCTCCTATTTATCTTCTAGGGTTGTTCTGAGACTCAAATGTGATCATATAGTCATTTGGTGATTGCACCTGTAAAAATGAAATGAAAGATATCATTTCCTTGAAACATTCATAAAGCAAAAATGGCTTAATAAGTCCAATAATTAATACTTCACAGAGACTTTAATTCATCCCTTTTGCGTTCTTAAGTTCTTTCTTTCCTTTGTACCACTCTTTCTTTTCATGGGTCTAGAGAGGTTAGAGGTGAGAGATGGCAAGGAACTTTGAGGAGAGCCTTTTCCTTCTGTTAGAAACAGAGTGTCTCGTTACCAAACTTTCAGGAGAACCTCATCTGGAATGTTAAAAGATGACAACTAGACTGCATTTTATAGGAATGGCCTTTTGGGGGAAACCTAGGATTTGAAATTTTAAATGCCTGAAGTTCTTCTACTGGCCAGCCCATGTTGCATCAAAACAAACATCCAGATGAAACATTTGGCATGACAGAAATAGTTCTCCCCTTTAAGAAACAAACATCTACGAATGTCAACTCTATTCTAACTTGCACGAGTAGCTGTCTTGAGACAATTTCTAACATTTCTTATTTAACACACATAAACATTACAGGACAGTAAAGATAACTGTAAATTCTTTGTTGCTCCTCCTATTGAGAGGTCTAATTCTCTGCCACTCAAATCTGGACTGGCTTTAGTTACTTGACCAAATGATTGAGGTAGAAGTGATATTCTAGGACTCTAGAGTTTAGCTCATAAGAAGCTTTGGAATTTTGGGCACCTGGGTGGCTCAGCTGGTTAAGCAACTGCCTTCGGCTCAGGTCATGATCCTGGAGTCCCAGGATCGAGTCCCGCATCGGGCTCCCTGCTCGGCGGGGAGTCTGCTTCTCCCTCTGACCCTCCCCCCTCTCCTGCTCTCTCTCTCTCATTCTCTCTCTCAAATAAATAAATAAAATCTTAAAAAAAAAAAAAGAAGCTTTGGAATTTTGACTTATGTTCACCCAATTATAGTTTTATTGAAAAAGTAGGTTTTTATCATTAACTGTTATATATAATAGGTAATATAATGGCTTATATTTTTTGAGATTTTACTATATGCCAAGTACTATGCTAAGCACTTCACCTATGAACCATCCGTGCTCAGTCATTAAGCGTCTGCCTTCGGCTCAGGTCATGGTCCCAGGGTCCTGGGATCGAGCCCCGAGTCGAGCTCCCTGCTCGGCGGGAAGCCTGCTTCTCCCCCTTCTCCCTCTCCCACTCCCCCTGCTTGTGTTCCCTCTCTCGCTGTGTCTCTGTCAAATAAATTTTAAAAAAAAACAAACAACCTGACTGATTTGCTTCATGTTGTTAATGGCATGACAATTCACCTTTTGAAGCCTAGCCCACGATAAGATCAGATCTATTACTCCTATTCTCTCTCTGCCTTTAGCTCTTTTCTCTACGCCCCACTCCCCCAATTTATTTCATTCCCTACTTCCCTGAAATTTCTTCCCCTGAATGTCAGATTCTTGGCTTTCTGCTCTGACTATTCTTATTTGAATTTCCCTTATTAGTTAAACTCAACCAGCACAATAGAAAGCCTCTTTGGATTCAATGGAAATTGTCTCTCTTTTGTTAACAAAGTCGGTTGTTAAGTGCTGCTAGTTGGGAGAGGAATTTCAAGTGCTTTCAGCTCTGTGAATGTACCAAGAACTATTCATTGGGGGTAGTCCTCTTCCAGGATTAAGAAAACAGCAAATCATACCTAAGAACAGTTCCAAGTAGCCTCATTCTCATGGTGTTGGGATCTGCTGAGGAACAATGGTGGGCTTTGATGAGTAGTTCTTGTGAGAACCACTAATGAAAGGACTCACTCCAGGCATAAGTCCCTCCAGGATTCAGCACATGGTTGAAGCCTCTCATATGCCTTGGTGAGAGCCAACACATTAAGCAGGGAGAACAATGGCTTTTCCCAATGGTGCAATGTTACACATTACCTGCCTTCTCTGAAAGCAGCAGATACAATAACCCTAATGAATTTTATGGCTGAGGTTTGAGAAGTTCTTTGAAAATAGGGTGAAAAACCTGGGCGTATTTATGCCTTCCAAGGGGAAGCTCCAGAAGATTCATTCAAGCAAGAAGAGGACACAGCTGGTCTACAGCTGTTAATTCTACCTCTCCCACACTGGGAAAAGATTTCCCTCCAACTAAATATCTAGAAACCTTCCATCTGCTCTTCCAGATCCACACCTTCTCCAACCTGAGCTTTCCCAGAACCTGTGTGAATTACATCTTCCAGTTCTCTTGCCTGATGCTTTCTGTTGGGTTCAGCCGGTGGGGTGCACTGCAGGAGAAATGTGAGGGAAGGAGGAGTGCAAAATCAGGGAATACATTTTCTCAGCTCCCTCTCTGTGACTATGCCCCTCTTGTGAAGGTCATAGCTCCCCTCAGTGACCCTCTCTATGCAGCATTTTCTGGCTGAGTTTAGAAAATGCTCCCTTCCCTGGCATGTACAAACTTAGTTCTTACCAGCCTGTTCTCAGAACCCCTTGTGCTTCTCTATATCCTGCCCACACCTTGACAAAGAATCCCTTAAGACATTCTCTCAAATCCCCAAATTCAATTTTTCCGCCTGGGATCTATCATATCTGGAACCTTGACCAAAAAACACTTGATTCAAAAGTTAGGATTCATGGGTTTGAATATTTTCAGATCCTCTGCCAATGAAGCTGTCTCCTGCTCCCTGGTGCTGCCTGTTCCAAGTCTGTCTAATAGTTGCTGTGGGGACCCACTTGGAACCCTTCAGTTGGTATGAAGATTATTGAAAGCTGAGGGCATCTGAGATTCAACAGATGCAGAAAGAAGCCTTCTTGGAGCTTCCCTTATCTGACTAAAAGCAGGACCTTCTGAGAAATGAAAAATGCCATAAATTCCCTCCTCAGGGTGGCTTCTACTCCCGGGAGAGAGCCAACAGTAAACCTACCATAAATTCCTCTCCAGGAGAGTTTGATGGCTCCGAAGAAGAAAGACCACTTATACTTGTGTAATCACACATTTTCACAAACTCTCTTATCTCCAGTTTGTTCTAAAAACCCATTTGTCTTTCCTAAAGAAAACTTTTGTCCTTTCATAGAAGCTGTTTCTTCCCCCACTCATTCCTTTTCCTTACTAAGTTAGGTGTATAAGCCTTAAACTTTAACTCTTTAAGGAGCCAGCTCCTGGGTGCATACAGATAAACCTTTTTCTCCTGTTAACCTGTCTTTTGTCAGTTTAATTTGCAGGCCCCAAACACTGAACATGAGTGGGTAGAGGAAAAAGTTTTTCCTCCTCTGCAGTGCCTTAGCTGAGGCACATTTTTCTTTTTAAATGGAACATAGCAGTCCTCATCTTTGGAGAGAATCCAAAGCTACAAGGTATTCAAATGTGATTAGCACTCAATAAAGATGATTTTGCTGCTATAATCATAAGATTTGAAGAGTGAACTGAAGAGTTTTAGAAAGAAATATGGGCAAGTAGCTCTGGGAGTATTTTGTGTTAGAACACGGCTTTTTTTTCACTTTAAAGTACTCTCCCATTTTGCTTTTCATACAATCTCTAGAATGTTATGACACCAGGATTAATCTGGAACCTTAGGAAGTAAATTAGTCTCTCTGTTCTTTTTTCCTCCATTTTGCAGTCTTTTTCTATGCCAGAGGAAATCCAACTCATTAGCTCAGTCTGACTACAGACTGTAAACCTCTGTTCTAAAATCACTGTTTTTGGGTAGTTAGTCCCAAAACATGCAGAAATTTGCCTCATCAAGAGTAGTCTAGGGGCGCCTGGGCGGCTCAGTTGGTTGGGCGACTGCCTTCTGCTCGGGTCATGATCCCAGGGTCCTGGGATTGAGCCCGGCATTGGGCTCCCTGCTCAACAGGGGGCCTGCTTCTCCCTCTCCCTCTGCCCCTCCCACTGCTTGTGCTCTCCTGCTCTCTCTCTGCCAAATAAATAAATAAAATCTTTTTTTTAAAAAAAGAGTAGTCTAATTAGCCACATTGAAACAAAATTGTCTTTTGGATGAATAATGGTGTATAAGGGAATCTGCTGTTAATTCTTTTTGGACAATGACTATTTTTGATAGTTTCATGGCACTAAAATGTACATACTACACTCAATAACTATGCTATGGATCTCTAGAGATATTAGCCCTGTTATCAAGGTGCTGGGAATGTGAGGTGAGTCAGCTACTTCCAGCCATGATTACAACCTCAGACCTTATTATGGCCACCATCCAAATACAGAGGATTTGGGAAAAATAAAACAACAAAAAAACCAAACATAGAATAAGCATGGGCTAATTTTTGTCTGTCACCTTTTGGGAAAAGAAAAGAAGTTAATCATATCCAGAGCTCAGACTATAGTAACCTTCTACTTTCCTACCCAGAGTATTTTTCAAATTATAAGAAAATATTTGCTTTTGAAATCAGTCACTTTCAATTGTTTTCAGATTACAAGGAGACATCAATCAGCTGTTTTTATTAGTGGCTAAAGCCCCCATACCTATCTAAGAAGCTCTTAAATGCAAGATCATTGGGAGTACCAAGGTTTAAACCAAAAGTTTTCCAGTTTAAAACAAAAACTTCTAGTATCTTCCTCTACCTGTATTTTAGGAAATTACTGAAAAGTTTCCTGGAAAGAGCTTAACCTGCACTCTACTATGAGGTCCTCAAAGGCTACTGTTATGTGCTGACATTGGGATCTGGGAAGAAAAAGAGAGGGAAAGAGGACATTTGGGGTTCAGCATTTGTGTTTTAATTCTCCTGAATTCCAACAGAATGCTACATGGATTTAGAGTTAGCTCAAAGTTTTTTGGTTCCCAATAAATGGTTGAGGGAACCCTCTGAACTAATGGCTTGAGAGCTAAAAAATGATTCCAGAGGGCTAAGAGAACATGAAGATCTGAGCAAACGCGGTGTCTTAAAACTAGTTACAGGTTTTCATTGACTTACAGTCAAGGTCAATTCTTCTGACTTGTGCAAATCTCAGTCATCCTTGCTACTGGCTCCCTATCATATTATATAGATGATTAGGTTCTGAAGTTGAGTCAAGCGTAGTAAAAATGTTTTGCTTTTGGAGGTATTTGAGAGTCATTAAATGGTGGATCTTATCCTTGTTCATATATTTATATTAACTTTATGGCTGTAGCACTTTGAGCCTAGGGTAATTTTTATCCTATAAAAAAACCATTGCTCCACTCATATCTAATTAAAAACCTGATAGATAACGGGATTCTCCTTCTAAACATTTTGCCCATTTTTGGGGGGGAGAAGCTGCAAATCTGGATTTTATACATAGTCTGTGACTAGTAATTATGTAGTAGTGATAGATATTTGATTAGAACGTGGTTAGGATTTTATTGTTTCAGCAATTACAGACTTATGCCAGGTACTTGGAAAATATGTATTTCCATAAATGACTATTTTGAGAACTGTCTCTGTTAATCTTATTTAGGTTTCAGGAATTTGGGGTGACCCTTCTTCCAGCAGCACTGCAGTTTCTTCTCATTATCCTCAAGTGAACAGGTAGCTGAAAGGGTGGGATAGGACACTGAAGATGGCAGGAACAGATTATAGGAGGATACTGGATTTAATAACTCACTTTTTTCTTGTTTAACATATTCCAAATTCAATAAAAAAAAGTCATCTTGCTGAATCAAAAATGTGTGTGTGGAGAGTGCCTTAAAATTTGCTTTACCCAACTAATGGATGCTTGAGAAAATCCCCAGGAACTCCAGCATCGATATAAAAATATTTTTCCAGGGGCACCTGGGTGGCTCAGTCGTTAAGCGTCTGCCTTTGGCTCAGGTCATGATCCCAGGGTCCTGGGACCGAGCCCCACATCGGGCTCCCTGCTCTGCGGGAGGCCTGCTTCTCCCTCTCCCACTCCCCCTGCTTGTGTTCCCTCTCTCACTGTGTCTCTCTCTGTCAAATAAATAAATAAAATCTTTAAAAAAAAAATATTTTTCCTTCTTATGAGGACGGGAGTCATAACAGATTATGACCGCCATTCCTACTCAAGGCAAGAGAAGGTCACTGCAACCTTTCTGAATAGTTGCCTAAGAGAAGGCAGAACACAGGCACACCCCCTGCTTGAAGCCTCTTTGTTTGGCTTCCTTTTGTATCAAAAAGATTGGCTTTCACCCTAGGAGAGGTTGTAATTGGATTTTAGCATGAAAGGAGGTTGTAATTAGATTTCTCAGCAGGTCTACAAGCTCTGTCTCTGGAAAAACAAGGAAAAGGGCCTGGATATCCTTTCCTCTAGCTGGGAAAGTAGCCCAGCTGAGCCCAAAGGGATTGGACTAAAGGCACAGGAAAAATAGGCGATGCGTGTGTCAGCCGCCCCTGATTGATGGAGCTATGTGAGCTCTGGCCTCTACGACCAGTGTCTTGTCCTTTAGATGGAGGGTGGAAAAGCAGTGCATGTGATACCTAAATATGGCTTGGATGCTGCTTTGGTAGGGAATATTTCTGAATGGAACCCTCTGACTCTTGGTCTATCTCCTGATGTCCAGAAATTTCTATCTCTTAGAGAAGGGAAGGGAGCCTAAAGTTTGGCAATCCCTAGAATGTCATTCTCCATCTAGATTTAGGAGTGAACTTCCACAAACTACCAGAATATATTTTGGGTACTCTTGATTCATATCGAGTTCTTATTTGTGATTGGTTGCATTTCAGTTTCTAGGATATTTTCTAGGAAGTTCAAATTAGAATAAGATGGGGTCACAGTAGACTTTTGTACTTGATTTCTTTTCAGTTTCTATAGTTTTGTAGGACATTCGTTCAATTGTTTCATTTGAAACACTAATTTAAATTTAAACTTAAAAAGCTAAATCGTATTCTTGAAGTTCTGCATGTTCTCTCTCTCTTTTTTTTTTTTAAAGATTTATTTATTTATTTATCTGACAGAGAGAGACAGTGAGAGAGGGAACACAAGCAGGCAGAGTAGGAGAGAGAGAAGCAGGCTCCCCGCTGAGCAGAGAGCCCCATGCGGGGCTCGATCCCAGGACCCTGGGATCATGACCTGAGCCGAAGGCAGACGTTTAACGACTGAGCCACCCAGGCGCCCCTGCATGTTCTCTTGCTGCTTAAATCGAGCTATTCTAACCATCTCTCTCCACTGGGCACTCCTTGTGTCACTATACACCTCTTCTCTCTTTTTATCTCCCTTTTCTTTTCTCTTAAGCATTAACAAGCGGGCTGACCACTGAACTAGTGTAAACATAGCTATCCATTCCTCAAAGGAAGGAACAGGCTTGGAGTCCATTCTTTTCTGTCTCTTCTATTGGCCATGTAAATAACTCCTTGGAAACTTTCGTGCTGGCAGTTATCATTTGAAGTGAATTTCCCTCATGTTGCCTGGAGCCTCCCCCTAGAGGCTCCTTCGCAGGCAGCTTCAGCCAAACTTACAAGTCCTTCCCCCTCCCTTCTAGGCCAAGGAAACGAAACAAACCTTCCTTTAACATTTTTGGTTTTCAGGGCAGATTATGACTATTGATCTGTTCATCTTACCTCGTCTAAAGTCCAACAAACTGAGAAAGACACCCCATATATCCTAGAAAAAAGAGAGGTTTGCTTTGACTTTTCCTTATTTCACTTTTCTTCTTACTATTGGCATATTGTTTCTTAGACCATGTACATCCATGCTTCTAAATTCATTTATGTCAGAGGAAGACTGTAGGCTGCTATTTTTAGTAATTATTATAACTATGGAAAATTTTCCTTTCAGGGAAATGTAGTAAACAAAATGATTATCCTAGGATTTTCATAATCAAACTCAAACAGACCATTTTCCTTCACCCTGTCTTTACAAGATAGCCAAAGGCTTTGTTATTAGAGAGGAAACCTTCAGTCACCCTTCAGTCATTTCAGCTGACATACGCATATGGTCACCTGATCCAGAGTTAACACTGATGCTTCAGGGCTTTTAAGGTATTAATGAGTCTCTTGGGAGAGCTCTGTAGCTTGACATTACAGTTATCTGAAGGATTACAAAAAAAATGCCCTTCTATTTTGAGTTCTCTGCTGAGTCACCATCTACATCAAGGTGTCCTAGCCCTGTGAATGATACAGATTTTCTGGACTCTGACCTTCAACTGGCTGTCATTCTTCCTAATCCAACCTACTACCACGTGGGGCCGAGTGAGGGATAAACATGGTTAATGCCAGTTGGGGCATTGAGTCTAACCAGAATTTGACAGAGACGGTAAAGATACACATTAAATATGAATCAAGCAGAGGATAAAAACACTTAGTGCTCAGGCAAAAGGGCATCATGGGGAGAGTTGCTTAGGATTTCCATCTCCTGTTGCCCTGCTCTTTGCTCTCCCAGGAGCTGGCCTTCTCTCTGTTCCTCAAATAGCCCATGATCCCACTTGCTACAGGGTCTTTGCACAAGGTGTCACATTCAGAATTCTCTTGCCAGCTCCCATTCACCCCAACCACCACCACCCAACACACACACACACATGCACACAAGCACACACAGAGACACCAGAGAGTAATATCGATTTAGCTTCAGATCAGGGAAAGCGGTCACTGACCTTCGGCAGGGGTCAGGCTCCTTACATACTTTCTTAGAACAAAGGTATTTTGTCCTCTTAATGCTTATTTCAGCATATAATTATACATACTACATATTCAAATATACTGTGAATTTTTCACCCCCCCAGAATTATGCTATGAAAAGGAGAGACTTGCCTTATATTTTAGTGCTTCCGAGATCTCTCACATTAAAGACCACTGTCTCAATGACTTTCATTTTGAAAAACAAAGTACCATTTCAGGAAAACAGCCTGAAAGGATCTCAAGCAATGCTTATTTTTGTCATGCTTAAGGCGGTCATCTTGACAATAAAAAAGGAGATAAAGATATTTCAAGCAGATGTGGTAATTATTCTTGAGGTATGATTTCATTATTGCAAGTGTTGGAACTGCAGTTTTAGAGAACCACACTTTATAGACTCAAGTGGTTTCAAGTAAGTCCTTCTGATGTGGGAAACAAAGGCAAAAGAGAAATTAAATTTCCTTACTACCTACAGCCCATTGACAAGTCCTTGAAACAGGCAGAGTGACATTCCTCTAGGGACTCAGCTGCCTTGAGGTTAATACTTTGCTAAGGGCAAAAGGCAATCTTAGTCCGACCCCCCCAGGATCCTATAAGTCTACTTTAACTTAAAAAAATTCCTTTGTAGGGGTGCCTGGGTGGCTCAGTTGGTTGGGCGGTTGCCTTCGGCTCGGGTCGTGGTCCTGGAGTCCCGGGATCGAGTCCCGCATCGGGCTCCCTGCTCGGCGGGGAGTCTGCTTCTCCCTCTGATCCTCCCCCTCTCATGCTTTCTGTCTCCCATTCTCTCTCAGATAAATAAATAAAAAATCTTTAAAAAAAAAAAAATTCCTTTATCTCTACCCCCCAAAATACCTGTTGGCAATCATCCCCCAAGCATATGACCCACCGATACACATCTGAAGGGACTCATGACTGAGATTTTGTTTTTACTAAACAGTAATAAATGACCTTTTCCTAACAATAGCTGGCCCCCTCAAGGTCCTGGAAACCTTGTTTTCAAAATACCTTAGAGGCTTGTGCTATCCCTAACCCCCTCCCAACCTGAAAGCACATAATCAGCCACTCCTCATGAGCCCACTGCAGCTCTTTCTGCCAAAGGTCCTGTCCCCGTGCTTTCATAAAATCGCCTCTTTGTACCAAAGACGTCTCAAGAATTCTTTCTTGGCCGTCGGCTTCGAACCCTAACATCTTTCCTACATCACTTGAAAGAGGGCTGGGAAAAGCAATAAAGTAATTAATACATAGAGATCATTACCATAGAAAGAGAATTTATGCTTGGGGATCCAATTTGCAGCATTGACAGATTTTTCAGAAGTGTGTTATAAACAACCTGCCGAGGACTGATGATGCACTAGTCTGTATTAGAAAATTAGAGTGGATTCAGTGAGTAGATCTTAGGCATCCTAAGTATACATTACAATATACTATCCATTTGTGCATTTAGGTTGGCCAAAGACTTTGGCTGAGGATCTTTTCATTAGAAAAATAAAGATGGCTTTGTATGTGAGGTCACCTTGTGTTTGGGCATAAGCACTTTTTATTAATGTGATGATTTGTTGAAGGACAGTCTCCCCAACTACACAGTAAGAGCCACCAGAGCACAGCCCCTCTCCTGCAGCACCTCTGGCATTTCTCATGGTACAGAACATTGAACACTTGAGTTGTCTGAGACATAAGATTACTTATTTTCATAATTGCATGACATGGACAACACTGGAGAAACTAAAACAGAAATCTTAATATAAAGCATCTTAATGAAAGATAAGGTGTTTTAATAACCTTTTACTCTATTGTTAATCAAGATGAGAATTTTCTCTATTCTTTATAAATGTAAAAAAACCCTTCTTTCTTTTTTTTTTTCCTCTTCAGAAATTCAGTGGTTCACATTCATACGATGATAATTCTGAGGCCTGTATTCATTACAGTTTACTCATTGGGAAATTCCAAGCTTAAAAAAAGCTATTCCCACCCGAGTTAGACATAACGATGAAAAGTATTAAAAGAACTACTACTTACTGAGCACGTACACCCATTATTTCAGTTAACCCTACAGCAATCTTATGAATTAGCTGTTATCCTCATTTAACAAGTAGGGGAAACGGAGGCCTTGCAAGCCTAATAGTCAACCTTGACCACTGGTCAGACATTGGAATAAGAGCCTTACAGACACTATCTCAT
Source organism: Leptonychotes weddellii (assembly GCF_054177405.1). Taxonomy (NCBI): domain Eukaryota; kingdom Metazoa; phylum Chordata; class Mammalia; order Carnivora; family Phocidae; genus Leptonychotes; species Leptonychotes weddellii. The sequence goes on along the minus strand of NC_138370.1, from coordinate 114,285,205 downwards.
TAAATTCCCACAACAGTTTTATGACTATTATCCTCTCTGTTTTACAGATGAGAAGACAGAGGCAAGAAGTGGGATAAGGTAAGACTAGAGAGTGCCAGGATGTGAGCCCAGGCAGCCTGCCCCAGGATCCCCCTGGATAACCACTCTACTGTGGTGCATTGGGAAGATGGGAGCAGCCAGTGGGAACTTGGAAAATGGATTTATTCCAGGCTGTGCAGTATGTGCTATGAAGGGAGGTTATTTCTATCTTTCTTCTTTTGCCTTCCCAGTTGTTTTTCCCCTGCACTCCAGAGGAAACTGGTCACTGTTTTAGTAGCTTTCTTGTTCATTTTCTTAGCACCTATTCATTGAATCTTTAAAGGAAACATTTTGCTACTGCAATTGGTGTACACAAGTTGGTTGCATAATAGGAAGGAAACAAGCCAGGGCTGGAGACTTCATTTCTAAAGAAGGATTCTAGAGCCGACTAAGAGTTATTTCACAGAGTGGGTCATGAAACTCCAGTCTCTCTATACCCTTTCATTGCTATGACGACAGGCTGCTCCTGCTACATGTAGCCAGAAAAAGCAGCTGACATTTCAATGCGAGGAGCGTAGGGGAGAGGTTTACAAAAACAAAAAACAAAACCCAAACCCTTTCGTTTGAATTTCAGTTAGAAAGGAAAAAAATACCCCCAGAGCAAGTCAAAACCCCTATTCTTTCTTTTAGAAAAGATAAGAAAAGAGAAATGTTGGGGGCCTTCTCCCCTGTCCAACTAGGCCAATAAAACAGAACTGGCTGCAAAGCAGCATTTCGTCTCTCTCTCTTAATGGCAGTCTGAAACAGAAAACTCCCCTTGGTTTCACTTGACTTGGCCATTAAGAAGCAACTAATTGATAAAGGAGTAAAAGACTCACGGTAATAAATACGTCAAGTTGAGCCCCCGCCCTCTCCCCCCCACCGCCCGGGGAATCCAGTAGAATCAGATTTATTTTTCCATTTCTTTGGGTAAAAAAAGACAATTCAAAGAATATTTCCTTCTTGACCCCCAATTTTTTTAGCAGAAAAATAATTTCAAGTGCATAACCGAACACTTCCTCATGGCATGCCCCTCTGCCAGGTGTTATACTTGGTATTTAAAAAAAATCTCATTTAATTCCTACAACAACTGCATTTGTGGGTATTATTACCACTACTTGCTTAATAGATGGGTAAACTAAGAGACCTTGAGGGAAAACCTATAGGAAATTCCCTTCTTACAGAGTTCTAGTTGGGACTTATAGGTAGGGTAGTGTTTTCATATTAACTATGATTGATTGATTACTTCATATGCACCAGGCCTAGCTGTTTTCTTGACTTAATATCACCACAGATCTCTGCGGTGGCAACTAATTTTATGATCCTCACTTCCACAAATGAGGGGACTGAGGTTCAAAGAGTCATTTGCCCCAAGCCACAGAGCCTAGTAAAGCCCAGATATAAACCAGGTCTGTATGTTTCCAGAGCCCCTGATCTTACCCACTTTATTCCACCATCTCCCTACAATCAGTCAAGACCACACATTCTGTTTCCCAGAGTTCTGTCCATCTTTTGATGCCCAAGACAAAAGCCAGGCTAGCCCCAGCTGGTACTACTATTGCAAGCTGAGCCTTTGGTGGAAGATGCCCTGCGGGCCTGTATGAACCAGACCCCAGCTTAGCTGGGCATCTCTTGGACTGCCAGTCCTATTGGGAAAGTTCTTCTGGATTTATGGGGCTCCTTTCTCCTTCACTGAAGGTTGTTCCAGCAGGATATGTGAAGGAAAAGGGCACCTGAAGTCTTTCAACAGCAGTTGTTTTTGTTCTTCTTCGTGGAAAAAGATCCCTAACATGTTCTGGACATTGTGCTAAACTTAAATAGCAATGCTTGTATACTGTTACAAATTAATGGAATAAAAATGACAAGCTGTCAAGAGGAAATGAAATGAATAATGTTCGGGCCTTGTCTAGAAACATCGCCATTCATTTCCTTTCTATCATCACTGTCTTTTTACGTAGTTGATAAGTGGAGCTGCACATGAGAAAGATTGGGAATTGAATCCCAAAAGACCTGGAAAGGAAGCCTTAGTAATTGCTGAATGGCTGTACAGAAATCCCGTAAAAGAAAAAAAGGACAAGAGTCCTTAATAACATGTACATATTGTTTTCAAAAATGTGGGAAGTAGCATTAGTTGACTGGACGATAACTGGATGAAATAGATTGCTTTGCTTTGCTAGATCTTGTTGAATGAACAGAAATATAAACTTAAATCTTTCCTAAGAGGGGTATCTTTTTTTAAAAATAGTCATAGTTAGCAATAGCCATTACCATCAAAGTTTAGGTGAATAAGCTCTGAACTGAAAAAAAGTTGGTATCCAAGAGAAAGGGGAGAATTAAAAAAAAAAGAAAAAAGGTTTCTGCTGAGTAGGATTGAGTGAACATTTCTAGTCAGTGTACTTAGGCCGTGGGCCAGAGGAAAGCTCAGATACAATGCCAAGGTGACATACTTAACCTCTTTGCAGATTAAAGGCAGTGCAAAAGAGATACTCTTTCCGCAGTACCCCTTGGTTAGAGTATCAACAGCATCAATCTGCAGTTGAAAGCATGGTATTCTCCTGCAGGGGGACCTCTAATACCTAGGAGGAATGAGTGAGCATGACTTGCATTACTGTTTTTTATTTTAGTAGAGCCAGAAATGATAGTACCTTACACTAGAGGAGTTACCATAATCTCTTTAGCTCTTTGGTTCCCCTCCCACCCCTTTCCCTCCCCAAATAAGACATCATTAGAAATTAGAGAAATTTTATGTGGGTGCATCTTAAAAAATGGTAGAAGGAGACAAGAGACAATTAGTCATGAAAGTATAAAACAGAGTTAGGAAAGGAATAATAGTCATAATAACTAAAAAATAATCAAAGATAATAGTAGTATAGGCATTTTCCTACCTTTTGGAAAAGCAAAATGTTCCATTTCTACATTGATGTTAGGTAGTACAGACTGGGACAATGGTGGTGATGAAATAATTTCAGGTAATTTAAACATGGAAAATGCTTTGATTTGAAAGTTAAAAGAAAAATTACATCCCTTATGATTTCTTTAATATATTTAATAAAATATTTCTAAAAAACCCATTTCCGGATTCAGACTTCACCAAGATCTGAATGTTAATCTGGCCAACAACAGTTCTACATTTATGTTCTTGGTCTACATTAAAAACCATCATTTATTACCACTTACTGTTTAATCTTGGAGAAGAAAAGGAAACATGAATACGAGAGTTAAACTTTCCTATTAAGTAGCTTTTCTCTAAGTCACACAAAAGGTTTGTGGGTTTTTGTTTTTTTTGGTAAATAAATGGCTTTGTACTAGGAAAAAAATATTAGACATCTTCATCAGATCATGCAAATTAGTGTAACAAATGCAATTTGATGATACAGTAAACTTATTAAAATTTACCTTCAGGGATGTGACTGGACCCAGAGCCTTGATACAAAATTGGAGTTGAATCCCCTCTTTGCACACAGCCAGGAAATAAAAGTTTGATAAATATGCAATACTCTTTAAAAAATCTCTTCACCCGTTAGCTCTGCTTCTCTGCCCAGAAACACATTCGAATCTGTTGGAGTTGAAATTCTGCTGCTCTGTCAACTAGTCAGGGTCTGAGGTGACAGACAAATGTGGAGGTTGGCACCGGGGTGTATTTCAGGCTGTCATCGTTTTTGTTGCAGATTCCTGCAGTTCTCTGGCAGGCTGGCCTCTCTGAGGGTGCAAGCTTTCCAGGCAGTGCAAGCCAACAGGGAACGAGCTCATTCTGCCCGAGATGAGGGGGTTAACAGTCCTCTCCTCTAGCTCTTGTTCTCAGAGGCTAATAACTTGGCCAGAACAGAAGCACGTGGCTCTTTAGGCATTTTTTTTCCTTTTTCAAACAACTCTAAAAGCAAGCAGGATCCCTTTTTGGGGGATTTTTATTTTAAGACTTTGAAAAGAAACTCCGCTGTTGTTTCTTCTTAAAGGAAATTGGGGGGTGGGGGTTAAAGGAAGGGGAGAAGAATAATTGCAGCAGACGCATTTTTACATTGCTTAATTGGAAATTGTTTTCAGGAACACAGTCTCAATTTTAATAGAAGCGGGGTAACTCAGATACTTTCAACTTTCTTTAAATGACCTTCAGAAACGTCTGTATCTATGAAGCATCACTCATTCATATTATAGATCATTTGGATGCCGATTCAGAAATGTTGCAGTTGGGGCGCCTGGGTGGCTGTCATTAAGCGTCTACCTCCGGCTCAGGTCATGATCCCGGGTCCTGGGATCGAGCCCCGCATCGGGCTCCCTGCTCGGCGGGAGGCCTGCTTCTCCCTCTCCCACTCCCCCTGCTTGTGTTCCCTCTCTCGCTGTGTCTCTCTCTGTTAAATAAATAATAAATAAAATCCTAAAAAAAAAAAAGAGTTGTTGCAGTTCATGGACTATTATTCCTCCATCACCACTCCTTACTAAAACCCCCTGTATAATGACTGGTCTATGAGAAGAAGTTTTCTCATGAAATAGACTGGTGCTACTCATTTTTTTTTTTTAAGATTTTATTTATTCATTTGACAGAGAGAGACACAGCGAGAGAGGGAACACAAGCAGGGGGAGTGGGAGAGGGAGAAGCAGGCTTCCCGCGGAGCAGGGAGCCCGATGCGGGGCTCGATGCGGGGCTCGATCCCAGGACCCTGGGATCATGACCTGAGCCGAAGGCAGATGCTTAACCGCTGAGCCACCCAGGCGCCCCTAATTCAGATTTTCTACACTTACGCCAAAGTCAGGCCAAAAGCAAAATAACAACGCCAAAAATAAACAAAAACCCCACCTATAGTTCTAGGCAAGTATGTCCTTAGACAATTGTGTCCAACCACTTTAGAAACACTTGCCCTATTTATTTGTCAGAACACCGCAAGGGAAAGGTAACAATAATTATCTCTGTTTTGCAGTTGGGGAAATTTGGGAGCAGAGGAAACTGGGCAATTTGCCTAGGAACCGAAACAAGTCACGGTGCAGCTGGGAACTGTCTCATGTCTCTACAATCAGGATTACTTGTTCTGAACGGCCTTTCCAGGCACAGGATGAAATGACGTGATGTCCTTTTGCCTCAGACAATAGGATGTTTTTCCTTAGCCAAGGTCTAGGGTGTGAGCCGTCTCCTCAGAGGCAGGATCAAAGGAGTGGGCTGTGTTTGACTTTGCTTCTCCTCTGCCTCTGTGCACATCCGGTCTGAGAAGTGTAGGAGACACAGTCACCATTTTTCTGACAGCTCCTGAGGGCCACGGCTATGGTGGTACTATTGAGGGGTACGTAGGACAAGCATTTCTGAAGATTTTGCCTGATTTGGCTACGGAAATTTTCTCTGGGACCCGAAATATTGACTTCATATTCTAACCACATTCCCCATTTATTTGAGATAGCTTGATGAGATTGATTTCAGGTATTATATTAACCCAATGAGAATGTGGAGAAAGTTGTAGCTGGAGGACTATGGAAAAAAGGCTCGACCAACAAAAATACTCTTTCTAATACTAAAATTGATATTTTATGTTTCTATGAAATGATCAAAGTGAAATTTCTTAGAGAAATCTACATTAACATAGAAATAATTTGGTTAAAGCAAACTGGATTTATATCTTTTTTTTTTTTTAAAGATTTTATTTATTTATTTGAAAGAGAGAGACACAGTGAGAGAGGGAACACAAGCAGGGGGAGTGGGAGAGGGAGAAGCAGGCTTCCCGCGGAACAGGGAGCCCGACGCGGGGCTCGATCCCAGGACCCCGGGATCATGACCTGAGCCGAAGGCAGATGCTCAATGACTGAGCCACCCAGGCGCCCCTGGATTTATATCTTAAGTGAAGATACGTGATTTATCTCTTAAATGTAATTATGTAGCTACAGAGTTCATTTATAGGTGGCAAAGCTTGAGAATTTTGACTCTGTTACATTAGGTGTTTTCTCTAGATCTTATTAATCTATAACATGATTCAAAAGATCCACTGTATTTCTTATAACTAGATAACCGATTATTACTTTTTTTAAATAAAAAAACCCTGAATCTACAATGTCTTTTAAGTATGGCTTTATTTTGGGAATGTTCATGGGCAGCTATCCAAACTCTTATTGTTTCTAAGGCTGTCGTTTCTAAGATAGTTTACAGCTTATGAAGCTGAGAACAATAAACCTGTAATACCCACCTAACAGATGGAGCTGGAGATCAGATTTAGAAATTTACCCAGTGTTTAAATGTGATTGGAGAACTCTGACAAATGAAGTGCTTATTACATTACTGCATATGACCCGACCCACATAACATCAGCATTGGTCAAAAGGGTCTAACAAAAGCCAGTATCAAAGTTGAAGTATTTTTTTTAACCCATGAGGGCTAGGATTCCTTTTAAGAATCTGACAAAAAGAGGTAGGCAAGCTCCTAAAGTCCACCTATGAATTACCCCCTCACTCAGGGGTTCCATGAAGTTAAGAACCTCTGATTTAGGTAAACACAGAGAACACAGTAATCAATCCTCAGGCATTGAATACACCTTTTTGTTATATACAGCACAGATCTCTGGGTGATACGAGAGAAATATCATAGTTCCTGCCTGGTAGGAGTCTAAGACATAAGACATACACTCGCTTTCAGGAGGGGCATGATTCCCTTGGAGTAGTGGAGAGCTCCAGGTAGGAAGTGGGTGTGGATGAAGGGAAGTTGCAGTGAAAGCAGAATTTCAATAATTATCTTGTCCAGGACTTGGCCTGTAGGACCTTCCTCCTTGCTATGCCATGTATTAGTTTGCTAGGGCTATCATAACAAACTGCCATGGAATGGGTGGCTTACTTACCTAGTAGAAATTTATTTTCTCACAGTTGTGGAGGCTGAAAGTCCAAGATCAAGGTGCTGGCTGGGTTGGTTTCTTCTGAGGCTTCTCTCTTTGGCTTGTAGATGGCTATCTTCTTGCTGTGTCCTCACATGGATTTTCTCTATGCTCACACATTCCTGGTGTCTCTTTTCTTAAAAGAACACTAGTCGTATTAGATGAGAGCCCCAAACGTAGGACCTCATTTAACTCAAATTACCTCTTTTTTTTTTTTTAAAGATTTTATTTATTTATTTGAGAGAGAGAGAGAGAATGCAAGAGAGAGAGAGAGAGCATGAGGTGGGGGAGGGTCAGAGGGAGAAGCAGACTCCCCGCTGAGCAGGGAGCCTGATGTGGGACTTGATCCCGGGACTCCAGGATCATGACCTGAGCCGAAGGCAGTTGCTTAACCAACTGAGCCACCCAGGCGCCCTCAAATTACCTCTTTAAAGGCTCTATCTCCAAATTCTGTCACATTAGGTGTTAGGGCTCAACATGTGAATTTTTGGTGGGGACACCATTCAGTCTATAACACCCCATTATCTTTCATACCTTGATATTTAATTCCCTGTGGGTCTTACTCCCGGGACCCACACTCATTTATCAGTTCTGGCTTAGCTACTGACTTCTACTTGTGCAATCTCCCTCACGTGCCAGCACCACCATCATATTCTGGCCCTGAGCCATTTCAGATCTCTCAGCTCTGTTTTGGTCACCAACCCACTGGGTCAATTTCTGATCATGGGTTCTTGCAGAACTTTACTCTACCCATCCTCTCCTAGCCTGGCTCTTCTGTGGCTTAGTCATACTCTCTAGTTGGTCTTAAGCAGAGGCTTGACTTACAGAAACAGTAAGTAAGAGAGTAGCAAAATATGCATAATATTTTGTTAAATATAATGTGGCTAATGTGATTAACTGCTATTTTTCTAGTAATAACTTTAAAGCAAAAAAAATAAATAAATAAAAGGAGAAAAACCGGTTAGGGTGAGGTGAATTTTACATGTCAGTCTAAGTAGTTTGGCTTTTATTCGTTAGGTAAAAGGGAGCTCTGGAAGGTCTTCCCATTGAAGATTAGGAAGAAGCGGAAGAAATGAACATAAAATACTGTATCTAGGGGGTGCCTGGCTGGCTCAATCGGTGGAGCAAGCGACTCTTGCCTTTTGGGCTGTGAGTTCGAGCTCTATGTAGCATGGAGAGATTACTTAAAAATAAAATCTTTAAGAAAAACTGTATTATCAGGACAGGTAAAGCTGTAATAAAAAATATCCCCCAAACATTAGGGACTTACAACAAAGGTTTATTTTTCATTCATGCTACATGTTTACTGTAGGTCTACTGTAATTGTGCTATACATTGTCTTCACTCTGGGATCCAGGCTGGCCAACCAGTACCCTTGGCTGAAGGAAAAGAAATACGCTTGGTTTTAAAACTTTTGCCTGAGTGTGATACACATCACTTCTGACCACGTTTCATTGACCAAAGCAGGTCATGTGGCCACACCTAACTTCAATAGTGCGGGCAGGTATATTCCTTCTCCAGAGAAGAGGAACCATAGGCAAGAAAACCAGAAAATCGATTTTAATCAGAATGGAAAAATAGAATAGACCATTGAAAAAAGTATTAGGAAAAAGGAAGAGAAGAAAATAAAAAGGGCAGAAGCAAAGTTAGAGAAAAAGGGGTAGGATAAAAAGGGGGAGGGGGTAGAAGAGAGATGGAAAAACAAGAGGCAGCTCTATAGAAGATACAAATAAATAGTTGAGAAAACTGGGACAACAGAAATATAAGGGGCTAGATTAGGTTAGAGCAATACCGACCAGATGGTTCTATGCAGTCGTAAGAGTTATGTAGTAGTTTCCTAGGACTGTCGTAACAAATTACCACAAACTGGGTGGCTTTGAACAACAGAACTTTCTTTTCTCAAAGTTCTGGAGGCTAAAGTCTGAAATCAAGGAGTCAGCAGGCACATACTCCTTAAGAAGCCTTCAGGGAAGAATCCTGCCTTGCCTCTTCCTAGCTTCTAATGGGTCTCAGAAATCCTCGGCATTCCTTGGTTTGGAGTGCCATTGTATCAATCCGTGTATCCATCTTCACATGACCTTCTTCCCTGTGTGTCTCCTCTGAATCTCTGTGTGTCCCATTTTCTTATAAGGATAGCAGTCATTGGCTCTAAGGCTCACCCAAATCCAGTATGACTTAATTAATCTTAATTACATCTGCAAAGACCCTATTTCCAAATAAGGCCCTGCTCACAGGCACCAGATGTTGAGACCGGAACCAATTTTTTTGAGGGACACAATTCAAGCCAATACCAGGTAGGTTGCAGATTTGACTCTAAACTGGGCAACCAAAGGCAGGAGGGAAATTTGATTAGTGGTAAAATTCATAATGTAAAATAATTTCAGAAAAAACATAGGAGACACTATGTGAAGCAGCAAATGGAACCCTTATAGCATCCTTGCAATATCACATTTCTTTTTGCTGGTTCCTACAATACCTCTGGTTGGATAGGTAATGGGAAAAGGCTAAAGTCCAATGAAGTAAAATAAATTCGGGGCACCTGGGTGGCTCAGTCGGTTAAGCGTCTGCCTTCAGCTCAGGTCATGATCTCGGGGTCCTGGGATCGAGCCCCGCGTCGGGCTCCCTGCTCGGCGGGAAGCCTGCTTCTCCCTCTCCCACTCCCCCTGCTTGCGTTCCCTCTCTCGCTGTGTCTCTCTGTCAGATAAATAAATAAAATCTTAAAAAAAAAAAAGTAAAATAAATTCTATGAGGCAGTAACAAGTGATCTGTGATAGTTTGGTTTTTATTCTTCAATGCTGACATTAACAAACCTACAGAAACAAATGTAACTGCTATTTGTGATTAAATTCTAATCTCTGTTCTGTGGGTTCGGTTTAAACTTAGTTTCTCGCACCACTGAAAAAATCTGGACATGTACTGAGGGATGAGAGGGGTGGGCCCTTTAGGAGGAGCCAAGGACTTTTGGGAAAGACTCATTCCAAGGGAACAGGAAGCTAGGCAGACATGATTAGCTCAATTATGTAGCCGGTGGAGCAGTGGGACACAGACATTGGGGATGGAGATATTGGGGGTTTGGTTCCAGACCACTGTAATAAAGCAAATATTGCACACTAAAGCAAGTCAAATAATTTTTTTGGTTTCCCAGTGCATATAAAAGTTATATTAAGTGTGCAATAGCATATGTCTTTAAAAACAATGTATAAACCTTAATTAACAAATACTTTGTGGCTAAAAAATGTTAACCACCATCTGAGCTTTCGGTGGGTTGTAATCTTTTTGCTGGTGGAGGGTCTGCCTCCCTGTTGATGGCTGCTGACTGATTAGGGTGGTGGTTGCCGAGAGTTGGGATGGCTGTGGCAATTTCTTAAAATAAGGTGACAATAAAGTTTGCTGTGATTAACTCCTCCTTTGATGAATGATTTCTCTGTAGCATGTGATGCTGTTTGATAACATTTTACCCACAGTAGAGCTTCTTTCAAAATTGGAATCAATCCTCTAAACCCCAACACTGATTTATCAACTAGGTTTATGTAATAATCTAAATCCTTTGTTGTCATTTCGATAATCTTCACAGTATCTTCACCAGGAATATATTCCATCTCAAGAAGCCACTTTCTTTGCTCACCTATAAGAAGCGACTCCTCATTCATGAAAGCTTTACCATGAGATTACAGCAATTCAAATATAATAATAATGAAAATGTTCAAAATCTTATGAAGATTACCAAAATGTGACACAGAGACACAAAGTGAGCAGTGTTGGAAAAATGGCGCTGATGTGATAGATGGTAGCTTACGCTTGTGGTGAGCATGGTAATGTACAGACTTGTGGAATCACTATGATGTATGCCTGAAATTAATGTAACATTGTGTGTCAACTATACTTCAATTTAAAAAAAATGGTGCTGACAGACTTGCTCAACACAGGGTTGCCACAAACCTTCAACTTGCAAAAAATGCAGTATCCGCAAAGCACAGTAAAGTGAAGTGCAATAAAATAAGGTATGCCTGTATTTTATTTCCCTTAGTTTTGACCCGAGCCCAGCTCTCAATGAATGCAAGTGCATCCTGGAAAGGGCGGGGGGTGGGGGGAGAGGGGGGCGCTCTGGGTTTAAATGGAATAAGCCATCTAACTGAATCTCCTGAAAAACCAGGGCAGAAGCAGTTTTGCGTTTATACCCGTGTGACTCAGTGCAATGAAAGTACAGCAGGCTGTCGTGTACGGCTGACTCCAGAGCACAGAGTTACTGTGGCGTCTCAGTGGCACCAGCCAAAGGCAACAGTGCACAGTGTAGACCCTTGGGGTGATGGTGATAGTGATGCCAACTGGCAGTGACTGTGCTCAGCGTAGGCAGAGGGCCAGATGAGGTCGGTGGTGTTAGGCAATGAGAGTGGTGCCCTCTAGAGACAGTGGTGTCTGGCAAACATAGTGGAACCCAAAGGGGGTAAGGGGCATGGCTGGTGAGAGGTGGTCCAATCATGGGCCTGAGAGCAGGGCTGCTGATCTCACGTAGCTTTCCAGGCAGTAAATAACCCCAGAAGAGCCATGGCAAAGAGATTATGAAATGGGAGACATCGTGTGATAACTGGGAATCTAGAACACATGAGAAATCTTTGAGGACATCAGGAAGGTAATGACTGAGCAAAGCTTTGAGTTGGAGAGCTGAGTTTAAAGAGTAAAGTTGAAAGTAAAAGAAGCAAAGCTGCAGTGGCCTGAGAAAGGATATAGGAAATTCTTCTGAAATTAAGATCATTCTTAGTTCAATAAAAAACTATAGCTGCTTTTACGTGGCCCAGTTCATGATATTTTTGCACCTGTGTGTAGCAGATTTTCATTCGGTAGTTATGAGTTCTGTGTTTTTGCATTCTTTTTTTTAAAAGATTTTTAAATTTTATTTATTTGAGAGAGAGAGCAAGCGAGCAGGGAGGAGGGGCAGAGGGAGAGGGAGAAGCAGGCTCCCCACTGAGCAGGGTCCATCCCAGGACCCTGGGATCGTGACCTGAGCCAAAGGCAGGTGCTTAACTGACTGAGCCACCCAGGCACCCTTGTCTTTTTGTATTCTTGAAGTCCTTCATCACAAGAGCGAGAAATATTTCCTTCCTTCCTCCCTCCCTTCCTTTTCTTTCCTTCTTTCTTTCCTCTGAGAAATTTTAACCAGCACTGAAAGATTTCAAAAGAACCTAGTCTGGTAGTACTTGGCTATGAATATGGACTGTCAAATCCATTACCAAGGTGCAAGACACATATATCTGAGTTCCAGCCCCAAAAGTTCCATGTAAGCACATATATCCATTGCTTTGATTCAGGATTGGTGAATTCTAAAATGCCTGCTGTTTTCTTGCACCTCCAATCTTTTGTGCCTACCTCCCTCGTAGGTGCCAGATTACCAAAGGCCATCAGAAAGGCTTGATAGGATCCTGCTAATCACTGATGCCATTGACTACTACCAGAAATAAATTCTACTGCCTCTCAATCTAAATTATACCAGTCAAGGGCGCCTGGGTGGCTCAGTTGGTTAAGCGACTGCCTTCGGCTCAGGTCATGATCCTGGAGTCCCGGGATCGAGTCCCGCATCGGGCTACCTGCTCAGCGGGGAGTCTGCTTCTCCCTCTCCCGCTCCCCCCTCTTGTGCTCTTTCTCTCTCTCACTCTCTCTCTCAAATAAATAAATAAAATCTTTAAAAAAAAAATAAATTATACCAGTCAAGCCCTCAGAGGATGGAACACATGTCTTCTTTTCTCTGGAGGAAGTGGCAGAGAGTTGATGAGTCAGACAGACCTGAATTCAAGCCCTAGCTCCGATGCTTCATAGTTCTGTGACCTTGGACAAGTTTCTTAGCCTCTTTTTGTTTCCATGTCCTTATCTTTCAAATGAGGATGATAATAATGCCTACCTCATAGGGTAATTTCGAGGAAAAGAGATGATGTTTACGTAGTGCTTTGTCTAACATGTGACTGGACTAGGGATCTAATAAATAATAATAAAAGAGATGATGATGATGATGATGATGAAGGCCACCAATAAGGAAGCCAGACATTGCTGGAGATTGTCACGGAGCCTTCTGTAATACGAATTAGCATGCCTCCTCTTTTCACATAAACTGCTAATATCCTCTTGAGGGATGAAACACATCCTTTTAGTCAAGCTCTGCAAACACAGCAGCTGTTCACATCAATCCCTGGAGTCCTGTGTCGTTGTCTTTTCTCAGGCTCAGAACCCTCACTGAGTTTGGGGGAATTCGGGTCGGTTGTGTACTAGCAATGTGAGCTATGCTAGCCACACTCTCGTTCTGACCTCACCTTGGGAGAGTCACAGAGCCCAATCTATCACATTGCCTGGTGTTTGGATCTCTTGTCCAAGTGAGGTGCAGCTGGACTTCTTTATACGTCTGTGCATTTGACTTGCAGGATGTGTCTTGTTCACCAACACTGGAGTTTGCGCTCAGGCCATCTCATGGGTGAGGTCACTTTGCTGTTATTAGCCAACAGCCGCCCTTCTCCAAATCTGTGTGGTGTTTTTTTGGCTGTAGTGTTACGTTCCCAGGGCAAGATGTTTTAGACTAAGAAGTACTGTTTGTGTAATGAAGTGATCCTCTTCTGGAAATTTGTTCTGGTGGTTGTGTTTTCTTCTTGGTTTTCAGCAAGGGCATTTGTATTTTTGTCAATATTTCGGTTGTGAACAGTACTGGGTTTGTTACAGAGCTTTTGTGTGGTCTTTACACATGAGCATTGGTGATGCTATGACTGAGGCTTGATCTCTCACAAATGATAAGCAAGCAGATTTGAACTGGTTAGAGTTTACACAGGCATTAACTGGTAGGTAATTCAGATGGAGACAAAACAAATAATTTGCTCAATGTCTGTTCTGTCTAGTATTTCGCAAATATTCTTTTCAATATCACTCTCCCAAGGGGCCCTTTGAACTTTTTTCCCCTAGGTGTCCCCTCCCTATGCAACTGTAATACCACAGATATTCTGTATATCCATTTATGTACTATATCCACAGCTGTGTTTTATATGTTAAAAAAATAGGATTTTTGGGGCGCCTGGGTGGCTCAGTCGTTAGGCGTCTGCCTTCGGCCCAGGTCATGATCCCAGGGTCCTGGGATCGAGCCCTGCATCGGGCTCCCTGCTCAGCGGGAAACCTGCTTCTTCCTCTCCCGCTCCCCCCGCTTGTGTTCCCTCTCTCTGTCAAATAAATAAAAAAATCTTTAAAAAAAAAAAAAATAGGATTTTTTTTGTCCCTCCCATAGCCAGTTTTGCCCCCTTGACGAATGAACCTCACCAACTGATTGAAACACATCTCATGTTTAAAAATACAGTTTACTGTGGTGTAATCAATTGACTATCATACTTTATGGTGGGAGAAACTGAATCATTCCTGTTTTTTAACTCTAAAACATATAGCTCAGTGCTATTAAATGCATTTATAATGTGCAACCATCACTACCATCTGTCTCTGGAACTCTTCATCTTGTAAAACTGAAACTCTGCACCCATTAAACAGTAAGTCCCATTCCTCCTCTCCTCCAGCCCTGGCAACCACCATTCTACCTTGTCTCTATGATTTTGACGATTCTAAGTACCTCATATGAATGGATCATATAGTAATGGTCTTTTTGTGACTGGCTTATTTCACTTAGCATAATGTCCTCAAGGTTCATCCACGTGGTAGCATGTGCCAAAATTTCCTTCCTTTTTAAGGCTGAATAATACTCTGTTGTATGTATATACCACATTTTGTTTATCCATTCTTCTGTCAGTGGACTCTTGGGTTGCTCCTATGTTTTAGCCATTATAAATAATCCTGCTATGAACATGGGTGCACAAATATCTCTCTGAGATCTTGCTTTCAATTCTTTTGGCATATACCCAGAAGTGGAGTTGCTGGATAGTAATTTTATTTTAAATTTTTTGAGGAACCTCCATACTGCTTTCTACAGCAGCTATACCATTTTTACATTCCCAATAACAGTGCACAAGAATTCCGATTTCCCCACATCCTTGCCAACATTTGTTATTTTCTTTTTGCATGGTAGCCATCCTAATGGGTGTGAGGTAGATACTATATTACCTTTGATAAGGTGCTTAGAACACCTGATGCAGAGTAAGTGCTATATCCATATTTGTCCTGCACTAGAATGTGTTGGTTCAGAAGGAGAAGCTCATCAACTGTCCCTCTTCACTTCCTGTCTCTGGCTTTGTCCTATGTCATAGAGAAAGAGCATATTGATTTTTTTTCTTTAGCATTTATCACTTTTCATCATGTAATGTAGATATGTATACAGGTCCCCTCACCCCTCCTGGGTAATATTTTAAGACAGGGAAAATTTTTATATAACGATGATTCCCTACAGTGGCAAGTACTCAATAAATATTTGTACAATGAGCATTTGTGATGTTATCGATTGCTTCATCCACCAGATCATTCCTTCCCACACTCCTCAAAAGTTCCAAATCTACTAATGTGCTACTTGAGGAGGAATAAACTGAGATAAGGTATATATAATTAAGGAAAGGTAATTTGCAAGAAATGATCAGGCCTCTCATGTATTTGCATCAAACCCTCCACCAGCTTAAATGTTGAGCTTTTAAAACATTTTAAAACTTTAATCATTAAAGATTTAACACAATGACCCTTGTTTGGAGATACTGTTAAATGTCCTACCAATTTTTAAAAATTGGTCTGACATTGAGAAGGGCTAAAGAATGAGTGATTCTCAGGTTCCTGACTTGAATAAGGGAATTTGATTTCTCATTTGCCTTCTACATTCCTATGTACAAGCTGGTATCCTTGAAAGTGGCCACAAGAGGGGAGTATGAACCACAGTCATTTTTCACAAAGGCACGAACTTATGAATCATTCTTTCTCCAGCTGAATGCATGCTCAATTCTCAACAACAGTCAATTGAATAATCATATTCCTTCCGGCTGATTGTCAAAGAATGAACGTGGATTTGCTCTTTATGTGTTCATGGAAAATATAACCTCAAACTCTCAGCTGTCCAATCATACCACAATGCTGATTAGAATAAAGATTTATAGAAAGGGCCTGAAGGACATGCAGTTCCTCTCCTTTTGTTCCACTAATACCATTTTACCTTTGCATTAAACCAGAACCCTGAGAAAACTGTGTTCTTGGATTACCTTGTTTTGCCCCATTTAGAATTGTTTATAATGAATTGTGATAGGCCTAGGACAACATGCCAAATCACAATTTGATATAATCAGTCAGATGAATGTATGAACTACAAACTGAAACGTGCTATGAAGGAAAGGAAGCTTCACAGCATGAAAGTGCGTAACAGGAGGACTGGACTTAATTGGGAAGAAGTGCTCTTTGTTTTTTGTTTTTTAAAGATTTTATTTATTTATTTGACAGAGAGAGACACAGCGAGAGAAGGAACACAAGCAGCAGGGTGGGAGAGGGAGAAGCAGGCATCCTGCTGAGCAGGGAGCCCAATGCGGGACTCGATCCCAGGACCCTGGGATCATGACCTGAGCCGAAGGCAGACGCTTAAAGACCGAGCACCCAGGTGCCCCAGAAGTGCTCTTTGAACACAAGGATGAATATGTTACCTGAATGACAGGGATGGGGCACAGACATTCCCGACCAGAAGGGGACAGCACTGTGCATTCTGGCAACTGGAAGAATTCCAGCAGGGCTAAAGTACAGGTAAAGATGAGGAAGGTATGGGGCAAGGCTTGAGAGGATAGTAAGGTTCTGGTGGCTTTGCCGAGGCTTCTGTTTTACCCTCTATTTCTTGTCTGTTATCCTTTCATAATAAATATATTTTTGTGGAACAGGATGGGGTATAAATGAAAAGTTATTATTCCAAGTTGCATTACAAGCTGGCTCCATCAAACATTACATGAAAACCATTTTACACATATATCACCACCAAGGTTCGCCTGTGTCCACAGGTTCTTACTCAGACCGGTGTGCTGGCCTACTCTGGGCGAGCCCGTGGACTGGAGAACACAGACTGGCTTTGCTCTCATGGCAACTGGAGGCTCACATTATTCTACCTTTGCAGAACATCCAGATCAAGAGTTAGAGAGTTCTTAGAAGTTAGGTTTATTGACAATTTAGAAATAGTAGCCCTGCCTTCTGGTTCTGTAAATACTACCATCAGTTGACTCTTAAAAACACTTCAGGGATAAACAAGCCAAGTGAATAAAAAGGCAGTATTTGCTTTTTGATTATAAACCTTCATTCTGCTAGCTTTGCTGAGGATTAGAATGTGTTGGTAAAAGATTCCTAGAGGAAACCTCTATGGTTAGGCATTCTTGCCTTCATCCTGTAGCCTTTGTTCTCAGTATTAAGTTGAACCAAGGCCTTCATAAGGACAAAACAAAACATACCAATGCTGCTTATCTTTCCCATGTCACTTAATGGCCTATTTCTTTTTTTTTTTTTAAAGATTTTATTTATTTATTTGAGAGAGGGAGAGAGAGAGAGAGAGAGCATGAGCAGGGGGGAGGTGTGGAGAGAGAGGGAGAAGTAGACTCCCTGCTGAACAGAGAGACTGATGTGGGGCTCGATCTCAGGACTCTGGGATCACAAGCTGAGTCGAAGGCAGACGCTTAACCGACTGAGCCACCCAGGTGCCTTGAAAAGGCCTTTTTCTGAGCCCTTACTCACTGTAGTAAAATATTTCATTTAGTGAGAGTGGTTACAAGTAGGGTCACTCACTCATTGTGCCTTAACCAGACAGAGCTTCTTCCCGATGCTTCAAAACACACCAGACACACTGCTGCCACAGGACTTCAGCACTTGCCACTCCCTCTATCTGGAATGTTCTTCCTCCACATAAACCACAAGTCTGACTTGTTCAGCTCCTTCTAGTTTTTGACTGGATGTTACCTTCTCAAGGAAGCTCATCTTGATCATCCTATTTAAAAGTGGTGACCCCCTTGAACTCCTGATTCCTTTTTCCCTATTTCATGGGTTGACAAACTGTGGCACCCTTTTTATAAACAAAAATTTTATTGGAACAAAACCATATTCATTTTTTAATGTCTCGACTGTGGCCAATTCTGCCCTATCACAGCAGAGTTGAGAGACAATGTGACCTGCAAAGGGCATGGTAGGTCTTTAATAACTGCTTGTTGAGTGAATGAATGAATGAATGAATGAATGAATATAAAGTATTCCAGAAAGATTAGACAGTTATGGTCAATACCATTATTTCAATATAGCCACAGCTTTTCAAGAGGGGAGGATAAATGTTACACCAGCATATATTCCCAACCTAACATGCAGAAAGTTGTGACTAGTGCAAGACTCCCTCATCTACGGCGGGAAGCATACTCTTAGGGTTTTGTCTCTAAGTCTTATATACCTGCTTACTTCTACTAGAACACCTACACGATCCCAAAATACACACTAGAGGAAAAGGCTTTTTTATAAAAGTAAACATCTTTTGCAGCTCTAAGACATTTGGCTTTTGTTGGGGAAGTACTATTTTCGTGTTCAGACAGAAGAATGTCTATTTTTACACTATAGCCAGACAAGACTTAACTATTGAGCCAAATGGGTAGGTGCATTTTCAAACTCTGTCTTTATTTCACTTAAAAGAAGAGGGGAAGGGATAAGCTCACCTTTTGACCAAGGAAATAAAAGATTCAGCCTTCTGGTTCCTTCAGCAGTTGATAAAATTTTTTTCGTATAGCTTACATTTCTTGATCACCTTAACAAACACCAATTTATAGAAAACAGTCTCTTGTCTATGCAAAATAGTCACATAGTCACTGCAAAGGCATTAAGGTTGGATCCTATGTAACCGGAATTCTGAAATTTATTTTTTACGTCTGTTGACTTTTTAATTGCTACTTCAGTTGTAGTTTCCAAAGGCACAGACATATCAGCCTCCTTACTGTTTTTAGATAGTTTTTGAGGATGAGCATGAGCTAAGAGTTATGGATGGCACAACTGGATCACCCCATGACAGTCAGCCTCAACTGGGGATGATTCTGCATTTAGCAAAACCTGGAGACATTTTTGATTGCCATGATTGAGAAGGAGCTACTGGCATCTTAGTGTTACTTAGCATCAGCCAGGGATGCTTCTAGACATTCTGCAATTCCCAGAATAGGTACCCCTGACTTCCCAACAAAAATTATCTTGTCCAAAATGTCAGTAGTGCCGAGGTTGAGAAACTCTGTCCTATAATATAGTTAACACTTTCTCTTTTCCTTTCTTGTTGCCTTAGTGATGTCATCACATGTAACCCAGAGTTAACAATAGGTGCCTCTTTCCTCCATCAATTGGAGAAGATAATACAATACCATAAATCATCCAAGCACTAAAAACCCTAAGGAAGATAATTATTACTATTTATTTATTTATTTATTTTTTTAAATTATTACTATTTATTATGATTAAATTATGTCCCTAGATTTCATGGCTGTATTGATTCAGGAACGCTTTTTGAAAGCTTAAATATTTTAGAGAAACGAAATCCTCAAATTGTTATTGGAAACTGTGTTTTTTTTTTTTTTTTTTAAAGATTTTATTTATTTATTTGAGAGAGAGAATGAGAGAGAGAGAGAGCACATGAGAGGGGGGAGGGTCAGAGGGAGAAGCAGACTCCCTGCCGAGCAGGGAGCCCGATGCGGGACTCGATCCTGGGACTCCAGGATCATGACCTGAGCCGAAGGCAGTCGCTTAACCAACTGAGCCACCCAGGTGCCCAACTGTGTTTGTTTTTTAGCTTTATAGAAGTCTTGGGTTCATGGTGACAGAGGGCTGGCATGGTGGTAGGGACTGCTACATAAATGGAGGACCCAACAGGTAACCCTGATGGGTTGGAACCTCCTATCTTCGACACAGGTCATCGTCTCACAAGAGTTTATGCAAACTAAAAGAATATGTTTTAAGACGGAATTATATGCATTTCTACATAAATGTCTAGTAGATTTTTATGGGGAGGTTAGCGATTAGGATATAGCACAAGGCTCTTCCATTCAGCAAACTGGAAACATTTTAGATGTAGAAGACTGAGTTAAATAGGCCATTGGTCCTCTCTATTATGTTATTTCTTAGGTTTCCATATGTTTTCTTAAATGAGGAGAAATATTTTGTCTGTATCAATTAAATTGAAGAGAAAATGTAACATTTGCACCCAATTTAACATCCAAAGTCCTTGCATTGGTCTATAAGGTCTAGAGCTGTGGCTGCCTTGATCTTGCTAATAACCTCATCTCCTCCTCCTCTCCCCTCACTCACTCACTCTGCTCCAGAACTCTGTCTCTTTGCAGCTCCTCAAACCCTTCAGACACATTCTTTTTTTTTTAATCTTTTTTTAAAGATTTTATTTATTTATTCGACAGAGAGAGACACAGCAAGAGAGGGAACACAAGCAGGGGGAGTGGGAGAGGGTGAAGCAGGCTTCCCGCCGAGCAGGGAGTCCGATGCGGGGCTCGATCCCAGGACCCTGGGATCATGACCTGAGCCGAAGGCAGACGCTTAACGACTGAGCCACCCAGGCGCCCCTTCAGACACATTCTGAAGGACCTTTGTACTTGTTCCTTTTCATGCTTGGAATGTTCTTTCCTAGTTTATTCACTTGCTCATTCTGTCCCAAACTCAAGGCTTTGCTCCAATTTATTCTCAGTGAGACCTCTTCTGATCACTCTATTGAATATTTCAAACCACACCTTTGCCTTCTCCCCTCAGCTCTCTTGATCCTTCTTCCCTACTCAAGTTTTCTCTGGTTTTACACAGTATTAATAACAAACAAATAGACTAAATGTACTCATTTAAAATATGACCTGTTTATTTTCTGCCTAGCTTTGCTAAAATGTAAGCTTCTCAAGGGCAGGGATTTTTGTCTGTTTTGCTCACCAAAGAATCTCAAGAGCCTAGAACAGTGCCTGGCTCATAGTAGCCATTCCATACATATTTGTTGAATAAATGAATGGGTTGGTTAAACATAAGCAGGGACAGAGAGCTGTATTTAGGGCAGGAGTCTCTGTGAGGGATTTACAGTTCTCAAGAGGGCAGCTTGTAGACACCATGAAACAAGGACAGAAGGAAGACAAACAGAGATGGTGGAGAAGGGGTGATATGTATTGTATTTTATAATTCTTTCTAGGGTTGACCTTGCTGGTGGGTATCTGAGGAATAGGAAAATGCTTGGTATAGGTGCTGATAGGCAGCTGTTTCCAGTGGATTTAAGTGAGAGAGAGAGAAAATGTGTGTGTGTGTGTGTGTGTGTGTGTGTGTGTGTGTGTGTGTGAAGGGAAGGCATTACAATAGTATATGGCTAAGAAACTTCCAGTCACTCACTTGACCTCTCATACCTTCCACCTCCATACACTCAACCATCATGCTCATACCTGCAGCATGCCATCTGGTTTTTATTTTTATAGTCAGACAAAGATGACAAACTCAAGACATCTCTGGATATAACCTTAAATACCTCTCAGGGCCACAGTGAGACAAAACAACTTCATTTTTACCAGACACAAGACAAAGATGACTCACCAGACAAAACAAATCTAGTTTTACAAACCCACCTGTTCACTCCTGGGAAGCTGTTTTAACTTGATATTCCAGTGTGCTCCAGCTGAATTAGAAGGCAAAATGGAAAGTTTATTAGAAAACAGTAAGGTCATATTAGTTTATGCTTTCTTCCCCAGTATAAGGATTCTGCTAGTTAGCACAGCTCTGAGCATGAGCTCTGTATTAGTTTGGAGGAGAGGAATCAGACTGCCTGGATTTAAATCTTGTTCCAGTACTTAATGGTTATGATTAAAGGAAAGCTGTCTAATTTTTTTAATGCTCAGTTTTCTCATCTGTAAATAGTACCGCGAGATTCTTGTAAGGATAATATGAGCTGATATCCATATAAAGTGTCTAGCACAGTACCCCAGTTAAGGGTATCTCAGGCATATTGTATAATACAGGCGGTTAGATTGCCTATGTTAAAATTCTGGCTCTGCTACTCACTTGCCATGCAACTTGGGGCAAGAGACTTCATATCACTTTGCTTCAGCGTCATTTTCTTTTTTTTTTTTTTTT
>NC_138370.1:114218222-114262782 GCF_054177405.1 Leptonychotes weddellii | reverse complement strand
GGTAGCTCTATTTTCAACTTTTCCAGCGTCATTTTCAAGAGACAAATTACTTACCGCAAAGGATGGTTATGAGAATCCAACAAGACAGTTTAGAGAAATAACTTAGGAAAGGCCTGACACATAGCAAGTGTTCCATCAAAGGCGCCTCGTTTGCCTCTTACTTCCCACTACCGTTACCGTTCCTGCTACTATTACTATTACTGGACCACTGTGGTGCTGCTACCACTATATTATTGCAACGTGAGAAGGTTGGAAAAACCCACATTTTACTTTCAAAGAGGCTCTTGTTTACAGCTTTCGAAAACATTTTCTCTCACCTTCCCATCCGTATTCCCTTGTTCACCACTAAGTGCCATCATTTATCCACAGAAATTGGTGAATGATACCAAGATACTAGAGTAAGGGGATGCACTTCAGATTTTTTTTTTTTTAAAGATTTTATTTATTTATTTGTGAGAGAGAGAATGAGAGACAGAGAGCCTGAGAGGGAGGAGGGTCAGAGGGAGAAGCAGACTCCCTGCCGAGCAGGGAGCCCCATGCGGGACTCGATCCTGGGACTCCAGGATCATGACCTGAGCCGAAGGCAGACGCCCAACGACTGAGCCACCCAGGCGCCCCAGATTTTTTTTTTTTTAAGATTTTATTTATTTATTTGACAGAGACACAGCGAGAGAGGGAACACAAGCAGGGGGAATGGGAGAGGGAGAAGTAGGCTCCCCGCGGAGCAGGGAGCCGGATGTGGGGCTCGATCCCAGGACGCTGGGATCATGACCTGAGCCGAAGGCAGACGCTTAATGACTGAGCCACCCAGGCGCCCCTGCACTTCAGATTCTTGACTCCAGAAGCAGTCATGGAGTTCCTTCCGTTGTAATTTGAATGGCATCTTTAAGTGCAAATGTCCTGTTTTCCAGTTCATTTCATTTGTACGTGGACTTTGACATACTGAAAATAATGGCAGGGATGAGGAGCTGGCTATAACTGAGGGATAACTGGTCACTCTGGGAGAGGCAGTGAATTCTCTATGAATATTTTGTCTTTCTTTCTGTAATATTAAAATTCCTTGGTCTTAGTGGGGCACTCTGATTTTTAGTTGGAGACTCTTTTTCCCAGATTCACTTGCAGCTAGCTGTGCCCTTATGACTAAGTTCCTGACAACAGAGTGGCAATAGAAGTGATATGTATCACTTCCAGGTTACACCCTTAAAAGAAATGGGCAATACACATTTCTTTTCCTTTCTTTCTTCTCACTACCTGGGATGTACATATGATGGAGGGTGCTGGAGCAGCTGTTTTATTTTTATTTATTTTTATTTTATTATGTTATGTTAATCACCATACATTACATCATTAGTTTTTGATGTAGTGTTCCATGATTCATTGTTTGCCTATAACACCCAGTGCTCCATGCAGAACGTGCCCTCTTTAATACCCATCACCAGGCTAACCCATCCCCCCACCCCTCCCCTCGAGAACCCTCAGTTTGTTTCTCAGAGTCCATAGTCTCTCATGGTTCGTCTCCCCCTCCGATTCTCCCCCTTCATTTTTCCCTTCCTGCTATCTTCTTCTTCTTCTTTTTTTTTTAACATATAATGTATTATTTGTTTCAGAGGTACAGGTCTGTGATTCAACAGTCTTACACAATTCACAGCGCTCACCGTAGCACATACCCTCCCCAATGTCTATCACCCAGCCACCCCATCCCTCCCACCCCCCACCACTCCAGCAACCCTCAGGGTATTATGCTGAGCGAAATAAGTCAATCAGAGAAAGACGTGTATCATATGATCTCACTGATATGAGGAATTCTTAATCTCAGGAAACAAACAGAGCAGCTGTTTTAGAAAAGAGATGGAAGGTTCTTAATGAGGATGTAGAGATGCCCTACCAACCTTGGATTGTCTATCTCTGGACTTTCACATGAGAGACACTGATAAACTTCTATATTGTATTAGCTGCTAGACTTTAGGATCTCGTAGCCTGTAACGAATATAGCCAAAATAACTAAAAAAAGCGGCACTCTACTCAACCACAATCATAAAGGAAGACAATGTCAAACAGTTCGAGTGTAATGAAGACATTTTCAGAAAGGGAATACCTCAGCCTTTGAGGTAGATCGCTTTAAATCTAAGAGACTACATTAAGTTTTGAACTTCAAAGCATTTCCCAAGCCCTTTCCTCATACTTAGTGCCCTGCTAAAGGTCCAGCTCTAATGATCAGTAGTAACTCACAGATATGTCTGCAATGGTATCAATTACCAGCGCTCTTTGGGTTTGTGGTGAGATACTATTTTATATGGCTAGAATTCAAACAAACACCAATGTTATTATCTACATAGCCTTTATTTAGGGTTTTAACGTATTCAGTCCATGGATTAGAGTGATGCAGACACCAAAGTAAAATTGACCCTAAAATTTAGGATAAAAGATAAGTATATTAATATGTCAGCAAGAGGTTGATACAATCACATCAGGGAATGACATGCTCAAGATTTGCAAGTCTGAATTATTTACTGTGAGTATGTACTGTTTTTATATTTAAAAAAAATCTTTAAGAAATTACATGCTAAGGTTGTGATTGATTGTTTGCAAGCTCAGAACTATCCTACAATTTGGAGGTAGTTTACTGCCTTATGACAGTGAGTTTAAGCATCCTTAGGAAGTCAGTATTTTAATTTATATATATATGTATATATATAAACATATGTATATATTTATTGAAGTATATGGGACGCCTGGGTGGCTCAGTCGGTTAAGCGTCTGCCTTCGGCTCAGGTCATGATCCCAGGGTCCTGGGATCGAGTCCCGCATCGGGCTCCCTGCTCCACGGGGAGCCTGCTTCTCCCTCTGCCTCTGTCTCTCTCTCTCTCTGTCTCTCATGAATAAATAAATAAAATCTTTTAAAAAAAAAAAAAAAATATTTATTGAAGTATAGTTGACACGCAATGCTACGTTAATTTCAGGTGTACAACATAGTGATTTGACAACTCTGTACATTATGCTCTGCTCACCACAAGTGTAGCTACCATCTGTCACCATATTGCACTTTACAACAGCACTGACTATAAGGAAGTCAATACTGTAAAATGTAATAAGTGAAAATTAGTACACTTGGGAATGAGCATGTTAATGGAAATTGAAAGAAGCAGGTTCATGCTGCAGTGTAAAATCCACAGTAAGGTAAGTGACCCTTCTGTAGAAAGGGGATTGAAAGTGGACCTTTTTCTTCAGCACAGCCATGGCCAAAGGATGATTTCATCTTATATACTGCGATTGCGATTCATCCGGGAATATCTAAAGTAAAGGCAGCCTTTCATAAGGCTAGCGTAGCTTTATAAAAATGCCTATAAGAACATCCACATCCTCTGCTTTCCTTCTGTAAACATATGCTCTGAGGGTTGGGCCCCTGAGTAGACCCACCATGCCAGAGGAAATGGGTACCTGATACTGTTACACCTAATATTCTAGCCTGCAGAGAAATCTCTTAGAAGTTTCTCTGCCTATATATCTTTTTATCTCTAGGTCAATAAATAAATGAAAGTTTCTGAATCTTTAGAGCTGGGACCAGATCATTAATCTCATCCACTGAGATTCAATCTGGAATAGCTATCCTTGAGTTCATACCATCACATGTATTTTTATGCTAATTTTATGTTTGGGGAGCACTATTCTTAATAATTAAACAGGTCTCAGTTTTAAATTGGACAAAGAAAAGAAAGGTAATATTGTTCTTAAAAATAAATGATTACCCCACTACACACCAAGTAGCCAAGGGAAAATACTGATAATACTGCATGCTGACAAGAATACAGGGAAACTGGATCTTTCATATATTGCTGGCTGAAATACAAAAGTGGACAATTAGTCTAGAAAACGTTTTGCAGTTTCTTATAGAATTAAACATATACTTATCATACAACCTAGCAATTGCACCCTTGGACATTTATCCTAGAAAAAGGAAAACTTATTCTACAAAAATCTATATACAAATGCTCTTAGCAGCTTCAATTATAAAAGACCTAACTGGAAACAACCCAAATGTCCTTAAAAAGGTGAATGACTACAGAAATTAAGGTAAATCTGTACAATGGGATACTATTTTGAAATACAAAGGAATTATTTACACCCACATCAACTTGGATAAATCTCAAGGCATTATGCTAAGTGAAAAAAGCCAATCTGAAAATATTACCTACAGTATGATTCCATGCATATTATATTCTTGAAATAGCAAAATGATAGGGATCAGATCAGTGGAGAACAGATGAATGGGGTTAGGGATGGGGGTGGATGGAAGTAAGACTATAAAGGGGTATCATGAGGGAGTTCAGTAGTGATGAAATCTATATACTGATAACATTTCATAGAACCATACCAAGGGAGTGTATGTGAAAACCAATGAAATTTGAGTAAAGCCTATAGTCTAGTTAATAGTATTCCTGATTTTGATAATGTGCTACAGTTAAGTGAAACGTTACTTTAGGAGAAGCTTGGTGAAGGGTTCACAGGACCTCTCTATACTACTTTTGCAACTTCTTGTGAATCTGTAATTATTTCAAAATAAAAAAATTTTAAATAATGATTCTATTAACTCACCAACTATTACAGTCTATTTTTAAGTCTATTTTATTTTATGAGAGGTAATGCAAGGAGGGGCGAGAATGCCAAACCACTTTAATCAGAACCGTTCTGCTTTCATCTGTTTATCCCTCTGGGAAGACTTCTTGGATACAGTCTGAAAACCACTTCTAAAAGGTTATAGAAATTTTTTGAGACAATAAAAATAAAATCATGTGCAATAGTTTAGTTTTTAATCAAGAAAAGTAGGTATGCTTTAGAAGGCCATTTGATTATTATTTATGGTAACAAAGGGTTATAGCTTCCAGGAGGAAGTGATTACAAATAGCCATGTATTTTAGACATGGAATGAGAACTGGTTCGTTATGAAATTACAGACGCTGATGTTAACCATAGCTAATACATTGCTTGTTGCATTGCAGGGAAATGAAATTGTTGGTGGGCCTTTCCTAGAAGTCATTTAAAACTAGCAGTTAGCTGGTAGAGCAGTGGTTTTTCGATCTGAGACCCAGTTAGGCAAGACAAGAACAGCTGCAAAACTACTCAGCTTGGCCTGACACAGGCTTTGTTGCCAATATAAACTGCATCTCTAAATACTAAAAAAAAAAATCTTTATTTGCTCCCATGAATTTCTGCCCTCCTGCAGAGACTGTGGACAGCAGAACAGTTTGAGGTGGCTGTCAGCTGCCTCATGCAGAGCTGTTTCTTGCAGCATCTGTAGAGGCAAAGCTTTCCTGGTAGGACCTGACCAGATGTGGTTTGGACCCTTCACTCTACATGCCCAACACACCTGCCCAGAGCCCCAGTCAGTCTCTTCTCCCAGTGACCGATACCTGATTATGGCTGTGGCCCTCAGACAGGGCCTCTGGGTAATTACAGAGTTGGCCTTGTGCTTCTCTTCCAGGAAATGGCAAATACCACTTGCCGTGGTTTGTCTCGGGCGACTTCACTCAGGGAGAGCAGGAAACAAATGCCATGTAAGGGCATCCTGCAGCAGCTGTTGCTTTTTGGTAGCTGGAAGGTAGACATGTTCTCTTTCACCATCTCCGCTTCCCCTTCCTAAATCAATTTGAGGCTTGTCATGAAGAAAAATTTGTACATACACAGTGATCCTCAAAAGGACCTATGCTGGATAGTTGCTCTTGACCTTCCTCTACTTAAAGCAACTCAGAGAATGTTTTTGCAGCTAACTTTTTCAACACTATTATCTTACTGCCAAGTCTCCTGGAAAGTTTTTCAAAGCGTTTCTCTGCTTTCATCATTTGAGAGAATAGTAGCTTTATTAGCTTGCAGCCAAAAATAGATCTAAAAAATGTTAATTAGTTCCCAGAATTAAACTTACCAGCTGCAGAAATTCAACTCTTCTCTGAATTGTTAAATTTGGATGTGTGCTGTGAAACTAGATCAGGAGCATGTTGTTTGATGGGGCTGGGGGTGGGCAGGTCAGATAGGGTCTTCTCAGGTGTCCTCACCATCTGTTGTCCTTGGGTACTTGTCCCATTTTCCTACCATAAGAGAAATTTAATAGGGTGTTGTAATGTGAAAGAAAGCCATGGCTGGAAAAGCTCTGGAATGCCACAGGATATTATGTGGCCGTTAAAAATAATGAATTAGAGCTAATCCAAACGCTTTTCAGCAATTCCCACAAATTATTGTTGAGTGGGGAATATAAGATGCAGAAGAGTGTGATACTATATGGGATACTCAGCATTGGTCTCTTTTGCTTGCAAGTTGTACATTTGGCAGGTGCAATAGTTAAATTAGCGTTGGTGAACGGGAGCATATGTTGGGCACATGCACAGTCTCTCTCCCCAAGACAAAGCTATTTCATCCATTTCCCATTGTGTTAGCAGTGGGTGGCTGCTGGCAGAGGATGAATAATGTCAACTGGCCGAGTCATTTTTGTCTACTCGGTTGTTTGGTGCCCCTTCCATGTTGGTGATCTTGGCTGGGTGTTATATGTTTTAAAGCTCTTCATACTTTATGCTCATTCTCTAATGTTCAGCTGTATGCCTGTCTCCCAGACTTCCTTTTTCCTGATATTCCAATTTTTCTGCTTTTAGACCCCTGTAGGGGCTTAACAGTGTTTCTCCCAAATTCATGCCTCCCTAGAACCTCAGATTGTGACCTTATTTGGAGTTAGTATTTTTGTAAATGTAATTAGTTAAAAAGCTTGAGATAAAATCATCCTGGATTTAGGGTAGGCTCTAAGCCCAATGACTGAGGCTCTTACAAGAAGAGGGGAGGACACTGACACGTACATGGAGAAGGCAGTGTTGATGATAAAGGGAGAGACTGGAATGAGGAGTCCACAAACCAAGATATGCCAAGGATTGCTGGTGATCCCTGGATGCTAGGAGAAAGGCTTGGAATGATTCTTCCTTAGAGACCCCAGAAGAACTAACCCTACTAACATCTTGATTTCAGAATTCTGGCTTCCTTGAACTATGAGGGAATAAATTTAAGCTGCCTAATTTGCATGACAGCTCTAGGAAAAGAGCACAGTCCCTGACCAGCTGGCCAAGCATTTGCTACTATCTAAGAGTTCATGTATATTCTAACCTTATGTCCCTTCTCTCTTCACACAAAATGGATGATTAGGTACATAGCTTGAAGTTCTACCTATTGTGGTGATTTCCCTTATCACTGTCTTTCAAGGCTACTGCTTAAACATTTATGATAGCTGATTTCCCTCATAATAAATTTGACATATTAAACTAAAAAGATGGCACATTAAAAGATATTAAGAAAGTGAAAAAATAAATGAAGACAAAATATTTGCAACACCTTGGCAAAGAACTGATAGCAAGAATACATAAAAAACATTTATAGGCTAATAAGAAGACCACAATGAGATACCATTTAAAACCCAATCCGTTAGTTAACTGAAGAAGTCTAATATCATCAAATATTGGAGAAGATGTGGATATATAGGCTAGCTTATACTTTGTTGGTGGGAGTACAAACTGATTTAACTACTTTGGAAAAAAATTTGGCATTTTCTTTTAAAATTGGAGATTCATGTACCCTATATTAGTAATTCTACTTACATACGTATAATCTTAAAGAAAAGTGAATGCAAATGTATCCTAGAACTAGAATTTAAGTAAAAAGTAAGCTCCCAAAGATGAGATATTCCATAATACCCCACACCCCTTTAAAAAAGTTACAACTAAAACTGCCCTATATATATGTATATAAAAATATATATATATAAAA
Organism: Leptonychotes weddellii; assembly: GCF_054177405.1. Lineage (NCBI taxonomy): Eukaryota > Metazoa > Chordata > Mammalia > Carnivora > Phocidae > Leptonychotes > Leptonychotes weddellii. The sequence goes on along the minus strand of NC_138370.1, from coordinate 114,254,988 downwards.
GATTATTTATTTATTTATTCATTCATTTATTTATTTATTTGACAGAGAGAGAGATAGCGAGAGCAGGAACACAAGCAGGGGGAGTGGGAGAGGGAGAAGCAGGGTCCCCGCCAAGCAGGGAGCCCGATGCGGGGCTCAATCCCAGGAGCCTGGGACCATGACCTGAACCGAAGGCAGACGCTTAACGACTGAGCCACTCAGTCGCCCCTGCCCAATATATTTTTAAGAAATACCTATATTGTGATAAAGCTATCATTCTAAAAAGCGAAGGGAATAATAGTAAAAGTTGCAGGATAGTGGTTTCTACTACTGGAGAGAGGCAGGGTATAAAATGGGGAGGAAAACATAGGTAAATGTTAGAACGTTTGAATGTTCTCATTTATATGCTGGGTGGCATATATACAAGTATTTATTTTTAAATAAACAAATATGTAACTAAGTAAACAAACAAACAAAAAAAACAAAGGCCAGGCCTGGACCAAGGCTGAGACTGTGTCATAGGCCAAAGATCATGATTAATGAGATTTTAGTATTGGAAACACAACAACTGGACTTCTGATTGTGTGGATACGTTCTTCGTTGAATCAACATTGGAAGCAGGAAAAGCCCTGGACCTGAGACGGGAGGAGAGACAAGATAAGCTCTGAAAGATAAAGGGAAAGAAGGCCCAACATGGTCGCAAACGTGGCCTAAGGAGGGAGGCTTGTGAGAAGTCCCTATGGAGGATGGTCCAGGAGCTTGGAAAACAGAGATGTTTAGGGGTCCATTTTAAATTCTTTTCCTGTTCTGAGCTCTGATGTAAGTAATCGACATTATCCAAAGCTCACAGTAAAAGTCTGCTGCATTGACGAAATAAATAATAATCATAAAGTCTTCATTCAATCACTCATGCATCACATGCATATTTATTGAATTCCTCTGCATGTGGTACAGCACTAGGGGTATCACAGCAAACGCAACAGACCGAGTCTCTGTCCTCATGACATCAACATATAATTTTCCAGATGATGACAAATTCTAGGGCAAAAAATGAAGCAGAGTAAAGGAGAGGGCGATCCAGAAGTGGAGGTGAAATATATTAGTGTTATTTGGAGTGAATGATGAGAAAGTAAGCACAGAGAGGACCACTCACACAGCGGGGTGAGAATGCAAAGGGCACAGTGAGTGGGGACTCAGAATTCTGTAGAAGCAGGAATTTGCAGTGACAGATGTCTAGGACAACAAAAATCTCTTTCAGAGTAAATCGCAGGAACACTGGAAGAGGCTCTGGATTTCCCACTGCAATGTGGAATGTGGTTTGCAACATTTGGTTTGTAAATTAAAGAAAAAGTTAATTCTAGAGGTTGGAGAACTTGCAACCACTGCCATTATACTTCCAACATTTTAACTATTAAGTTGTTTCTCTACCTTCTTTTGTATCAGTGGTTCTTACTCTAGAGAAGCAATAGAGGGGAGCATGGGCTTTTGCACTTTGAAAAAGTTTTCCAAGAATTCTGCCTCCAGATAACCCCCTCCCCCATTCCCTCCTACCTCCATTGGTGAACATTTCTTCTATACAACAGTGATTTCTAGTTGGTTATCCGAGGGTAGCTCAAATAATCTCAGGTTACAAAATTGTAACAAAGTACTACATAAAATTTTTTTATTGATAACACATTTAATTAAAAAAACCCAACAGAGATTTTATTTAAAAACAATAGCATTGTTAAATGAAATGTGAGAATCCTCATTGCCTTAACTCTGTTAAGAGTCCATTTTAAAAATCAGTTTTTGATCTTCTTTAAAAATAGCTCCATTTTTCCTGACATTATTTCCCATATATTGGAACTGAAACTGGACAAAATAGATCAATGTTGAGCTAACATAAAATCTCTCCTTTGATCTTTCTGTGTGTGTGTGTGTTTAAATGTATTGAATGCTTACTACATGTCAGGAATCACATTAAGCACATTATATGTGTTATTTCATTTAATGTTCACAATATCCCCATGAGTTATATTCGTTAGTGTCTCAACTTACAAATGGGGAGACTAAGGCACAGGCTCATGCAGCTAAGTACAGTGCTATTTTGTCATCAAGCGGTCTGACTCCTGAGCCCATAGCTTTAATTCCGAACATTACTCAACAGTAGTCAAACTAGAACACATAAAATGCTTTTTCTCACAGGAAAGTGTAGTTCTTATTGACCCATCATTTTTTTTTTTTTTTAAGATTTTATTTATTTATTTGACAGAGAGAGAGAGACAGCGAGAGAGGGAACACAAGCAGGGGGAGTGGGAGAGGGAGAAGCAGGGAGCCCGATGCGGGGCTCGATCCCAGGACCCTGGGACCATGACCTGAGCTGAAGGCAGACGCTTAATGACTGAGCCACCCAGGCGCCCCTTGACCCATCATTTTAAACTTTCTTGTTAAAATGCTTTGAAAAACATGCTACCTTGAATTTTCAAGGTCCTCCAAGTTCATGATTATCAACTCATGAATGCTAGAAGAAGAGATGATTCATTGCTGCCCAAAGTAAGTGCAGCAGGCTCTTAGTGAAAACCCAAGTCCAGGGTTAATTAATGACTAAATCTAAATGCCACATAGAATATGTCCTTTTATTTTTAGGGCTCCAGGAAATAAAGATATCCGGGTACCAGAACATTACAAACTCTCAGTCGGTTTTGCCAGACAGCATAACTTAAGCATTTTATTTTTAGTAGAAAGAACTCAGTCTTTGTGCCCTACAAATGTCATACAGTTTGCTTTCATACCATGTTGTTTCGTCTGTGGTTATTACTTCTTAGGTACACAGATAGAAACTTTTGCTAGCATGGAATGAAACTTTTCCAAATTCCTATTTCCTTTCCTCACCACATTCCACAGTAAAACAGTAATTTAAAAAAAATATATTTCAGTTGCTTTTCCTCTTTCTACGGATATTTTAGTATTTCCAGGATTTGAAAACATGCACACACACACACACACACACACCTGACAATCCCTATCTCTTTTTTAATAAAAGTTTTGTGAGCTCATAATTTCTCTATTCTGGATTTTTCCCCATAAATCTTGTTTTTTTTTTAATGTTTTATTTATTTATTCATGAGAGTCAGAGAGAGAGAGAGAGAGAGAGGCAGAGGGAGAAGCAGCCTCCCCGCCTAGCAGGACCCCGATGCGGGACTCGATCCCAGAACCCTGGGATCCCGTAAGTCTTGTAACAAAGTTATCCTTAAGGGCATAAGCCAGAGAGGATGTTTACAATTAGTTAAATCCAGGTCATTCTTTTTTTTTTTTTTTTTTATCATAAACAGTTTCTAGTATCCCTGACATTAGAACTGGGTCCCCCAAAGCAATGTAGATAATATAGATTTTGTTTTGTTTTGAAACAAAACAAAAATTTGACAAACACCCCTAACCCTGCGATGCATGCTAACTTAATTCCATTCTGTTAAAACAATGCTAATTGGGGCCCACTAAATTGATTTCACAACCCATAATAAGTGATGACCCATCCTTTATAAAGCAAGTGTCCCTGGCATTGCAGGACAGTGGTTTTCAAAGCCTGGGTCACACATCAGAACTACTTGCAGAACTCTGCAGAAGTACAAATGCCCAGGTTTCACATAAGATTTATTAAATCAGAAAAGCCAGGGAGTTAAGAGAGGTTCCTGAAACTTTTTACTTGACAGATTTGGGAATACAGTTGGACTGGGGGAGTGACAAGAATGAGTTCACTTGTCACTGAGAAGTGAGATAAATGAAGTGCAGGGGTGGATCCAGGTTTTGTGGAGCCTGAAGCTTGTACAATTTTGGAGTTCTTTTTAAGAAACATAATACAAATTAGATAAGAAATATTTCTGTAGAATGAGAAAATAAAGCACAACAAATTAAAAATTTTATTTTATTTATTTTTTAAGTTTTTATTCAAATTCCAATTAGTTAACATACAGGGTAATATAAGTTTCAGGTGTAGAATTTAGTGATTTGTCACTTCCATACAACACCCAAATGTTCATCACAAGTGCACTCCTTAATCCCCATCACCTATTTAACTCATCCTACCCCACCTCCCCTCTGGTAAGCAACAGTTTGTTGTCTATAGTTAAGAGTCTGTTTCTTGGTTTGCCTCTTTTTTCCCCCTATAATATTCATCTGTTTTGTTTCTTAAATTCCACATATGAGTGAAATCATGTGGTATCTGTCTTTCTCTGACTGACTTATTTCACTTAGCATAATACTCTCTAGTTCCATCCACATCATTGCAAATGGGAAGAGTTCATTCTTTTTTATGGCTGAGTACTATTCCATTGTGTATATATATATGGATATATATATATATATATATACCACATCTTTATCCATTCATCAGTTGATGGACATTTGGGCTCTTTCCATAATTAATAAAATTGATGAACCCCTAGCCAGACTTATCAAAAATAAAAGAGAAAGGACCCAAATAAATAAAATCACAAATGAGAAAGGAGAAATAACCAACAGCACAGAAATACAATTATAAGAGAATATTATGAAAAATTCTATGTCAAAAAATTGGACAATTTGGAAGAAATGGATAAATACCTAGAAACATATAAACCAAAACTGAAACAGGAAGAAATAGAAAACTTGAACAGACCCAGCAAAGGAAATGAATCAGTAATAAAAATTCTCCCAGCAGGGGAACCTGGTTGGCTCAGTCGGTTAAGCGTCTGCCTTTGGCTCGGGTGGCTTGGGTCATGATCCTGGGATCCTGGGCTCAAGCCCCACATCAGGGTCCTTGCTCAGCAGGGAGACTGCTTCTCCTTCTCCCTCTCCCTTTGCCCTCCCACCCCCCGCTCATGCTCTCTCTCTCTCAAATAAATAAATAAAATCTTAAAAAAACAAAAGTCCACAGTCAGATGCTTCACAGGGGAATTCTACCAAACATTTAAAGAAGAGGTAATACCTATTCTTCTCAGACTATTCCAAAAATAGAAACAGAAGGAAAACTTTCAAACTCATTCTATGAAGCCAGCATTACCCTGATTCCAAAACCAGACAAAGATTCCACTAAGAAAGAGAACTACAGGCCAATATCCCTGATGAACATGGATGCAAAATTTCTCAACAACATACTAGCAAATCAAATCCAACAGTACATTAGAAGAATCACTCATCATGATCAAGTGGGATTTATTCCTGGGCTGCAAGGGTGGTTCAATATTCCCAATGTGATACCAATGTATCACATTGATACATCACATCAAGGATAAAAACCATATGATCATTTCAACAGACGCAGAAAAAACATTTGACAAAGTACAACAGCCATTTATGATAAAAACCCTCAACAAAGTAGGGAGAGAGGGAACATACCCTAACATCATAAAAGCTATATATGAAAAACCCACAGCCAATATCTTCTTCAATGGGGAAAAACAGCTTTTCCTCTATGGTCAGAAGCAAGACAGGGATGTCTACTCTCACCATTGTTATTTAACACAGTACTGGAAGTCCTAGCCTCAGCAATCAGAAAACAAAAAGAAATAAAAGGCATCCAAATCGGCAAGGAAGAAGTCAAACTTTCACCATTTGCAGATGACATGATACTCTATATAGAAAACTCAAGACTCCAACAAAAAATTGCTAGAACTGACACACAAATTCAGTAAAATCCCTCGATACAAAATCAACATACAGAAATCTGTTGCATTTCTATACACCAATAATGAAACAGCAGAAAGAGAAGTCAAGCTATCAATATCATTTACAATTGCACCAAAAACCATAAGATACCTAGGAATAAACCTAACCAAAGAGGTGAAAGACCTGTACTCTTATAACTATAAAACATGGATAAAAGAAATTGAAGATGACACAAAGAAATGGAAAAACATTCTATGCTCATGGATTGGAAGAAAAAATATTGTTAAAATGTCTATACTACCCAAAGCAATCTACACATTTAATGCAATCCCTATTGAAATACCACCGGCATTTTTTCACAGAGCTAGAACAAACAATCCTAAAATTTGTATAGAACCACAAAAGACCCCAAGTAGCCAAAGCAATCTTGAAAAAGAAAAGCAAAGCAGGAGGCATCACAATTCCAGACTTCAAGTTATAGTACAAATTTAAAAAAGCTGACAAATCTCATGAACATAAACCCATAAAAATATTTTTATTGGGCGCCTGGGTGGCTCAGTTGGTTGAGCGACTGCCTTCGGCTCAGGTCATGATCCTGGAGCCCCTGGATCGAGTCCCGCATCGGGCTCCCTGCTCGGCAGGGAGTCTGCTTCGTCCTCTGACCCTATCCCCTCTCATGTGTTCTCTCTCTCTCACTCTCTCTCTCTCAAATAAATAAATAAAATCTTAAAAAAAAAATTTTTTTTTATTAATTAACTGCCTTACATGGCCTCTTTTAATACTTTCTACATTATATTTATCAGATTCATACTCTTAAGAGAGAATACAATAACTGTTTGGCCTTTCCTTCAGTATAGTTAATTGAAGCTTATTTTTTATTGATGATAGTTGAGAAAAGCTTCTTCCAGCTTCACAACTTGCTATTAAAAAATGTTATACTATTGTCTGTATTAGTTTGCTAGGGCTGCCATAACAAAATACTACAGATTGAGTGGCTTAAACAACAAAAATTTGTTTCACAATTCTGGAGGCTAGAAGTCCAAGATCAAGGTGTTAGTAGGTTTGGTTTCTTGAGACTTCTCTTCTTGGCTCACACATGGCCTCCTCTCTCTGTGCTCATGTGGTTGCCCCTCTTTGTTGTCTGTGTCCTAATGTCCTCTTAGGAGGGCACCAGTCATACTGAATTAGGTCCCACCTTAATGACTCCATTTTAGTTAAATTACCTTTACGAAGGCCCTATCTCCAAATATAGTCACATTCTGAAACACTGGGGATTAGAGACTCAATATATGAACTTTGAGGGAACACAATTCTGCCTGCAACATTGCCAAATTTGGGTAAATGTCTCTCAGTTTTCTTTCATTTATGAGCTGGAAGACTTCAGTACATTAAATTTTTTCCTGTGCAGTGATTGATTGTCAATACAATTGGTGATATATTAACTAGTTTGGTGTCTATGTCCTCATTATACTGATTTATTGCTATATCTTTGTAGATGTCAAATCTGCAAAAAGAAAATTGAAAACATTTCCCAGTGATTCACATCTCCTTATTTAGATTTTCAAACAATCTGAGCATCTACATATTATTACTATTTGAAATTTATCACTTTCCCTTAATTAATTATTGCTTTTGGGATGTTCTAAAAAAGATTTTATAGTTCCCTTCTCAACATTAATTTCAACTTATTTTATTCTCATCTTTGCTGCTTTTGTTTTATAGTCCATTAATTTTTATTGAACTTTAAAAATTTATTAAGTAAGTTTAAATTATAAAAGAGGGTATGCTTTATATAAAACCAAATCAGGAGTTTGCAATTTCTTCCTGTTTTTAAAAAACTAAACTTTTTGCTAGATTGAAACTGAGCTTTATCAAGTATGACATTTTCACACACAAAAAAAAGAAAAAGAAAAAATAATGTATGATGTTTTAATTGTATATGCTGCGTCATTGAATATGTAATCTTGACAGGAGAGAATTTCCATTTTGACAAGATAGAGATAAGAACTAAATTCCCCACTACCATTGTGCATGTCTGATGTTGGAAGCACTTTTACAAACTAAACTCTACCTCTGTACATTTCAACTCTGTTTCTCATCGACAACCCACATGCTTCCAGTGCCAACTGCAATATGAGAGGCTTATTTCTTAAACTGGCTCTGTCCTGAAGCTTCATGATGCCAGGTTAGTTGGCACAGAAGGTGGTAGGGGTATTCCTGGAAGCCATTTCTACACTGGGACAACTAGCAATAACTTCACTATATATGGAAATGACTGTGAACCACATAAATATATCCCACTCAACTCAAACCAAATGCATCCCCATTTCACCTTTCACTTTAGACTGGAAAAGTGCCTGCATCAGTGGACATAAGAAGAAGTTGCAGTAGAAAGAGAAGTCTTTACTGCTTGTGGTTAAAATTTCTTACTTTTGCAGATTTTATAAAATCATATATAAATATGGTCAGGGTTCTGGAAGGAGTTATACTGGTGAGAACTCTGAACCTTAAGCTTCATTGTCTTTGTGGAAATCTAACCCTGGTGAAATGTGCAGGAGCTCTGCTGTCCCCATACCATGAATGTCATTTGAGATTTCTACCTAGTACAGGGCTTGCCTTCAGGTTGGTGCTAGTCCATGCAAAGGTTTCAATATTATAAAATGAAATGAAGGATGCCTGGGTGGCTCAGTCGGTTAAGCGCCTGCCTTTGGTTCAGGTCATGATCCTAAGGTCCTGGGATCGAGTCCTGCATCGGGTTCCTTGCTCGGCAGGGAGCCTGCTTCTCCCTCTGCCTGCCGCTACCCTGCTTGTGCTCTCTCTCTGGTAAATAAATGAATAAAATCTATAAAAAAATTAAAATGAAATGTAAAGGATAAAGACAGTGTGATATATACCTATCACATAGAGTTGTCAACTGTTCTCTTTTGAGGACTGTCATTTTTTAATGAGAGTACATCCTTCCTATTTGGTGTTAAAATATCCTTCCTTATTTGAAGTATTGATGACAATAGAGAGTACATTTTAAGTTTGCCAATTTATATCAGTCCCTCTATGTTCTGGCTCTGCTATCATAAATTCCTTCATTTTCAGCATGTACGGACAGGGAGAGAGAAAGAAAATGAAAGATTGCATGGGACAATTGATGGCCAGGTATAGTACAGAAGAGCATTTACCTGTTTTGCCTACATTTCTTTGATCAGAATTCAGTCCTGTGGTCCCACCCTAGATGCTTGAATAGCTGGGAAATGTGTGCATAGGAAGGGAATGTATTAGTGAACCATAGCATTTTCTGTATCAGACTGTCTTTTCCTGGATTCTAATAAAGTTTTAAGCAGTAGGAGTAAGACACAATCATGTTTTTAGGCCTTTAATCTAACTATGTCATTATCTTTTGCCACATAAGATGACAACCTCAATATCTAGCATATTAGTTTTCTATTGTGTAACAAATATTACAAACTTAGTAGCTTAAAATAACATCCAATTATTATCTCACAGTTTCATGGACTTGGCTGGATTCTCTGCTCAGGGTGTTACAAGCCAAAATCAAGGTGTTGGCAGGTATGTACGTTTTTCTGGAGGCTATGAGGAATTATTCACTTCCAAACTCATTCAGGCTGTTGGCAGAAATCAGTTCCTTGAAGCTGTAGGACTGAGGTTCTGATTTCCTTGTCTCGGTGGCTTCCTCCATCTTCAAGCCAATGTACATCTTCAAGCCAATGATACATCAAATACTTCTCATGCTTTAAATCTCTCTGCCACCTCTTCTGCTTTTAAGGTCTCAGTGGTTACCCTGGCTCCACCGAAGTCATCCAAGATAATCTCCCTATTTTAAAGTCAACTGATTCATAACCTCAATCATATGTGCAAAGTCCTTTTTGCCATGTAAGGTAATGTATTTGTGGATGTAACACCAGGAGGCAAAGGTCATAGGAGCCAACATTTTGCTTAGCACATCAGGAGTATCCTCCAGGTTTAGCCTTCCTTTTCCTTTTATTGATTTTCTAAATACACTAGGCCCCAAGAGACTTCCAGGACCTTGCCAACCTTGCAGCCTGAAATACCAAATGTCATCAGGCTTTCTCCTTTGTCCAATTACAGGTGTATGCAGAGGTGTGGGCAAATGTATATCACTACTCTCTGGCCAGGTATAGAGGGAACTGGTGCTATAAATGAGGGGGCACCAATGAGCTTGATTCTTCCCTATTCTAAAAAGCAAGGACATTGTGCTGTGGAGCTGCTACAATTTCACTTCCACTCTCACTGTTATCCTTACCCACAGGGCTGTGATATTAACAACAAACAACAACAAAAAGCCCAGGGTCCTGAGGCCCACACCAGCCTTGGTTGCACTGGGGCACAGAAAAAAAGCCACAGTTTAAAAGGGCCAAGGAACTGTGGGAATGTCCCCTCCCCTTCCACCTTAAAAGCCTAGACCAGAGGAGGGTCTGATTCATGGTGAGCTTGTGACCTTAGTGAGCCCAGGGTCCACAAGCCTATACCAGCTGCCTTGTGTGCTGAGGCACAAAAAATAAGATGTGGTTTTGGTGTGAGTGTGTTTTGATTTTTACTGTTTTATTTTACTTTTTAAAATTTGTCTTGCTTTTATTTTTTTCTTTTTAGTTTTGTTCTTTTCTTTCTTGTGCTCTTTTTCTCTCTTCTTTTTTTCTTCTCCTTTTCCTTTTATTATTTTTCTCTTTTTTATTCTTCCTATAAAAAGCCATGGTTTAAAAGAGTACAGCTGCAGCCCGTCAGCAAGTCACCAAGCACACAGTCTGTATAAGGGTCACTGTACATGAGACCACTCCTTCAACTTGAGGAGAAGTAGCCAGTTTGCTTAATCCATAGAAACAAACACAGAAAGCCAAGCAAAATGGGGAGACAGAAAACTACGAACCAAAAGAAAGAATAAGAAAAAAAAAAACCTCAGTAAAAGAATGAAATGAAACAGATAAGCAATATGCCTGATAAGGAATTTAAAGTAATGTTCATATAGATACTCACTGGGCTGGAGAAAAGAAAGGAAGAACTCAGTGAGACTTTCAATAAAGAGATAGAAAATATTAAAAAGAACCAATGAGAGCTGAAGACTACAATAACTAAAATAAAAAACACTCTGGAGGGAATTAACAGATTAGAGGATGCAAAAGAACATACCAGGGATCTGGAAGACAGGGCAATGGAAAGCACACAGGCTGAACAGCAAAAAGATAAAAGAATTTTTAAGAATGAGGAAAGATTAAGAGATCTCCTGGACAACATCAAGTGGACAAACATTTGCATTATAGGGGTCCCAGAAAAAGAGGAAGAGAGAAAGGGAGATATGGGAAACTTATTTCAAGAAATAATACCCGAAAATTTCCCTAACCTAAGGAGGGAAACACACATCCAAATCCAAGAAGCACAGAGAGTTTGAAATAAGATGAACCCAAGGGAGTCCATATCATGGCACAAAATAATTAAAATGCCAAAGGTTAAAGATAAAGAGAGAATCCTAAAAGCAGCAAGAGAGAAACAAAAATTTACCTACAAGGGAGAACCTATAATCTACAGGAAAACCTATAAAGCTATCAGTTGATTTTTCAGCAGAAATTTTGCAAGCCAGAAGGCAGTGGCATGATATATTTAAAGTGCTGAAAGGAAAAAACTTACAACCAAGAATATTCTACCCAGTAAGTTTATTATTCAGATTTGAAGGAGAGATAGAGTTTCCCAGACAAACAAAAGACAAAGGAGTTTATCACCACTAAACCAGCCTCATAAGAATGTTAAAGAGACTTCTTTAAGTGAAAAGAAATGGCCATAATTATAAGAAAAATATGAATAAAAAGATGTAAAATATGATGACATATGTGTTTGAACTTAAATGACCATCAAATTAATATGGATTGCTATTTACTTAGGATGTTATATATGAACTTCATGGTAACCACAACCCAAAACCCATGATAGAGCCACAAAAAATAAAGAAAAGCCAAATAAAACACTATAGATACTCACTGATCACAAAGAAAGGGAGCAAGAGAAGAAGAAAGGAACAAAGAGGAGTTACAAAAACAACCAGAAAACAAATTTTAGAATTGGCAATAAGCACAAACTTATCAATAATTACTTTAAATGTAAATGACTTAAATGCTTTAATCAAAAGACAGAGTGGTGGAATGGATAGAAAAAGAAGACCCATCTACATGCTGCCTAAGAAAAGATTCACCTCAGACCTAAAGATGCATACAGACAGAAAGTGAAGGGATGGAAAAATAACTTTTTCACCATGCAAATGAAGTGAAAAAAAAAAAAAAAAAAGACCAGGGTAGCAATACTTATATTACACGAAATACCCTTTAAAACAAAGACTGTAACAAGAGCAAAGAAGGGCATTACATAATGATAAAGGGATCAATCTAATAAGAGGATATAACAATTGCAAATATCTACACAACCCAACACTGCAGCACTTAAATACATAAAGCAAATATTAACAGACATAAAGAGAGAAACTGATGGTAATAGAGTAATAGTAGGGAACCTTAACACTCCACTTACATCAAACGATAGATCATCCAGACATTAAATCAGTAAGGAAACAATATCTCTGAATGACACATTGGACCAGACAGACATAACAGATATATACAGAACATTCCATCCAAAAACAACAGAATGCACATTCTTTTCAAGTGCACATGGAACATTCTCCAGAACAGATCACATATTAGGCTATAAAACAAGCCTCAATAAATTTAAGAAGATTAAAATCATACCATGCATCTTTTCCAACCACAATGGTATGAAGCTACAAATAAATCACAAGAAAAAACCTGGAAAAAACACAAACACATGGAGACTAAATAACATGATACTAAATAACCAATGGATCAATGAAGCAATCAAAGAAGAAATAAAAAAAAAATATAGAGACAGGGGCACCTGGGTGGCTCAGATGGTTAAGCGTCTGCCTTCGGCTCAGGTCATGATCCCAGGGTCCTGGGATCGAGCCCCATATCAGGCTCCTGGCTCAGTGGGGAGCCTGCTTCTCCCTCTCCCCCTGCTCATGTTCTCTCTCTGTATCTTTGTGTCTCAAATGAATAAATAAAATCTTAAAAAAAAAATACACGGAGACAAATGAAGATGAAAATACGATGGTCCAAAATCCCTGGGACACAGCAACAGGAATTCTAAGAGGGAAGTATATAACAATACAGGCCTACCTCAAGAAACAAGAAAAAACTCAAACAATCTAACCTTATGCCTAAAATAACTAGAAAAAGAAGAAGAAAGCCCAAGGTGAGTAGAAGAAAGGAAATAATAAAGGTCAGAGCAGAAATAAATGATGCAGAGACTAAAAAAAAATCAATGACTAATGATATACTGTATGGTGACTAACATAACATAATAAAAAAAAATCAGTGAAACCAAGAGCTGGTTCTTTGAAAAGATAAATGAAATTGACAAATCATTATACAGACTCATCAAGATAAAAAGGGAAAGGACCCAAATAAACAAAATCATAAATGAGAGAGGAGAAGTAACCACTGATACCATAGAAATACAAAAGATTATGAGAGAATACAATGAGAAATTATAGGTCAACAAACTGGACGACCTAGAAGAAATGGACAAATTCCTAGAAACATACAGTCTTCCAAAACTGAACCAAGAAGAAATAGAAACTCTGAATAGACTGATAACAAGTAATGAAATTGAATTGGTAACAAAAAAACTACCAAAAAATAAAAGTCTAGGGCCAGATGGATTCACAGGTGAATTCTACTATACTTTTAAAAAAGCGTTAACCTATTCTCCTCAAATTATTCCAAAAAATAGAAGTGGAAGGAAAACTACCAAACATCTTCTATGAGGCCAGCATTACCCTGACACCAAAACCAGATAAAGACACCATACACACACACACACACACACACACACCCACCTACAGCCAATATCCTTGATAAACATAGATGCCAAAATCCTCAACAAAATATTAGCAAACCACACTTCAAAAATACATCAAAAAGATCATTCACCATGATCAAGTGGGATCTATTCCTGGGATGTAAATGTGGTTCAATATTCACAAATCAATGTCATACACCACATCAACAAAATGAAGGATAAAGATCATATAATCAAGTCAATAGATGCAGAAAAAGCATTTGACAAGAGTCAACATCCATTAATGATAAAAACTTTCAACAAAATGGGGCTAGGGGGTGCCTGGGTGGCTCAGTCATTAAGCGTCTGCCTTTGGCTCAGGTCATGATCCCAGGGTCCTGGGATGGAGCCCCTCATCGGGCTCCCTGCTCAGTGGGAGGCCTGTTTCTCCCTCTCCCACTCCCCCTGCTTGTGTTCCCTCTCTCACTGTGTCTCTCTCTGTCAAATAAATAAATAAAATCTTTAAAAAACCCCAAAAAACCCAAAATGGGGTTAGGAGGAACATACCTATAGGCCATATATGAAAAACCCATAGCTAATATCATCCTCAATGGTAAAAACCTGAGAGCCTTCCCTCTAAGGTCAGGAACAAGACAAGGATGTCCACTCTTGCCACTTTTATTCAACATAATACTAGAAGTCCTAGCCACAACAATCAGACAAGAAAAAGAAATAAGAGGCATCCATATTGGTAAAGAAGTTAGATTATTAGTCACTATTCCCAGAAAACATAACACTATACATATAAAATCCTAAAGATTCCACCAAAAAACTACTAGAAATAATAAATTCAGTAAAGTGGCAAGATACAAAATGAATACCCAAAAATCAGTAGCGCTTCTATACACTAACAATGAAGTTGCAGAAAGAGAAATTAAAACAACACCATTTACCATTGCACCAAAAAGAATAAAATACCTAGGAATAAACTTAACCAAAGAGTTGTAACACTTGTACGCTGACAACTATAAAACACCGATGAAAGAAATTGAAGATGACACATACAAATGGAAAGATATTCCACACTTATGGATTGGAAGGATTATTATTGTCAAAATGTCCATATTACTGAAAGCAATCTATAGATTCAATGCAGTATTTATCAAAATACCAACAGCATTTTTTCACAAAGCTAGAACAGATAATACTAAAATTTGTATGGAACTATAAAGACCCTGAATAGCCAAAGCAATCCTGAGAAAGAAGAACAAAGCTGGAGGTATCACAATTCTAGATTTCAAGATATACTACAAAGCTGTAGTAATCAAAACAGTATGGTACTGGCACAAAAACAGCCACCTAGATCAACAGAACAGGATAGAGACCCCACATTTATATGGTCAATTAATCTATGACAAAGGAGGCAGGAATATACAATGGGGAAAAGATGGTCTTTTCAATAAATGGTCCTGGGAAACTGGACAGCTATATGTAAAAGAATGAAATTGGACTACTTTCTTACACCATGCACAAAAACAAATTCAAAATGGATTAAAGACCTAAATGTGAGACATGAGACCATAAAAATCATAGAGGAGAACACAGGCAGTAATTTCTCTGACATGAGCCGCAGCAAAATTTTTCTAGATACATCTCCTAAGGCAAGGGAACAAAAGCAAAAATAAACAATTAGGAGTATATCAAAATAAAAAGCTTTTGCACAGCAAATGAAACCATCAACAAACAAAGAGACAACCTACTGAATGGGAGATATTTGCAAATGATAGAACCAATAATGGGTTAATAGCCAAAATATAAAAAGAACTCATATAAGTCAACACCAAAAATACAAACAATTTGATTAAAAAATGAGGAGGACCCTAATAGACATTTTTCCAAAGAAGACATACTGATGGTCAACAGACATATGGAAAGACGCTCAATGTCACTAATCATCAGGTAAATCAAATCAAAATCACAATGAGGTATCATCTCATGCCTGTTAGAATGGTTAAAATCAAGAAGACAAGAAACAACAAGTGTTAGGGAGAATGTGGAAGAAAAGGAACCATTGTGCAGTGTTGGTGGGAATGTTAATTGGTACGGCTACTGTGAAAAACAGTACAGAGTTTCCTCAGAAAAGTAAAAATAGAAATACTATAGGATCCAATAATTCTACTATTGGGTATTGACCCAGGAAAAATGGAAACACTAATTCAAAATAATACATGCACCCCTGTTTAATGTAGTATTATTTACAATATCTAAGCAATGGACGCAATGTAAGTGTCCATCAGTAAACAAATGGATAAGGAAAATGTGGTATATATACACAATGGAATATTACTCAGCCACAAGAAAGGATGAGATTGTGCCATTTGAGACAACATGGAGATGCACCTAGAGGCTATTATGCTAAGTGAAATAAGTCAGACTGAGAAAGACAAATGCCGTATGATTCTACTCATAAATGGAATCTAAAAAAATGAATAAACAAAAAGTAGAATCAGAACCATAGATACAGAGAACAAAGTAATGGTTGCAACAGGGGAGGGGGCTGAGGGGTTGGGCAAAATGGGTAAAGGGGAGAGGGAGATATAGGCCTCTAGTTATGGACTTAGTAAGTCACAGGAATAAAAAGCAGAGTATAAGGAATACAGCCAATGATATTATAATAGTGATGTAATGGGATAGACAATAGCTCTGTCTGTGGTGAATATAGCATAATGTATAAACTTGTCAAATCACTAAGTTGTATAGCTGAAACTAATGTAACGTGTGTCAATTATATTCAAATAAATAAATAAATACACATTAAAAAAAAAGACATCATATAATGTGGTCAATGTGTGTTATAAAGTTATCAGTATCTGGAGAAATAGTAGGTTCATATCACGTATTTTGACAGTAGTTTTTCTTGTTATGTCTGAACTCCAGAATTACTTGTTGTAAAAGGGCCTTTTTTTGTGTTTCCTGCCACAAATTTATATGTTTTAAGATGGCATCACATAAACTGTTTCCCATAAAAATAGTATTTTCATAGAAAAACAGTGTTTTCATAGACAGATAATTATAATTTTTGCATTGTCTTTCAAAACGAGACACACCATTTGACTCAAAGTTAGAGATTTATGTCAAGAGGTAATCACACAAAACTAAATCTAACCTGCTGTTACTTTCTGTAGCAAGGAGTAAGTAGCTATGAACTACTGATCATTTCAGTAGAAAAACATTTGTTAAAATAGTGTGACTGGCAACTGGCTGAGTTTTTTGCTTTTCATCCAATTGTCTTAAGAGTCTATCAATATAATGAAGATACTTTTTAAATTTTAAATAATTTATTATGAAATAACCCAACCTTATATGACAGTTGCCAGAACAGATAAAAGAACTGCAATAGCTCTTTCTCCTATATTCTTTTTTTTTTTTTTTAAAGATTTTATTTATTTGACAGAGAGAAACACAGCAAGAGAGGGAACACAAGCAGGGGGAGTGGGAGAGGGAGAAGCAGGCTTCCCGCAGAGCAGGGAGCCCGATGGGGGGCTCGATCCCAGGACCCTGGGATCATGACCTGAGCCTAAGGCAGACGCTTAGTGACTGAGCCACCCAGGCGCCCCTCTCCTATATTCTTCAAATGTTTCTATTTTACTGCATAATATTACTGTATAATGTTTGCTGCATCACTCATACTCCATTATCATTAATCTATTTCCAAACATTTGGAGAGTAAGTTGCAGAAATGATATTCCATCACCTCTAGATACTCTGGTGTGTATTTCCTAAAATTAATGACACTCATATATAAAAATAGCCCACCACTCTCCACATAGACATGTCAACATTGGTACAACACAACTGTCTAATTGAAAGACCCCATTCAAATTCTGCCAAATGTCTCTTTTTCCTTTTTGTTTCCAGATCCTCCTCAGGAAAATGAGTTACATTTAGCTGTCTTGTCTTCGATTTGTTTCTACTTTTTATCTCCCTTTCATGTGCTTGACAGTTTTAGAGTAGAAACCTTGCATTTATAGGATGATCTTCAATGGGGTCCATGTGATGTGTTTTCACGACAGACTCAGGCCACCCATTGTTGGCAGGGGTACCACTGAAATGACTTTGTGCTCTTCTCAGTGCCTCACATCCAGGGGACATGGTGTTAACTCATCCTACTGCTGGTGGTGTTAATACTGACTACCTGCCATGTTGCTCTCTACCAGATTTCTTCACCTTAAAGTCATCATTTTCTCCTTTGCAACTGATTAGTATTTGGAGTATATAAGCAGGGCATTATTCTGATATTTTGCTAATATCTTGTACCTCATCCAACCTCTGTCCACCAGTTTCAGTATCCATTAATAGTTTCTGTTTCAATCAGCCTTCTTCTTCTTCTTCTTCTTTTTTTTTTTAAAGCTTTTATTTATTTATTTTGACAGAGAGAGATACAGTGAGAGGGAACACAAGCAGGGGGAGTGGGAGAGGGAGAAGCAGGCTCTCTGCAGAGCAGGGAGCCCGATGCGGGGCTCAGTCCCAGGACTCTGGGACCACGACCTGAGCCAAAGGCAGATGCTTAATGACTGAGCCACCCAGGCACACCTCAACCTTCTTTATAATGGTTGCAAAAATGGTTATTCTCTATTTTTTACATTTAATAGTTGACATTTTTAAAGAAAAAGCTTTCTCTTCTACTCTATTCCATTATATCTGTATGGACTCATGGATTCCTATTTTACTATTTTTTGTAATCAGTCACTAATAATATTAACTTTGATGTTCAAATTGTCCCTAAATTGGCCAGCGGGGGTCCCTTCAGCCTGGCTCTTGTCCTCCTTTGACATGTCCTCATCATTCTTGGGAGTATTTACATACTTTCTGATATAAAAAGATATTTCAGGCTCATCTTGTATTTTATTTGCCTCAGTCTTAGTATCAGCCACTTTTCCAAAGTGCTCTGATTCCTTTCAGAGGAGAATGGTATTTAGAAACTAAAATACCAGTGTGTGTGGTGTGCTCACCACTAGTAGCGTCTCATTGCTTCTAGGCTTTCTTAGTAGACAGAACTAGGTATATAAGCGGGCATATAAATACACATATATACATCCATAACTATTTCTTTT
Organism: Leptonychotes weddellii; assembly: GCF_054177405.1. NCBI lineage: Eukaryota > Metazoa > Chordata > Mammalia > Carnivora > Phocidae > Leptonychotes > Leptonychotes weddellii. Next base: position 114,236,398 of record NC_138370.1, on the reverse strand, counting down.
ATTATTTATTTATTTATTTATTTATTTATTCTTTTTTTTTTATTCTTATATTAACCCCATACATTACATCATTAGTTTTAGATGAAGTGTTCCATGATTCATTGTTTGTGCATAACACCCAGTGCTCCATGCAGAATGTGCCCTCCTCAATACCCACCACCAGGCTAACCCATCCTCCCACCCCCCTCCCCTCTAGAACCCTCAGTTTGTTTCTCAGAGTCCATAGTCTCTCATGGTTCGTCTCCATAACTATTTCTATTTCCATGCATATACATGTATTTTAAAACCATGAATTCACATTGTTACCTCTGATATTAATTCCCTATCTCAAGGTTCTTCCTAGTATTTTCCCCTGCTTATGGTTTAAATACCTTTTCTGGCACTAAGAAGCATGGCTCTCATTTTCCCCAACTTGTCTACTCAGTGTAACCCATTCCCAACTAAACCAGTCATTTCCTTCTTTTGCTACCTTAGACTCCCTACTCCCTATTGTCCCATGACCTTGGCCAATACAACTGCTGGTCTGTGCCTCCCCATGGTGCCCCAAACCCTTTGTTGCTACACTAACACCTTCAGCCATCTTGCTGATTCTCCACACTGGGAAAGGGAAAGGGAAGCCATGAGATACTGCCTTTTAAATTTCATTTAACAGGGGCGCCCGGGTGGCTCAGTTGGTTAAGCATCCAATCTCAATTTTGGCTCAGGTCATGATCTCAGGGTTGTGAGACTGAGTCCCATGTTGGGCTCTGCACTGAGCATGGAGTCTGCTTAAGATTCTCTCTCTCCCTCTCCCTCTGTTCCTCTCCCCCACTTGCACTCTCTAAAAAAAAGAAAAAAAAATCATTTGTAACACTTTCAGTTTTACATGGTACCAGTCTGGCCAAATCCCATTCAATTTCCACTGATTAAAGTTCAATATTTTTCAGTTAGAGTCCAGGATATTTTGAACAAATACACATGTTTCATATAGTTGATAATGATGGTTATGGTTAATCACAGATAACAATATTTTGGAATAAAAGTCCTAATTGACACTTTATTTATTTATGAAAAACCTTGATTAAGGAGAAAAAAACTGAGGGAACATACAAAAATACATACAGTCAAGATGTTGGAAATAGGTGATGAAAGAAAGGAAAAACAAGAATAGGACCATAAGCCAAAAAATGAGAATGACAAAGTGTTTCACAGACTTCTTTAGACTAAGCCAGAAATGTGATTCTAGGACTCTGTCAAGTGTCTGGATCTTGACCCCACTATTCAGTAGATCAGGTTCTGGGCAAGGCACTTAACCTCCTTGAGCCTCAGTTTCCTCTTTTCCGAAGTAAGGATACAAATAATTATTACCTCATTGAATTGTTGTGAGAATTAAATAAATTAAAGCTCTTAGTGCTTAGCATGTGTTTAAATCCTCAAAAAGTCTAGCTATTGTTATTAGTTGAGGTAGGGTTACATTCTTCGGTTTATACAAGGATAAAACAATCCAGAGGCCTGAAATTTTTTTTTAAATATTTTATTTATTTATTTGAGACAGAGAGAGAGCACCAGTGGGGGGAGAGGCAGAGGGAGACGGACAAGCAGACTCTCCTCTGAGCTGGGAGCCTGATGTGGGGCTCAATCCTAGGACCCCAAGATCATGACCTGAACTGAAGTCAGATGCTTAACCAACTGAGCCAGCCAGGTGGCCCCAGAGGCCTGGAAATTTAACATCCTCCTCAGGCTTTCTCAGTATCACTTCCTCAACCAGAGAACAGGTACTTGGTCATAGTTATTTCTAAATTGAGGCTTCTGTCCTCAATTTTGAAGTGTAGCTATTGTGCATAATTGATTAAAGATCTATACTGTTTAGTTATCAAGTAAAAGGGGGCAAAGGTAAAACAATTCTTAAGAAATTGAGGATCTAGAAAATTCTCTTACCTATGTCAGCAGATATAGCAGAAAGACTCTTTTCTCAGAAAAGAATCTATGGATATGCATAAATGTCTGCACAAAAACTTGAAGGAGACCTCAGAGTCCCATGTCCAAATGTGACAAATCCACACAAGAGAGTGTCTGAAGGATATTTATACCAATTGTCTGTCTCATCCGTGAAAGAAACAATGGCTCAGAGTCTGAGGAGAAGAACATCTGAATGAAGGCCTGCTTGGATTTTCTATAGGATGTGTCCCAAGCAGCTGAATGAAGTGACATATTGGGTAGGGTCTCTTGGTATCATTCACTTGCACTCTGGATGATGTCTATCAGAATTCTGTTTTACCTTTTCATCTAGACAGTGACTAATCAAGAAATCTGGTTATACCTTAAAACTGCTCTTATTTCATTATACAATATTGAACACATAATGCACATAATATATGCAGAAAAGTTTTATTTTTATGAAGGTATTTTTAAAAAGGATTTATTTATTTATTTTAGAGAGGGAGAGAGAGAGAGAGAGCATGAGATGGGGGAGGGGCAGAGGGAGAGGGAGAGAAGCGGACTGCCCGCTGAGTGTGGAGCCAGACACAGGGCTTGATCTCAAGATCCTGAGATCATGACCTGAGCGGAAACCAAGAGTTGGATGCTCAACTGACTGAGCCATTCAGGTGCTCCTTATGAAGCTATTCTTTGTGATTAAAACATGTAATTCAAACATGAAGTTTACAAAATTATTTATGAAGAATATTCTTTTCTATTTTGTAGTATGCTTGTTTAAAAATTTTTGATTTGCCAGCATCAGTGCAAATCAGAATTATTCTAGAAATGCGATTTTATGTTGTGCTGATTAAGTCAAACTGTACACTGTGATCTTGTGTCCTTTTACTATCTTTATCCTCTGACATGATTTTAGATACTGATGAAATATAGCCTTGCTGAAAACAGCATCAACATTTCTGAATAATGAATCAATCCTGTCCTGATTTGCAACTTGGGCACGTTGGTGACATTAATTACCATATATCTTCAAACTCTGAAGATGACTGTGGTATAGCTTCCTGCCTTTTCAAACATAGCAGCCATCAATTTAGACAAAATATAGACATAATTACGGCCCTAAAAACCAGAAAGGATGGTAAATTTCCCTTATGACTGAGCACTTGGACAATATTCCAAGTGAAGACCTAGGCCTACGAAACTTAGTTTTCTCTTGTGGGGGCTGATCCTTGCCCCATTCTGTCTCCCACAGAGAACACATCCTTTGACATCATCCTCTGACATCAGAGAGAGGGTATTTTATAGCAAAAGATCCAAGCATTAGCTTAACTTGTGTAAACTAAGACCTTCCTTGACTATATGTTATCATTGAGATATTGATTTATGTTTTCTAAATTTGACAGTGTTCTAATTTTAAATGGGAATAATTTACTTTGCAATGTTCTTTGATATAGTATAGTCTCTTCTAAACATTTTGTGCTTGTGAGGTCAATTTGCTATAATTTTCCCTGTCCAATGATTTGGTGCCTGCATCTATTCTTTTTCTGCCAACCTTATCCTGTTACCACCCCCACACCAAAACAGAGGAGGCCTGCAGTCCCAGGAGAGATAGACAACTCACTAATGCTCCAAAGGTGGTACCAGAAGGAGTAGCAGCAGGAGAGGCGCCTGGGTGTCTCAGTCGGTTAAGCGTCCAACTTTTGATTTCAGCTTGGGTCCTGATATCAGGGTTATGAGATTGAGCCCCACCTCAGGCTCCATAGGCATGGAGCCTGCCTGAGATTCTCTCTCCCTTTCCCTCTGCCTTGTCCTTCCCCTCCCTCTCACCAGCTCTCTCTCTCTCTTAAAAAAAAAAAGGAGCAGCAGTAGGAGGCAAGGGTTGAAAGAAGAGTATGGAGTCAGCAGACTGGAAAATACTACCGTGTGGTTTCACTCAGCAGTATCTACCATGTGAATCATATCAGAACTAGGCTCTAGAATATTTAGGTATAATTATCTTTTCTGTAGGGAAAGGGAAAAATATTATATCCATAATAATAACTAATGTACTTACAGTTCTTTTCTGTTTACAAAGTATTTTCACAAGCATAATTTTGTTTGATTCTTACAATAACCCTGTGAGGTAGGCATAAAAGGTATTATTATATTCATCTCTTTGCCAATGATATGACGGGGGTTCAGGAAAGTTAAATGAAGTTAGCATCAGATCTCATATGTACAGAGCTCAGTTCCATAAGACTGCTCCCATTTCAGATGCCAATTGCAAGAACCACACCTCCCACACTTCTGGCTGACTGGCTATAAATCAGTGGTTCCCATGATCTCCTCAGGTTTGATAATTTGCTAGAACTGTTCACAGAACTTTAGGAAGGCACATTACTTACTGGTTTATTATGAAGGATACAACATAGTAATGGTCAAATGGAAGAGATGTGTAGGAGAAGGTATGGAGGGGAGGGATGTTGGAGCTTCCATGTCCTCTCTGGGTACACCATCCTCCCAGTACCTTAATTTATTCATTAACCTGGAATGCCTTTGAACCCTGTCATTTAGTGCTATTCATGGAGGCATTATTAATTAAATCATTGGCCATTGGTTATTGAATCACTCTCCAGCCCCTCTCCCCTTCTTAGAGGTCAGGGGATAGGAATGGTTTATAATAAACCAGTAAATAAAGTGCCTTCCTAAAGTTCTGTGAACAGTTCTAGCAAATTACCAAACCTGAGGAGGAGGTCATGGGAAAGAATATAAGAACACTAATTCAAAGGGATATATGCACTCCTATGTTTATAGAAGAATTATTTACAATAGCCAAGATATGGAAGCAGCCCAAATGTCCATCAATTGATGAATGGATAAAGAAGATGTGGTATAATATAACAGCATATTATTCAGCCAGGAAAAAAAAAATGAAATCTTCCCATTTGCAATGACATAGATGGAGCTACAGAGTATAATGCTAAGTGAAATAAGTCATCCAGAGGAAGACAAATGCCATATGATTTCACTGGTATGTGGAATTTAAGGAACAAAACAAATGAGGAAAGGGAAAAATATAAGAGAGAGAGACACACACAAATCAAGAAGCAGACTCTTAATTATAGAGAACAAACTGATGGTTACCAGAGGGGAGGTGGACAGGGGATGTGTGAAATAGGTGATGGGGATTAAGGGGTGCACAGGTCGTGATGAACACCTGGTGATGTATGGAACTGTTCAATCACTATATTGAAACAAATGTAACACTGTATGTTAACTAACTGGAATTAAAATAAAAACTTAAAAAAAAAGTTTGTTCCAACCGTCTAATCATGCTTTGGTCTTTTTGGTGACCAGCACCCATCCTGAAGGTATCTAGGAGCCCCAGCCATCAGACATCTCATTAGCATGCAAAAGGCACTCTTGTCCCTCTGGAGATACCAAAGGTTTTAGGAGCCGTGTGCCAGGAAACAAGGACAAATACCAAATGTGTATTCTTATTATCACAGGTATAAAAGATTTCTCTATTATCTCTTATGACTGCATGTGAATCTACAATTATATACAAGTGAAAAGTTTAAAAAAATCCATTCGTCACTTGGGATTTTTAATACATTTCAATGAGAATCACTGATGTAGGCTTTTCAGAGGGAGGGAAGATGGCAGAAGAGTAGGGGACCTGTTCCATCTGGTCCCTTGAATTCAGCTAGATATCTATCAAATCATTCTGAACACCTGTGAATTCAACCTGAGATTTAAGAAAAGAATTGCTGCAATTCTCCAAATAGAAAAGCTATTGCTTTTTGCAAGGTAGGAGGTGCGGAGACGTGAATCTGAGGCGATATATGGGAAGATAAATCACGGGGCAGGGGGAGGGGGACTCTGTCAGCTGGCTATCGGAAAGTCATATAGCAGTGGAGCACAAAATTGGAACTTGTAGAAGTCTGCTCCTGTGAGGGACAGCCCTGCCTGAAAGGTGCTCAGGTGGTGAAGTGGGGCAGAATCCTAGGTGGGACAGTGTGGTCTCAGGATCCCCAGGGTCACAGAAAGAACAGGGGTGCCTGAGTGTGGCAGAGTTCCCAAGCATTCCACTGGGGAAGCCAGCTGTAAGTAGTGAGCCCAGGAGTGGCCTCTCAGCTAGGTGTTGCCATAAACTGCAAACCGTGGCAGGATCTGGCCACTGCTCTCCAAGGAGAGGTCCAGCAAGCAACAACTGCTGTGATATCCAGCTTCTTCTCCCATGAGGAGCAGTGTGGGTGCTTGCAGGATCAGGCAAACACTCCCTGAGCAGGGGCCCAGTGAATCTTGGGGATGTGGTGAGACACCCCTCCTTCCCCTGGGAGGATTGGCTTGGGTGTGCACTGCAGGAGTCTGCAGAGTGTGACACACACAAAAGGGATTGACTACCTGTCCCTGAGGGTGCACTGAAGAGTGGGGGCCATGATTGTTCAGCTCTGGAGCTGGAGATCAGGGCACCGCCATTTTTTACCTTTTTTTTCATCCTCTTAAGTGGCGCGAAAAGCCTTCAGGGAACAAAAACCACATAGAGCAACCGGAAGCAGCTTACACTGAGCCCGGCAAGGGGTGGTGCAACTCTGCCCAGGCAAAGACACCTGAGACTCATTGCAATAGGCCCCTCCCCCAGAAGACCAGCAGGATCCCAAGTGAATAACAAGTTTACAAAGCACTCAGAACTGAAAAACACCTGCACTAGGGGAAAACAGTATATAGAATTAGAGGTTTTTTTCACATGACTCTTTAGTCTTTCAGTTTAAATTTTTTTTTCTTTTTTCTTTGTTTTCCCTGTCAACTAGTTTATCAACTCTTTATTTTTAAGTCTTTTTTAAATTTTCATTTTTACATTTAGATTTTATAAATATATTCTTCATTTCTGGCTTCCTTTCACTGTATTCAATTTATTTCTATATCTATAACTATATCTATATCTATATATATCTAGATAAATAAGTTTTTCTTTCTTTACAATTTTGGGATTTAGTGTTTTCTAACAAACAGACCAAAACACACCCAGGACCAAGTGGATCACTGTGTTTTGTCCACCTATTAGATTATATTCTCTCTCTTTCCCTTTTTGTTTTTTCTTTTTCTTTTCTTTTTTCGTTTCTGACCTCTTCAGATTTGTCTAGTGTGTATTTCACTTGGGTCATTGTTGATATTTTTGTTCTCTTGTTTGTCCATCCTTCTCTGGGCAAAATGACTAGACAGAAGAATTCACAACAAAAGAAAGAACCAAAGGTAATACTCTCTGCCACAGATCTAATTGTTATGGAAAGAAGTATAATATCAGAGCTAGAATTCAGGATAATGATTATAAAGTTACTAGCTGGGCTTGAAAAAAGCATAAAAGACACTAGAGAATCTCTTAGTGCAGAAATAAAATCTAATCAGTCCAAAGTTAAAAATGCTTTAAACTGAGATGCAGTCTAAAATGGATCAGCTAGGGTAAATTAGGCAGAAGAGAGTCAGTGATAGAGAAGACAAGATGATGGAAAGGAAGGAAGCTGAGGAAAAGAGCAAAAAACAACTAATGGACCATGAGGGGAGGTTTTGAGAAATCAGTGATATCATAAAGTGAAACAATATTAGAATTATTGGGGTCCTAGAGGATAAAGAAGAGAGAGAGGGAAGAATCATAGCTGAGAACTTCCCTAATCTGGGGAAAGAAACAGACATTCAAGCTCAGGAGGTAGAGAGAAGTCCCCTCAAAATCAATAAAAATAGATCAACATCCCAACATATAATAGTGAAGCTTGCAAATTTCAGAGATAAAGAGCAAATCCTGAAAGCAGCATGAAACAAGAACTCCTTAACCTACAAGAGTAGGAACATTACACTGCCAGCAGACCTACCCACAGAGACCTGGCAGGCCAGAAAGGACTGGCAGGATATATTCATGGTACTAAATGAGAAAAACATGCAGCCAAGAATACTTTATCCAGCAAGGCTGTCATTCAGAATGGAAGGAGAGATAAAGAGCTTCCAGGACAAACAGAAACTAAAAGAATTTGTGATCACTAAACCAGCCCTGCAAGAAATAATAAAGGGGATCATGAAAGCAAAGAGAGAACCCAAAAACTAGTACAGAACAGGAAGAAACAGGGACAATATACAGAAACAGGGACTTTACAGGTAATACAATGGCACTAAATTCATATCTTTCAATAGTTACTCTGAATGTAAATGGGCTAAATGCTCTAATCAAAAGACACAGGGTATTAGACTAGATAAAAAAGCAAGACCTATCTGTATGCTGTCTATAAGAGACTCATTTTAGACCCAAAGATATCTCCAGATTGAAAATGAGGGGGTGGAAAACCATTTATCATGCTAATGGACATCAAAAGATAGCTGGGGTAGCAATCCTTATATCAGACAAATTCAATTTTATTTATTTATTTATTTATAAAAATATTTTATTCATTTATTTGACAGAGAGAGATACAGTGAGAGAGGGAACACAGGCAGGGGGAGTGGAAGAGGGAGAAGCTGGCCTCCTGTGGAGCAGGGAGCCCGATGAGGGGTTTGATCCCAGGGCTCTGGGATCATGACCTGAGCTGAAGGCAGACACTTAACAACTGAGCCACCCAGGCACCCTGACAAATTAGATTTTAAACCACAGACTGTAGTAATGGGTGAAGAGGGACACTATATCATACTTACAGGGTCTATCCAACAAGAAGATCTAACAATTGTAAATATTTATGCTTCTAACTTGGGAGCAGCCAAATATATAAACCAATTAATAACAAAATTAAAGAAACACATGATAATACTACAATAATAGTAGGGGACTTTAACACCCCACTCACAGCAAAGGACAGATCATCTAAGCAGAAGATCAACAAGGAAACAAGAGCTTTGAGTGACACACTGGACCAGACAGACTTCACAGATATAGACAGAGCATCCCATCCTAAAGCAAGAGAATACACATTCTTCTCGAGTGCACATGGAACATTCTCCAGAATAGATCACATACTGGGTCACAAATCTGGTGTCAACCAGTACCAAAAGATTGGGATTATTCCCTGCATATTTTCAGATCACAACGCTTTGAAACTTGAACTCAATCACAAGAGGAAATTTGGAAGGAACTCAAATATTTGCAGGTTAAAGAGCATCCTACTAAAGAATAAATGGATCAACCAGGAAATTAAAGAAGAATTTAAAAAATTCATGGAAACAAATGAAAATGAAAACACAACAGTTCAAAACCTTTGGGATGCAGCAAAGGCAGACCCAAAGGGAAGTACATAGCAATACAAGCCTTTCTCAAAAAGTTAGAAAAGTTTCAAAGACATAAGCTAACCTTATACCTAAAGGAGCTGGAGAAAAAACAGCAAATAAAGTATAAACCAAGCAGGAGAAAAGAAATAATGAAGATTAGAGCAGAAATCAACGAAATGGAAACCAAAAGAACACTGAAACTAGAAGCTGGTTCTTTGAAAGAATTAACAACATTAATAAACCCCTAGCCAGACTGATCAAAAAGAAAAGAGAAAGGACCTAAATTAATAAGATCATGAATAAAAGAGGAGAGATCACGTCCAACACTAGGGAAATACAAACAACTTTAAGAACATATTATGAGCAGCTATACACCAACAAATTAGGCAATCTGGAAGAAATGGATGCATTCTTAGAGACATATAAACCACGAAAACTGAAACAGGAAGAAATAGAAAACCTGAACAGACCCATAACCAGCAGGAAAATTGAAACAGTAATCAAAAATCTTCAACAAATAAGAGTCCAGGGCTGGATGTCTTCCCAGGAGAATTCTACCAAACATTTGAAGAAGAACTAATACCTGTTCTTCTGAAATGGTTTCAAAAAATAGAAATGGAGGGAAAACTTCCAAACTCTTTCTATGAGGCCAGCATTACCCTGATTCCAAAACCAGACAAAGACCCACCAAAAAGGACAATTATAGACTAATATCCCTGATGAACATGGATGCCAAAATTCTCACCAAGATACTAGCCAATAGGCTCCAACAGTACATTAGAAGGATTATTCACCACGACCAAGTGGGATTTATTCCTAGGATGCAAGGTTTGTTCAACATTTGCAAATCAATCAATGTGATACATCACATTAATAAAAGAAAGGACAAGAACCATATGATCCTCTCATTAGATGCAGAAAAAGCATTTGACAAAACATAGCATCCTTTCTTGATTAAAACTCTCCACAGTGTAGGGATTAAGGGAACATACCTCAATATCATAAAAACCATTTACAAAAAGCCCAGAGCGAATATCATTCTCAATGGGGAAAAACTGAGAGCTTTTACCCTAAGGTCAGGAACACAACAGGGATGCCCACTCTCACCACTATTGTTCAGTATAGTACTAGAAGTCCTAGCCTCAGCAGTCACACAACAAAAAAGAAATAAAAGGCATTCAAATTGGCAAAGAAGAAGTCAAACTCTCACTCTTCACAGACAACATGATATTCTATGAGAAAAACCCAAAAAACTCCACCGCCAAATTGCTAGAACTCATACAGGAATTCAGCAACATGGCAGGATATAAAATCAATGCACAGAAATCATTTGCATTTCTATACACTAACAATGAGACAGAAGAAAGAGAAATTAAGGAATTGATCCCATTTATAACTGCACCAAAACCCATAAGATACCTAGGAAAAAAACCAAAGAGGTAAAGGATCTGTACTCTAAAAACTACAGAACACTTATGAAAGAAATTGAGGAAGACACAAAGAAATGGAAAAACATTCCATGCTCATGGACTGGAAGAATATTGTTAAAATGCCTATGCTACCCAGAGCAATCTACACATTCAATGCAATCCCTATCAAAATACCATTGACATTTTTCACAGAGCTGGAACAAATAATCCTAAAATTTGTATGGAACCAGAAAAGACACTGAATAGCCAGAGGAATGTTGAAAAAGAAAACCAAAGCTGGTGGCATCACAATGCTGGACTTCAAGCTATATTACAAAGCTGTAATCATCAAGACAGGATGGTACTGGCAAAAAAAACCAGACAGAATAGAGAGCCCAGAAATGGACCCTAAACTCTATGGTCAACTAGTCTTTGACAAAGAGGAAAGAATATTCAATGGAAAAAGGACAGTCTCTTCAATAAATCGTCTGGGAAAACTGGACAGCCACATGCAGAAGAATGAAACTGGGCCACTTCATTACACCATACACAAAGGTAAACTCAAAATGGATGAAAGACCTAAATGTGAGACAGGAATCCATCAAAATCCTAGAGGAGAACACAGGCAGCAATCGTCTTTGACCTTGGCCGCAGCAACTTCTTGCTAGACATATCTCCAAAGGCAAGGGAAGCAAAAGCAAAAATGAACTATTGGGACTTCATCAAGATAAAAAGCTTTTGCACAGCAAAGGAAACAGTCAACAAAACTAAAATGCAACCTACAGAATCGGAGAAGATATTTGCAAATGATATATCAGATGACAGGCTAGTATCTAAGATCTATAAAGAACTTATCAAACTCAATACCCAAAAAACAAATAATCCAGTCAAGAAATGGGCTGAAGACATGAACAGACATTTCTCCAAAGAAGACATACAAATGGCCAACAGACACATGAAAAAATGCTCCACATCACTTGGCATCAGGGAAATACAAATCAAAACCACAATGAGATACAACCTCACACCAGTCAGAATGGCTAAAATTAACAAGTCAGGAAATGACAGACATTGGCGAGGATGTGGAGAAAGGGGAACCCTCCTACACTGTTGGTGGGAATGAGAGCTGGTGCAGTCACTCTGGAAAACAGTGTGGAGGTTCCTCAAGAGATAAAAATAGAGCTGCCCTACGACCCAGCAATTGCACTACTAGGTATTTACCCCAAAGATAGAAATGTAGTGATCCAAAGGGGCACCTGCACCCCAATGTTTACAGCAGCAATATCCACAATAGCCAAACTATGGAAAGAGCCCAGATATCCATTGACAGATGAATGGATAAAGAAGATGTGGAATATTACTCAGCCATCAGAAAGGATGAATACCTACCATTTACATCGACATGGATGGAACTGGAGGGTATCATGCTGAGTGGAATAAGTCAATCAGAGAAAGACAATTATCATATGGTTTCACTCATATGTGGAATATAAGAACCAGCATAGAGGATCATAGGGGAAGGGAGGGAAAACTGAATGGGAAGTCATCAGAGAGGGAGAAAAACCATGAGAGACTCTTAACTATAGGAAACAAAATAAGGGTTGCCGGAGGGGATATGGGTGGGGAGATGGGGTAATTGGGTGATGGGCATTAGGGAGGGCACGTGAAGTGATTGAGCGCTGGGTGTTATATGCAACTGATGAATTATTGAACACTACATCTGAAACTAATGAGGTACTATATGTTGGCTAATTGAATTTAAATTAAAAAAAGAGACTCTGAGGTAATAATAGAATGACCATTTTCATTAAATCAGACAATTATAGAGCAGGCAAAACTCCACATTATTTCAGAATGAGGAAACTGAGGTCAAGGGAAAATCAAATGATTGTTGCTGTGGTACCTGAATCTACCTATATACAAAATACCTTAAGTGGAAAGAAGGAAACTGACATTTATTAGGTGACTATTTTGAAGTAGACATTGTGCTAAAGGGGTTTATATATATGATCTCATTGACTTCCCAAGAATTCTTTTTTTTTTTTTTAAAGACTCCACTTATTTATTTGACAGAGAGAGAGATAGTGAGAGCAGGAACACAAGCAGCGGGGAGTGGGAGAGGGAGAAGCAGGCTTGCCGCTGAGCAGGGAGCCTAATGCGGGGCTCGATCCCAGGACCCTGGGATCATGACCTGAGCCAAAGGCAGACACTTAACGACTGAGCCATCCAGGTGCCCCTACTTCCCAAGAATTCTTATAGATATTATTCCCACTTTGCATCTGAGGAAATTGTGGCTTGTTACAAGTCATAAAACTAAAGAGTGATAGAGCCTGTATGCAAACTCCCTGTAATTCTAGAGCAGGTAGCTTTCTGCCACACATTTTCAAACTTTTCCCATGACAATCAATCTACTATTCAAAGTGATCTGATGAGCACTGGGTGTTATCCACTAACTAATGAATCATTAAACACTACATCAAAAACCAATGATGTATTATTATGTTGGCTAATTGAATTTATTAAAAGAACAAAACAATTAAAAAGATATAATATTGTAATCAAAATACAGATACCACAAATTGAAATAAAACTAGGTCAAATATCCTTACTATCTGTGATGTCCTGTTCTATTTTATTTTTCCATTAAAAATACACTAAAATTGATTTTATGATTCATTAATGGGTTGTGACCTACAGTTCAAAAAACACAGCATGCTATTTTCCCTTTTCTGTCACCATTCCATTAATATTTTGGAAGAATCTTTCTTTTCACTGCTAACCAACAGTCTTCTTTTTAGCTTTGCTTAGATCTTACATACCCAAATTAAAGGAGATGTTGCCTTAGCCTTTGCTTCTTTAAATTCATAATAGCTCATGCAAAACATGATTCTTCCTGTGGTCTTAGGCACTTTAGATTCCCCCCACCCCCTTCTCTCTCTTTCTCTTCCTGACCACATCCCTGTGAGGGGGCAGAGAGACCCATTAAAATTGAACCCTGTCATTTTCTGAACCGATGGGCGGTTTGTTGTTTGAGGAGACTCCAAGGCCATGTCTATAAGAGGCAAATGTAGGCAAGTTATCCACTGATGTACATTTGGCTTAAAACCTTCTCTGGGTGGGTGGGTTGGGCAGTGGTAGAGGTGGGGTTGGGCTATGTATCATTTACCCTGGCAATACTCCATAGGACAGGGTGTACTTGGGTGGCCTGGCATTCCTAACTCATTTTCTGGTGGGTGCCATGATGTACCGATAGGGTCATCTATATCAACGATTCACAACTCTTGGGTAATGGTCTATCAGAACTTTCAGTCTGAAATTTGAAATTTCTTGGCCCACCATGGATAACTTTTAGAGTCCAGAAACACTATCAGTCTGTCAATGGTTATGTTAGATTCTGATAATTGCCTGCATTCATTTAGCCTTCTCACATTCTCAGAGCAGCCTTGTGATGATATTGTTATTACAACATTTTATATTAGCAAAAAGGCTAGGTTTGCAGGTGGCTTTTGTTCAGCAGACACTTAGAAGGGCAGGGGAGGGTTGAATTAGAAAACGTGATGAGAAAGGAAGTGGTAGAGATAAGATTTACATACACACACACATGCATGCATGCACAAACACATCAAAAATAAACTTTTGGGGCACCTGGGTGGCTCAGTTGTTGGGTGTCTGCCTTCGGCTCAGGTCATGATCCCAGGGTCCTGGGATCGAGCCCCACGTCGGGCTCTCTGCTCAGCGGGAAGCCTGCTTCTCCTTCTCCCGCTCCCCCTGCTTGTGTTCCCTCTCTTGCTGTGTCTCTCTCTGTCAAATAAATAAATAAAATCTTTAAAAAAAATAAACTTTTGAGGGGCTTTGGTGTCCAAGTTAAGTCTGTCCTGCTTTATTCTTTTTCTGGCCTTGATTGTCTGGGCTCTGTTATCATCTGTTTCAACCAACATTATAACAGTTTAAATCCTAGAATTTTCTATCCTTGGCTTTCCTCATTTAGTAAAGAAGATTGAAATTGGCTCTCAGATCTGAGCTTATTTTGTAATCACAGACAGATTAAGCTTTCAAGTGGAAGAGATTTCAGTTTGCTGGGCAGTAGTTCTCAAATACTGGTGCACATAGGAATAATCTAAGAAGCAGTTTAAAATGCAGATTCTTAAGCTTCACTAAGATAGATTCTGATTTAATAGGTCAGAGGTGGTTCCCTGAAATCTACATTAAAAAAATTTAGATTTGGGACACCTGGGTGGCTCAGTTGGTTAAATGCCTGACTTTGGCTCAGGTCATGATCCCAGGGTCCTGGGATTGAGTCCTGCATCCGGCTCCTTGGCTTAGCAGGGAGCCTGCTTCTCCCTCTGCCTGCCTCTCCCCCTTCTTTGTGCACATGCTCGCTCTCTTTGACAAACAAAATCTTAAAAAAAATTTAGATTTAACAATTTGAATCAAGGTGATTCAGATTCAAGTCATCTAGGGGCCACATTATAAAAAATGTGAATTCCAGATACTATAAAATATATTTATGAGTAATCTACTTTGTAGGCCTGCCTCCTTTTTAGTTCCATCTTTACAACAGTCATAGAGGATCTCAAATATTTTTATTAAAGAAAATAACAAAAATATTTATTAATAACAACCATAAACACAGACAGCTATCTAAAAGTGTCCTCAGTCATGTAATCAACCAAGATATAGGTTGCTTGCACCAATGTGAAGACCAACATGGAGGTTGGAGAAACTGCTGCCTGTGTAGAGACTATTAGAGCTCTCCCATATCTGAGTGCTCCTCCACATTTCCCAGCTTCCCTTGGAGTTTGGTTGGCCCTGTGTCTGGGTCCTGGCCAATGGAACATGGACAAAAGTACAGAACCACTTTTAGAGCTGATCTCTAAAATATGCAGAATAGTCGTTTATGTTCTTTGTCTTCTCTTCTCCATCTTCAGAGAAGTAATGCCAGGGTGAACTTGAAGCTGCAGATTGGCAGAACAAAATGGAAACAGCCTGGGTTCATGAGTCATTGCTCACAGGAGAGCTACCTGGCCTTCACCAAATTGTGACATGAAAAAAATAAGCCTCTATGTATTATGCTGCTTATTTATTAGGACTTATTTATTTTGGTGGCATAGTTTGTCATATCCTAATACCACTGCTATGTTATTAACAACTAATTAATAATCATGATGAAAATTCTTCCTTTATTATATCAGAACAGACTAATTTGAATTGAATTGGGCCAATAACCAAGCAGAACAAAGCCTGGGCAATCTTGCCATTGCCCTTTAAACCAATAGAATTGTTCCAACCAAATATTTGCTGAAACGTATAAGCCAATCTTGTTTAGCATGCAAGGAATAAATATCCACTTATTCATCTATGGAAAGTTTCTGGCCTTCTGCCTTAAACTTGATCACAAACCAACCTTTTCTTTACTGCTTCATTTATAAAAGATTATGAACTCCCTCAAATGTCAAAAAAGAAATGGTGTCTATGCATTAAACCATTCTTACATTCAACAGCTGTTACATATCCAATGGGAAAATGAAAACTAACACGGTAGCTGAAAGAATGACCACTTTTCAAATTTCTTCAGAATGAAATCATTTAACTTGTCCCATTATCTTTCCCATAAATGTTGAATACTGACTTTATTTACTCATCTTAGAAAAACTGCTTTTCTTTCTGTGCAAGGTAGAACAGTGTTTCCAACTGCCAACCATGACCTGTTAGTGGGTTATTAGTTAATTCAGGGAGTTGAGACATTATAAGCATAATTAAAAGGAAACATAAAAGATTATCAAAGTGCATCACACACAGTAAGGTTAAGTACTATATTTCATGAAAATTGATTCTGATATAAACATACACACACATACACACAGTTGATTCTTATCAAGTTAGTTATGTTCTATTCAGTTGCCTTGAACACTGAACTATTGTTCCTAGTGGAAATACTGTTTTCTGTGTGTTTCTATTTAAAGACACCTTATTAATATATATTGACTCATTAACATTGAACTCATGGTCAACAGTACTATAACTCATGCCTTAATGAAACTTATCCAACATGTGTTTTCTCCATGTTGACACATCACATCCTTCTTGTAATTTGGAACACTAGATACCATTTCAGTACTATGCTTCAGCGTGATTTTAAACAGCAAAATCACCAACAAAAAGCATAAAATACAAAAGTGTGGCACTAAATAGACAACCAAAAGACATTTATTTACAGTATCAGCCGAAACAAGAAGGCTAAGTATTACCTTGTTTGGCCTCAGGCAGCTGAGGTTGCATGTAAGACAACTCAGATTTTTTGCTGCTCTGTGCATGCTCATGTCCTCAATTGACCACAAAATAACTGTAATATTGATCTGAACTGTAATATTGATCTGAACTGTAATATTGATCACTAAACATTAGTGAGTTGGTGAATTACCAAATATGGAATCTTTCAATAATCAGGATTGCTATCAAAGCTATTAGATACTGAGGCTTCTGCACAGCAAGGGAAAACACCAACAAAACAAAAAGGCAACTTACTGAACAGGAGAAGATATTTGCAAATGATATTTTGGGTAAGGGGCTAATATGCAAAATATATAAAGAATTATATCTATCTATCTATATATACATATATAGATATACGTGTGTGTGTGTATATATATATAACAACCCCCAAACAATCTGATTAAAAAATGAGCAGAGGACCTGAACAGACACTTCTCCAAAGAAGACATACTGATGGTCAACAGACACATGAAAAGATGCTCAACATCACCAATCATCAGGGAAATGCAAATCTAAACCACAATGAGATATTACCACCCACCTGTCAGAATGGCTAGTATCAAGAAGACAAGAAATAACAAGTGTTGGCAAGAGGTGGAGAAAAGGAAATCTTGGGCACTGTTGGTGGGAATGTAAATTGGTACAACTGCTGTGGAAAACAGTATGGAGGTTCCTCAGAAAATTAAAAACAGCATTACCATATGATCTAGTAATTCCACCACTGGGTATTTACCCAAAGAAAATGAAAACAGTAATTCAAAAAGATATATGCACCCTTATGTTTATTGCAGTATTATTTGTAATAGCCAAGATGTGGAAGCAACCCAAGTGTCCATCCATAGATGAATAGGTAAGAAAGATGTGTGTGTGGGGGGGTGTATCTATATACAGTGGAATATTTTAGCCATAAAAAAGGATGAAATCTGGCCATTTGTGACAACATGGATGGATCTAGAAGGTACAATGCTAAGTAAATCAAATCAGACAGAGAAGGACAAATACCATATGATTTTACTTAAATGTGGAATCTAAAAAAACCAAAGCAAACGAACAAACAAAAAACAAACAGATTCAGGGATTAAGAGTACACTTACCATGATGAGCACTGAGTAATGTATAGAATTGAGTCATTATATTGTACACTTGGAACTAACATAACACTGTATGTTAATTATACTTCAATTTAAAAAAAACAGTTTTTTAAAAAAGTGGTAACCATTTCTTTTGGATTCCTTATTCCATTTCCGAAAGTCCACAGTTGGCATAATGTTCTCAGAACAATTGCTAGGTCACATCATTTTTTCTTCTTCTTCTTCTTTTTTTTTTTTTTAAAGATTTTATTTATTTATTTGA
>NC_138370.1:114195674-114217722 GCF_054177405.1 Leptonychotes weddellii | reverse complement strand
AACAACAACAGATGAACACAAGGGAAAGAAAAAAAAAGGGGGAGGCAAACTATAACAGACTCTTAACTATAGAGAACAAACAAAAGGTTGCTAGAAGGGAAGTGGGTGGGGGGATAGGCTAAATGGGTGATGGGTATTAAGGAGGGCACTTGTTATAATGAGCACTGGGTATTAGGGATGAATCACTAATTCTCCTCCTGAAACTAGTATCACACTATATGTTAACTAACTAAAATTTAAATTAAAACTTGAAACATTAAAAAAGAAGAGAATGTGCTGCTACCAGAAGTATTTTCTGATCCCAAAATTACAAGCAAATTATTAAGATAAAATCTACTGCAGTAACAAAATATGTAATAGTTCCATGTACTGTTAGAGAGCTTATCAAAGGCATAATACCTTACCTTTTTATAACATAACTACAGATGCAAGTAATCATAATGTGGAAAACATGTTCCTTTTACTTGTGTAATACTTGTCTCATGAGAAAGTATTACTTATAAAGCTACTGGTAGTAAAATCTCTTCCAGATAAGACTTCAAAGGGGTTCTATAATAGAAGTCAGACTTAATGAGAAAAATTATACTGCTTTTGGTGATAATATAAATACAAATTTGGGTGGATATATGCAAGAAAGTACAGACAGTGTTTATTCAAAGTTGAAGAAATATAAAGGGAAGATGTTGGCTGTCCTGCTATATTCTACATAATGTTGCTCAAACAGCATCTAATGTCCTTTCTACTGACACTGAAGTCATTGCCATGAAATTGTTCTCCAATTTCAGTGTTTATGCTTTTCAAATTGAGCAGTTAAAAGATTTTTGTGAGAACTATAAGAAAGAAAAATTAATCCCACATACAACTGCACCAAAAAGAATAAAATACCAAGGAATAAATGTAACCAAGGAGATGAAAGACCTGTACTTAGAAGACTATATGATATTAATGAAAGAAATTGAAGAAGACACAAATAAATGAACAGATATTCTGTTCTCATGGATTGGAAGAATTAATACTGTTAAAATATCTATACTGCCCAAAGCAATCCACAAATTCAATGTCATCTCTACCAAAATTCTAATGGATGTTTCACAGAAATGGAACAAACAATCCTAAAATTTGTATGGAACAACAGAAGACCTCAAATAGCCAAAGCCATCTTGAGAAAGAACTAAGCTGGAGGCATCACACTCCTTAATTTCATGCTATGTTACAAAGCTACAGTGATCAAAACAGTATGATATTGCCATTAATACAAACACTTAGATCAACGGAACAGAAATAGAGAGCCCAGAAATAAAACCATGCATATATAGTCAGTTAATTTATGAGAAAAGAACCAAAAATACATAGTTGGAAAAGGCAGTCTCTTCAACAGTTAGCACTGGGGAAGCTGCACAGGGACATATAAAAGAATGAAGGTGGATCACTAATCTTACACCATACACCAAAATTAACTCAAAATGGATTAAAGACTTGAATGTAAGACCTGAAATCATAATACTCCTGGCAGAAAGCATAGGCAGTAAGCTCCTTGATATAGGTCTTGGCAAAGACTTTTGGATCTGACACTAAAAACAAAAGCAACAAAAGCAAAAATAAATAAATGGGACCACAACAAACTAAAAAGCTTCTACATAGCAAACTATCAACAAAATGAAAGGCAACCTACTGAATGGGAGAAACTATTTGCAAATCATATATCTGATAAGGGGTTAATATCCAAGATATATAAAGAACTCAGTTTACTCAACAGCAAATAAATAGATAGATAGGTAGATAGATAGATAGATAGATAGATAGATAGATAATTGATTAAGAAATGAACAGAAGATCTGAATAGGTATTTTTTCAAAAAAGACATATGGATGGCCAACAGGTACATGAAAGGATGCTCAACATCATTAACCATTAGGGAAATGTAAATCAAAACCACAGTGAGATATCACCTCACACCTATCAGAATGGCTAGTATCAAAAAGATAAGAAAGAAAGTGTTTTTGAGGATGTGGAGAAAAGAAACCCTCTTGCACTGTTGGTGGGAATGTAAGAAGTAAAGCCTCTATGGAAAACACTATGGAGGTTCCTCAAAAAATTAAAACTACCATATGATCCAGCAATTCTACTTCTGTGTACTTAGCTGAAGAAAACAAAAACACTAACTCAAAAAGATATATGCACTCCCATGTTCATTGCAGCATTACTTAGTCAAGATATGAAAACAACCTAAGTGTCCTATTCCGGTAATCCTAATTGATGGATTAATGGGTAAAGAAAGTATGCTATCTATATATATAATGGAATATTATGCAACCATTAAAAAGAAGGAAATCTTGCCATTTGTGACAGCATGAATGGACATTAAGGGCATTATGATAAGAGAAATAAGTCAGACAGAGAAAGGCAACATATTATCTTACTCTTATATGAAATAAAACAAAACAAAACAAACATACTAAACTAAACTCATAAATGCAGAGAAGAGACAAGTGGTTGTCAGAGGCAGGGGGCAGGAGGGGGATAGGCAAAATGAGTGAAGGGGATCAAAAAGTACAAACTTCTGGTAATCATGTATAGCATAGTGACTATAGTTAATATGCATATTTGAAAGTTGCTACGAGATTAGATCTTAAAAGTTCTCATTTTAAAAAATGTGTACAGTGATAGCCAATGCTGTTTGTTATATTATTAAAAAACAGAAACAACCTAAATGCCCATCAGTAGGGGACAAGATGAATGAAGAATGATATACTTATATGATTAAATAACTATATAGCACTTAAAAAGGAATGAACTCGAACTCTACATATCAACATGGATAGATCAAAAATAAATAATTGAAAAAAAAAAGACAACTATAGTCACTAATATGTTTTTGGTCCTTATAGTTTTACCTTATCCAAATGTTGTATGAATGAAATCGTACAATATGTAGTCTCCTCTCCAGCTTCTTTCACTTTGCTTAATACATTTGAGATTTATTCATATTGTTGCAGATAGCAGTAGTTCCTTTCCATTGTTCATATATTTTGCCTAATATTTTATTGGGCTGTTATGTATGTAACACTGCTTTAAAAAATAAAGGTCGGGGCGCCTGGGTGGCTCAGTCGTTAAGCGTCTGCCTTCGGCTCAGGTCATGATCCCAGCGTCCTGGGATCGAGCCCCACATCGGGCTCCCTACTCAGCGGGAAGCCTGCTTCTCCCTCTCCCACTCCCCCTGCTTGTGTTCCCTCTCTCGCTGTCTCCCTCTCTGTCAAATAAATAAATAAATATCTTTAAAAAATAAAGGTCTAGGAAGACTTTTTCAAAAAATATTTGTGTGATATTGTTGACATTCAGCAGTCTTCAGGTCTCTTGGATTCAGAATCCATTGGCTCTCTTGAAAAGTCATTTGAGAAAATCCTCAGTTTATTTGAAGCACTTAAATCCTACTTTAATTCTGAAGAAAAGACTCCCAAATTAAAATAATCCATTGAATGAAGCCTACTTATTTCTTGATTGTACTTTTCAGTTATCTCTTTAGTAATGGGATTACACAGATAGAAGAGAAAACAGTGTTATTGGAGTCCCCCAACCCTCAAAGAAAATTGTGGAATGTGTTAAAGAATTACAGAAAAATTCATCCCTTTAAGTGTCAAGACTGTTCTTAAGAGGGATATTATGAAGAAGATAAGAAGTTCTGACTTGAAATGGATTCTTATAATGGCACTTGTCATTACTATTTTGTTATATGATATAATCCCTTGAAGGATTTGATTCTTTTATATGGATGTTTCTAAATACTCTTCTGGCATGGGAGCAATTTGGAATCATGTGCGGTGTTGAAGAAAGGAACAAACACTGACAGCAATGCTTTTGTTAGTGGACAACATTTTAAAAAGTCGTTGATCAAGAGATGGAATATAATCTTGAAGACTACAAAACTAAGTTATACAGTGGAAGATGGTATTATGTGCTTCAATAAACTAAATTTGAAAGGTGATTTATGCCAGTACATACCAGTTCATAATACTAATATTGATTGTGTTTTTCCATTAATGAATGTTCAGTGGACTAAAAAGGAAAGAATTTTCTACAGACCACTGTGTGGAAGCTATGTCACAATGTAAATTAAACATAGACTATCATGAAAAATTTTATAAGTAAATTCTGCAAGAGAAGTAACTGCTAAGGGGAGCCAAATCATGAGGGAAATATAAAGAAAGATGTAATTTAGATATTTTTATAATTATTTCAGATAAACAACAAATATTTTAGTACAAGTATGTCCCATGCAACATTTTTCTTTTATCTCAATGTACATTAGCACAGGTAATTAGAAATCACTCAAATTTAACTGGGCATTCTGTATTTTCATTTGCTAAGTCTGGCAACCCTAGATTGGATTCTATAAGCAGATATAAGGCTGCTCTCCAGGTGGTCATTTTGTGATTTTTTTTCTTTGCAGGAAAGACAATCAGAAATCTGAAGAGAATCAATGGTCTCACACTCTGGCACAAGCATTCATAAGCCATACTAGGTTGCAGGTAATCCCCAATCTCATATCCTACCACCTCCCAGACCAGTTTAGAGGAGAAAAACAAACTAGGACTATACTGTAGAATTGTTTAGATAAAGCTGCCACAACTGAACTTCTCCGAATCCAAGCAGCTGCTGCAGGGTATAATAGAGCTCTTCTAAGATTGGTTGTACCACCTTTGGCTACCATTCATATATCAGCAAATTTGTAGAGAAAAGCATTGGGCTAAGGCTCCATGAAGGACAGAGGTAATTTGCTCTTAAGGAGCCTCCAGTTTTCAAACCATCAGTGGTTTTCTGCCAATTACCTATTATGTAACAGACTTCGCATGTCTTACCTATAGTATTTTTATTTTATTAACATATTATTTATATATAAACTTTGTGGCATAAATTCATTAATAAAAACATGTTCATAAATTATTCTTTTAACTAAAGCAATCTCTTAATATCTTACAGATTTTTTTTTAAAGATTTTATTTATTTATTTGAGAGAGAGAATGAGAGGGGGGAGGGTCAGAGAGAGAGGCAGACTCCCTGCTGAGCAGGGAGCCTGACGTGGGACTCGATCCCAGGACTCCAGGATCATGACCTGAGCCGAAGGCAGTCGCTTAACCAACTGAGCCACCCAGGTGCCCAATATCTTACAGATTTTTTATTGAAGTATAATTGACATACAATGTTATATTAGTTTCAGGCATATAACATAGTGATTCAACAGTTCTATACATTATTCAGTGCTCACCACAATAAGTGCAGTCACCTTCTGTCACAATACAACATTATTATGATATTTTTTAAGGTATAAGTGTTTTCATTTTATTTTTAAAAGTTTTAATTTAAATTCCAGTTAGTTAACTTGCAAGGTAATATCAGTCTCAGGTGTGCAATATAGTGATTCAACACTTCCATACAACACCTGGTGCTCATCACAATAAGTGTGCTCCTTAATCCCCATCACCTATTTAACCCATTACCCTATCCACCTCCCCTCTGGTAACCATTAGTTTATTCTCTATAGTTAAGAATCTGTTTCTTGGTTTGCTTCTCTCTTTTTCCTTTTTTTCCCTTTGCTCCTTTGTATTGTTTCTTAAATTCCACATATGAGTGAAATCATATGGTATTTGTCTTTCTCTGATTTATTTCACTTAGCATAATGCTCTCTAACTCCAACCATGTTGTTGCAAATGGCAAGATTTCATTCTTTTTGTTGGCTAAATAATATTCCATTATATATATACCACATCTTCTTTATTCCTCAGTCTATGGATACTTGGACTGTTTCCATAATTTGGCTATTGTAGATAATGCTGCTATAAACATCAGGATGCATGTATCCCTTTGAATTAGTATTTCTGTATTGTTTAGGTAAATACCTAGTAGTGGTCAATTAATCTTTGACAAAGCAAGAAAGAATATCCAATGGGAAAAAGACTGTCTCTTCAACAAATGGTGTTGGGAAAACCTGACAGCAACATGCAGAAAAATGAAACTGGACCACTTTCTTATACCATACACAAAAATAAACTAAATAAAAAAAAATGGATTAAAGACCTAAATGTGAGACCTGAAACCAGTCCCAGAAGAAAGCACAGGCAGTAACCTCTTTGACATCAGCCAAAACAACTTCTTCCTAGATATGTCTCCTGAGGCAAGGGAAACACATACAATAATAAACTATTGGGACTTCATCAAGATAAAAAGCTTCTGCACAGCAAAGGAGACAATCAACAAAACTAAAAGGCAACCTACAGAATAGGAGAAGATATTTGCAAATTGACATATCTGGTAAAGTGTTAGTATCCAAAATATATAAAGAACATAAAACTCAACACCCTAAAAACTAATAATCCAATTAAAAATGGGCAGAAGACATGAATGGACATTTTTCCAAAGAAGACATACAGATGGCCAACAGACACATGAAAAGACGCTCAGCATCACTGATCATCAGGGAAATACAAATCAAAACTAAAATGAGATATTACCTCACACCTGTCAGAATGACTAAAATCAACAACACAAGAAACAAACAGGTGTTGGCAAGGTTGTGAGAAAGGGGAACCATCCTTTTCTGTTGGTGGGAATGCAAACTGGTGCAGTCACTCAGTAAAACAGTATGGAGGTTCCTCAAAAAGTTAAAAATAAAATTACCCTACGATATTATTGATTATACTGCATGCTATACTTTTCATCTTCATGACTTTTATTTTATAACAAAGTTTGTATCTCTAAATCCCCTTTATCTATTTTGCCCATCCCCCCACCCACCTCTGGCAACCACCAATTTGTTCTCTGTATTTAAGAGTCTGTTCTTTTGTTTGTCTCTGTTTGTTCATTTGTTTTGTTCTTAAATTCCAATTATGAATGAAATCATATGATATTTGTCTTTGATTTGATTTACTTAGCACTGTACCCTCTAGGTCCATCCATGTTGTCACAAATGGCCAAATTTCATTCTTTTTTATGGCTAATATTCCGTTGTGTATATATACCACATCTTCTTTATCCATTCATCTATGGATGGATACTTGGATTGTTTCTGTATCTTAGCTATTGTAAATAATGTTGCAATAAATATAGGGGTGCATATATCTTTTTGAATTACTGTTTTCATTTTCTTTGGGTAAATATCCAGTAGTGGAATTACTATCATGTGGTAATTCTATTTTTAATTTTTTGAGGAACCTCCATACTGTTTTCCACAGTGGTTGCACCAATTTACATTCCCACCAACAGTGCCCAAGGGTTCCTTTTCTCCACCTCTTGCCAACACTTGTTATTTCTTGTCTTCTTGATACTAGCCATTCTGACAGGTGGGTGGTAGTATCTCATTGTGGTTTAGATTTGCATTTCCCTGATGATTGGTGATGTTGGGCATCTTTTCATGTGTCTGTTGGCCATCTGGATGTCTTCTTTAGAAAACTGTCTATTCAGTATCTCTGCCCATTTTAAAATTGGATTCTTTGTGTTGTGTAAGTTCTTTACATATTTTGGATATTAACCCCTTATCCAATATATCATTTGCAAATATCTTCTCCTATTCAGTAGGTTGCCTTTTTGTTTTGTTGATGGTTTCCTTTGTGCGAAAGCTTTTTATTTTGTTGTAGTCCCAATAGTTTAATTTTGCTTTTTTTTTCCTTGCTGGAAGAGACGTATCTAAAAAAATGTTTCTACAGCTGAAAACTATAGTTGTATCTTAAAACTTAATATTGTATCAATTGCCAACTGCACTGGTCTGCCCACACAGAGAACCCCTACTCAGAGCCCTTATGCTGGTTTCTGAACCAGCTTGACTTAATTTAAAATAATTTGATTTGGAAGATTCTATGTCTATACTTCTATTGCTATTCTTGCCTTAGTTTTTTTTTTTTTACTTCCACCTTTTTTTTAAAGATTTTATTTATTTATTGAGAGAGAGAATGAGAGAGAGAGAGCACATGAGAGGGGAGAGGGTCAGAGGGAGAAGCAGACCCCCTGCTGAGCAAGGAGCCCAATACGGGACTCGATCCCGGGACTCCAGGATCATGACCTGAGCCGAAGGCAGTCGCTCAACCAACTGAGCCACCCAGGCGCCCCACCTTTTTTTTTTTAATGTTCAATTAGCCAACATACAGTACTTGCCTTGGTTTTGACATTTGCCTCAGCTATGGTTTATACAAATTTAAGAAAACAGGAAGGCAGATAGTTCAAAGTCATGGTTGTAGAATATCCACCAGGTTAAGCCTTCCATTCCAAACTCTTGGGAATAGAATAACAATCCTAATTAAGGGTTTTTAGATAACCTGCTTAGTTACTAAAATGTGTAGCTCTCTGAGCCCAGATCTTAACTTTTAATTAATTGTTTGGTTTCCACAATAAATTGGGGTTTATGTTTCTCTTTGGGAAGCCCTTATTAAAGCCACAGTTTTAACTTCTCAATTTATAGGATTTGAAATGTGTTAATTACTTTTTCCCCTAACAACCTTACTGAGGTATCACCCACACACAATCAACTGTATATATTTAAAGTGTACATTTGGTAAGTTCTGACATATGTATATACCTATGAAACCATCACCACAATTAAGATAGTAAAAAATATCCATCAAAATTTCCTCATGACCCTTTATAATCCCTTCCTCCCTTCCTTCCACCTTTTCCCCTGGTCCATGAAGCCACTGATCTATTTTCTTTTACTATAAAGTGTATGGTAGACAGAATTTTAAGATGACCTCTAATGACCCTCATGCTTATATAATCCCTTCTCCTTTGAGTGTGAGGAGAAAGTATAAATATGATGATGAATCATTTCTATGATTATGTCTCATTATGTGGCAAAAGGGATTTGGCAAATATAATTAAGTTTACTAATCAGTTGATCTTAAGGCAAAGAGATTATTTGGATGAGGCTAACCTCATCCTTCTGCCGTCTTAGCAAAAGTCAAAGGTACAGAAAGGATTATGTGGAAAGATCTGGGGATATGACTGAGTGAACTCTTGTGAAATCTATAGAAGACTTCTTAAAAAATTTGTATCAGTGGAGATGCTGACAGCTTAGATTAGAAGTGGCAGAGAGAGTATGAAATGAAGAAAGGCAGCTGGGGGAAAGTTTTTAACTATGAACTTAACTTCTTTAATAGATATGGGGCTATTCAAGTTATCTATTTCTTCTTGAGTGAGGCTTGGTGTTTTCAAGGCATCTATCCATTTCTATAGTTGTTGAATATATTACTGGCAAAAGTTGTTCAGAATATTCCCTTTTTATCTTTTAATGTCTATAGAATCTGTAGATTTTCCCCTCTCTCATTTCTTATATTGATAATTATGTCTTCTCTCATATTACTCTGATTAATCTGACTAGAGTCTTATAAATTTTAGTGAACTTCTCAAAAATCCAGCTCTTGGTTTCATTGATTTTCTCTATTGTTTTTTTCTATTCTGTCGATTTCAGTTCTGATTTTTATTAATTCCTTTCTTTTACTTAATTTGAATTTAATTTTTATTTATTTATTTTTAAAGATTTTATCTATTCATTTGAGAGAGAGACACACAGAGAGAGCAGAAGCAGAAGGAGAGGCAGAGGGAGAAGGAGAAGCAGACTCCCCACTGAGCTGGGAGCTCGGACGTGGGGCTCCATCCCAGGACCTGGAGATCATGACCTGAGCCGAAGGCAGATGTTTAACCATCTGAGCCACCCAGGCACCCCTGAATTTAATTTTTAAAAAAATTTTTGTAATTACTTAAGGTGGAAGCCACAGTCATTGTTTTAAGAACTTTTTCTTTTCTAACACAGGCATCTAGTGCTATTAATTTCCCCATAAGAAGTGCTTCAGTGACATCCTGCAAATTTTGATAAATTGTTGTGTTTTCATTTTTTAATCCAATATATTTTGAATTTCTCTTTGGTTTCTTCTTGTACCCATTGGTTATTTAGAAATATGTAATTTAGCTTCCAAATATTTGGGTTTTCCCGAGATCTTTCTGATATTGATTTCTTTTTTTTCTGTTATTGACTTCTAATTTAATTCTTTTGTGGTCAGTAAGCCATTAATTTTATTGAGATTTTTTGGTGGGCCTAGAATATGGTCTATCTTGGTAAATATTCCACCTGCATTAGAAAAGAATGTTTATTCTGTTGTAGTTGGATGAAGTGTTCAATAAATGTCAAATTAGATCAAGTTGGCTGATACTTCTTTTTATTTTTTTAATTTTTTAAAAAGATTTTTATTTATTTATTTGACAGAAAGAGACCACAGCAAGAGAGGGAACACAAGCAGGGGGAGTAGAAGGCGGAGAAGCAGGCTTCCCGCAGAGCAGGGAGCCCGATGCGGGGCTTCGTCCCAGGACCCTGGGATCATGACCTGAGCCGAAGGCAGACGCTTAACGACTGAGCCACCCAGGCGCCCCTATTTCTTTTTAAATCTTTTTATCTGCAATGATTTTCTGCCTACTAGTTCTATCAATTATTGACATATTATTAATTTAAATGAAATGAAAAGAAGACAGGTTTAGTTCATTAATCTCCCCTGGTGTCTTGTGTGAGTGAAGGTGTAAAGTTGCTCCCAGGAGTGACTTAGGACTCCTTAAAATTTGGTGAGGCCCTTTAAGGCAACCACATAAACATGCTGTCTAAACAAAAACAAAATGCTTGCTAATGAAAACACAGCTTCATGGCAAATTATCTTTCCATTCCCTTCATTCCTCTTCAATCTTACTGTATTCCCTGTAATAGTTCTATATATAAATTCTGAAGTTTCCACTGTTGGGTAGTGGTATATTAGTGCTTTTATGGGGTTCACATCCTTTGGTATTATAATATAAAAAAAAAGATTGAAATATTATTGAAAGTTCTGAAGAAGTACATGGAGAGACATAGATTGTCAAGTTTTTGAATACACAAATTGGACAAATGGTTTAGGGATTACCTGCATTATTGCATACATCTGGGGTTCAGGAGAATGGTAAGTTCAGGGTAGCAAAACTTTCTGCTAAAAATACTGTCTGGTTTTCTATTTTGTCCCTCACAGTTGACACAAATAACAGAGATAATTGAGAGCTAAATCAATTGTCTGTATGCACTTTTGCACATCTAGGAATTATTTCTTACAATAACTTTTGGCATTTTGAATATCTATCTTTTTTTTTTTAATTATTTGACAGAGAGAGACACAGTGAGAGAGGGAACACAAGCAGGGGGAGTGGGAGAGGGAGAAGCAGCTTCCCACCGAGCAGGGAGCCCGATGTGGGGCTTGATCCCAGGACCCTGAGATCATGACCTGAGCCGAAGGCAGACGCTTAACAACTGAGCCACCCAGGTGCCCCTTGAATATCTATTTTTAAAATTCAGTTTGAATACTACTAAACTGATACATTTTTAAGCCTCACATGACTGTTTATTTAGGTCAGAGAGATTTCATGCGAGTTACTATTTATATATCCTAAAGACCCCTCAGGCAATGTCAGGCTGTTGCCTGTGGACAGTTTCTTGAATTATAGCACAGAAACTTTAATACCTACCTCAGGAATGATAGGAGTCTTAAATAGGCAGTCATATTTACTAAAGAAACCTAGAGTTTTCTTAGATTGTCAACCTTAGTTAAGACAAGAAATGTCGGGGTGACAGAGTTTAAGTGGCTCTTTTCAGATATGCTACACTGATTCTCTATATTTAAGATGCAAAACAGCCTTACAGGAGCTATTTAATTAAGTGAAAGTAAGTCTAGTCCCTTGGAACCGAATAGTTCAGTGAGCAAATACATGTCAGTATGTGAAGGAAGTGGGGGAAGTTACTATGTGCTTCATAGACATGGTGACACTTTATAACCCCATTATCAGGGATCCTAAACAGTGATTGGTTGAGAAAATGATCAAACTGAGTTTAAATTTCAGCAGGTACAAAATTGCCATGCAAAAGTCCAGGACAGTGAGCCTCTCTCAGTCTTCAAAGCGAAAGATGAGAAATCCTGGATTTTCAAAGTCCCTTTGAAGGCTTTTAAGGTAAGATGAAACATCTTCTTTACTCAGAACCAACTGATTCTTGTAGAAATTTTAATTTCAGAGAAGAAGCTGACTTGATTTTAAGAAGTGAATAACCCTTATGATTAGATTTTTTTCCTTCTCTTTTGACTTGGCAAATCAAGACTACGTGTTTAAAAGATAACAGAAAATTATATGGTAAGGGATGCTAATTCCATCTAGCAAAACATTGGATCACTGAAGAATAGGTATTTTTTTTTACAGCCACTATGTTAAAATATCAGTTGCTAATAGGAAAAGTATATGTAAGATGAAGCAAATATTGTAAATCTAAAATATTAACGAAATGAGTGATTAAGAATATTTTACACATAATTCACGATAGCTCCATTACTGTTATTTTTTATCTACAAAGACCATCTTTAAGAATCTTGAATCTAGTTAAAGACATTTTTTAGCCTTACCATTGCAATATAAGATGTGATGGCATTTAATAAAAAAGTAAAGAAACAAAGAGTAACAATAGTGACATTTAAATACTGACTCAGGAAATAAACATGGATTTGGGAATTTTATTCAACACATTATGGTACATTTACTTCAAAGTCTGGCTAATCCACTCAGAGTTAAGCTCCAAGAGGGTAGGGCTCATATCTATTTCCAGGGCTCAGTATCTGGTCCACATTTGGTCTTCAAATGTTGAATGAATGACTGCATCCCAGTTTACATTTAATTTTTTGGTCCCTGAAAAATCAACTTTCATCCTAAAAGATCAATTTTTTTTTTTTTTTTGCCTACTGACATGAAGGTTTTGAAAGCTAGAACAAAATAGTTTTACTTAGGTTATCTGGAGATTCTGACCTCTATCACATATTTTTTCTGTTTCATGATATCATAACAGGTTTAGAAAATGAAAGAGGTTTCAGGCTGACAAAACTGGGGCTATTTCTATAACAATCTTTTGAGCTATTTACCTACCTGTGAATACAGTAGCAAGCATCATGGTGCATTGTGCAATTGTTCTGGAGTGGATATGAAAGAGAACCAAAGTAGTCAGATTGCTGGATTGCAGTTTAGAACGGGATGTGTATAACCATGACCTTCACTACAGGTACATTTCTAGGATACTATGGTTCCTCCAAATAAATGTAGACCAGCCTTTAGCAGAGTTTATGTAATAATTAGGTTTGGTACTGCAAAGTACCGTATAACCCCTGCTTTCTAAGCAGCTGCCCTTCAACACCTATGCCCCAGAGTTCTGCATTATACTTGTCCTGAGGTCACTTCAGCTTCATTTTTAATCTATAGGATTTTTGAAGAAAGTCTAGCTATTCTTAGCTTTCTACTGAATAGCCATAAAAGTAAGCCTTTTTTTCCTCTCAGAAAACATGTCCTCTGTTCTGTGAGGAAATGCCAATAAAATTCTATGACAGTTGATATTCACTAAGATTTTATTATGTTTCCATTATCAACATTAAATTCAATCAAAGCTATTTTATGACATGCATTATTGTAATCTGTTAACTCAGTGGGAGTTCATGAAATAGGAGTAAACTCTTCCTTTCTGTGGTAATAGTATCATTACACCAAGAAATCCAATTTTCAGTAATAGCAATTTAAATTTTTGATTCACAAGGACTATACAATGTCTATTCCAATGTATCAAAATATATATTATACCATTTCTGAATGTGAATTCTTTTTTTTTTTAAGATTTTATTTATTTATTTGACAGAGAGAGACACAGTGAGAGAGGGAACACAAGCAGGGGGAGTGGGAGAGGGAGAAGCAGGCCTCCTGTGGAGCAGGGAGCCCGATGCGGGGCTTGATCCCAGGACCCCGGGATCATGACCTGAGCAGAAGGCACATGCTTAACGACTGAGCCACCCAGGTGCCCCCTGAATGTGAATTCTAACAGGAATAAAGGATCATGTTTCTAGAAGCTCCACATAATAATTGCTATCATTTATAAAGGGATTGCTAAATACCCAGAACACTGCTAGTTATGCTTATAATAATACGTATTTATTCACCAACAATATTCATAAAACATCTCTTTCTGTACTATGTATTCGAATATAGTGATTACCAACACATTCTCCTAGGCTTCAGAGCTCTCAGTAGGTCAGAGGAACATAAAAGTAATCAGGCTATGCTAAAACAGTGCAGTATGCTACCAGTGAGGTTTACAGAAGCTGCTGGGTGTAAAAAGGCTAGAGACACCAAATGGCCTTTGACAAGGAGTCAGAGAATGCTTCTCAGAGAAGATTCTTCTGCTAAGGTAACTGGGATAATCCCAAAGTATAGGTATTATTATCCCAGATGGAGGAAACAAAGGCTTAATAAAACTACTTAAATT
Source organism: Leptonychotes weddellii (assembly GCF_054177405.1). Lineage (NCBI taxonomy): Eukaryota > Metazoa > Chordata > Mammalia > Carnivora > Phocidae > Leptonychotes > Leptonychotes weddellii. The sequence goes on along the minus strand of NC_138370.1, from coordinate 114,203,387 downwards.
TCTCAAGTTTACACATTAAGTAGCAGAGGTAGAACTTTAACTTGGTCTCTAAATCCAAACTTCATGTTCCTTCCACTAGCCGAGGCTCCTTGATGCTAGTAATTTCTTTCCTTTACAGTGTCCCACAGCCCACTTGTGCGGATTTGGGGTGGGGATGATAAATGATTCATCTTTCAGCGATAATCCTAGAATTAGTTAATGCTTGATTAAAATTATTCAAAAGAAATGTTATCACCATTAAGAATAGCAAGACAAAGTTATAGTTGTGTCCTTTGTAACTACATGGCTGTGCCCCTTCATTGGCATAGGCAGAAAAAGTCTAGTTAGTTACTTCAGTGCTGAGCCTGATGATGCCCCCTGTACGTATCTGTGAGCACTCCATATAAAACAGATACAAAATGTGTTTCTTCTGTAACACTGAGTCTTGATAGCCTTCTTCTCATGTTGGATATACACTCCCTGCCCAGGAAAAAGTCAAATGCTAACTGACCAAAATAATACCTTACCATGGTTATCATCTTTTGCTTTATAAGTGATTTTGTGCTGTCCTTTTTTCTTTAAAAACAGACTGATTAATATTCCTAAGGAAAATGAAGATAATTATATATTTTTGCATTTGGGCAGCAGCATGGGCTATTCCAGTAAGTATGTATTCCTCAGAAAATCTCCTCACTTTGTTATCTCTTTTAACCTAACATTAAATAATATATATTTCCTTAAGACTTTGAAGATAAGCTGGGCCTAAACATTTAGATTTGAATGAAAGACTTTACAAGATTTCTTTGGGGGTCTCAACAAACCCAAATATGCACTCCAATTCATGCTCCCATTCCTCTAACTGAAACTCATTTCTTGTCAGATGGATTATTACTTTTAAAATTTATTCAGATTGTGCTTGCTCTGGCAGCACACATACTAAAATTGTAATAATACAGAGAATATTAGCATGGTCCCTGCACAAGGATAACACACAAATTTTTAAAATTCATTCAGATTAATTTACATTTAATGCCCAAAAGCCATGGAGACTTTAGCCATCTTTGCTCATGCCCTATGAATTTCATTATAATATCAATGAAGCCTACATTTTAAAGGAAGTTTTCAAGGAATGAAAGTAGGAAAAAATAAGATTTTTTCAACATAGGAGAAAATGTTTCACTCAGATAATTATTTTTTTAATGTTCATTGAGAAAAATTTGGAATATACAGATAAACACCAACAGAGAAAAAATTAGGAAAATTAAACCATTTGTAATTATGTTACCCTGCTATGGGTAACATTTTGGCATGCTTTCATAATATCAAACAATTTGGTATTTATGCAGGTGAGAATTTTCTCAACTATTTCAAATGTACTCCTGAAGGACAGAAGTAGCAAATTACTTGGTTTTGTTTCTGCACTGGCTCAGGTGATACCTGCTATTTTCTTAGGGGTATGGCCAGGATTATACTTAAGGTGGGTCTTGTGCTAGTGTGGGAGGCTTGTACAGAAACACCAAAGGTCTATCTCCTCATTTTTATAAAAGACAATCCTCTTTGAGATAAATGGTCTGGTTAATATCAATAAAATTGGTAATACCATTGTGAAAAGTATCTCTATGCCCAGTTTAAATTCTACATTAGCTGTGTAACAAGCTTTATTAGATCATACTTTGGCCTTTGCATTATATATGTTTTCATTTAGAGAAAAATGTGTGTCTGTATGTATGCGTGCATGTGTGCATGCATGCATGTACACAAAATTAGAATGTTTTAAATTTCCAATATTTTCATTTTGGTAGGTTCCTCAAATCAAGCCATTGGAGAGACATGCTGTTGACAAATTTGTAAATTTAAATCTTCTAGAAAAAGCAAAAGTGCCAATACAGGTAGGTATAGGTTATAAAATATGTTTCTAAGCTGTTTTTAAATTCTTTTTTTAATTATTTATTTATTTATTTGAGAGAGAGAACATGAGAGAGAGCACGAGCAGGGGGAGGGACAGAGGGAGAAGCAGACTCCTCGCTGAGCAGGGAGCCCGATATGGGGCTCCATCCCAGGACACTTAATCGACTGCGGCAGATGCTTAACTGACTGAGCCACCCAGATGCCCCTAAATTCTATTAACTTCCAGAAAATTGATGCTTATCTTTTCAGTTTGTTTTACTTCAATTATTTTGAATTGTTTCTCTTTTCCAGGATGAGTTAAATGCCAATGATACCACCAAAGAGAGTGGTGTCCCCCCTGAAAATGAAAGAGGAAGGCAACAATATACCAAAGATGATTACAAAGAAGAAAGAAATGGCTCTGAGTGGGCAGAAATAGGAGGGAAAAGTTCTTCTACACATTCCATGTTAGTAAATGACGAGGGGAATAGTGAGGATCAAAATGGGGTCACAGGAAAACTAGAAACATATGGTTATAATGGGATACACGGAAAAGAAAGTAGCGCCACAGCAAATGGCATCAGGGGACAAGTAAGTATCATCGACAATGCTGGAATAGCAAATGGGAGCAATATTAATAGAAATACTGATAATAATGTAAACAATGGAGGAGATGTTGGAGATGCAAGTCAGAGTGAGAATGCCACTGTTGTCCAAGAAGATGACCATCAAATAGCTGGAAGCAATAACAGCACAGGCCATGAGGATGAAATAAACAGGAATTCCTGTAGAAATGAGGGTGATACAGGTGAAGTAACATCTCAGAGAGAAAATGAGAGAAATGGGAATCAGGAGGCAGGAGTAACACCAGGGGGTGGAGCTAGCAATGGAGAAGATGATAATTCTGATGGGAATCCTAGTGGGAATGGAGCAGAGGAGGATGAAGATAAGGGCTCTGGTGATAATGAAGGTGAAGAAACAGGGAATGGAAAAGAGGACACTGATAATAGCAAGGGCCAAGAGGGTCAGCCTCATGGAAAAGATGACAATGATAATAGTTTAGGTCAAAATTCAACTAGTAGTGAAGATGATGACCCTGAAGACAAAGAAGATCCCCATGACATCAATGGAGACAACACCTCCAAAAGTGAGGAGGATTCTGATGGTATTTCCAAAGACAAAGATAGCCCAATAACAGAGGACATGCAAAAGCCCAATTACAGAGAAAACAAAGCTGTGGAAAAGAAAATCACTGATGAATCAGAGCCAGGTGCTACTGGGAAGAGCCATGATAAGGTTAGTTTGTGAAGCTGATTTCTTTCAATGGCAGTTTAAATTCTCCCCCTCCATTCACTGATGGTAACACAAAAATAAATCATAATGAGCATTCATCTATTTGTGCACCTAAATTACTCAAATATTTAATGGGAAAGTTAGAGTCCTTATTAAACTCTGATACAGAACAATTTTAAGGAAGATTTTATTATTTATTTATTTATTTGAGAATGAGAGTGAGAGAGCACAAGTGGGGGGGGGCGATACAGTAGAGGGAGAGGGAGAAGCAGGCTCCTCGCTGAGCAGGGAGCCTGATGTGGGGCTTGATCTCAGGACCCTGGGATTATGACCTGAGCCAAAGCCAGATACTTAACTGACTAAGCCACGCAGGTGCCCCCAGAACAATTCTAAAAACAGACATTTCTGAAAATTTGGTTACAATTCTATAATAACTGATACACCATGTAACTGTTCACACAAGTTCCTACTGACTAAAAATGTGGATGGGTTGTTATATAACCTAAACACTGGAGTTCTCTCAAGTGAATAAAGCACATTCTTACAAACAGAAGTTTATGAAGTACTGGAAGCTGAACTTCTGTTTCTCTGGTCACATTCCCCAGTCTGTCTTCCTCAGACCAATGCAATTTTGCAGCATACCATCCACTAACTAATCATTCTTTTCTCCATCTTTCCACAGGGAATAGAAATGGAAGGTCCCAGTAGTGGCAACAGAAACAATATTACCAAAGAAGCTGGGAAATTCAGTGAAGATAAAGAGAGTAAAAGACAACAAGGAATGGTCATGAGCAAAGGAAATGTCAAGACACCAGGAGAGACTGACATACAAGGACCTGGTCAGAAATCAGAACCTGGAAATAAGGTTGCACACAGCAAAACAGGTAGTGACAGTAACAGTGATGGATATGACAGCTATGAGTTTGATGACAAATCCATGCAAGGAGATGATCCCAACAGCAGTGAGGAATCTAATGGCAATGATGATGCTGATTCTGAAGGTGACAATGACAGCAATAGCCGAGGAGATACTGGTTTTAACTCTGATGAACCAAAAGATAATGGCAATGACAGTGACTCAAATGGAGGAGGTGATAATGACAGTGATAGCACATCAGATGCTAATGATAGTGACAGTAATGACAATGGAAACAGGACCGATGACAATGGCAAATCAGACAGCAATAGAGATAAATCAGACAGTAGCGACAGCAGTGACAGCAGCGACAGTAGTGACAGCAGTGACAGCAGCGACAGCAGTGATAGCGACAGTAGTGACAGCAAGTCAGACAGTGATAGCAGTGACAGCAACAGCAGTGATAGTGACAGCAGTGACAGTAGTGACAGCAGCGACAGTAGTGACAGCAGCGACAGTGACAGTAAATCAGACAGCAGTGACAGCAGCAACAGCAAATCAGATAGTGACAGCAGTGACAGCGACAGCAGCGACAATGACAGTAAATCAGACAGCAGTGACAGCAGCAACAGCAAATCAGATAGTGACAGCAGTGACAGTGACAGCAGCGACAGCAACAATGACAGCAGTGACAGCAGCGACAGCAGCGACAGTGACAGCAGCAACAGCAGCGACAGCAGTGACAGTGACAGCAGTGACAGCAGCGACAGCGACAGCGACAGCAGTGACAGCAGTGATAGCAGCGACAGTAACAGCAGTGATAGCAGCGACAGCAGCGACAGTGACAGCAGCGACAGCAGCGACAGTAGTGACAGCAACGACAGCAGTGACAGCAGCGACAGTGACAGCAGCGACAGCAGCGACAGCAGCGACAGTGACAGCAGCGACAGCAGTGATAGCAGCGACAGCAGTGACAGCAGCGACAGTGACAGCAGCGACAGCAGCGACAGTAGTGACAGTGACAGCAGCAACAGTAGTGATAGCAGCGACAGCAGTGATAGCAGCGACAGCAGCGACAGCGACAGCAGCGACAGCAGCGACAGCAGCGACAGTAGTGACAGTGACAGCAGCGACAGCGACAGCAGTGATAGCAGCGACAGTAGTGACAGTGACAGCAGCGACAGCAGCGACAGTAGTGACAGTGACAGCAGCGACAGTGACAGCAGCGACAGTAGCGACAGTAGTGACAGTGACAGCAGCGACAGCAGCAACAGCGACAGCAGTGACAGCAGTGATAGCAGCGACAGTAACAGCAGTGATAGCAGCGACAGCAGCGACAGTGACAGCAGTGACAGCAGCAACAGTAGTGACAGCAGCGACAGCAGTGACAGCAGCGACAGTGACAGCAGCGACAGCAGTGACAGCAGCGACAGCAGTGATAGCAGCGACAGCAGCGACAGCGACAGCAGCGACAGCGACAGCAGCGACAGCAGTGACAGCAGCGACAGTAGTGACAGTGACAGCAGCGACAGTGCATCCGACAGTGATAAGAGTCACAGCAAGAGCAAGTCTGGTACTGGCAACAATGGAAGTGACAGTGAGAGTGAGAGTGAAGGCAGTGACAGTAATCACTCAACCAGTGATGATTAGAAAAGAAAAACCCACAAGATTTTTTTTTGGAGAAGTCTAGTGAATAACTGATAGGAAATGAAGATTTCCAAGAAAGGAAAGAAAGGGGAGACATAAACAGAAGATGCCTACATTCATAGAAACAATGAGAGGAATAGTCAAATTGCCAGATTTGGAACCAAGTTCCCACACCCTCAGGAGAGAATATGAATGCAGGACCTTTGGTATGTGCATATTAAAACACATTCTGAAAAGATTTTTAAAAAGTGTACATCTAAATATAAAAAGGGACAATTAAAATATTCTGTGTAAAGTATTAAAACTTTACACAGAAACCTGAAGCAATCACGTACTATATGATAACTGATTTAAATGTCAAGTGCTTTAGGGAATGTAGTAAGTAAATACATCTTATAAACAACCTGTGGCATTGCCTTAATCTTTCAGTAATCATACATTCTGGATAGATGATCGGCTTACTGCTGAGTAAAAGATGCTGTTACCATGATATCCAGCTTGGCTACTGATTCATTTGCTTGTTCTAAGGAAGAAATAAACTTGTAATATGAAAAAGAAATGCAGCAATGATTGAATCTATCTGGACCATGGGGATAATCTTTGTAATTATTGAATAATTACAAATTAGAAAAAATTTAAAGAGTGCTAGTCAGAAAATAATTCAGAGGCTGGTTTAAATAACAAAATCTGATGTACAGTATTACATTCCTGCTAAGCACCGGAAATTTAGCATAATGTCCCTAAAACTATTGACAAAATTGATGCAGTGCTTACAGTGTCTTGCCTCCAATAGCCACTTTCCAAATATTAATAAACAAATGATACATAAATGAAGTACTCTAAAGGGGGATTTACTTTTTTAACTCTATGTTCAGAGCTCTGCTATGTGGAATTGGTATTTGTTTTCCATCTTAAGTCAAACTTGGTTCACACTTCCCTTTTAAACCCTCATATGCTGAAACTTCCAAATCAGACCCGAGACACCCTTTTCACTGTTAATCTCTTTAATAAAGCCAACTGTTGCTGGTAGGTAATGCTTTGGAAATTACTCTTTTTTGAGAGTCATATAATGCAACTAAAATCTGAGCATGGATTGTTCCACTTTTGCATGAATGAGGGTAATTCTTAGTTTTGAGATGGAGCCCAAACCCTAGAACATGAGGATTTTAAAGGTGTATGCAACTAGAGTGTGATATTTAATAGGGTGGAGGTAAAATTTATTATCCAAACTAGTATACTTTTGAGAGTGAAGGGGGCGCTATCAATAATTACTTGGGGATAGGAGGTGTAAATTGGGATTGTTCAGGGATACTGGGAGATACAACAGACATTGCCATAAACATTTAAGGTATTTTTCAAGATTTAGTAGAGATGATTTGTAATTTCCCTCTTTTTCCATTTAGGCAGTTATTTTAGATTTGTTCTAATTCAAAGGTAAAAATCTATGTAGTAAAGTTCTGAATGCAACTTGTTTGATGCTAATTTTCAACTAGTCATCAGTTGGCTTCTAATATTAGGCATATTTTATATGGAGTTTCAGTAGTTTTTTTTTTCTACCTTATTTCTCATTTAATGCAAGTTTCTTAGTTGAGATCAATATTACAAGTAATATTGCTGAAAGCTTTAAAAATACTGCTATTCATAAACTATATGATAACTCATAATACTGTAATATTTCAAGTTTCTACTATATCATAATCATGTAAATGACTCCAAAGTTCTTTCCTTAAAATATGCTCTAGATTTTTAACTCCTTTAGGCTTCAGGATTTTTGTTTTTGTCTTTTTTTAATTTGTAAACTGTGGCTTCTAGTACCTGTTTAACCTATTTTAAAAGGTTGTTATGAGCTTAAGTCAGGCAATGGATGTGAAACTCTTTGTAAATTGTACAAGATATGTAAATTAAAGAGGTAATGAATTTTGATGCTATAATAAACATCTATTTATGTGACTATTCACAAAGAAAACTCCCTTAATCTTAATGGGTTTGCAAGTCCTTATTCCTTCCATCACATTTTAAAAATTTAGCTGTTTTTAACTGAAAAAGTAACA
>NC_138370.1:114141270-114195174 GCF_054177405.1 Leptonychotes weddellii | reverse complement strand
CCTGCGATATTCTGTTTGTAGAGATCCAGATCTTCTTACATCTCAGGCTGGTTTCGTGGGTGCTCAGAGTGGTCTGGTAGATATCCAGCACAATTCTGGGGACCAGCTGGAATAGGGTCCCCTACTCCTCCGCCATCTTTTCCTCCCTCCCCAAACTTTTTGTTAGAGTTCAGAAGTATAGGAATTGAGAATAAGCATTTATAACCTTTATAGCAACTTGACATTGCCATGAAATCCAAGAGTGATCATTTTTCTGGTAATTCATTTTCATTGTATTTATATAAGCATAAATCCAGGAAACATGCGGGAATAGATACTAAGGATGTGGGATAATGGTGGAAGGAATGTAAAGTTGGATCAGGCTGAAGTTACTGATATGGGCTCACTAAGCAGAGATTCTGCATTTAATGTTATAGTTCAAGGAGTCAGAAAGGGCTCTAAGAGTTTGGCTGGTTGACTGACTGAAACATGGACCAAAAGTTGGCTCACAGTGAGTGAACTGAAATACTTGACCTTCTTTGATTTTATGTAGAGGGAGAGATTCAGAAATTTAGGGATATTGGAATTTTGGAGTGGATTTGTCATTTAAGACCCACTCATCTATACTGGGAGGGTCTAGAAGACATACCTTTCATCAATACTTTAAGAAAATAAATTTGTGAGGCCCAGTGTCACTGAAAAGCTCCATGATCATTCTTCTCTGCAGGCAAGACCTTATAGTGGAAATCCCAGCCAATCAATTTGGAACCTAAATGCAATGAAGATAATTGGATCTCCAAGGTGGCAGAGGCCAAGTGGTGGCACTCAACTGCCAAAGGCAAGGTGGGTATGGTTATTGTATTGGATAGGAAAGTCAAAATAACAATTGAAATAGTCTGACTTGTGCAGACCTATGGCATTGGCTAGTTAACCATGGTGCTCCTAGAAGTGAAATTGATGGTAAGCCTAATAAATTCTTTATCTGTATAAGCAGAAAAGTTCTATGTCAAAAGTCTAATTCAAATCATAAAAACAGAGATGGACAGTTCCTCAATCAATTCCCATACCTGAAATAGTTTACAGACCCAAAACCCCTTGAGGAAGGACACTAGTGAAAACTTTTAATCTTTTTCCTACCCTTCCCCAAAGGGACCTATGGCCTTTTACTAGGATAACTGTACATCATTGTGAAAACTAAAACAATGAGACATTATGGGGACCACTGGACACTGACTCTGAACTGACATAAATTCTAGGAGACCCAAAATGTCACTGTGGCTCACCAGTAAGAGCAGGGGCTAATTGGAGGTCAGGTGAACAATTAAGTTTTAGCTCGGGCCCATCTCACAGTGGGTTCAGTGGGTCCTCAAACTCAACCTGTGGTTATTTTCCCAGTTGCAAAATGCATAATGAAGTGAACATACTAGCAGATGAGAATCTCCATACTGGTTTCCTGACCTGTGGAGCGAGGGCTTTTATAGTGAGAAAGGCCAGTGGAAGCATTAGAACTGACTCTACCCAGAAAGCTGGTAAATCAAAAGTGATACTCTGCTCCTGAAGGGTTTACAGAGGTTAGGGCCACCATCACAGACCTGAAAGATGAAAGGGTAGTGATTCCCGCCATATCCCCATTCAACTCTCCTTATTTGGCCTGTGCAAAAGACAGATGGATCTTAGAAAATAACAATGGGTTATTGTAAACTTAGCCAGGTGATGACTCCAACTGTAGCTGCTATACCAGATGTGGTTTCATTGCTTGAGCAAATTACACATCCACTGGTACCTGATATGCAGCACTGATCTGGCAAATGCCTTTTTCTCCATCTCTGGTCCAAGAAAACCACCAGAAGCAGTTTACTTTCAGCTGGCAAAGCAGCGATACACCTTCACTTTTTACTTTCACTATACCTATCAACTCTCTAGCCCTATGTCATAATTCACTTTGCAGAGATTTTGATTGCTTGTTCCCTCTGGAAGATTTCACACTGGCCCATTACATTGATGCATTGATGACAATATACTGACTGGACCCAGTAAGTAGAAACTATGCTAGATTTATTGGTAAGATATTTGCATGTCAAAAGGCGGGAAATAAATCTTACTAAAATTCGGAGGTCTTTTACTTCCATGGAATTTCTAGGGGTTCAGTGGTATGGGGCATGTTGAGATATCCCTTCCAAGATGAAAAGTAAACTGTTGCATCTGGCCCTTCCTACAACCAAGAAAGAGGCACAAGGCCTAGTGGGCCTCTTTGGATTTTGTCTCCAAAACATATTGTTTGGAGACAATATATTTCTCATTTTGTGTGTGTTATTCTAGCCCATTTTACTGAGTGACCAAAAAAGCTGCTAGTTTTGAGTGGGGCCCAAAAGAAGAGAAGGCTCTGCAATAGGTCCAGGCTGGTGTGCAAGATGCTTTGCTACATGGTCCATATGATCCAGCAGATCCAATGGTACTTGAAGTATCAGTGGCAGGGATGATGTTTGGAGCCTTTGGGAGGCCCCTATAGGTGAATTGCAGCATAGGCCTTTAGGATTTGAGAGCAAAGCCCTAACATCATCTGCAGGTAACTAACCTCCTGTTGAGAAACAGCTCTTGGCCTGCTATTGGGCCTTTGTAGAGATTGAATACTTGACTGTGGGTTACCATGATACCATGTGACATTAGCTTCCTATCATGAACTGGGTGTTATCTGGCCCATGAAGCCATAAAGTTAGGCATGCACAGTGATACTCCATCATCAATGGAAGTGGTGTATATGTGGTTGCTTGATAGAATGGTGAAATGGCCTTCTGAAGACTCAGTACAATGCCAGCCAGGTGGCAATACTTTGCACTGGGGCAAGGTTCCACAGAAAGCTGCATGTGCTCTGAATCAGTGTCCAATATATGGTGTTATTTCTACTATAGGATTCATGAGTCTAGGAACCATTCAAGTGGAAAGTGGAGTGGCACCATTTGCTATTATCCCTAGTAACCCACTGGCAAAACTTTTGCTTCTTGTTCCTGTGACTCTATGCTTTGCTGGCCTAGAGATCTTAGTTCCAGAGGGAGGAATGCTTTCACCAAGGAGACACAATTATTCCATTGAACTATAAGTTAATACTGCTGCCTGGCTACTTGGAGCTTCTCATGCCTCTGAAACAGTAGGCAAGAAGAGTTATGGTTTTGGCTAGGGTGACTGATCATGATCACCAAGGGGAAATTGAACTATTACTCCACAATGGAGGTAAAGAAGACTATGTCTGGAATATAGGAGATCTGTGATTAAGGTCAATGGAAAACTAGAACCACCCAATCAAGACAGGACTATGAATGGCAAGTGACAAATCTTTCTTTGTCTGTCTGATTTATCTAGTTTGGCATAATGTGGCATAAAGTCTATCCATGTTGTCACAAATGAGAGGATACCTTCCTTTTTCATGGCAGAATAATATTCCATTGTGTATATGGAATCTTTTCCACATCTTTTTTATCCATTCATCCACTGATGGGCATTTGGGCTGATTCCATATTTAGCTATTATAAATAATGCTGTGATAAACATGGAAATGCATATATCTTTTCAAAAGCCTGTTTCGATTTCCTCTGGATATATGCCCAGAGGTAGAATTGCTGGATAGTACAGTAGGTCTATTTTTAATTTTTTGAGGAACCTCCACATTGTTTTTCATAGTGGTTGGACCAATTTACATTCCCACCAACAATGTATAAGAGTTCCCTTTTCACCACATTCTTGCCAGGACCTGTTATCTCTTGTCTTATTACATGGTGTCAATGAAGGTTTTCACACATTGCTGTCATGACTGCCACTGGTCTGTCACTGATACTAAGATGTATTTTAAAAGACATACTTTCAGATTCAGCTACTCTTTTCCAGGCCAGTCTTTTTCCTTCTGCAAATTAAGAGTTGACTCTTCTGTAATTCTTTCATTGGCTCATGGAGAGTTGTAAAAAGGAAGTCCCAAGTAGGACAACTTGGAGAACTGATGCTGTGGTCTATTCTAAGCATTATTTAAGATTGGCAAAGAAAAAGGAAGGACATGATGTACTCAGTGCTATCCATTTTTATTCTACTAGCAATTTTCTCCAAGATCAGAACATCCTGAGGTCTACAGATTGGAAAAGAATCAATTTCTGTGGCAGACTAAAATCAACCTTTTTCAAATAACTACGCTGTGGTACTGTAAATTCCCAGTCTCCAAATAGTAAGATGCAATTTTCAAATGTTCTCACAAATAGGAAAATTAAAAAAAAAATTTATACATTCTCAAACCTCAAAACAAAGAATTAATTTAACTACCATTATGAAGGAGAGAGAAAAATATTTTTAAAATCTCAAAAAATTCTGGTGTAAAAAAATTACAAACACTTGTTTACTTTAGAATGGTGAAATTACATCATGAGCTCACAGAGGAGCTGATCTTAATGATCACATGCAATATTAATTTTCTAAAAACAGTATTATTATCTAAAGGCTTTTTGCTATTATATATATATATATATATACACTTACTTTACTGTTTACTATCACTTACTTTACTATTATATATAATATATAATATACTTACCTAAAGACATAAAACAAATGTACAACTTCAACAAAATTTACAAAGCAAATGTGTATGTAGCTACTAAGTTACAAAACAATACTGCTTAGCTCACCAGGAGCCACTCCCACACCTCTTCCCCACCTCTATCCCCTCCCTGCTCCCAAAAGCAACTCTCAGCCTATGTAATTGCTTTCTCTCTCTCTCTTTTTAAAGATTTTATTTATTTATTTGACAGAAAGATAGCAAGAGCAGGAGCACAAGCAGGGGGAGTGGGAGAGGGAGAAGCAGGCTTCCCGCGGAGCAGGGAGCCCGATGCGGAGCTCCATCGCAGGACCCTGGGATCATGACCTGAGCCGAGCATAGGGCAGACGCTTAACCGACTGAGCCACCCAGGCACTCCTCACTTTCTTGTTTTTCTTTTTGCTTTTACCACTTAAATATGCATTCTAAAATACTATCATTTTAGTTTACCTACATTTAAACTTTATATAAATGGTATACAATATAGTTTCTTCTGTTTTGTATTGTTTAACTCAACATTTATGTTTTTCATCATACATATTGCTATATATCTTGTTTTTGTTCTTTTTCATTTTCATCGATGTACACTCTCTCTTATATAAAATATATGACAATTTGTTTATCCATTCTACTGCTCATGGACATTGTTTTTTTCCATTTTTTGACTATTATGAAAAATGCTGTTATGAACATTTATGTATATGTCTTTGAGTGCACAGAAGCATACATTTCTCAAGGGTGTATGCCTGGAAATTGAATTGCTGAGTTACACACTTGCATACATTTAGCATTCTGTATGACCATCATTTCTTTTTGTAAGGCTTCTTTGGTCCTTTTTTCTGTACCCAGGCTGAGCTAAATGCCTCTTCTCTGTGCTCTTGAGGCATCTGTGCATATCTGTATCACTGCTCTCATCAGTGAATCAAAGAATTGCCAACACTTGCTCTAAATCTGTGCTGTCCCATATGGTAGCCACTAGCCATGTGTTACCATTTAAGGTTAAATTAATTAAAATGAAATATGATTAAACACTCAGTTCCACAGTTCCCTTGGCCATATTTTAAGCTCAATAGCCATGTATGGCTTCTGGTTGCCACACTGAACCATCCAAATATAGAACATTTCCACAATCGCAGAAAGTTCTATTAAATATGTTGCTCTAGGGGCGCCTGGGTGGCTCAGTCGTTAAGCATCTGCCTTCGGCTCAGGTCATGATCCCAGGGTCCTGGGATCGAGCCCAGCATCGGGCTCCCTGCTCTGCGGGAAGCCTGCTTCTCCCTCTCCTGCTCCTCCTGCTTGTGTTCCCTCTCTCGCTGTGTCTCTCTCTGTCAAATAAAATAAATAAATAAATAAATAAATAAATAAATAAATAAATAAATAAATGAATATGTTGCTCTAGAATGCTAGTTCCTCCAGGGCCCAGGCTATAACTTATTCATCTTATATCTCATGCCCTCTACAGTGCTGGACCAGACTTTTGACAAATGTTTGTTGAACTAGACTGCTCCCAAGGTTTACAATCCAGTGGTGAAAGCAGAAAATACAACAGGATGTTAAACGAAGTTCCAAAGGCTCAGAACACTACAATAGGGCCTGATACAATAGTTCCCTATATCCTAAAGATGTGAGGGGGCAGCTCGTCTATGCAAGGCAGACAGACCTAGAGACTGTGAAACAAGATGACCCACTTCCAGCTTATAAAGGAGAGAGGATGGGGGAGAGAGAGGAGAGGAGAGGAGGGGAAAGACTTCTCTGGAGAGAGTTGCAATACACTTGCATTACTCCCATTCCCTATTCACAATGTAAAGGGGGGGATAAGGAGACAGTTGCTTTCTCCTCAACACAGCCAAGTGAGAAAGGTATTAAGAAGACCATTCAAACAGCTTGTGGGGGAACCTAAATACTTCAAAAGTATATAAAATTCCTGCTCTGTCATTTGCTGGCTGTGGGACAACGGGCAAGCTACATAACCTCTTGAAATTTCAGTTTCTTCATTTGTAATTTTGAATAATGAGAGTACTTCTCTCCTAGGGTTAATGTAAGAATTAAACGAGTAAACCAATGCAAGATACCCATAATAGCAACTTATTTAATTTTATTTGATGTGGATGTGCTGGTTGGCAAATTCCTTTTTACTGTATATCTTTGAACATGTTCTTAAGCTCAGCAGGTTTTAGCAGGCAAGCAGAAAATCTAGCTATCTACTAAACATGTGTGTTCTTTCTTCTTCAATGTGGAGAGTTGTCTCTGGGAGGCACTTGCCCAGCTCAAGACCACATCCCTTCCCCCTTTGCATTCAGATATGGCCATATCACAAATTATCATGAATGGAATGTTAGTAAAAATGGTATGTAATAATTCTAGGCAGAATTTTCCTTTTTTCTTCCTTCACATTTTCTACCTCATCCACTGCCATTTTGCCTTAGGTAGCATATAATTGAGTTAACTATTTTCAGTTCATAACATGCTATTATTTTATTTTCTCCTTTTAGCTTCAATTCCCATGCTCTTTCTCTTCTTCTCTATCCCCATATTCCACAGGCAGCTGTAATCTCATATTTTGATGTATGCCTTTACATATAACTTAGAAAACTCTATTGTGTTGTTTTGGATATGTGTTTTGAATTCATACAAATAATATGGTGCTACAGGGCTTATTAAATACATAGATATGGATTAGGGAACTGTATTATCTACCATAGACTATTAATTTTTTAAGATGTCATGTTATACTCTACTAATACTTTGTATGTGTTTTTTTATTGGTAGAACCTAGAGTAGAGAGGTTGTGTCTGTTGCCAGTGGCTAGAACAGTTTCTAAAACAAGATATGAAAATCAACAACTAAGTAAATGTTTGATAAATATGTAAACACAAACTTAAGAAAACTTGTTTCAAAGAGTACAAAAACACTAATTTGAAAAGATACATGAACTCCTATGTTTACTGCAGCATTATTTACAATAGCCAAATTATGGAAGCAGCCCAAGTGTCCATCGATAGATGAATGGATAAAGAAGCTGTGGTATACATATACATACACACATGCACACACACACACACACACATACACACAATGGAATATTATTCAACCATAAAAAGATGTAATCTTGCCATTTGCAACAACATGGATGGATCTAGAGAAGTAATGCTAAGAGAAATAAGTCAGTCAGAGAAAGACAAATACTATATGATTTCACTCATATGTGGAATTTAAGAAACAAAAGAAATGAATGAAGGAAAAAAAGAGACAAACCAAAAACCAGACTTTTAACTACAGAGAACAAACTGATGATTACCACAGGGGAGGGGATGGGAGGGAATGGACAAAATAGGTAAAGGGGATTAAGAGTACACTTACCATGATGAGCACTGAGCAATGTATAGAATGGTCAAATCACTATATTGTACATCTAAAACTAATATAACACTAATGTTAACTATACTGGAATTAGAAAAAAAAACTTGTTTCATTTTTTTTCCAGAAACTAACCTTACTTTATCTAAATTACATGTTTTAAAATGAAAATAAGACACTAATTCATAAGAATATTGCCTGGAGAAAGATGCCACACTATTTGATGTGTCTTATTTTACCTACTTAAATTCAAAACTATAATATCACATGAATAAGAAATTATAATTGTAATTAATCTTTAATATATATATCTTATCAGTTCATCTTATTGAATGCTTATTATTGTGTTGTTTGCATTTTAATAAATATAATTCATGTACAATAAAATGAATTATTTCACCTGCATTTCATATACTTAAGTTGTATAGATTCTACTTTAAAATCTTAAATAATTCTTCTAAGGATAACAATTTTTATAATTTTTATAATTGTTATAAGGATAACAATCTTTAAAGAATCTGAATTCCATATTAATATCATGAAATAAAGAAGTAGATTCTCTAGACCATATAACATTTTATGACCCTATGCATACTGAAGGCCTGGTTAATTATCAGACATAATTTTTGTCCATAACTTTTTATAATGGAAAATTTCAAAATATATAAAATTAGAGAAAATAGTATAATACAATTATTATCCATAGCTTCAGCAGTGATTAACTCACACAAAATTTCCCTACCCATTTACCCTTTCTCTTTTACTTTGAAGCAGATTCTAGACAGCACAGCATTTCAGTTTCCTTAAGAATGCTTAAATAAATACTACAATCCCATTATCATGCTAATAATAATAATTTTTTAAACTTTTTTTTTATTTTAAAGATTTTATTTATTTATTTGACAGAGAGAGACACAGCGAGAGAGGGAACACAAGCAGGGGGAGTGGGAGAGGGAGAAGCAGGCTTCCCACGGAGCAGGGAGCCTGACATGGGGCTCGATCCCCGGGCCCTGGGATCATGACCTGAGCCAAAGGCAGATGCTTAACGACTGGGCCACCCAGGAGCCCCAATAATTTTTTAAAATCATAAATTTCAAGTCAATGTTCACATCTCCTAATAAATGTCACATTTTTCAGCATGTTTTTTAGAATTAGGATACAAATAAAATTCACATATTACTACACATGGTGGTTGCTATGTCTCTTAGAAGTCTATCTGAATCTCCCGGGTGCCTGGGTGGCTCAGTTGGTTAAGCGACTGCCTTTGGCTCAGGTCATGATCCCGGGGTCCTGGGATCGAGTCCCACGTCGGGCTCCCTGCTCTGCAGGGAGCCTGCTTCTCCCTCTCCCACTCCCCCTGCTTGTGTTCCCTCTCTCGCTGTGTCTCTCTGTCAAATAAATAATAAAAATAAAATCTTAAAAAAAAAAAAAAAGAAGTCTATCTGAATCTATAGGTTTCTCTCTCTTACTATCATACTTACAACTTATTTGTTGATGAAAGAAGGCTGTTTTTCCAATACATTTTTCCAGTCTGGGTTCTGCTGACTGAGTTTGCAGTTTGATTTGGGTTTGCAAAATGGTGGTATTCTAATTATGTCATTTCTCTTCATTCATGTCTATAAAGAGAAACCTCCTCATCTGTAACTTAGTGGTATATTTCATAAGGAAAGAGAATAAGTGCTTAATTATTTTATTTTATATAAAGTTTTAAAATAATGAGTTTTAGAGTAAACTATTGGGAAGCGAAATTAAGAAAACAATGCCACTCACAACTGCATAAAAAAGAATAAAATACCTAGGAATAAATTAAAGCAAAAGGTGAAAGACCTGTACTCTGAAAACTAAGAACATTGATAAAAGAAATTGAAGATGACACAAATAAATGGAAAGATACACTATGCTCATGAATTGGAATAATTAATACTGCTAAAAGGTCCATGGTGCTCAAAGCAACCTACAGAGTCAGTGCAAACCCTATCAAAATACCAATGGCATTTTTCACAGAGCTAGCACAAATAATCCTAAAATTTGTGTGGAACCAAAAAATACCCTGAATAGCTAAAGCAATCTTGAGAAAGAAGAACAAAGCTGGAGTTCCCATGTTCTCTGATTTCAAACTATATTACAAAGCTATAGTAATCAAAACAGTATGGTACTTGCACAAAACCAGACACATAGATCAATGGAACAAATAGTCTAGAAATAAACCCCATACTTACACGGTCAATTAATCTTCATTTGGACAGCTAAAATACAAAAGAATGAAACTTTCTTACGCCATATAAAAAATAAACTCAAAGTGGATTAAATACTTATATGCAAGGCTAGAAATCCTAAAAATCCTAGAAAATATAGGTAGTAGGCTCTTAGACATTAGTCTTAGAAATATTTTTTTGATCTATCTCCTTAAGCAAAAGCAACAAAAAAATAAACAAGTGGGACTACATCAAACTAAAAAAGCTTTTGCACAGAGAAGGAAACCAATAAAACAAAAAGCTACTTACTGAATGGGAGAAGATATGGGCAAATAATTTATATATTAAGGAGTTAATATCCAAAATATGTAAAGAACTCACATAACTCAATATAAAAAAATGGGCAGATGTACTAAATAGATATTTCTCCAAAGAAGACATACAGATGGCCAAAAGACACATGAAAAGATGCTCAATATCACTTATCGTTGGGGAAATGCAAATCAAAACCACAATGAGATATCATCTCATACCTGTCAGAATGGCTAGTACCAAAACAAAACAAAACAAAAAAAACCAAAACCCCCAAAAACAAAAACAAAAAACCAACCCAAAACAAAAACCTAAGAAACAGCATGTGTTGGCAAGGATGTGGAGGAGAGAACACTTGTGCACTGTTGGTGGGAACAAAATGATGCAGCCACTATGGAAAACAGTACGGAGGTTCCTCAAAAAATTAAAAATAGAAATATGAAATTCAGCAATTCCACTTCTGGGTATTTACTGAAAGAAAATGAAAACACTGATTTGAAAATATATATGCACCATTATGTTCACTGCAGCATTATTTACATTAGCCAAGTATGGAAGCAAACCTAGTGTCCATCAATAGATGAATGGATAAAGATGTGGTGTATATACACAATGGATTATTACTCAGCCATGAAATCTTGCCTTTTCCAATAACATGGATGCACCTAGAAGGCATTATGCTAAGTGAAATAAATCAGACAAAGAAAGATAAATATCATATGATTTCACTTACATGTGGAATCTAAAAAACAAAGCAAACAAAACAAAACAGAAATAGACTCATAGATACAGAGAACAATCTAGAGGTTGCCCGGGGGAATGGGTTTTAGGGACAAAATAGAGGAAGGAGATTAAAAGGTACACACTTCCAGTTATAAAATAAATAAGACATGGAGATACAATGTACAGCATAAGGAATATAGTTAATAATATGTAACAATTTAGTATGGGGACCAGAGGTAGCTAGATTATGGTGATGACTTCATGATGTATATAAATGCTGAATCACTATGTTGTACACACTATGTTTGTACACTAATATAATATTGTATGTCAACTACACTTCAATTAAAAAATAATGAATTGTTAGCATCTTCCAATGTTGGGCAATTAGGGGTTTTTTTGGTATTGTTTTGGTTTTGGTATCATTATGAATACTTCCCTCTGCTTACTCCTGCATAGATGATGTAGGTCTTGTGGCAGTTGGCAGTTTTTCTTTAGCCACTCTGTTTGGAGTTTGTGGGTATAACCTGTCATGTAGTGTTGTAACCAGTCTCCAAAATGGCTTCACATTTCCTGTGTTTCCTGTGTACATTCATTCTGATCCTCACATCAATAGGCACAGACTTTTTCTCCTTCTGAGTCTGGGATGGCCCTGTGACTGATCTGACCATAGACTGTAGACAGTGACATTTGGGGCAGCTCTTGGACCCCAGCCACCACGTGAGAAGGCCAAGCCACAAAAAGAGGCCAAATAAAGAACTGAAGTGTTCAGAATAACAGTATCAGCTGAACTCCCAGACAACAACCATATAAGACAGATGTCTTGAATATTCTATTCCAATTGAGTCCCCAGATTACTGCAGCCCCAACAACCATAATAAAATGGTTTTTTTAAGATACAAAGTATTGGAATGGTTTTTAATGTAACAATGGGTAACGACAACATTTATATTTGCTGTAAATGTTGTTCATTGTTTTTTGTTGTATTATCTAGTTGCACTTTTTTAAAAAAAGATTTATTTATTTACTTGAGAGAGACAGAGCAGAGAGCATGTGCGAGAGTGGGGGGAGGGGCAACGAGGGAGGGAGAGAGAGTCTCAAGCAGACTCCCCGTTGAGCATGGAGCCCACATGGGGCTCCATCTCAGGACCCTGAGATCATGACCTGAGCCGAAATCAAGAGTTGGATGCTTAACCGACTGAGCCACCCAGGCACCCCAAGTTGCACTATATTTATGGAGGGATTTAGAGAGATTCTAAAATAATGTCCTGTAACATCCTCCACCAAAATCTTCCCAGAATCCACTCTGACATAAGATTAAAAGGTTATTTATGATAGACCTCAGTTAAGACCTATAAAACCACCTGGCAGTGTAATTGAGAGCCAGAACGGAACATTGGAAATTTATTTATTTATTTATTTATAAAGATTGTATTTATTTATTTGACAGAGAGAGACAGCGAGAGAGGGAACACAAGCAGGGGGAGTGGGAGAGGGAGAAGCAGGCTTCCTGTCGAGCAGGGAGCCCGATGCAGGGCTCGATCCCAGGACCCTGGGATCATGACCTGAGCCGAAGGCAGACGCTTAACGACTGAGCCACCCAGGCGCCCCAACATTGGAAATTTATAGCTTCCTCATATGAACTCTGGTCTTCTAATCAACCTTTTATAAAAGTAGGCTCCTTTCTCCTCATTTTTTGCCCCCTCCCAACTCATTGCAGTTCACATTGAATAAATTAAAAGTCCAATTATTTGGTATTAGTTTTCTCGATAAAGTTGGATACCCCAATTCTCTAGAATCAGGTTGGTAGGGGTATCAATTAAAAATTCCAACAATCATTAACACATTCAGAAAAGTTAGAGTGAGTCATATGGGTTCTGCACAAACTAATAAATTGGCCCGTTTTAAAGTCAATCTATTCAGTCATTCATAAAAGTATTTACTGAGTGCTTATTATGACTCAGGAACCTGGGTATTAGGGCCCTGGGTATACACTAGTAAACAAAGCAAACATCCCCACTTCTTGAGGAAGTTAAATTCTGGTAACATATTCTTTCTTTCTTTCTTTTATTTTTTTAGAGGGGGAGGGGTAAAAGGAGAGGAAGAGAGAGAGAATCCTCAGCATGGTTCCATGCCTAGCATGGAGCCCAACGTGGAGCCCAATATGGGGCTCGATTTCATGACCCTGAGATCATGACCTGAGCCAAAATCAAGAGTCGGATGCTTAACCAACTGATCCACCCAGGTGCCCCTGGTAACATATTCTTTTAACAGTTGTTCAGTGGTCATTCTATTGTTACTTGAGCATGCTCCTTGGAAGGTGCTAACTCACTTCCTGCTCCCTACACCAATCTTCAGTACACCCACTGAAGAGCCCTGGTAAATACTATTTTATCTGTTTCATTACATTTTCAGTGATGGCAGAGAGTCTCTTGGAAATTGGTTTCTCTGTATGCCACCCAACTAGGCTTCCCCTTAATCCGATTCTGATTTCAAAGAGTCACTAGAGTTAAATCCAAAATATGGCAAGCAGTTGGAGGAAATAATGCAGTGTTAGATTTAAATTATTTTTGGTTAAAAACGTAAGTTACTTAGAGTGGTGCTTTAACATTTCCAATCACCACAGAATTCTGTAACACTTCATTAGATTACTAAGAATTTTAGACCTTTGTGTGTATATGGGGGTAGGGAGATGAGGGGAAAAGGAGAGAAGTAGTACCGGTTGTTAAAAGATGAGAAGGGAAAGGATAATATTCTCATATTATTCTCATATATTCTCAACACCAACAATTTAGGCAAATCTAGTATTTCAGGAGGTTCTTCATGTCCAACCTGGAAATGTACATTAACAGGAAACTTGCTACCCACTCCTTGACTCTCCTTTTCCCATCCATGTGTCTGCTGGGATCTATCAGTGGGTGGAAGACATTGTCATTGTTTATAATGCTCATAAGCCTGCATGGATGTGAATGACATATATTTAGGAATCAAAATAAAGCTTTCGGAAGATCTTCAATTTAATGGAAACTAGTCTAGTCATTTGGGAACCACAAGAGCTTTTTAGGGAAAATCTGCCTCTGCAAGTTGGAGGAAGTGTGGGTGTACTGGAGTCCCGGTGACACCTTGTGATGTCAGTCACCCCCAGCCTGAGGTTGATTGGCTATGAAGAGCTGAAGTAGAGTTTAAATTCCTGCACCATTAGAGAAGTGAACATCAGAACATCGACACAAGAGTGGCTTCACTGGGCATAAATTTCCTCTGTGAGAACTTCAGCCTCATTGTTGAGACTTTTGGGGAAAAGTCTTTGTGAACTGAAGAGGGTAAGAAATTTTCATTTTTTAAAAAACTTTTTAAATGATTTTTGCTATGTTTGGAAAATATTAAACATGTACACATGTTGAGAGGCATTATGCCATGCAGAGAAAAATGGAGAGAGCTGAGCCTTGGGTTAAAATGATTCCCATTTTTGTGCCTGTTGTTTATGCCACAGCAAATATTGATATGAAAATGACATGTTAAGTCAACAGAGCCAGATGTTTTTCTCTGTACTACTTTAATTAGATCTCTGTATAGTACTTCTGAAAGGAAGAGTTTACTGAACAGGAGACAGATGGAAAGTAATTTTGAAGGTTAGCTTTAATTAGCAAAACAAATAAAACTTTTACATTTAGGTTTCATGGATGTAGTGTTGTTCATGGCCTACAAAATATTATGAAAGAACCTAAACTAGACTGGCAGGACTCCCAATATATGGTCTTTTAAATTAAAAACCATTTAATGCTATTCATCTAGATAGTACCCAAAAATACCCATTATGGACTGAGTAACTAAAAGAAGATGCTAAGACCACTGAAATAAACCAAGGATGTGATAATTACAATGCTTATGTATTGTTTACATAGGCATTCATGTTACCATGATGCCTCACAGTCAGAATTCAATAAGATGTTGAATATAACTGTCTTTTAAAAACACTTTCTAATGTAGAAGACTAAGAATATACATACTCCAATCCATATTTTTATTTGCTGCATATATTCCACTTCATTTATATCATAAGTGTGTCTTCCATAATGGAAAATGGGCATTGTGGTCAGGTAATGCTTTCCCTATTACATCTAGAAAATCCCACATGTAATAGCAATACTTCAAGCAACCAGTCTTCTTTAGGAACAGTAACTTCTAGTGAACCATGCTTTCTGTGTACCTGAGGGTCAAATAGACTATCCTACTTTGATGTGGTTGGTTAAAATGTGTGAACAAACAATTTTCTAAAAGCATCAGTCCACTTACCTACCCCAAAATGGTAATGTGGACCAATGTGCCTCAGATGCTTAGAGGCCTTCCAAATCTATGTTGAATTTTAGGGCACCTTGGAGCTTTTTTACTATGGTTGAAGGCATATGATGTGGGATTGATTATAAGTGACTTAAGACAATTACAATTGGAAGGATTGGATATTTTTATTGCCTTATTTGTTTGGTGTTCTGAATTCCTGATAGAATTCATATCCTGGCCAAATTCCATTTTATTTTCAAAGAGTAGTAATGAAACAAGTCCTAGCTAATGGAGGTTCTGGTTAGTTGGGTTTGGATAATTTTACTTTTGTAGGACCAGCTAATTATCATTATTACACACTACTGTACACTCAGCACCTAGAACAGTGCCTGGCTCATAGGATATTCTCAGTAAGTATTTGTTGACTGCTAATGGATGGATATATTGTTCATTTGTATTATTGAAGATAACAACACTAAGTTGTTTAATCAACATAATGAATAAGCAAATCAAACATAATAAAATGAGCCTATGATTTTTCAAGCTTTTATTTCCTTCTTTTGGCTTACTGCTTTCATTTCAGTTTACATAAAAGAAGATATATACTTTACAAGTGAACCTTAACTTGGAGGAAATTTCAGAACAAGTCTCCTTTCTTGAAAGCACAAAGAATTTCTGGCTATATTTGAGAGTAGCCAGAGAAAGACTGCAATTCCCTACTTCAGATCTTAAATATTTTGAGTCTTTTCAACTCTGGGGAAAAAATGAGAAAAGTTGAAAATCTTTTATATCCACTGCCCTTCAAGCAGGTGGAACACAAGTTGAGGTTACTGATTTCTTTTTGTCACATGCTTTCACTGTAGAATGACAGCATGTACAATGTAGAAATTACATTTACCAATCACCAAAAAAGAACTTGGGGTTCTGGACTGATCTCTTTCAAGAAGGCCTGTAGCTATTTTGCTAATTTATTATTCAGAATAGGGCTACTGCATATGGGCTACCGCATATCTGCTTCTACCCTTTTCAGGATGGTAGTTACAAAGTTTATAAACGTTTGCAGCTTTCATTTGGAATACACTTCACAAAAGCATAATTCTTCTTCTAAAAATACTAATTGAAAGCCTAATATAGGGTTTAAGATCTGACTTCCTTTAATGCTCAATGGCCGACTATATTCTATGAGAGGCAACTTCAGCTCTTTTAGGACCCCAGGGTGTCTTTTATTTTAGTTTGGGAAATTACTGCTGTATCCATTTAGCACCACTTAGGGCTCTAAATGGTATTTTTAGAAGCAAGAAACAAGTTACTGCATTTCTTTTATGTTTCATAATATTCCATCCCTAAGAAACTTGAATGCTGGAAGCACACATTTCCTTTGTAAAAAGCCCAACGTTCTTTAGTGTAGTGTATCACCTAGTTTTTTTTTTTTTTTTTTTTTTGCTATTTAGATAAAAGAGAAGCAAAAAAAAAAAAAAACAAAAAACAAAAAAACAAGAGGAGAACTCAGTATTTACTGGCCTTGTATCAAGTCTGAAATACTGCTAGCTTTCAGAACATCATGAGATTACCACCTTATTCAAGTTTCAGTTTGAAAATTAAAATGGTGAACAGCCTAATTTTCATTTGACCTGTGATGACAAAACCACTGGCATGCAGTTGAGAGTATCATATTTAGAGGAAACTCTGCTTTCCTTAAGAAATGGACCTAAGAACTTAAAAAAACAAAAAGTTTTGATTGTGGGAACTAAGGAGAAATAGAGGCGAGGAAAAATTTTCCTCTACTCTCGCAGCGTCTTCACTGGGTCTAAGAATTAAACTGACATAAGTCAGATTAACAGGAGGAAAGCACTTAAGTTTTATTAAAATTTTTACATGCAGATGATAGCCTTCATAAGAGAATGAAGACCTGAAGGAGTGACCAGAGTAGAAAGCTTTTCTACCTTTTATTTTTTTTAATTTATTTTTTTTTTTAAGATTTTTATTTGTCAGAGAGAGAGAGAGAGGGCATGAGAAGGGAGAGCTGCAGGCAGAGGGAGAAGCAGGCTCCCCACTGAGCAAGGAGCCTGATGCAGGACTCGATTCCAGGACCCTGAGATCATGACCTGACCTGAAGGCAGCCACTTAACCGACTGAGCCACCCAGGCGCCCCACTTTTTTTACCTTTTAGATAAAGAAACAATACTTGTGTGAAGAACTGACAAGACAAAAGGGTTTGCGCTGGGGCAGTAAATTATAGGGAAGTGATTGGGAAGATAGGATTAGTTTAACAAGGTTTGTTTGTACAGATTTCTCTCAGCCTTGACCCCTTATCTCTGAGGATGAGAATGTCTTCCCTCCTCTGGGTACAGGGAAGCCACCTTTCACATGCGAGTTTCCTGCTTTCAGGAATAAAAAGGAGGATCAGAGCATCTTTCTTGCATCTGCTGTTTCTCAAGGGCCTTCAGCTCAAAATAATTATGTCAAGGCATATTTTAGGATGTAAAATATTCTGGTTTCTTTCAGAAATAATATCTTTTTAAATTAGGCTTGTTTTAGATGCAGTTGAGCATTTTTATGTTTTTCCTGTTAATATTAGGCAGAAGATTTGAAAAAGAAATAAAAATATCAAAATACAAGGACTAATATGAACTATGTTGAATCAGAATAAAGAAAATAATATGAATGAAAAATAACTATGTTGAAGTACGATAATGTTCATGACATAAAATGAGAAATCTGTTGGGCCATTTGGGCTGTACGAAAGTAGAAATGAGGAACATTCTCAGTCTTCTTAGGATTTCTACTGTTTTCTTGAATAAATTAAAAAAATAAGATCAAATGACTTCTGGAGCCATGTTACATGCACTGTTCAGCATATTCAGACCTTAGTGAGCAGTGTATTCTTATTTTCTAGATCAGAGGTTAAAATCATTTGCAGCACCTTAAAAACAAAACTGAAGTCTGAAATAAACTTGCAACATTTTTCACAAAATGTCTGGAAGTCCATCTGACAAACTGGTTAGGGCAGCCACAGGGCTTACAAGTGCAGGGCAAATTATCTTCCCTTTAAATCATTTCAGTAACTTTTTACGTTAGCATGTAGTACATCTATTTTATTTTATTTTTTTTATTTTTATTTTTTTTAAAGATTTTATTTATTTATTTGAGACAGAGAGAATGAGAGAGAGAGAGCACATGAGAGGGGGGAGGGTCAGAGGGAGAAGCAGACTCCCCGCCGAGCAGGGAGCCCGATGCGGGACTCGATCCTGGGACTCCAGGATCATGACCTGAGCCGAAGGCAGTCGCTTAACCAACTGAGCCACCCAGGCGCCCTAGTACATCTATTTTAGATACAGAACAAGTTGTTTTCCAAATCACCAGTTCTTGAAGTGTGAAATGAAGCCACCATCCAGGAAAATACAGTTTGATCTGGTAGGTTTTACTCAGCATGATTCACAAGTATATCCCAAACGTCTTATCTTCCCGAGATCCTTCAGTAACATGAGTGACATTTAAAAGAATTTAGCACAATCTATGTATAATGTATGACCAACTGTAGCACAGTAGATATTAAGAGCTTTCTGGAGTTGTAATATGAAGCCTGCCATACTTCAGATCAAGAAAAAAAAGCGCAAAACCATTCTATTTTGTCTAAATATTATGAAGTTATAAATGTGAATGAGAAGCACTTTGTGTCTGTGTGTGTGTGTGTGTAGACAAATGTAGATGACCTATCAATGGTATCACTAAATTTTGTGTTATGTGTATATTTGCCAGGTTGCTGTGCCACACTAAGGTGCGTAATTACCATAAAAGTGATTGGTCAGAAATTTCTCTATTCCTCTTTACTTGTTCCATTTATCATATTTCATGTGTTAGGGAAGAAGTGTTTATAGACCTCCTCATTGAAATGTTTCCAATTTATCTCTTAGAAGTAAAGTTTCTTTTTAACCTGTTTATTGAGATATAATTCAATATACACTTTACAAACTTGAAGTGTACAGTTCAATAATTTTTAGCCATTGCACAGAGTTGTGCAACCTTCACCAAAATCAATTTTAGAACACTTTCATCACCTCCAAAATTCACCCCTTAACTGTCATTCCCAAACTCCCATCTCTTCCAACCCTGGGCAAAACACTTACCTACTTTCTGTCTCTATAGATTTGCCTATTTTGGACAATTTATATAACTGTAGTCAAACAATATGTGGTCTTTTGTGTCTGGCTTCTTTCACTCAGTATAATGTTTTCAAGGTTCCTCTACTTTGTAGCATGTATCAGTACTTCATTCTTTTTTATGGCTGAATAATATTCCATTGTATGAATGCAGTACCTTTTATTTATCTATTCATCAGTTGATGGACATTAGGACAAGTTGTGTTTTTTAATAGGAAGAAACTGTTAAAAAGTTAAAACTTCTATATTTCTTTAGCATAGAGGAAAACATCTTCTGTCCTTATCACAGGTAGAGGTGTCACACCCAGCTATGAAGACCAGCATCCTGCTTATGTTCCTTTGGGGGTTGTCCTGTGCTCTTCCAGTAAGTATCAGGGTAGGGATATATGAAATAAGCCTTTTATACCTAAAATTCCACAATGTTAATTGGCTATAAGCCAATGTGCCTGTATAAGTTCTAGTCAGATGAAAACAGTAGTTTCTTAGGAAGCTGTTTGCTTTAAAATATTATCCAAAGGGCACCTGGATGGCTCAGTCATTAAGCGTCTACCTTTGGCTCATGTCATGATCCCAGGGTCCTGGGATCGAGCCCCGCATTGGGCTCCCTGCTCCACGGGAAGCCTGCTTCTCCCTCTCCCACTCCCCTTGCTTGTGTTCCTGTTCTTGCTATCTCTCTGTCAAATAAATAAAATCTTCAAAAAAAAATTATCTGAGTTATTCCTTATTCTGTTCAATCATATAGCTATGATTCTCATTTTTCTTCATCAGCAGTGGTTCTCAAAGTGTCATCCTCCAACCAGCAGCATCAGCATCAACTAGAATTTTGTTAGAAATGTAAATTCTTGGGTCCTACCTCAGACCTACTGAGCCGGACTCTCTAGGGATGGGGCAATCTGTGGTTTAAAAGGCCTCCAGCTGATTCTAATTCATGCTGAAATTTGACCATCACTGCTCCTACATATGTAAAGTGTTACTAGCTACTGCCTTGGAAATTTCTGTGAGTTAACCCTGTGTACTAAATTTTCTAGGTAGCCAGGTATCAAAATACTGAATCTGAGAGCTCTGAAGAATGGAAGGTGAGTAGAAATAAGGTTTTTAAAAAATATTTTTAATTTAATATATTATTAAATATATTAACTCCACCACAAATATTGAAACTGCTAATGATTTAAGGAATACCTTAATAACCTAAGATATAGGTAGTAAAGGCTATAATTTCTAGTTCATGTGAAAAAATTTAGTTCATATAATGCTTCAACTTCAACTTAGTAGTATAATTTAGTGAGGAGGCTTTTTTTTCCCCTTTAGCTTTATTTTCATAATGATGTCCGCAGTAGTGGAAGGGAAGGGATGACAGTGAACCAAGGCTGCTTTTAAAGGATTAGGACTAGAAATCTGTTTACCAGGAGATGTCTGGCAGGCAGGAGGTCAAGTCCTGGAAAGTGAGAAAAGACAGAAGAATGAGAGGATACTAGAGTCTCTGGAATAATAGTAATGTTGATTGAGTGTTAACTCTGAATAACCCAACAGTTACTAATTCTCAAGAACTCAAGAACCATTGCTAGGCTGTTTTATGTGCTTTACAAGAGAACACTGAGACACAGAGAGTAACCTAGTCTGTTTCGGTTACGTGGTAAGTGTTAGAGCCAGACTTTAAACCTAGGTCACTCTGGCTCCAGAATCCACATTCTCTATTAGGGTGTTATATCCCTCTCAGGAAGGGGCCAAGTCTAGGAGGGCAACAGGTTCTCAAGATTGAAACTACAAGGAAGGCTTAAAATCTTATGCTAGGTCAGAGTGTTTTGTTCATGACCTTGTTACTTGCTGGCTTTTGCATACACTGCAGCTTGGGCACAACATTATTAGCAGTTGCCAGATAATGTCAGAGGCTTGAGATGGGGTTCTGTCCCTGCCTGAGATTGGAATTGGCATTGCAGCATTTCTCAGATGAACTCTCATCAGAGATGTCCTTCAGCTGGTTAATTGAAAAGCAGCCACTATAGATCCTCTCTCTCATTCAACCGAAGACTCTAAGAGTACCACAAACACGTTAGGTTCTCAAGTCTAGCTTTGGTATGAGAAAAATACCAATGTCTCGCTCCCTCCTAGCCCTTAATTCCAAATGATAACTGACGGAGTTCTCTCTGAGAGTCTGCCATTGTGCCTGCTTGCAGTGTCACAGGGCAAAGACTAAGTGATCAGAGCTCCTACCTCTGGGGAGATACCCCTGCCTTGCATGCTGAGAGGCTTGTTGAAGACATGCTGATAGCAGCTCCTCCCTGCTTTTCTCTGCACCTCAGGTCTTCACACTCATGGCTCAGCAGCTTTGAACCAAAAGGGATTTTGGGATCTTGCTGTGCTTCTGGGGAAGGGGGAGTGTAGATGCGGAGAAGGCACCAGAGGTGGCACAGGCAATCTTAAGAGTTCTTATAAGATAAAAAAAAAGTGAAATAAATCAGAACGATGCCTAATTAAGTTTCAGACTTAGTTTTGTGTGTGTGTGTGTGATCTTATGCGATTCGAGAAAGGTTTAATGGCTTTCTCAATTCAGTTTTATCTATCACTGAATTTTATAATGTGATATTCTCAAAATGGATTATTTCTTTAGTTTATATCATATTAAATAGTTCTCAAGATGCTTCCAATTTCGTCCTCACAGTAACTCTATGGAGTATGCACAGTGGTTGCTAATATTCTTAATTTATGAAGAAGAAATTGATGTTGGAAAGGTGAAGTGAATTGCCCAGATTCGCATAGAGTGACCAAACATCACAGTTTATCCAAGACTTCGGGGTTTCCTGGAACATGTGAATTTCAGCACTAAAACCAAGACAGTTGGTTTTCAGGGCTAAAACCAAAACCAAGGAGCTAATTGAGACTTAAATCTGGGTTCTAAATTCCAATGCTGTTTTTTTTTTTTCCTATGTTACATTTTATCTAGGTTGTACAAACAACCAACTTCAAAGAAAGTATATTTTTCTCTAAGTGAATATCAGAAACACAACAATCTTCTACGTCTTTTAGATCACAAGATCTTTCTAGGCCATCAGGCCATCTCACATGCTCTTTTTAGCCATTTCACCATAAAATGTCATTATTACTCATGTAAACGTAAACTCTGTATCAAGAAACTAAAAAAAATCAACTAAAATTATTTTAAATATCTGCAAGACATGATCCGTCTCTAAAGGAGTAACTTGTTTTCCTTCCTTTTTTTACAGGGTCATTTGGCACAGACACCAACACCACCTTTGGTAACTATCTCATTCAATTTTTTTTTTTTATAAACACCTCATACAGTAAATTTACTTTAACACTCTTCTCATCACCTTAGGCCATTTGGACAGCAGTAAATCCAAACCGCAAGCAATTTATGTGTATCATATTTTTCTTTCCTTGGGAATTGCTAAAAGGAAAAATAAACAACTTTTTTTTTCCTTTTAGGAGAGCAGTGAGTCATCAGAAGATAGTAAAGTTAGCTCCGAGGAACAGGTAATTAAACAGACCTTTCTTAACTTTTCAGGCTACTTAGGAATCGAAGGAAATGATGTTAGATTAAATTACCTGCAACCATTCTAAATGTAATATTTTCTAACCATTGGTTATGCTAGCTAAACCATCCCATAAAGTAAGAAGAGAAAAATGAGTGGGAGAATTCAGATGTGGACATGCTGTTCATTCCATACTTATCACTGGGGCCAGATTATAGACATTGTGGCCCCAGATGTCCTCTAGTTAAAAAGAACACACACACACACACACACACACACACTCACACACACACACAAATGGTCCTAGACTATGTTAGACAAGTAATAGCTCATTTATCACTCTAAAATACTGCTTTTACAATTGGAGCAGTTCAGATCAGACAGAGAAAGCTTCCTGGCTAACATGAAGTACCTGCTGGGCCTAGAGATCTCCTCCATGTCAAGGATCTTGTTGGAGCAGAGAGTAGGAAAGCCCTGAAGAAACTTCAGTGAAACAGCTTTTTTAGTAATGATTTGTCTTTAAAACAGTCTCAGTGGTGACCCTCGTAATAAGAAAAGCTGACTTATAATTATAATCCTTTAAGAAAAAAATTGGTTTTCTTTCTCTTTTGTGTGCACTCTTTTTTTTCTTTTTTTTTTTCATTTTCCCAAGACTAAATGTCATTACTTTCTTGGCTGTCCTATCATTTTGATGAAACTCAAACCCGTCGGGCTCCAGAGATTCCAGGAACCAGGTTTCTCCTTGACGCTTTGATCCATGTTGTATTCTATACTCAACCAGTTGAAAGATGAATTATTAGTCTTTTACCACTGTTTACTAAAGGTTTGTCTGAGGAACATTCTAGGAATTTATAAGCATAGAACTGGGGATGTTTTCTGGAGATGTTATGATTTATTGCTTTAATATTCTCCGAGCTCTCAAATGAGAATAATAGTACCTGCTTGAGAAGGGTGCAATATGTGCCTTTTGAGGTATGGGGAGCTAAAAAGATGCTCAGTTCCAGCATACCAGTGTAAACTCTAGCAACGGGAGGAGATGTCATCATTAGGTACTCCCAACTGCAAAGTCAGATATTGATCAGTAGGGACAAGTGGAAAAATAAAAACAAAATCAGCAAGAATGCTCTGCTATGGGGTATAGTAAAGAGAGCAGATTTTTCCATAGCATAATGAATGAAGACTCACTATCCTTCCTTATCTGTGTAGTGCTTCCAATTGTTTGACTTACGGGGATAATCTCTCTGAGCTCACACTTAGAACTAAGCCTTCCTGGTGGTCCCACTAGTTGCAGTCTCCTAGCTAAGCCTTCTACAGGCAACCCTCTGCCAGTGTGAATGAAGTATAAATATGGTATGGGTGAGATGTATATCTTACCACAATATTTTACTTTCATTTTAGCTAAAAGTTTCATTCTACTGCCTTAGTACATTCCGACCCCCCCCCCCCCAGAGTTGATAAGAAAAAAATATTTGGGTCATTTTAAAATCTGTTTTAAAGATTTTAAAAACTGTTTTAAGCCAAACAATTTGATGAGTATTTCAAACATCTCTTTAATGTACAAAAAAAAAAAAAATTCTCTGAGAGTTTCTTCCAGGAATCAGACTTACAATATGATTTGAGTTTCATGAATGTGATTTCTATAGAGCTTTTTAAGAAAGTTTCTGTAGCACTGAGTGAATTGTGCCTATATAAAATGGAATGACTTGAGTTTCAACTCCTCTACTTTCCTCTTTAACCTCTGGTAGACATGTTATTGAGCAGGAAAACTGACCATGGATTAGAAGGAGGGACATAAGAAAAAAGCAGGAGGAGAATAGATAACATCCTCTATATCAGCTCCTGGAGTACTGACCATGTTTGTTAATCCAAACTTCAGGCAAATGAAGACCCCAGTGACAGTGCTGAATCAGAGGAGGGCCTTGATGATCATCAAAATATGCACAGGGCAGCTGATGGCCTCTCTAGGAGTGGAGGAAAAGAAGGAGATGATAAAGATGATGATGAAGATGACAGTGGAGATGACACTTTTGGTGATGATGATAATGGCCCAGGACCTGAAGAGAGACAAGGAGGAAACTCCAGACTCAAAAGTAATGAGTACTCAGCCGACATCACACAATCCAGGGAAGATAGTGCCCTGCAAGGAGAAGACAGTACCCAAGATACCACCAGTGAGATCAGGGACCTTGACAATGAGGATGAGGTGAACAGCAGGCCTGAGAGAGGTGACTCTGCTCAAGAGAGTGAGAGTGAGGAGCACTGGGTGGGAGGAGGCAGTGAAGGGGATAGTAGCCATGGGGATGGCTCTGAGTTTGGTGATGAAGAAATGCAGAATGATGATCCAGACATTATCAGGAGTGACAGAGGCAACTCCAGAATGAACAGTGCTAGTGTCAAATCAGAAGAATCGAAAGAAAACAGTGATGAGCAAGCAAGCACTCAGGATTCAGTTGATAGCCAATCAGTGGAGTATCTCAGGAGGAAAATTTTCAGAAAGTCCCGTATTTCTGAGGAAGACGATATAGGTGAGCTTGATGATAGCAACACAATGGAAGAAATCAAGAGTGACTCAACAGAAAACACCAACTCCAAAGAAGCTGGCCTCAGCCAATCCAGGGAAAACAGCGAGAGTGAATCTCTAGAAGAGAGTGAGGAGACTCAGTCTCAAGAAGACAGTCAAAATGTACAAGACCCCAGTAGTGAGTCCAGTCAAGAGGTTGATCTGCCATCTCAGGAAAATAGTAGTGAATCTCAGGAAGAGGCAGTGAGTGAGTCCAGGGGTGACAACCCAGATAACACCACCAGTCACTCAGAAGATCAGGAAGATAGTGACTCCAGTGAAGAGAATAGCTTGAATAAACCCTCCAGTTCAGAAAGTGAATCCACAGAGGAGCAAGCTGACAGTGAATCCAATGAAAGCCTCAAAGACTCAGAGGAGAGCCCAGAGTCCACTGAGGAGGAGAACAGTCCTAGCCAGGAGGGCCTCCAGTCTCACAGTGCCTCAGCAGAGAGCCAGAGTGAAGAAAGCCAGTCTGAGCAGGACAGCCAGTCTGAGGAAGATGATGCCAGTGATTCTCAGGACAGCAGCAAATCAAAAGAAGACAGCAACTCTACTGAGAGCAAATCAAGCAGTGAAGAAGATGGCCACTCAAAAAACACTGAGATAGAAAGCAGAAAATTAACAGTTGATACTTATCACAACAAACCCATTGGGGATCAAGATGACAATGACTGCCAAGATGGCTATTAGCAACAACTTCCCCAAGAAGTGGCTCTCAGCTTCGGAGTTGGAGAACAGGGAAATCATTATAACAATAATTTATTGTTTTTTTTTATCAGAAGGACAAACAGAGGCCATTTCTTTCTGAAAGGAAATGCTGGATATATTTGTTTCTAGGGTGTCACCAATTTATAGGGGTTTAAATACTGTCAGAGGACACCAGAACACACTCAATGAGACTGGAAGCAAGGAAAGATGTGCATTATAGCTTCACACCTGAAATAGTTGCTAACTCATTAACATAACAGTTATTGAGGTTCTATTATGTACCATGCACTGTGCTAGGTGCTGGGATATAAAGAAGCTTAAGGCTTGTTTCTTGCTCCTGAGGAGCTTATAGAGGGATAAATAAACTTAAAAAGCTAAACAGGGATACATATGAGAGAAACAAGAATTATTACAATGCAGCGTGGTAAGTTCTGTAGGAGGTATGAACAAAATATATGGGAGCACAGAAGATGGGCCCAACTTTGCCTTGGAAAATCCAGGAGGGCTTCACAGCAGAAAAGACACTAGAGTTGGAGCACTGCATAAGATTTCCCCATTGAAGACAAGAGAATTCTGTTCATTCTTGGGATAAGCAATAGTGAATCCTATATGATTCAGTATTTAGTTTTTGAAAGCACTTTCAAATTATGGCACAGTGAGGTATTCTGGATAAACAAAACTTTGTTTTCAAGTAACTTACCCTTTTTGATGCTTTTTGTGGAACTCTCATGAACAGTGCCTCACTCACCACTGGTGATATGATATGGAAGACTGGGTGGGGGAGAATAACAGAAAGAAATCCCTCTTTAAATAGATAACTTTTAGCTTTATTTTTTTTCTAAAATCAGTCTATGTGCAATGCTAGAAAAAATTATTCTGAGTCCTTTACATATGTTGCACATAATGAAATTGTGTATATAGAATTCAATTGATTTTTGCCAAATATCCTTTGAAATGTTACCTCAACATAAAATATGTTTTGTAATAAAGATAGTATCTAGAAGAAGTATGTGTTTATTTTTATAGTAATATTATTAGGAAATATCTGTATTAAATCACTCTTCCTTTAAAGCATTAAAGAATAGTTTCCTTTCTTCCATTAAAATAAAAGATTTTCTTAAATTATTTCATGAAAATTTTATTTATAATTCAGGTAGCATTTTGAAAAAATTCCTTTATATGTTGCTTATGATATTTTACCAAATATACCTGTTATAGATAAGGAAAAAAGAAAATGAAGCAAGCTCTCAACATTGCTTAAGGCCATCCCAAAAGTTCATGGTGGTTGAGTTTAACATTAGTTTTTGTTGGTCTCTCAGACTGTCATTTGTGTAAACTCTAGAATCTACAGGGAAACATATTCCTTACAATTTAAAATTCTTTGTAAGAAATTATCACACCTCAGCACTTTTACTTTTCAGATGTGTTTTTAGCCACAATTCCACTATAGTACATTAGAATCCCCCTACAAATTTATTAAGAGAATCAGGAAGACTTTCTTTTATTCATTCATTCATTCATTCATTCATTCAATTTTTTTGAGAGAGTGCGCATGCGTGCATGCGTGAGGTGGGGAGGGGTAGAGGGAGAGAGAGAAACCCAAGCACACTCCATGCCCAGTGCAGAGCCCAACGTAGGGCTCTGTATCACAACCCTGAGATCATGACCCCAACTGAAATCAAGAGTCAAGACGCTTAATGGATTGAGCCACCCAGGTGCCCCCAGGAAGACTTTCTAACCTTCAGTCTGATCCTTCCCATCCTTCACATAGTTCCATTCCCTCACAATGTCAAAGCTGTGGTCACTTAGAGAATAAATATATATTCTCTAATCCCATCCCTTGAGATTTTAATTTAGTAGGGCTAGAGTGAAACCCAGAATTCTCCATCTTTAGAAGGATCCCAGGAGATTCTGATGTAGCCCATCCACATACTTACATTTGAGTTCTCTGGCTCTATGGATTAATTATCTGGCTTTATTAACCTATAGGTTCCTGCCAACCCACAGCTTCTTATGAGAACTACCCCATGTTTGGACCTCCTGGGTGTCTGAGGCATAGGTGATCAGCTTCTAACCATTCAACTGCCCTGCCTCACGATAGGTGATTGTACTGGTGAGAACCTGACCCCAGGGCACTTGCCTATAGGCTGGCTAGCAGCCTCAGATGAGACATGTTGCAAAGGCTCTGCCTGAACATAAATGACAGTGGCTTGAGGTCTAATATGAATTTCCCTCTGTGAATATTTGAATATTTATGAAGACAGATGTCAACAAGTAATCAAAACAAAAACAGAAGGGAATACACAGAGAGCCAGAAATAGCCATTAGAGAGAGTCCATTAATGGTGAAGCACAAAACTGAAAATTATTGAGCTCTCAATGCTGAGAGGCAAAACCATAATCCTCTTGCTCTCATGCTTGGATCTTGACTCTTCTATTGCCCACTAGGCCTTCTTGGATTCCTATGATGTTCCTTCTTTTTAAGTGCCACTTGTATCCTTCCAATACACTCAGCTTTGTTGAGACAAACTGAGTCAGTCTTTGTGACTTGCAAACAAAATGCCTAATCAACTCAAACTCATAACCTTAGGTTTTAAGTTTAGCAGTGTTCCTAGGTCATATAATCCCTTTACCAAGTTAACTAACAGGACTTTTAGAAGGAAGAATAATGATAAGAATTTTAGCTATGTTGGTGATAGAAATCAACTTAGGCAGATGTGGGAGAGTTTTAAGTTCTCATCGACTCATTTTATGTACTAGGTATAGACACTGGTCTATTTTGCAATCAAAAGCGGTATAAAAATATTATCCAAAGGAAAGCTGACTGGACTGGGGCTTTAGCTTTGAAGGTGTGTAAGTTTTCTCATGGAGTTCCTCACTGAAGTCTATAATGGATGAGTCCACTTGAGAAGCCAAATCACAATCAGAAATCAATTTTTAGTTTATAATGGGAAGAATAAGATTTAAAGGCTATGAGATGAGCATAAATGAGAACACAAATGAGAGCTACATGGCACGAATGCTTAACAGCACTGGGCTAAAATAAGATGATGTTACCTATGGTGCTCCATGAAAAGCCTTACAGTTGGGACTCAAACTAGAAAGCTGACTCTTTCCTGGAAAGTACTCCAAAGAGCCACGATCAAGTCTTGCCACAGTGACCCTTATTTTCTAAGCTTACTAGGGTTAATCCACTCTTCTTTAAATGGCCCATTCTTTCTTTAAATACATTATTAGTACAGTCAAGTTGGTTTCTGTGGAGTCCTGCTGGCCTGGAGCCATTCTGTCTTTTTCAGATGATCTTGCATATTTATGTAGGTCTAAAAATTTAGTTCCTAAACTAAACAATCTTAATTTACTGCTCCTAGTTCCTGACGTGATGTGGACACTCTCTGTGACTCCAAAATAAATACAAATTGATGGTTTCTAATCTTTCCCATTTACCCACTGACTCATTCAAACATTTATGGAGCACATCTTATGATCTATAGAAGGATGAGTGAGATATGATTTCTGCCTTTAAGAAGCTCATCATCTATGGCAGAGACAAAAGTGTATGCATTGTGATAGATGGTTAGAGCAGCTATAGGGCTCTCATTAAATTTCCATGGGTATACATGGGAGGGAGTAATTAACCTGTTTAGAGAGTTGAAGAGCTATTGGGACAACTGATATAAACCTTGGGAAGTGAATAAGAAAACAGGGGAGAAGCACACTCCAAGCATAGGGAATAGAGAAGTAAATGTATAAATTGTATATGGCATGTTAATGTATGATAAAAAACATCTGGTGTTACCAAAGCATTGGGAAGAGAGGAAGAGAAAGGGGAAGTGATATGTGAAGGTCTCTGAATGCCAGATTCAGAATAGCCTTCACTATTAGTGAGTACCTTCCTGGAGCTAGGTTTTCATATATGATATATATATCATAAACACCTTTGACATAGATATTGTAAATTCTCTAT
Source organism: Leptonychotes weddellii (assembly GCF_054177405.1). Classification (NCBI taxonomy): domain Eukaryota; kingdom Metazoa; phylum Chordata; class Mammalia; order Carnivora; family Phocidae; genus Leptonychotes; species Leptonychotes weddellii. The sequence continues at coordinate 114,164,875 of NC_138370.1, read as the reverse complement.
CCCCTTTAAAAATATATAACAAATAAAGAATGGCAAATGAAAACACAGAAAAGCTAAGTTAAGCATCCTACTCTATAATCCGAGAAATAGCACAGTCTGATTCCATTTCTGTTCAATGATGAGCCACTGAAAGTTTTGGCAACTTTCAAATGTGCACTACAATACTACTGACTGTAGTCACCATGCTGTTTATTACATCACAGGATTTATTTATTTTAAAACTAAAAGTCTGTACCTCTTGACCCCCCTTCACCTATTTTGCCCACTCCACAAACCCACCCCCTCTGGTAACCACCATTCTATTCTCTGTTTATGGATTTTGTTTTGTTTTGTTTAGATTCCACATATAAGTAAAATCATATGGTATCTTTCTCTGACTTATTTCATTTAACTTAATCTTCTAGGTCCATCTATGTTGTTGCAAATGGCAAGATTTCATTCTTTTCTTTATGCCCGAGTAGTATTCCATTGTATATATATACCACATCTTCTTAATCCACTCATCCATTGATGGAGACTTGTTTCAATATTTAGGCTAATATAAATAATGCTGTGATGAGTGTAGGGATGCATATATATATTTTTTTATTTACAAAATTTTTAAAAAGATTTTATTTATTCATTCAAGACACAGAGATACAGAGAGAGAGAGAGAGCATGAGCAGGGGGAGAGGCAGAGGGAGAGGGAGAAGCGGGCTCCCTGCTGAGCCAGGAGCTGGATGTAGGGCTCGATCCCAGGACCCTGGGATCATGACCTGAGCTGAAGGCAGACGCTTAACCATCTGAGCCACCCAGGCACCCCGCATATATCTTTTTGAATTAGTGTTTTCATTTTCTTCAGATAAATACCCAGCAGTAGAATTGCTGGATCATATGGCAGTTATATTTTTAATTTTTTGAGGAACTTCCATACTGTTTTCCATAGTGGCTGTACTAATTTACATTCCCACAAGCAGTGTATGAGGATTCCCTTTTCCCATATTCTTGTCAACACTTGTAATTTCTTGTCTTATTGATAACAGCCATTCTAACTGATATGAGGTGATATCTCACTGTGGTTTTGATTTGCATTTCCCTAATGATTAGGGATATTGAGCATCTTTTTTAATGTGCCTGCTGGCCATACATATGTCTTCCTTGGCAAGAGTGTCTGTTCAGATCCTCTGCGCATTAATCAAATTACTTGTTTGTTTGTTATTGAGTTGTAAGAGTTCTTTATGTATTTTTGATATTAACCCCTTACTAAATACATCACTTGCAAATATTTTCTCCCATTCAGTTAAGTTGCTTTTTCACTTTCTTGTTGGTTTCCTTTGCTGTGCAGGAACTTTTTTAGTTTGATGTAGTCCCACTTGTTTATTTTTGCTTTTGTTGCCTTTGCTATTAAGAGTCAGATTCAAAAACTCATTGTCAAGAACCATGTCAAGGAGCTTACTCTTATGTTTTCTTCTAGGAGTTTTATGGTTTTAGGTCCTACCTTCAAGTCTTTAATTCATTTTGAGTTAATTTTGTATATGGTGTAACACAGTAGTCTAGTTTCATTCTTTTGCATGTGGCTGTCCAGTTTCCCAACACCAGTTATTGAACAGACTGTCCTTTCCCCATTGTATATTATTGCTTTTCTGTCATAAATTAATTGACCATCTATGCCTGGGTTTATTTGTAGGCTCTTTATTCTGTTTCATTGATCTATATTTTATGCCAATGCCATACTGTTTTGATTGCTATAGCTTTGTAACATAGTTTGAAATCAGGATACATGATACATCAGGATGCATTTCTCAAATTTGCTTTGGTTATTCAGGATCTTTCATGGTTCCATACGAATTTTAAGATTTTTTGTTCTATTTCTCTGAAAAATGCCATTGATATTTTAATAGAGATTGTCTGAATCTGTACATTGCTTTGGGTAATATGGACATTTTAACATTAATTCTTCCAATCCATGAATATAGACTATCTTTCCATTTATTTATATCTTTTTTTTTAAGATTTTATTTATTTATTTGACAGAGAGAGAGAGACAGCGAGAGAGGGAACACAAGAGGGAGTGGGGGAGGGAGAAGCAGGCGTCCCGCTGAGCAGGGAGCTTGATGCGGCATCGATCCCAGGACCCTGGGATCATGACCTGAGCTGAAGGCAGATGCTTAACAACTGAGCCACCCAGGCACCCCTTATTTATATCTTTTTCAATTTCTTTCATCAGTGTCTTATAATTTTCAGGGTACAGGTCTTTCACCTCCCTGATTAAATTTATTCCTAGGTGTTTTATTCTTTTTGATGCAATTGTAATGAAATTGTTTTCTTAATTTCTCTTATAGTTTGCTGTTAGTATATATAAAAACACAACAGAATTTTGTATAATGATTTTGTGCCCTGAAATTTTACTGAATTCATTTATTAGTTCTAACAGTTTTTTGGTGGAGTCTTTAGGGTTTTCTGTACATAAAATCAAGTCATCTACAAATAGAAACAGTTTAACTTCTTCCTAATTTGGGTGATTTTTATTTCTTTTTCATGCCAATTTCTCTGGCTAGGACTTCCAATACTATGTTTAATAAAAGTGGCCTGAGTGGGCATCCTTGTCTAGTTCCTGATCTTAGAGGAAAAGCTTTCAGCTTTTCACCTATTGAGTATGATGTTAGCTGTAGGCTTGTCATATATGGCCTTTATTATGTTGCAGTGCACTCCCTCTATACCCACTTTGTTGAGGGTTTTTATCATAAATGGATGTTGAATTTTGACAAATGCTTTTTCTGTATGCACTGGAATGACCATATGATTTTTATCTTTCATTTTGTTAATGTGGTGTATCATGTTGATTGATTTGCAGATGTTGAACCATCCTTGCATCCTTGGAATAAATCCCACTTTATTATAGTATATGATCCTTTTAATGTATTGTTGAATTTGGTTTGCTAATATTTTGTTGAGGATTTTTGCATCTATGTTCATCAGGGACATTGACCTGTAATTTTCTCTTTTTTGTGGTATCCTTGTCCAGTTTTGGTATTAGGGCAATGCTGGCCTCATGAAAAGAGTTTGGAAGTATTCCCTCCTCTTCAATTATTTGGAAGTTTGAGAAGGATAGGTATTACAGCTTCTTTTTTTTTTTTAAAGATTTTTTAATTTTTATTTATTTCACAGAGAGAGCAAGAGCGAGATAGGGAACATGAGCAGGGGGAGTGGGAGAAGAAGCAGGCCCCCCACTGAGCAGGGAGCCTGATGCGGGGGTCGATTCCAGGGTCCTGGGATCATGACCTGAGCCGAAGGCAGACGCCCAACGACTGAGCCACCCAGGCGCCCCGGTATTACAGCTTCTTTGAATGTTTAGTGGAATTTATCAGTGAAGCCATCTGGTCCTGGGCTTTTTTTTTTTTTTTTAAAGATTTTATTTACTTGACAGAGAGAGACACAGCGAGAGAGGGAACACAAGCAGGGAGAGTGGGAGAGGGAGAAGCAGGCCCCCCGCGGAGCAGGGAGCCTGATGCGGAGCTCCATCCCAGGACCCTGGGATCATGACCTGAGCCGAAGGCAGACGCTTAAAGACTGAGCCACCCAGGCGCCTCTGGGCTTTTGTTTGACGGGAGATTTTTGATTACTGATTCAATTTTCTTACTAGCAATCAATCTATTCAGATTTTCTGTTTCTTCATGACTCAGTCTTAGAAGATTGTATGTTTCTACAAATTTATCCATTTCTTCTAGGCTGTACAGTTTGTTGGTGTATAATTGTTCATAGTAGTCTCTTGTGATCCTTTGTATTTCTGTGGTATCAGTTATAACTTCTCTTTCTTTTCTCATTTTGAGTCCTCTCTTTTTTTTCTTGATGAGTCTAGCTGAAGGTTTATCAGTTTTTCAAAGAACCAGCTCTAGTTTCATTGATCTTTTCTAATGTCTTTTTAGTCCATATTTAATCTATTTCCACTCTGATCTCTATTATTTCCTTCCTTCCACTAACTGGGCAACCAGAGCAAGGTGATTAAAGATTGTCCTCCATGTGGACTATGTGTGTCTGCCAGCTTTAGTGAGGAAGTAGAAGAGCATAGAGCCGGGGTGCTCCCCCTCTACTTTTGCAGAGTAGCAGGAGAATGCAGTGACTGTTCATGTCCACAAGTGCCAACAAGAGAGAAGTAACAATGCAAAAATGGTGCTCAGCAGCACCTATGTCCCCGGAGAGAGTCCCAACAGGCCCCTGCCTGTCCATAGACATTTTAAGTTTTGCAAATCAATCTCCTTCACATATAGTTTAGGTGCTTTTCAAACAGAACTTCAAAGCTCCCTCACCTAAGTACTTTTCAAATTGCTGCTTTTGCACTGGACCCCAGGGCAAGTGAATCTTCAATGCAAGCCCTTTAAGAACAGTATCTCAGTGCCCTAGAGCTCTCTGGGTCTCCTAGACATAAGCTTCATTGCTTTTCAAACCCTCATGTCTTTCTGGTGCAGGTCCCAAGGACTGGGGTGCCTGATGTGGGGCATGAACGAACCCCACACTCCTCAGCGAGAAGCTCTGGTTTGTGCGATCCCTCCTAATTGGGATCAGAGGTGGATTTTTGGTGAGACTGTATCTTTGCCTCTCCTACCCATCTCAATGTGGCCCTTTTATTGTTTGTTGTGAAGGAGTTTGCAGCTACTTTTCAGGTCTTTTTCAGAGCGAACTGTTCCATATGTAGCTGTAAATTTGGTGTGTCGGTGGGAGGAGGTGTCTCAGGACCTTCCTATGCCACCATCTTGGACTGCCTTCCCTCAAAGGAATACAAATTTTAAATTTCTCAAATGTTAATAGGATACATAATAAAAATAAATATTCTCAAAATAAAATTTTAAACCATAAGGTTCCTTTGTATTCCCAGTATATTTAGATTCCGTGTTATATGTACATATTGTAGAGATTGAGAATTGTCCCAGTGTCCATTCTCCTCCTCTTTGTGTTAGTAACAGAAATCTTTGGTTTTCAGTTGGGTACATAGCTGCTCAGAAGACTCCTTTCCTTCTCAGCCTCCTTGAAGCTAGGCATGCACATGTGGCTAAGTTCTGGCCAATGGAAAATGTACAGAAGTAGTGCGCTCTGCCTCTTTCCTTTCCTCTCTTCCCACTGGCTAGAAACCGGCAACTATTGAAATAGCCTCTTTGTAACAAAAGGTGCCCTCATCTTGGTTGTTTCATGAGAAAGAAATAAAGTTCAATCTTATTTAATCCACTGTATTTGGGGGCCTCCCTATTACAGCAGCTTAATCCATATTCTCACTAACACATGTATAAATGTGTATATTCAGGGACTATGTGAAAATAATTTTAATTGCATAATATTTTAGATTTCTTACCGGAAACACTGGGTAACTTTCCTTTACTTAATAACTGAAAAAAACATATTCTTCATTTGTGCTCTCATAATATTTTTATGTGTACTCCATAGGCTTTAGTATTATTTAAATGAAATTAATTTTTAGACTATAAATTATTAATGTGGTACAGAAAAAATACACAATGAAGTCAGTTAAAATAAATGAAATATTTAGCCTTGCCAAAATGGGTAATGAAGAAGATGCTCCAGCATATAAACTATTCCTTGTGAATAAATGGTAGTTATACCAATGTTTCATGAAACTGCTAGATACCGTTGGTCTACAACAAGGACTAAAACTATTGGTCAAAATTTCGTTTTGAGATATTGATTATTCAAGTGCAATTTTCAAACCTGGCCATTATGGATGAGTGTAATGAAAATGAGATAAGGATGTAGACCTGCTTCTATTCCGTTGTAAACTCATAGTACTGTTCTCAACCCTGGCTGCACATTACCTGAGCGTTCAAAAAAAAAATTCTCTGCCCAGGCTCAATCCCAGTCTAGTCAGTCTATTCTGACTTAATTAGTCTATGTTTGGGCTTTGGGACTGGTACTTTTTAAAGTCCAAGGTAATTCTTTTTTTTTTTTTTAAAGATTTTATTTATTTATTTGACAGAGAGAGACAGCAAGAGAGAGAACACAAGCAGGGGGAGTGGGAGAGGGAGAAGCAAACTCTCCCGCTGAGCAGGGAGCCCAACGTGGGGCTCGATCCCAGGACCCTGGGACCATGACCTGAGCTGAAGGCAGACGCTTAACGACTGAGCCACCCAGGCGCCCCAAGTCCAAAGTAATTCTAAAGTGTAACCAACATTGAGAACTCCTGCAATAATATAATAGTTAATTCTGGAAACTTTGGGCCATTCCTGGGTCCCAGTTGTAGGTCTAATTTTGGAAATAAAACACTAAACAAACTTCAACCCTATTTTACACAATGAGTTGAATTCTTACATCAGTTACAGAGGCTTCTCTGCTTCCTCTGTCAACACATAAATAGGCCCAACATTTGAGTAACTGGAGCATATAGTTATCATCAACTCCCAGATGGTAACTAGTTAAGACAACCAGTTATCATAAAAAAATGTAAGGATATTTTTGCTTTTTGGGCAACTGCCCATCCCAAGGTCAGTCAGAATATAATATCTCTTGAGTTTTACTTTCGTTGGCTTTCTATCAGCATGTGTCTTGTCATTAAAATAAATCTTGCTTAAGCTCATAAATGGTTTCCGTCTGTGCTTGCACTGCAATATAACAGATAAAACAGATGGAAGAAATTATAGCAGGAGAAATATCTACAGACTGTAGATCTCATGGTGAGACACACAAAACAGAAATCTTGGCTTTCACTTTTTGGCACAGATTATAACTATTATTTTAAGCAATTGAATATAAATGTAGTGTTTAGTGAAAGACTACTTTGTAATTGATATGAAAGAGACCATTACCCTTCTTTTCTGTAACACAAGCCATCCTTTATAAATTGTAGGTGTAGCAGATTGTCTGGAAGCCCCCCCATAGGGAAGAAGAAAACCAGCAGAAGGGAGGGTGCAGGAAGTCTGACTGGGATATTATTGGGTTATTGGGATATTATTGGGTTCACCTCAAATAGAACTTCAAAGCCCACTCTTCTCCTTCCTGGGGTGGTTGTTTCCCTACCCCATCCTCCCTCTCCCCAAGTTGATACCAAGCTAGGGTAATAAATAAGCGTTCACACAGGTAGATAAAGGATAAACTCTGCTATACTTTAAAATGGTGACAATTTTAGTAAAAGAAAGTTTTGTTAGTCCTTTAGATGTTTCACTCTGAGGATGAACCTCAAAGTATTTGTCCTTTATCCTGCCCTACACAGGACTTAAAGAATATGAATTACTCTCTCCACTTATCTTAGCTCCAGCTTCACTAAAGGGAAAGCTTGAAGGAATCAAATGACCCCAAGGTATAAAAAAGGGCTAAAATAATGGCAGGAATAAAAGAAGAGAAGAGAAGAAAGAGGAGGACGGAGACGGGAGACCAGAGAGAAAGGCCCCCTTTATGTCCATGAGAATTGGATTCCATATGGGTTGATAATTATCCTGAAGGGCAAAGTAAAGAACTATTTTCACTGTCTCCTAGAAATCGTTTGTGTACTTGAAGGGGCAATGTTAAGATTTTTCTCTCTGACAGTAGACTGTACCTTCCTGACTTTTCAAATATTAAGGAGAGGAGTAAGGGGACTGCAGCAATTCTGAGGGATTATGGCAAATTGAAGTCCAATACATACAAGGTCACAGGCCAAGGAAATGTTGTATTTAATAAAGTGGTACAGAATACTTCATACCTTGGCCAAAACTATATTCATGTGGTTCAGAATCTGATACAGAACAGCAGTACCACAGAGAAGATGCAAATGTTTACTAGCTCACCCTAACATGACTTGACATGATGAGTTCCATCAGTGGGTACGTAGCCTGACCTCCTGGTCACCACTCTGTAAGCATGCATATTTTTCCATAGTTACAATTATAGTGACTCTTAATTTCTCTCACTTAACTTACATATTTTTAATGTTTTACAGTTTTCAAGTTATCATTAATTACCTACTTATACATCTTCCTTTCTTCTTTTTGCCTTTTATTAATGGAAATGAAGCACCGAACAAGTTTATGCAAATATTATTTTGCTACTTATCAACCTTAGATTACCTACTCTCAATTTACTACAGAAAAGACCAATCTTTACCAAGAGCAGCAGTGAAAAAATCTTTTTGGCTAAATGCCTTTTAACTATATATATTCTTCCACCCAGTCTGAATGGAGAATCACACGTGTCTTTTTGCCATATACATATAACTAGGAGTTGCTTGATTTAATGTTTGTAATTTAATAGCACCAACTAGAGTAAAAATGTAAATTACTCAACAAGAACAACAATTTCTAAATTGCAGCCTTTCCAGAGTTCAGATCTGAGAGTCATAACTGAACAATAGGATTATGAACTAGAAGATAAGAATTATAATTAAACACAATGAGAATTTATGTTTATATTTTAAAAAACCCAAAAAACTAGGGTTCTGTAAGATAGTTTCAAACCCTGGAGTTCAAGAATTTTTGAATAGATAACAGAGCTCTGTAATTTCTCTAACTCCCAGCAGGTGGCAATGTTGCTTGTTGTTGTGGCCCCTGCGTAGCTGGACGAGTGGAAATCAGAACACAAGTCAATCTCAGAAATGTGGGCCGCTCTTGCCTTACAGAGATACACTCCCTTGTTTGCCACTAATAACTTTCCAAGTATTTCTTATACTGCAGTTAGCTTTACCCCTGAAAAATGTAATTCCTCCCCGCCCCCGTCACCTCTCCCCTGCAACTGCACAATGGTTCCCTTTGTCTGTCAGTGGTATGTGGGATGGATAAGAACAGGACTCAGGGAAAATAATTAGGGGACTCCCACAGTTTTAATTAGGCCTCCTCCTGCAGGCCTAAGGAACTATGTAAACCAGGAAGGTGGCCACTACCAGACTTCTGCCTCTGACTTTTGTCTCTGCTTCTGCCTGTGTATTTGATTCTATGTCTCCCACTTGAAGATAGGGGCTCTCTCTTTCTTTGGTATATGTGGGAGAAGGATAGCCTGACCCTACATTTTCTGCCACCACCAAAATGGACTTTTTGTCAGTCATAGGGAAAGATTTATTGGCCTAGGCTAGACCAAGTACCTGTGCCCAGTGGAATAGGATCAAATTGTGCAAAATGGATGTGCTCTAGCCATGCACACAAGAGAAGCAGGTCAGTTTCTGGAAGATGGTGGTTGGGATGCACAGACTTAATAATGCATCTAGTACATAGTGAGGCCTACGTATAAGGTAATGGTAGAATGTAACCATGGTAATGTTGAGGGAATAATGAATAGGGGTAATAGATGAGGAATAATCTGTACAACATGGAGAATGATTAGATAGAAGGTGAAAGAAAGCATCAAAAAAACCTCCAAGTCCACACAAGAAAATAGAGAAGTGAGGTATGGGGGAAGATGGTGATCATGATAGTGACGCAGACCATTTTAACCGGCTTGGAAAGTCCACTAGGATTGTTGTGGCAGATTAGAAAATTGGTCAAGAAGGGATTTAAATTTAGTTTTATTCAGATTAATAATTTGGGAAATTGCTTTAAATTTTGAAACTTAATTTTCTTAAAGCCAGATATGAACTGAAAGAAGCACCACAGTGAATCATATAACCTTAAAAAGAACCGAACAGTGGCAATTTTCTTTCCAGGAGCATTAGCTCTATTTCTAATAGGCATTTTTTCCCAAACCGAATGCCACAAACCATAAAATAAATCATAAAGATAATTAACACTCAGAAGGGAGACTAATAGGGCCCCTTTAAATACTGAAAATATAATGAAGTCAGGATTTCAGTCCAAAGTAAGTCCTTTTACTTGCATAAATACAGACAGCATGGAGGACTAAATCAAGGAGTTCTTGATTCAAGTCTAATTTGGCTCCACTGAACTCTAAACCTCTGTATTTATTTAAGAAACATTGCCTTGATAGATGAATGGATAAAGAAGTTGTGGTATATATATATAATGAAATATTACTCAGCCATAAAAAACAAGGAAACCCATCTGTAACAATATGGATGGATCTTGAAGAAATTACATTAAATGAAGTAAGTCAGAGAAAGACAAATGCTGTATGATCTTACTTATATGTGGAATCTAAAAAACAGAACAAAACACCCAACTCACAGAAAAAGAGATTGGATTAGTGGTTACCAGAAGCAAGAGGCAGGAGATAGGAGGAGGGACAACTGGAGAAAGGTGGTCAAAAGGCAGAAACTTCCAGTTTCTTCCAGTTATAAATAAGTAGTAGAGATGTAATGTACACCATGATGGCTACAGCTAACACTACTGCAGGATATATAGGAAAGTTAAGAGAGTAGATCCTCAGAGTTCTCATCACAAGGAGATTTTTTTCTTTTTACTGCATCTATATGATATGACGGATGTTAACTAAACCTATTGTGGTAATCATTTTACGATATTTGCAAATCAAACTATCATGCTGTACACCTTAAACTTATGCAGAAATATATGTAAATTATTTATCAATAAAACTGAAATAAAAGGAAAAAAAAGGAAAAGCAAGAAACATTACCAATATTACTCAGACTAAGCAATAAAAGATAGAAAGGAATCATAACTATATGCAATGTGTAGGTATACTAAATGCCCTATATATTCTATTAAAGTTGAAAGAATTGATGATATTGTTCCTGTTGCACTAAAAGATCTTGTTTAGCAGAGCAAAGGCACTAAACCTAAAGAACTTAATTCAGTGCTCTATTCCAGTAGAAAGGCACTAAGCAATCTTGAGCAACTGATTTGCTTCTACATCACAATTTGCCATTTCACAGTCCATAAAAATCAAACAGTATACATTGTGGAATCTTGCCTGATATATGGCAAGCATTATTTATTCAGCCCTTCTTTCAAAAAGCATTGAGTACCTAGCAAGTTAGGGAGGGTTTGGTCCCATCATGCCTATATTTCTTTTGATCAAAACCCTCCTATTTTTCTCCTTTACTCTTTTGCTCCTATGGGTTATTTTATATCCTATATTGGTTCCCATGGAGGTGAGATTACTGATTTATACCACTCAGTTTTCCTTTAAACTGCTCTTCCATTTTCCATCCTGTCCTTGACCATCCTAAACAATGTATTTATTTTGTTGTCACCACAGAAAATACTTGGGAACATAGGTAATTTTTTATTATTTGAAGGAGCCTCTAGACTCAGAAACAAATTTAAAACCTCTGAGTGTTATCTATTGCTGAGTAACAAATCACCCCCAATGTAGAGGCTTACAACAAAAACAGTTATAATCTCACAGTTTCTGTGGGTCAGGAACCTAGGCTTGGCTTAGCTGAGTCCTCTGCTTTAGGGGCTCTCACATGCCATGATAAAGGTATGCTGCAGTCACCTCAAGTCTGAAAGGATCTGCTTCCAAGCTCACTCATGTGCTTATGGGTAAGATTCAGTCCCTCACAGGTTGTTGCTCTGAAGTTCTTAGTTCCTTGCCGGCTACTGGCTGGAGGCAGCTCTCAGTCCTCATTATTTCCTTACCTGTCCTCGTACATCCTCTTTGCTTAATTAGCTGCTATTGCCCAAATTTGCCATGCATTTCTCAATTTTGTGCCTTTCCACAATATGTTCTATGTTTGAAGCACTGTATTCTCACTCTGTGCTTTTCCATGGGCTATTTTCTATACTCTGTACTCCTTCCTCTTTGTTCAGCAAACTCTCAACTATCTTTCAAAATTCATCTTAGTCATTCTTTTTCTATGAAGTTTTACCTGAATTTCTTTTGCAAGAAAAATGCTGTTTTTGTTGACTTGTATAGTATCATAGACTATACTGGAAGAACTGTTTACATATATGTGTGTATATCTAGGCTTTTTGGGCACTAATTATGTCTTCCTCATCATTATATTCCCACTACCCAAGACAGTACTTAATTTATAATAGGTGATTAATTAATGTCAGAGTAAAAAAAGAAGAAAGGAAATACTGCACACTCTGGAAATCTATTGTGTCAGTTCAGCCTCTACTCAAAAAGCTTCTTAAAAGAGTATAAATTGGAAATAAAGGAAAATAGCAATAGAATATTTGTAGTAATTCTGTCATTAAAGATTTCTTGTGTTAAATTTGGCTCTTGTAAATCCACAGTTTATCTCTTATAAAGACAGGATGGTCAACTGGCCAACCACATGTCTTGGTTGGGCTTACTTAGTTCACAGATGCTGGAAAACCCATTTGCCACCATTTAATTGATAATCAAAGCATATGGTTTAGTTCAGCAACATCAAACGTCTACCCTCTAAGTTGTTAAATTAGATCCTAAGAATACCAGCTTGAATTCTTTGCTAATTCTTAAGGGTGGATATGTATTACATTAATTTTCTCTAGGTGTTCTAATTTTGCTCTCCTACTAAACAAGACCACACATATCCTATGAATGTTGACTATATCATTTGACCTTCATAGAATAACTTTAAATAAATACATATAGGAAAGTTACATGAAATAATTACATGAAATGATACCCTTATATTAAGGAATGTTGTGAAAGATAATTTCCTGTAGTCCTCCTTATGTTGATACATAAAGAAATTGCTCTTGGTTTTCATTACCAGGAAATGCTGTATCTCCTGGGCAACTGATTTATTTTATTTTTTTTTAATTTTTAAAAAGTTTTTTAAAGATTTTAAAGATTTTATTTATATGTCAGAGAGAGAGAGAGGGAGAGCGCACAAGCGGGGGGAGCTGCAGGCAGAGGGAGAAGCAGGCTCCCTGCTGAGCAAGGAGCCCGATGTAGGACTTGATCCCAGGGTCCTGGGATCATGACCTAAGCTGAAGGCAGACGCTTAATCGACTGAACCACCCAGGCGTCCCGCAACTGATTTATTTTGAATCCTGCCAGTAATGCTTCTCTCCCTTCTCTGCTACCAGAAAGTTTAGAGACATACTTAGGGCCCAATGTTAATAACTGCATAATAATTTATGACTTATATTTTTTAAAGATTTATTTATTTTAGAGAGAAAGAAAGAGAGCCTGTTGGTGGGGGGGGGGGGGCAATGGGAGAGAGACAGGAGAGAATCTCAAGCAGACTCCCTGCTGAGTGCGGAGCCGGAAACAGGGCCTGATCCCAAGACCATGAGATCATGACCTGAGCCAAAATCAATAGTTGGCTGCTTTTACCCAGGTGCCTGTCCCACGACACAGATTTTTTAATGCACTAACCATTTCCTTGGCTTTATTTTATTTTCCTACCCCTTCCCCTTCACTCAGATTCATTTTCTATTTAGTTTTTTCCCCATTTGGTATTTTTGTAAACTGTCAAATCCTTTTATAGTATCAAGACAGAGCTAAACTAAATTAAATATAAGTACAATGATCTTATTGGGCATTTGTGGTTCTTTTAGGGGGAAAATAATCCCCTACATACTTCAAAGCAAGTATAGACTTTATCAGTAGCAAGCAAATTGCAAAGCACATGAGGTATCTGGAATGCCAAGGACCCAAAATCTTCCCAATTAGTTATTGCCAGAATTTTGATATTTTACCTCCAAGAAAAATGATCAAAAAATGACTTAGTAAAACATGTAAAAGAACAACCATGTTCTTTACAAACTCTCTCATAAATCATGCTGTACCAGCCAGATAACCAGGATGTCACTGATTTGATCCACTGTGATTTCCACCACGCTGTGAGGATAGTGAAGGTTAACACTGGATGGCTCTTTACAATCTAGCAGAAATTACCATTACCATGTGAGATGACATAGCAACCTTTTCTTCAGTTATTAGACTGGTATGATTTTTTAAAAAGTGAGTGATCATAAAGCAAATGCTTTGACAAAGATTCTATAGTTTGAATGTTTCCAGTGTTTAGATTCCTGGATAAATTGATCCTTTATCGTACTTCTACAGCTAATGAAATAAAATTTATTACACCCTCAGTATTCTAGGTGCTTCATATATTATCACACATTTTTTCATTTAATCATCACAATGACTCAATGAGATACTTTATTTTCTTCATTACAGATTAATAAATTGAGGTGCAAAGAGGAAAGGAATTTACTCAAAATCAGATAATGATTTATGTTTCAGATTATGTAATTCCAGAGATAATCTCCTTCCCACACAGCACATTATTTCTCTCAACTCATCCAGGCTCCTTTCCTCCTCCCGGCATTAATAATCCTTGATAATGGGAATACTCGTGTGTGTGTGTGTGTACTTATATGCCCACATGTGTGAATGTATTTTATGCAGTGACTCAGTCAGAGTCCCAGCAAGTAGCAGATAGCTCACTCACTCAAAAGAATTTAACTGAAAAGAATGTAGTAAAGAAATTACCTACAGAGGTACGGGCAGGGTTAAGGATCCCAAAAGGATGGTAAGGTCTAGCAGGGACTAGCAACAGTGGGACATCATTGTCATTCTTAGGTCTGAAGGCCCCAAGGGAGAGAGTTTTGTTAGCAGAGCCCAGTGAGATCCTGAGCCACCTGCTTATGTAATTTATTTGTTCTTTATGGATTTGCTTACACCTGGTCTCATATACCATTTCCATGTAATAATAGAATGATGCTCTACAAGGCCAACTTTATGATTTGTGGAACAGATAACATCGGATCAGGTTACATAATTGCTTGGTATGCCAGGCTCAGACATTTGATCTCTTCCAGTCCTAGTGGCAAACCAGACCTGCTCTTCAGAGATGCTAGTGCTACTTTCACCAATGAATGTCTTGGTGCAGAAGGGTCTACCAGTTCTTCTGGAGAGTATCACTAGAGGGGGGGGGGGAAATTGAATATAATAAGTACATTCCAATATTCTTACATCTTTAAGGCTTGCACTCCTCTCTCTAAAGTATGTCAGAGAAATCCTGGCATCTCAGGCATATTAGCTATAGCCACTGAGACAAGGTTTCATTTAACAACAGAAAATTGCTGGCATCATTACCAAATGCTTGAAGAAACACATTAAATTCCAAATCTCAAGAGATGTGTGTCTATATTGACAAATTTGGTCCAATCCACTGTATATTTCATTCTCCTTTTCTAACGTTCTAGGAATCCACTTCCATGCAAGGTCTCTGGAATTGCCACCATGAATTAGTAGACCCTACAAACTTCTTACAAAAGACCCTAC
Source organism: Leptonychotes weddellii (assembly GCF_054177405.1). Classification (NCBI taxonomy): domain Eukaryota; kingdom Metazoa; phylum Chordata; class Mammalia; order Carnivora; family Phocidae; genus Leptonychotes; species Leptonychotes weddellii. The sequence goes on along the minus strand of NC_138370.1, from coordinate 114,149,836 downwards.
AATGTCTTCAGTGTTTGTGCTATCTCCTCCTGGAGCAGATCTTCCCTCTTTGGACTATGCTGATTTCTACTATGGATCTGGAAGCAAGGTGGGGTGGTAGAAAGGATCCTGAAGAGAATTAGTACCTCTTCTTGAAAGAAAATGATGGGCGTAAATGCTTTGAATTATTTTATGCAGGGGACGTCTGTTCCTTCACAGAAAGTGAAAAGCTGCTTCAATTGGCAAGGAAGATTCAGAGAGATTTGGGATTTTTTGAGTTCCCATTGTTTCAGAGATCCATTTCTTCACACCCAAGGCCCTTACCTTAGTATAACTTGATAAAGCTGCTTATATAACTGGTTTTACACCTCTGCAGCCTATATAATTAGATCTTGGGTAGATCCTTAGCCATGTTTTTCTTATAGCTACCTGAGACAAGGATTAAAAAAAAGACATCATAGAGGCATTCTGATTCTCTCCTCAAAACTTGATTCTACTTTGAGGGTCTGTTTCCTGGGGTCATGCCTAGTACCAATCACCATGTCAGCTGGTGGTCAAGGAGGAAACAGCACCCTTAAAAAGATGCAACTGAAAAGAACTTAGTGAAAAGACTTTTTACAGAGGTGTGGGCATAGGTAAAATAGAAGGGATGGTGAGGCAGTGAGGTTTTTGCAACAGTGAGAAGTTGTTACTCATGGACTTGAAAGGTCGAGAGGAGGAAATAGGTTTGCCAAACCTGGGAAGAGATTGAACTGTCTGAGGCTCTCTGATAGGGGTTGCCTGGTAGGTTTTGGTAACCACAGCAAGACAAACAGGGAGTAGGCAGATTAATACCATGACCTCTCTCTTCTCTCACCGTCTGATCTCCTGATATGCTCCTTCCCATTGGCCAAAACCAGATGGTAATAGAGCAAGGATGATACAGAGACTATCAGTTATAGGCAATTCATCTCTCTTCCATTTCCAGGTAAGATGAAATGGAGAATATGGCCACTTGAAATATTTTCCTAAGGCAAAAACTTCCATTATATATGTGGAACATATTTTAGGTGCACTCTCAAATTACAAAACCTGATATATTTTCATCAAAGTCCATTAAAGTTTTTTAGTTAAAAATTTGCAATATTGATAGATTAATATAATCTTGAAGAACAATACAGAATAGAGAGATAGGAGAAAGGAAATACATACTCTAAAGCTCTAGGAGAATATCTATTTTAAAATGAGATTTGCTCAAGTTACAACTCTGAATTAAACAATCTGACTACAACTTTGACCTTTTTACTTTTACTTCCTTAAGGGGAAAAGCTTAGAAGAATATTTGCATATAAGCAATTACTTGAAAACTACGTTTTGACAAGCATAAATGAACATAAAACAACTTGAAAAGCTTTCATATTGCACTTAAAATGCTCACATGTTTAAGGGAGTTAAGATATACCAGTTGGGAGAAAACATGTTTTGAATTTGATTCATGTTTGAAAAACACTTCAAGAAGGTCACCCTCTGTAATCCAACAAAACCACTTGTAACAATAGTAATTATAATAGCTTATTGCAAGTACCTCTTTTAAGTCTCTCATCTAAATACAGACCTGTGCTGTTTTCCTTAACCTTGACTGACAGATACATTTTGATGAGGTGGAGATAAAGACTGATTTGGAAAAGATTAAAGAGAAAATGTGTATCTGGGGTAGCCAAGGATCTCAGACAGATGAGGAGAGTATATTTCCACTTTGTACTTCCACTTTATAAATATAAAAATTACACCTGTTAACAAAGTAATGTTTATTAAAAGGATAGATCATTGCTTCTCGGGCTTTTGGCTAAGATCAAGTGTATTTAAAGGATAGATCAATTGGGAAACTCATAAATTACACTTTGTTTTGTCATTCAATGTTTTAATATTTGTGACATTACTTAAAATAGTAACATTGTCTTACCCAGTCATAAAATAAAAACACTGAGCATTAAAAAATGTGTAGTATTAGAAACTCCAGCAAATCTGTTCTCCCTTTCTCCCCTTCTTTAGAATAAACCCTAAAATTTTCAAATAAATTTAAAATTTTCACATATTCCAACTGCCTAGTTACCACTTCTAACATCGTATCCAAAGCCAGTCCTTTATGTTTTTAGTATATTTACAAACATTTCCACATATTATCTTACCAGACATAATTTTACAACTTTTAATGAAAATTTTGGTTGAGAAATAATAACAAAAGCAAAACTAAAGTTTAAAAAGATTTTTATTAAAGTGCACTTTACATATAGTAAATGCACATATCTTAAGTGTACAGTTTGATGAAATTTGACAAATATATACACATATATAATCCATACTGTTATTAAGATAGAACATATTTCCGTTACCCCAGAAAATCTCTTTTGTGCTCCTTGCCAGTCAATTGTCAATTACCCACCCCACCACAAGAGGTAACTGCTGTTCTGATTTCTATTATCATAAATTAATTTAACCAAATTTAGAACTTCAAATTAATGGAATCATACAGTAAACTCTTTTATGTCTTTTTTTCTCAGTATAATATCTTTGAAATTCACCTATATTCTTGCATGCATAAGTAGTGCATAGTGCATATGGTACAAAACAGAGCTTTAAATTTTTAAAATTTTTATTAATTTCTTTTATAGCTGATGGCTAAACATTTACTAGTATTTTACTAAATATGTTTTTTTGCCCCCTTGGGGTAGACACATAGGAGTGAAATTACAGAGTCATATGTTCCAGTCTATAAGTTGATAGTTTTTCAAAGTGGTTGTACCATTTTGCACTTTCTCCAACAATGTATGAGAGTTAAATTGTTTCACATCATTGCCAACATTTGGTGGTGTCATTCTAGCAGGTGCTTAGTGGTATCTCATTATGGTTTTATTTGCATTTTACCAAGGACTATTATTATGTTGAATACTTTTTTATGCATATTGGCCACCATACACATTTTGGCAATTCTCTGTTCAAGTCTTTTACTCATTAATTTTATTGGATGTTTCATATCATTGAGTTATAAGACACATATATTCTGGATACAAATCATTATCAGATATATGTCTTGTGAATACTTTCTTTTTTTTATATTCTAAAACTATCTTTTTTTCATTTAATTCTTTAAAAAAATTTTTAATTCCAGTATAGTTAACATACAGTGTTACATTAGTTTCGGGTGTACAATATAGTGATACAACAATTCTATACATTACACAATGTTCATCATGTAAGTGTACTGCTAATCCCCATCACTTATTTCCCGCATCTCTCTACCCACCTCCTCTCCTAACCATTAGAGTTTGTTCTCTATAGTTAGGAGTCTGTTTTTTTTTTTTTTTTAGTTTCTCTTTGTTTTGTTTCTTAAATTCCACATATGAATGAAATCATATGGTATTTGGCTTTCTTTGATTTATTTCACTTAGCATTATACTCTCTAGATCCACCCACGTTCTTGCAAATGGCAAGATTTCATTCCTTTTTATGACCAAGTGCTATTCCATTTCATATATATATATATACATATATGTGTGTGAACCAACAGTTCATGACAGTTCCTTTTTCTCCACATCTTCACCAAAACTTGTTTTTTGAGTTTTTGATTTTAGCCATTCTGACAGGTGTGAGGTGATATCTCATTGTGGTTTTGATTTGCATTTCCCTGATAGTGAGTGATGTTGAACATCTTTTCATGTGTTTGTTAGCCATCTATATGTCTTCTTTGGAGAAATGTCTGTTCACGTCTTCTGCCATTTTTATTTTATTTTATTTTTTTAAAGATATATTTATTTATTAGAGAGAGAAAAAAAGAGAGAGCATGCATGGGGATGAGCAGAGGGAAAGGGAGAGAGAGACACCCAAGCAGGGATTCAGAATCACCATGCAGGGAGCCTAATGCAGGGCTTGATCTCACACCCTTGAGATCATGACCTGAACTGAAATCAAGAGTCAGACACTTTAGTGACTAAGTTACCCAGGTGCCCCTGCCCATTTTTAAATTGGAATGCTTCTGTTCTTTGGCGTTGAATTCTATAAGTTCTTTATATATTTAAGATACTAATCCTTGATCAGATATGTCATCTGTAAGTATGTCCTCCCATTTAGTAGGTTATCTTTTAGTTTTGTTGATTTCTTTCCTTTGTTGTGCAGAAGCCTTTTATTTTGACTTGGTCCCAATTTTTTTTTTGCTTTTGTTTCCCTTGCCTCAGGAGGCATTTCTAAAAAAATGTTTCTATGGCTGATGTCAGAGAAATTGCTGCCTAAGCTCTCTCATAGGATTTTTATAGTTTTGGGTCTCACATTTAGGTTCTTAATCCATTTGGAGTTTATTTTTGTGTATGGTGTAGTGTAAGAAAGCAGTCCAGGTTCATTCTTTTGCATGTAGCTGAACAGTTTTCTCAACACCATTTGTTGAAGAGACTGTCTTTTCCCATTGTATATTCTTTCTTCCTTTATTGAAGATTAATTGGCCATACATTTGTGGGTTTATTTCTGGGTTCTCTATTCTGTTGTTTTGATCTATGTGTCTACTTTTGTGTCTGTACCACACTGTTTTAATTACTACAGGTTTGTAGTGTATCTTGAAATCTGGAATTGTAATACCTCCAGTTTTGTTCTTCTTTTAAGATTGTTTTGGCATTTGGGTATCTTTTGTGGTTCCATACAATTTTTAGGGTTATTTGTTCTCGTTCTGTGAAAAATGCTGCTGGTATTTTGATAGGGATTGCATTAAATCTGTAGATTGCTTTTGTTAGCATGGATATTTTAACAATATTAGCTCTCCAATCCATGAGCATGAAATATCTTTCCATTTGTTTGTGTCATTTTCAATTTCTTTCACTAATGTTTTATAGTTTTCAAAGGACAGGTCTTTCACTTCCTTGGTTAAGTTTATTCTTAGGGATTTTATTATCTTTGGTGCAATTGTAAATGTCATTGTTTTCTTAATTTCTCTTTCTGCTGCTTCATCATTAGTGTATAGAAATGAAACAGATTTCTGTATATTGATTTTGTATCCTGTGACATTACTGAATTTGTCAGCTCTAGTAGTTTTTTGGTGGAATCTTTCAGGTTTTCTATATAGAGTATTATGTCATCTGCAAGTAGTGATAGTTTCATTTGTTACTTACCACTGTGAGCGCCTGTTAGTTCTTTTTTATTGTCTGATTGTTGTGGCTAGGAGTTCCAGTATGCGGTGAGAGTGAACATCCTTCTCTTAATCTTGATCTTACAGGAAAAGCTCTCAGGTTTTCACCACTGAGTATAATATTAGCTGTAGGTTTTTCATATATAGACTTTATTATGTTGTGGTATGTTCCCTCTAAACCTACTTTGTTGAGGGTTTTTATCATGAGTGGATGTTGCACACTGTCAAATGCTTTTTCTTCATATATTGAAATGGTTTTTATTCTTTCTCTTATAGATGTGATGTATCACATTGATGTGCAAAGACTGAACCACCCTTGCTTCCTAGGAATAAATCCCACTTGATCGTGATGAATGATTTTTTTAATGTATTGTTGGATTTGGTTTGCTCATATTTTGTTGGGGATTTTTCATGTTCAACAGAGATACTCACCCGTAGTTCTCTTTTTTTACAGTATGTTTATCTGGTTTTGGTATCAGGATGATACTGGCCTCATAGAAGGAATCTGGAAGCTTTCCTTTCTCTTCTATTTTTTGGAATAGTTTGAGAAAAATAGGTATTAACTCTTTAAATGTTTGGTAAAATTCACCTGTGAAGCTGTCCGATCTGGGACTTTTGTTTGCTGGGAGTCTTTTGATTACATTCAATTTCTTTGCTGGTAATTGGTCTGTTCAAATTTTTTATTCTTGATTCAGTTTTGGGAGGTTGCTTATTTCTAGGAGTTTATCCATTTCTTTTAGGCTGTCCAATTTGTTGGCATATAATTTTTCATAATATTCTTATAATCCTTTGTATTTCTGTGGTGTTGGTTGTTATTTCTCCTCTTTTGTTTCTGATTTTGTTTGAGTCCTCCCTCTTTTTTTTTTTGATGAGTGTGACTAAAAGTTTATCAATTTTGTTGATCTTTTCAAAGAATCAGCTCCTCATTTCATTAATATGTTTTTTTTTTTAGTTTCTATTTCATTTATTTCTCCTCTAATATTTATGATTTCCTTCTTTCTACTGATTTTGGGTTTTGTTTGTTCTTCTTTTTCTAGCCCCCTTAGGTGTAAGGTTAGGTTGTTTGAGATTTTTCTTGCTTCTTGAGGTAGTCCTGTATTGCTATAAACTTCCCTTTTAGGATAGCTTTGTTGTATCCCCCAAATTTTGGACCACTGTGTTTTTGTTTTCATTTGTCTCCATGTATTTTTTTATTTCCTCTTTGAATTCTTAGTTGACCCATTCATTACTTAATAGCATGTTATTTAACCTCTATGTATTTGTGTTCTTTCCAGATTTTTTTCTTGTGATTGATTTCTAGTTTCATTCATCGTGATTGGAAAAGATGCATGGTATGACTTCCATCTTTTTGAATTTGTTTTGTTGCCTAATATGTGATTTATTCTGGAGAATGTTCCATATATGCTTGAGAAGAATGTGATTTCCACTGTTTTAGGATGGAATATTCTGAATATATCTGTTAGATACATCTGGTCCAATGTGTCATTCAAAGCCACTGTTCCCTTGTTAATTTTCTGTTTAGATGATCTATCCAGTGATGTAAGTGGGTGTGAAAGTCCCCACTATTGTTGTATTACTATTGATTACTTCCTTTATGTTTGTTGTTAGCTGTTTTATGTATTTGGGAGTTCCCATGTTAGGTGCATAAATATTTACAGTTGTTATATCTTGTTGGATTATTCCCTTAATGATTAGTGTCCTTCTTTGTCTCTTGTTACAATCTTTGTTTTAAAGTCTATTTTGTTCAATATAAGTATTGCTACTCCAGGTTTCTTTTCACTTCAATTTACACGATAAATGCTTTTCCATTCCTTCATTTTCAATGTGCATGTATCTTTAGGCTTGAAATGAGTCTCTTGTAGGCAGCATATAGATGGGTCTTGCTTTTTTTTTTTAAACAACCCTGAGATCAACACCTGAGCTGAGATCAAGAGTTGGATGCTTAACGGACTAAGCCACCCAGGTGCCCCAAGGATCTTGCTTTTTTTATCCATCACTTTGTCTTTTGATTGGAGTGTTTAGTCCATTCACATTCAAAGTAATTACTGATAGATATGTACATATTGCCTTTCTGTTACCTGTTTTGTAGTTCTTCTCTGTTCCATTCTTCTGCATATCTCTTCTCTCATCTAATGCTATCTTTTGATGAATGAATCTTGAAATCAAGCAATAAAAGTCCTTAATTTTTTTCTTCTATTACAAGATTTTTTTAACTATTCTATATCATTTTTATTTTCATATATAGTTTAGAATCAGCTGGGACTTTGGGAGTGCATTGAGTGTATAGGTTAATTTGGGGAGATTTGATACTAACATTGTGCATCTGCTTGACATCTGTATTTTGTAATCCATAAACATAGAACAGCTCCCTGATTTTTAAGAATTTTAATTTCGTTAGCAAGGTTTTATACATTTTAGCCAAAAAGTTTTTTTATGAAGTTTCACACATTATTTTTATTATTATTTTTTTATTATGTTATGTTAGTCACCATACAGTTATTACTATTATTTTTTAAGTGAAAAAAATGATCCCAATTTTTAGAGTATTTTTTATAATAAATGAAGTGAAAATACAAAGATTATTTTTCTTTAGTCTTCTTTTCTTTTTTTTTTTAAAGATTTTATTTATTTATTTGAGACAGAGAGAATGAGAGAGAGAGAGCACATGAGAGGGGGGAGGGTCAGAGGGAGAAGCAGGCTCCCCGCCGAGCAGGGAGCCCAATGCAGGACTCGATCCCGGGACTCCAGGATCATGACCTGAGCCGAAGGCAGTCGCCCAACCAACTGAGCCACCCAGGCGCCCTCTTTTTTTTTTTCTTAAAGGTTTTATTTATTTATTTGACAGAGAGAGAGACATCAAGAAAGGGAACACGAGCAGGGGGAGTGGGAGAGGGAGAAGCAGGCTTCCCGCTGAGCAGGGAGCCTGATGCGGGGCTCGATCCAAGGACCCTGGGATCATGACCTGAGCAGAAGGCAGACACTTAACTGACTGAGCCAACCAGGTGCCCCTCTTTAGTCTTCTTTTAATTAATAATTTCAGTAACAGCAATATAGGCTTGCCAAATCAACTATGTAATTACTTCTTCATTCTATTGTTATCAATATATTATCTGAAAGCTAAGATAATAGAAAATATTCACGCATTTTTTTTTAAATTTTATTATGTTATGTTAGTCACCATACAATACATCGTTAGTTTTTGATGTGGTGATCCATGATCCATTGTTTTCGTATAACACCCAGTGCTCCGTGCAGTACGTGCCCTCCTTAATACCCATCACCAGGCTAACCCATCCCCCTACCCCCAAAAACCCTGTTTGTTTCTCAGAGTCCATAGTCTCTCATGGTTCATCTCCCCCTCCGAAGTCCCCCCTTCATTTTTCCCTTCCTTCTCCTAATGTCCTCCATGCTATTCCTTATGTTCCACAAATAAGCGAA
>NC_138370.1:114104382-114140770 GCF_054177405.1 Leptonychotes weddellii | reverse complement strand
CTTAGAGACTCTATGTTGCCATTAATTGATTTCTCCATTCTAGCCATTGTCTTCACAATTGCTAGCCTGAATTCCATCTCCGACATCTTGGTTATATCTGCATCCATTTGTAAATCTGCAGCATAAGTCATAATCTCTGACTCTTTTCTATTTTCGGGGTTCCTCCTCCTAGTCATTCTGTTGATCGGTGGTTGAGGAAATGTATAGAGTCCAAATTATTGACCAGAACCCAAGCAAGATGCACCTGTTTTCTTGGGACCTCAGGGTTGCTGGCCTCTTGTTTTCCCAGCCTGTCTTCTGGGGGAGGGGCCTGCTGTGCTGTTACTCAGGCAACCCTGTTTGGGTGGAGTTGCCCTGCCCCCTGTGGCAGTGGATCCGCTCAGCGGGAACCAGTTTTTGGGGCTCTTGTTCTCTTGTGGCTTTCTGCATCTCTTCCGCAAGTCAGAGCAGAAGAGACTGTTTCCAACCCTCTGTCTCAGAGCAGAGAGACTGCAGTCTGTTTTTCAGTGAGCTCTCCAGGCCACACTGTCTCCGTTTCTGTCCGTGCTGCTATAAACTGCAGCGGCCTGGGTTGTGCGCCCCTCCGCAGAGCCTCCAGTCCTGCCTCCAGGTTGGGGCACATCTCTGCCCTTTGTGCTTCTAAAACTGTCAGCCGCTCCCAGTTCGCATGCACGACCCCGCCGCTCTGGGTTTCCGCCCCAGGGTCTGCTCTGAAGTCCCTTCCCGGCAGCTACCGGTCAGCGAGTATGTGCCCCGTCCCCACTGCACGAGGCTGTCGCTCACTGGTGGTGTAGGATCCCCACGGACAGGCTCCCTCCCACTGCTGTTTATCCTCCGATATCTGCCCGTGGGATCAGGGCTCCCCGCTTCGTACCTCAAAACCAACCGCCTGCGATACTCTGTTTGTAGAGATCCAGATCTTCTTACATCTCAGGCTGGTTTCGTGGGTGCTCAGAGTGGTCTGGTAGATATCCAGCTCAATTCCAGGGACCAGTTGAAATAGGTGCCCTACTCCTCCGCCATCTTTCCTTCTCCCGAAAATATTCACTCGTTGAATAAATAAAAGAACAATGAATGAAGATATCTTGGATATATATAGTATATTATAACATGCTGATTATATATATTTTATATTGAATATATATATGTTCCCATAGGGAATTTATAAAGAGAATACAAGATCCAAAGGAATGGATTAAAGACTTAAATGTAAGACTTGAAACCAGTGATTTCAGGTCTTACATTTAAGTCTTTAATCGATTCCAAATTCATTTTTGTGAGTGGTGTGAGATAGGGGTCCAGTTTCTTTCTTTTTTTTTCCATGTGGATATACAGTTTTCCCAACACCATTTACTGAAGAGACTATCCTTTCTTCATTGTGTGTTCTTGGTAACTTTGTCGAAAATTAGTTGACTGTGTATGTGTGTGGGGGTTTATTCCTGGGCTCTCTATTCTATTTCATTGATTTGTGTGTCTGTTTTTATGCTAATACCATGCTGTTTTTATTACTATAGCTTTGTCATATAGTTTGAACTCAGGAAGCATGATGCCTTCAGCTTTGTTCTTTCGGAAAAAGATTGCTTTGGCTAATTGGGGTCTTTTGTGGTTCCATACTATTTTAGAATTATTTGTTCTATTTCTGTGAAAATTCCATTTGAATTTGATAGGGATTACACTGAATCTCTAGGTTTCTTTGAGCAGTACTGATACTTAATATTAATTCTTCTAATCCATAAGCACAGAATATCTTTCCATTTATTTGTGTCTTCTTCAATTTTTTCATCAGTTTCTTACAGTTTTGTGTTTAAATCTTTCATCTCCTTGATTAAATTTATTCCCAAGTATTTAATTCTTTTTGATGCTATTGCAAATGATATACTTTGTCTGATATTAATACAGTTATTCCAGGCTTCTTATAATTAGTGTGTCATGGTATATCATTTTTCTATCCTTTCATTTTTAACTTACCTATGTCTGTGTATCTTGAAAACAACATATAAGTAGATCTTCTCTGCCTTTTAATTGGTTGTCTTGTGCTTTTACATTTAATATAATTATTGATATGGTTAGGTTTAAAGTCTATTATCATATCATACTATTGGTTTTCCATTTTTCCCATCTATCCTTTTTCTTTTTCCATCTTTTTGTGTCTCCTTTTAAATTACGTATTTCTCAGTATTATATGATATCTCCTCTCTTGGCTTGTTATTTCATTGTTCTATTTCTTTAGTGATTCCTTTGGTGGTCACATTATACATCTTTAACCTATCATAGTATACCTTCAATTGATAGTATAACATTTCACATATAATGTAAAAACCATATGTAAATATACTTCCATTTACCTTCTCCTCTGTGCTGTTGTGTGTCTTCTACATATTATAAATTCTATGCCACATTGTTACTGTTACTTCAAATAGTCAACTGCTTTTTAAAGAAATTAAGTAGAAAAATATCTAGTGTTCTTTATTCATTTATATTTGAGTTTTTCCCTTTAACCTGAATAAGTTTATTTAACATTTCTTGTAGTGAAAGTCATCACTTCTGTCATCTGAAGATATTTTATTGGGTTTAAGTTTTGAAGAAAAGTTTTGCTTAATTTTAATTCTAAATTCAGTTTATTTCTTAGCATCTTAAAACTGCCATTCTACACCAGAAGTCATAGGTGTATTGTGGGAAGCGTTTCTTTGTTTATAGCCCAGCCTCCAGTATTAAATGAACATGGTGTAAATAAAGAGGGTGGGATTTTGAAGATGACATGGCTCTAAAATGCAGGGAATAGTGCAAAGGAACTTTGTGCAACTTTTGGCAGCAGTCAGCGTTAGCAAGACCTCAGCTGTTCACAATAGCTAACTGGGCATTGGCTGTCTGGGTTGCCAGCTGTGAACTAGAAGTAATGTCTCTTGTCAAGTAAACATAAAGTGGTTCTCTTTTCCTCAGGTGGTGGGGCTGCACATGAGCAGTAGTTGCAGCTTTGAAAAGGTGGAGCAAGAGCAAAGGAAAAAGATGTCTTCAGTTCCAGAAAGTCTCTTGAAAAATTGGAAGGCTTATCAGGCCCTCAAAGCCACTCAAGCAAAGCAGGCACTTTTGGATAAGAAGGAGCCAAAGAAAGGAAAATAACTCAAGTTTAAGCAACTGGAATGGTTCCTAAGCAATTCCTCGCTATGACAACATGACAGGGCCCACCTCAGGCCACTAGAAAGAAGTGAAACCTCACGACTAGGAAGTGCCAGATAAACATTTCTTAGTCTTTATTATATGCATCTAAGGATTAACGGGGTGAGTTTAATGGTGCAGAGGATCATTGCAAGGTTCACCTGAAGAAGATTTTTCAGTGGTGTCTTTTGTCAAAGTGACCCCTCAGACCATATAGTGGAATCTTATATGACCTGAGGATTTCCAAATCTGAAGTCTGTCTCGGGACTCATCTTGAAATGTGGACAAGGCAAGATCAAGAATAAAACCATCCTTTTGACAGACATAGTGATTTAGGAGCACCTGGGGAAGTATGGTGTTATTTGCTTGGAAGACCTCATTTATGAAATTGCCTTTCCAGGGAAGAATTTCCAGGTGATCTCTGAGTTCTTAATGCCCTTTCCATCTCTCATGCTACCAAGAATAGAGTGGGCTTCCTCAAGGAGGTGGGCTTACCTGGCTATGAAGGTGAATGCACCAATCAGCTCATTTGGCCGCTGAACTAAACCCAGAATATCTGAAAGCACAGTGTGTTGGAAGCATGCATTTTGTCTTTTGGAATTGTTATCCAGTATTTTCAGAGAAGATTATTTTCTGTTACATCTTCAGTAACTAGAGGGAAGGGTCAGGAAAAAAATGATGATGTTCCTGGTAGGCACTTCTCATTTTATATAACCGGCACTTCCTGTTCCAAGGAAAAGTTCGTGTGTTTTCCGCGTTGGCTGCCACCACCGCCTCTGAAATCAGCAGAGGACTCATGCCATGGAAGAGGGAGTCCTGCTATGTCACATTTTCTACACTGAGGATTAATGTTGATGAATGAATACCCAAGCATGAATACAAGACAGCAGTGGAACAAACCCAGGGATATACTTGAACCTGGGGGGCTCCTTGGGTCTTGTTTTGGAAGGAACTTGAAATACAATTACAAAGAAGAGCACAAAACAGTGCTCAATTGTTTCTGCTATGAGTCCATTGTTCTAACTTCTCAGGGATGGCTTTGTGAGTTCTCAGACTTGGCTGACTCTTAAGTGTATCTGGTGGCTTCCTTATCCTAGCCCTCAGTTGGACTACTTCTTTTCTCTAGTTCAGGATTTTAACCTATTCGTGGGTCTACGAAAAGGGAAGAATCCTTTTCCCAGGAAAATGCATACACTCAAATTTTTACTTGGAAGTTTGTATGTTCACAGACTCTTCTCAGGGACCCATGTACCTTATGTGAGGAAGTCCTACACTATCAGGATTGGTCACCTGGGCCCTGACCTTGTTAGTCTCCTGTGGTTCCATGTCTGTGGAAGACCAAAGCTTACCAAGATAGCTTTTTTCCTTGGAGCCAACTGGGTGTTTCCTATTAGGAACACAGTGGTAGATTCCTGATTCTCCTAACCATCTAACTAAGGGAAATATCCACCATTTATTTCTGCTGGGTTCAAGATGGGATTTTCTTGGCTTGGCATGGATGAAGTTAGTACTCTTAGGTCTTTTAGGCCCCAGACAGGCTTAATTGAACTCTCTCCTTGCATAGTCTAGACTCCAAAAGTACTGCTCTCTACCCTGCTGGTAATGACGTACTAGACCAACACTAAGGCTCCTGGGGACATTAGACCTAAAAAGGGGACCTGATCCTGCCTGTGTTTATCATCAGTGTCCCCCCTTCGTAGGTGGGTCTTCCTCTGCTACTGTCACTTTGTTGCCTCAATTGCTATCTGAGTAATTGGTGAGGGTGTGCCAGGCATAGGTTAAGAGTTGAAAACATACTTAACCATTGTGTCCCCTGGGCCCTTAAGATCAGCTTTGCTGCACTTTTGGCTCATGTGGCCTTAAATGCCTTAAAATGTACCAGCTTATGAGGTGATTAATTAAGTTGGTTGGCTCAAAAGTTAACTTGCCAGGAAAAGATGTTAGAGCTTACTGTAATAATTTAAAACACTGTGAAATCAAAGTACTTTAAAATGATGTATAGGAAAAGAGCAGTTGTGGGTGTGAAAGCCCAGGGTTTCTATCCCAGATCTGTTTTATACTAAATATAGGAATAATGTTTCCATTCTTACCTGCAAAATGGGGCTAATACAGTCTAGCATGTGTGCCTCACTCACACAATTGTTCAAGGGTTTTATGCAAAATAATAGCTTTTCACTTAGAATTCTATTTAAGTAAATAAGAGGTTATAAAAATTTAAAAAACCTGTCATTCCATTGTTTTCTAGCTTACATTGTTTCTGATGAGAATTCAGTGGATAGTCTATTGTTCCTTTCCTGTATATAGTATGTTTTTTTCTTATGGATGTTTTGAGGTTTTTATTTTTAATTTGGTTTAAAGCAATTGTGCTATAATATTCCCAGATGTGGTTTTCTTTGTGTTTATCTTGCTGTGGTTCATTCCTCCATCATGGCCAGAATTAGAAGTTGGGATTTTCAAAGCCAAATTTTTAAATGTTCACTTCTTGGCTGAGGAGATGAATATAAATATCCTTGGGGACATTAGTTATTGGGTAATAGACAATGTTCTCTGGGGGTTATTTTTCATTAAATTTGGAGACTTCTTTGACTATTATTTCTTCTAACATTTATTTTCCTGTCAAAATCTCTCTTCTCCTTCTGTAATTTTTATTCCATGTATGTTAGACATGTGACTTTATAATACTCAACCAGTCATTGAAGCTCTGATCATTTTTTTTTTTTGCCAGTCTTTTTTTCTTTCACTGTTTTCTATTTACCTGTCTTACAGAACTTTTCTTTTGCAGTATACAAACAGCTTTTAAGGCTCAATTCTACTAATTTAAAAAATTCCAGACATTTTTTAGTTCTGCAACTTTCATTTGCTTTCCTCTCTCGTTTCCTTTTATTTGCTGAGTTTCCTCCACCTGTTCACTCATTTATTCATCTTTATTCTTAGATTTTTGACCATATTTATAATAGCTGCCTGAAGTCTTTGTCTACTAATTCCAACACGTCTGTCATCTCTTGAGTCTTTTTCTGTTGTTTCCCCCCGCTTATTTTGGTCAGATTTTCTGATTTTTCAGATGACTAGTAATTTTTACATTTTTTAAAGATTTTATTTATTTGAGAGAGAGAGAGCATGAGATGGGTGAGGGTCAGAGGGAGAAGGAGACTCCCTGCTGAGCAAGAAGCCAGATGCGGACTCAATCCTGGGACTCCAGGATCATGACCTAAGCTGAAGGCAGTTGCTTAACCAACTGAGCCACCCAGGTGCCCCTAATTTTTAAATTTTTATGATGGACAATGGAGTGCTATTGTTTAGATTCTGAATTTGTCTTCCTATAAAGAATTTTGGGCTTTATTCTGATAGAGAATTAATTTACTGATAGCTCCACATGTTTCTCCTGAGGCTTGGTTTTAAACTTTGCTAGAATGGGTCCAGAGTATCCCTTATGCTAGGGCTGGAATAATTCTCCTCCTAAATCATGACTTTTCTGGTTGTTGCAGAAGTGGACTGTCTCCCAGCACTATGTATTCTCTGGTACTTACCCTCAGCTCACATTCCTGAAGTAACTACTCCTTACTAGGCTTCTCTGAGTTTGACCAAATGCATGCACAGGTACTAAGTCAAAGACTCAAGAGGACACCTATGTAGATTTCTGGGGCTTCCCTTCTGCTAAGCTTTCTTATTTCTGGTACCCTGATATGCAAATTCCAGCTGCTTCAGTAGTCCTAAACTTCACACTCTGTTTCATATGGCCAATTATTTCATATGGCTGTTCTCTGTTCAGGCTCCATTTCCCTGGGTCAATTATAGGTAGAGCCAGAAGTTGGGATTTTCAAAATTCAGTTCATTTTCTGCTCAATAAATGACTAAATGTTCTCCAACACAGTTATTTGGTGACTGGACAATATCCTCCATCACAAAAATATATATTGAGCAGTTTCTTATGCCAGGACTTATACGACATGCTTTATGTACATTTTCTCACTTAATTTTGCAAATAAATCAATTAAGTATGGGTATTCCTATTAACTCCATTTTAGAAAGTAAGAAAATAAAACTTAGAGTATAACAAAGACTTGTCTAAGAATCTGTGTCCGATGATTGATTGAGCCAGAAGTTGAACCCAGAATTGTAACTCGAGAGCAAACCTAAAAACCATGCTATGGCTATTCTATTCCTAAACAATCTGCCCTGCACATAACTGAGTGCTCAAGTCCTGTGAGCTCTGTCTTCAATCCAGCATTTTCTCTGGGTATTTATCCAAAGGAAAAAAAACCCCACCACTTCAAAGAGATATATGCAGCCTTATGTTTACTACAGCTTTATTTACAATAGCCAAGATATGGAAGCAACCTAAGTGTCCATGGATAGATGAATGAATAAAGAAGATGTGGTACATATATACAATGGAAACCTACCCAGCCATAAAGAAGAATGGAATCTTGCCTTTTGCAACAATATGGGTAAGACCTCAAGGGTATTATGCAAAGTGAAATAAGTCAGACAGAGACAGACAAATACTGTATTATTTCACTTATATGTGGAAACCAAAAACAGAAACAGACTCATAGATACAGGAAGCAAACTGTTGGTTACCAGAGTGAGGAGGGGCTTGGGGGTCAGGCAAAATACATGAAGGGGATTAAGAGATACAAACTTCTAGTTATAAAATAAGTAAGTCATGGGGATGTAATGTACAACATGGGGAATATAGTCAATAAGACTGTAATAACTTTGTATGGTGATAGATGGTAGCTAGAATTACTGTAGGGAATCACTTCATAAGGTAGGAATATCAAATCACTATGAGACAAATAGGGCATTGTATGTCAACTATACTTCAATTAAAACAATTTTTTCAGAGAGAAAAAAAGAATACACATTGTTAAATGTCTGTTTCATGCACCAGATGTGATTCTCTCCAGGACAAGATGATATCTTGTTCACAGATTATACTTGCCTAACAATACCCTTTGCACATGAAAGGTGCTCAAAGACGCTGTGTTAGATTCCTAGGGCTGCCCTAACAAGTTACCACAAACTGGGTACAACAACGGAAATTATTTTTCACAGTTCTAAAGGCCAGAAGCCTACAATCAAGCCATTCCTTCTGAAGGCTCTAGTAGAGAATCCTTGTTTGCCTCTTTCAGCTTCTGGTGGCTCCTGGAGTTCCTTGGCTTGTGTTTGAGTAACTCCAATCTCTGCTTCCTTGTTCATATAGCCTTCTCCTCTTCTTTCTCTGTCTTCTCTTCTGTGCCTTAAAAGGACACCTGTCATTGGATTTAGGGGCAACTCAGATAACCCAAGATGATCAGTAAAGACCTTTTCCCAAATAAGGCCACATTCATAGGTTCTGGGTGGATATATCTTTTGTGGGGGCCACAATTCCAATCACTAAAAATGCTTTTAAAATGAATGTGAAGGGGCGCTGGGTGGATCAGTCATTAAGCGTCCGCCTTGGGCTTGGGTCATGATCTTGGGGTACTGAGATCAAGCCCCGCCTTGGGGTCCCTGCTCAGCGGGGAGCCTGCTTCTCCTTCTCCCACTCCCCCTGCTTGTGTTCCCTCTCTCGCTGTGTCTCTCTCTGTCAAATAAATAAATAAAATCTTTAAAAAAATAAAATAAAATGAATGAGAAAATGAATACAAGGGGGAAAAATGAACTCTGTGAATACATGTACTTGCATGCACAAAAGATGAGGACAAGAAATATTTTGTTTTTACATCTTTGTTACCCTCTATTTGTAAGTTCACTTTGTAAATAATACATCATGCTTGTTGCTTTTTGCATGTTGACAGAATTCTGTTATGTTAAATAATTCAGCAGTTTAAAACTTAAAGTTGTTAAATGAAAAGACACAATTAGGAAATCTATATAATCTATATAACTATACTGCTTTCTTTTATGACATAATTTTTTTTCAAAAAAGTATGTTTTAAATTTATTTTATGTATGGAACTACAAAAGACCTCAGATAGCCAAGCAATCCTAAGAAAAAACATAGCTGGAGGCATCACAACTCCGTATTTCAGGATATACTACAAAGCTGTAGTAATCAAAACACTATGGTACTGGCACAACAGATCAATGGAACAGACTAGAAAGCCCAGAAAGAAAACCCATGATTATGTGGTCAATTAATCTATGACAAAGGAGGCAAGAATATACAAAGGGGAAAAGATTGACTTTTTAATAAATGGTGCTGGGAAAACTAGAGAGCTACAGGCAAAAGGATAAAAACTGGACCACTTTCTAACACCATGCACAAAAATAAACTCAAAGCAAATTGAGGACCTAAATGTGAGACCTGAAACTATAAAACTCCTAGAAGAAAACATAGGCAGTAATTTCTTTGACATCAGCCATAGCAGCATTTTTCTAGATATGTCTCCTAAGGCAAGGGAAACAAAAGCAAATTTAAATCACTGCAATCACATCAAAATAAGAAACTTTTGCTCAGCCAAAGAAGCCATCAACAAAACAAAAAGGCAACCTATTGAATGGGAGAACATATTTGCAAATTATATATCTGATAAGGAGTTAATATCCAAAATATATAAGGAACTTATACAACTCAACACCAAAACCAGAAACAATCCAATTAAAAAATGGACAGAGGACTTGCATAGACATTTTTCCAAGAAGACATACAGATGGCCAACAGACACATGAAAAGATGCTCAAATTCACTAATCATCAGGGCAGTGCAAATCAAAACCACAATGAGATTACCACCTCACACCTGTCAGAATGGCTAGAATCAAAAAGACAAGAAGTAACAAGTGTTGGCAAGGATGTGGAGAAAAAGAAACTCCTGTGTACTGTTGGTGGGAATGTAAATTGGTACAGCCACCTTGGAAAAAGTATGGATGTTCCCCAAAAGATTTAAAATACCATATGATTCAATAATTCTACCACTGGGTATTTATACAAAGAAAATGAAACACTGATTTGAAAAATACATGCACCCCCATGTTTATTGCAGCATTATTTACAATAGCCAAGATATGGAAGCAACCAGAGTGTCCACTGATAGACGTATGGATAAAGAAGATGGCATATATATGTATGTATACAGTGGAATATTATGCAGCCATAAAAAGGATGAGATCTTGTCATTTGTGACAACATGGTGGACCTAGAGGGTATTATGCCAAGTGAAATAAGTCAGTGAGAAAGAAAAATACTGTATATTTTCACTCATATGTGAAATCTAATAAACAAATGAATGAACAAACAAAAAACAGAATCAGACCCATAAATACAGAGAACAAACTGATGGACACCAGAGGGCAGATAGGCAAAATGGGTAAATGAGAGTGGGAGATAAAGGCATCCAGTCATGGAATGAATGAGTCATAGAAATAAAAGGTACAGCACATGGAATATAATCAATGATATTGTAACAGCATTGTATGACGACAGAGCGTAGCCATACTTGTGTTGAGCACAGCATGATGATGTACAGAGATGTTGAATCACTATGTTATACACCTGAAACTAATATAATAACATTGTATGTTAACTATACTCAAATAAAAAAAATTGAAAAAGTAAAAGTCTATTTCATATGTGGCCCTCTTTCTCCCTCCTCAAGTAAGACATAAACTGAGAGGCTACCACACAAATAGAACAGGGGTTTTCAAATAAGCATTTCTACATATAGTCACCTTGCTCTCAGTCCCTCAAAATAAAGCCTACTTTAAAAAACAGGGCTTGTAAGACTGACAGCTATTTCTTCTTGTGGAGAGTTCTATTTTTATATTTTCACAAACAGAACAGGTTGGGAAGTTACAGACCTAGAAAAATATAATAAAAGATCCAGATTCATTTTCTATTTGGTTTTAATATAGTCATTTTCTCTTTCCACTTTCAATGACTGAAAGATTTAACTTGAGTAATGCCACAGGAATGTGGTTTCACGAAGGAAAAATGTTCAAATATCTACCTCCCTGTTCCTCACTTAAAAAAAGAACAATTAGCTATAATATATATTGAAATATTTTAAGATGTTTCCTTCCTTCTGCTGGCATCTGTGCCCTTTCTTATTTAAATAAATAAATATAAAATACATTGAAATTTAAATACAGTTCTCAAAGAGGACTCTAAGCAAAATACATTTGTTTCTTTGATGTATTTCCTAACAACAGCACCAAATTTTATGAAAATAATAAAAAATGTAATATGTGTTTAATTTCTCCTTGTCCATCAATACTTATTTTTCTATATAATTATCTCCTGAGAATGCATACTGAAGTTTTTCTGAGAAGGTCATGGATCTTTACAGACCGCAAATTGTCAACATGGGGCACCTAACTTTAAGTCTTTACTCTGGGGAGACATAGGCAGTACAGGTGTTAGAATGCTACAGTCAGTTCCTAAGATGGCAACAGACTGGGGGAAGGAGGTATGTATAATTACCATAGGTATACTCCTCTCTGTGTAGTTCTGAGCAGAACTGATAGGCCCCAAATCACACTCTCCTAAAAGTCGTGCATAGTCCCTTTATGTAACAGCTCCTCTTCTTTTTTCTTCAAGTCTGCCCTGGTTCTTCCATTAAACCCAAGAATCACAACCAGTCTGGCTGCCACTTCTTCCCTTAGTGCTCAGGAGAGACATCACTAACTGATTACAATATTCTTTATTGATAAGCCTAGATCTGGTCTTAAGCACAAATTAAGCATTTGCCCTTTCAGAGATTGTACAAGAGAAGAAAATGTTGCCATTCTCGCCGTAATTCATGAGATGGGACCTGTATAACCTGCCCAGTTCTTGCCACACTCCTTCCCCAGGGAAGCTGTATCTTGCTTCCTGTGTTTTCCTGCTACCAAAAAGGGTTTTTCTAAGAATCACAGTGCCATCACCTGTCTGGCTTTAAGTAGTGCCCACTGCCTGAAATTCCCCTTACCCTGGACTATATTGCCAGGCTGGGGTCCCTAGAATACAGGCTTGCCTCGATTAGATCTGAAACTATCATACCTTTTAACTACTCTGTCCTGGATTCCATTGTCAGGACAAGCCTGAGCATCTGCATACCTTTTTGCTGCCCCTGGCCACGCTGCCCTGACTTCTGATTCCCAGTGACTGGAACTCCTGAGATCCAGACACATTTTGTTTCAAGAATATTCCTGCTAAAAACCCCAAATATCAGTTCCAGCTGTTTTATTTACTATATGCATTTTTGTTAGGACTAAATGCAGCAATTCTTATGAGGCAATTAGCACGGTTCCTAGCACATAATACACACGCAATAAATATTAGAGGCTATAAGTTCTCATCATAAGCCTCATCACTTCTATTAAGATCTCCATCTCAATTCCAGAAAAAGTCCTTCTGAAGCAATTAGGAACAGGCTTCAAGTCTCAGACCCTCTGGCCACAAACAGGCCTAGGGACAAACATACCTAACAAGACAGATGGTCCCAGACTTAAGATGGTTCATCTTAGGATTTGTTGACTTTATGACAATGCAAAAGTGATATGCATTCACTAGAAACCATACTTCAAATTTTGAATTTTGATCTTTTCCTGGACTAGCGATATGTGGTACAATACTCTTGTGAGGCTGAGCAGCGGTAGTAAGTCACAGACCCAGTCAGCCACGTGATCACGAGGGTAAACACTGATATGCTTTTAGCCATTCTGTACCCATACAACCATTCCGTTTTTCATTTTCAGTATAGTATTCAATACATTAAATGAGATATTCAACACTTTATTATAAAACAGGCTTTGCCCAACTGCAGGCGAATGTAAATATTCTGAGATGTTTAAGGTAGGCTAAGCAGCGCTATGATTATGCATCTTTGACCTACTGTATTTTCTTTTTTTTTTAAAGATTTATTTATTCATGAGAGAGAGAAAGAAAACAAGCAGGGTGAAGAAGAAGAGGGTGGGGGGGAGAGAATCAGAGAATCTTAAACTCCCTGCTGAGCACAGAGCCCCATGTGGCGCTCAATCTCACAACCCTGAGATCATGACCTGAGCTGAAACCAAGAGTCTGACGCTTAACTGTGCCACCCAGGTGCCACTGACCTACCATATTTTCAACTTGCAGTGGGTTTATATCGAAAGTTGAAGAAGAGTTGTATAGTCTTTAGTAAATATATGCTCTTAACACCAAATTAGATTTTTTATATAATAAAATAATGCTCTAGGCCATTATCATTTATGTAAAAGGAATTCTATGAAGTCATGTGACTTTTTCTATGAGTCAAATACTGTACTAGACAAAGAAAATTCCATCCTTTGCTTTACTAAATTTAAAATTTGTCTCACACACTGGACAGTTTGCATGACCATAATATTCATAATATCTCCTAAGATATTTGCTAAGAAATCCATTATAAAAAGAAAGGTTCTTAAGCTGTTTGGATCTATTATGCTTGTCAGCTGACTTTAGATAACAACTTTCTAACCAAACATAAGACCAAATCAAACCCTTTATTATAACTCTTTGACCAGCACCATAGATATATATGCCCCTCCAAAATACGTGAAACTGTGCCAGCCAAACAACAAATGGGCATTGTCCTGAGAGTTCAGACTAAAAGGTACACAGAGTTCAATCCCAGATGAACAGAATAAAGGCCTGTATAGAGCTGCCTGGGGTCAATGAAAATAGATTGCTTAATGAAAACATCAGGAGAAGTATTTGCTGCATGTGTTTGGGTGCGCAAATAGGTGGGTATAGGCATATCTGTTTTCCAACTGATGTGAGAAAACAGGTATTGAAGCACAATAATAGGCCAGAAAAATTAACATTTCCAGAAAAGATAGAGTTCACACTATTTGAGGCAAGAATTGGTGCCTTTTTCATAGAATAAATATGGCCCATAAAGTCATGATGGGGCATCTCTGCTTTAGATGTGCTTTATCTGAGGGGAAATTCCAGCTAGCAAACATAGGACAGAAATGCACAGTATTATCATCAGTGTGAAGATATTTTCGATTTATGATGGGTTTATCAGGATATAATCCCATTGTAAATCAGGGAAGATCTGTATTCAAATTTGAGGCCAGAGCAAAATGATAGTTGCCATTTACTGAGCTCTATGTGTCGAGCACTTTGCAAATATTATCTTCTTTAACCCCCACTGCAACCAAATTGGGTAAGAATTATAACTCCCATTTTACTGATAAGAAAATGGAGCATTAGAGAATCCCATGCCCAACAAAAACAACAGACAGTGAAACTGAAATGAAACCCAGCCCTTCCTAACTCAAAACCCAATCTTTTGCCCCTGAACATGTTATTTTTAACATATTACTTTTTAGCATGTTTACAGAAATAGCCAAGTGGCAAATAAACAAATCCGCGTCCTGGAAGCAGAGCTTAATTTCTAGGGTTCCAGCTAAAAAGGTCATATCTTGTAGTCTGTCTATTTCCTGCTCAGCCTGGAACTTTCCTGAAACTTTCCTCTTACAAACTTCCCTTTTGATTCATTCCTTCTCCTCTTCTAATCTGTCAGCCAGAATCCTACTCTTGGTTGTTTTTAGCAACTCTGGCTCCACTGTTTGACATGATCATCCCTAAAGGGGCAAATCAAGTTTAAATCCTCCATTTAGCCTTCTTAGACTATTCCAGCTCACGTTCAAACTATTTTATTCCCTATTCCAAATTCCTTTTACTCTCCCATTACCCTGCATCCATTGCCACACAATTATTATTCTTAATTATTCCCTAATTGTTTCAAGTACTCACTCATTCACTCATTTATTCAACTACTATATGCTTGAATACATATTATGAATTAGACACTGAGTTAGGCAATGTATATGGAGATACAAAGATAACCTATCTGAAACGACTGAAGGTAATTTTAGTAGGGCAAATAAATGTACACAAATACCTATAGTACTGTGTTGAATAAAAAAAGCACTGTGAGAAATAGAGCTAAAACAATTCAGACAAGGGAAGAATTACTTCTATCTAGAAGGAAGTGAGGAGAGATGATTCCATTGAACCGAGGTAGAAGATTCTGGTAGAAGGTACTGACAGAAAGGGTATTCTAACTGGAAGGCACTGCCTGAGACACTGAGCTTGGTGAGGCACTGTCAAGGAGTAACAAGAAGCTGTGTCTTGACTGGACTTCAGAGTGTGTCGAGGAGAGATGTGGGGGTAAAGTACATGGTGGAGGCCCTTAAAACTGTGGGAGAATGTAATGATGTCATAAGAAACTTCTGAAGTGAGAGAATCAGAAATATGCTTTGCATCCCTTCCCCAATTGCACAGAAAGTTCATTGAGGTTTTTGTATTCTTTCATATTTCCTAAAACTCAGCATAAACATGGACAAAAAGAGTATCTAATAAATAGCCAAGTGGCAAATAAGCAAATTGTATATAATGGTTCTGTTATATATTTTTCTATTTATCAAATTGCTTGTTTATTTGAATTAGAATTATTTTTTCCGAATTGCAAAGTATAGTCTAATTAGATGGCATGATATTTAGGAAAATAGTCCTTTCCTCTGAATCAGTACTGGTCTAAAGATAATTCTACAGATCTTAACTTCATCTTCAAAAATATTTATTATAAGAGAAGGTATAGATGACCTCCGTACAAAATGTGGCTTTAATATTTATTAACCTCATTTTTTTTCCACGATAGATTTTAAAAATTTGTGCTTACAGAAATATTTTCCTGAAATTTTATCAAATACCTAGAAAACCTTTGCTTAAAAAGTCATTTTTCCTTTCTTTAAAAAAAGATTAAAAAAGTGATTCAGTCATTTTACACACTCGCTTTTAATGTTACGGAAAAAGGATATCTGTGGGAGAGGATATTTTCACAAAGCCAAATCATCAGAACTGGCAGTTTAGCTATAACCAGAAAGTCCCAGGAAAACCAACGATTCACCCTCTGAATTCCTGGTATGAATGAATGTAGAAGCATCCAGGCTATTCAGACCATGAAAACAAACAAAAAATCCTCTTCTATTTCCTCCCAGGATTCCCTCATTGGAACTACGGATGTATTCCCAAAGCCAAGAATGAGAAGCTGAGGAAAAGATTTGGGTATTAGTTTCTTCAAACTCATTTCTTTGGGGAAGGCACTTTTGTTTGAGTGGAAAGGGTCCTTTAATTGCAGACTCTGTGGAGACGTGAATGGTGTAGAGGGCACTTACTTGATTTGTGGTCCTATGTGTCAACCTCTGCTGGCTCTAATGAAGAGGTGGAACTCAGGGAAATGCTCCCCACCCTGTAGAAGGGGGTGGCATGTTTATAATTTTTCCTACCTAAATTAAAATGTGCCTTTCTTGGACGAAATTCCTTACTACCAGTCAGTTAAAGAATGTGCTTTAGGTAAAATGAATTTCCGCCCAGATAATACTTTACAAGCTAGAAGTAATTATAGAGATGCTTGGAACATTTATTTATAACTATGGAACTTCATGAAAACTCAAAGTTCCCTCGGGAGAGGCTGATGGACTGTTTGGATCTACCCCATTTGCCAGCAAAAGTTAGCAAGCAGGTTGTGCTATTTGCAAATATATTCTTTTTTAGGGAGGAACTATGTGTTTATTTTTTGAATGTCATCAATATTTTGTGCTTATTTTCATTTGTCCGACTATCCTTGTTACTTGTACAGAAAAGTACTGCGTGTACAGTTTTCTCTGCTTGAGAAACTGTTTGGTCTGCTCTTTTGGAAAAACAATTACACAAGGGTGTCTGACACAGATATTAACACTGGTGACGACTACTCCTGTAGCAATGCGGGTCAGGAGAGACTTGTTTGAGCTGAACTCATTGCATAAGACTAGTTTTTTCTATGCTCAGGAAGGACTATAGTTGCAAAGTGAGTCAACATCCTGCAGCATCCCACAATGTATCAGGCCGAGACATTATATTTTCTTTCTTGTATGTGGTACTGTCTATATAGTGTCTCCCTTCTTTCTAAATCTGCTCTTCCCAGACGGAGTTGGTCTAGAAGTTGTTTGTACTGAGTGGTTTTGAGGGGGGTTTAAGAATAGCAAGAACAAGTATATTATTATTATTTTCAGCCCTCTCTTCAAAAAAAAAATGCCACACGCTGTATGCATTTACTTTTATGAAGTAAAAATGGTAATTCCCGGTAGAAGCACACTGTGGAGGACGGGAAACAGATGCTTTGGTCAGACTCAGGGACTCACTATAACATAACATGGAAACACAAAAGAATAAGAAAATAATTGCACAGCATTCTAACTTTAATGAGTTGACTGACTAGATGGCATGTGAACACCTTATTTTAACAATGTTTTGCAAACACAAGGTTGGCCTGATGTCAGAGAGCATTTTAACAGAACGGATTTATCCTGTCCATCTGTTTGGACTCTACACTTTGGTGGGGAAACTGATACTATGGGGAGGTACTCCTTCATTCATATAGAGAAAACAAAGTTTTGAAAGAATAACTAAATAATAACCAAATCATCAGATCATGAATTTGATGCAAACACAGCAAAATCTCTTCAAAGTTTTTTTTTTTTTTTAAGATTTTATTTATTTGACAGAGAGAGACACAGCGAGAGAGGGACACAAGCAGGGGGAGTGGGAGAGGGAGAAGCAGTCTTCCCGCCGAGCAGGGAGCCTGATGCGGGGCTCGATCCCAGTATCCTGGGATCAGGACCTGAACCGAAGGCAGACGCTTAATGACTGAGTCACCCAGGCACCCCTCTTCAAAGTTTTCGTAGTGTAGGAATGACATGTGTCTTGTTTGTTTCAAAATTTTTATTTAAATTCTAGTTAACATATAGTGTGATGTTGGTTTCAGGAGCAGAATTGTGATTTATTACTTACATATAATACTCAGTGCTCGTCACAACAAGTGCCCTCCTTAATGCCCGTCACCCACTTAGCGCATCGCCCAACCACTTCCCCTCCAGCAATCCTCAGTTTGTTCCCTATAGTTAAGAGTCTCTTACGGTTTGTTCCCCCCCTCCCTTTTTTTCCTTCCCATATATTCATCTGTTTGTTTCTTAAATTCCACATATGAGTGAAATCATTTCTCTTTCTCTGACTGACTTATTTCGCTTAGCATAATATGCTCATCACATGTCTTAGGATGAGCACCCTAGAAGCAGATCTTGAGAAAAGGATTTGAGTGAATGTAGCTTTTTGGGAGGTGATCCCAGGAAGTTGAGGTAGAAGGGTGGGAAATTCAAACAAGAAAAGAAAGGAGTCAATAATAAAGGGTATGTTACCCAGCAATGTACTGAGACAGGTAACTAGGCTCAGTTCCGTTGAAAAACTCTGGGAGACAGTGTGGAACATGCTTAGAGTTATCCAACCTGTGGAGCAAGGAAGCTGGCAGAGGCTGTGACCAATGAGTTTTCATCCTTCACTGACTGAGGATTGCCCTCTGGAACAAGTATTACAACTTGCCCTGAGTAAGGGTGGCACCACGCTCCTGTAGCCCAAAAGATCCTCAGAGAGAGAGCTGCATTGCCTTTGGCTTGTACAGGAAGTGGAATAGTTGATGGGTTATAAGCAGATAGTGTCTGTCACAGAATGCTAATAACTTATTACCCAAAGAAGATAAAAAAAGCAAAACATATCCAAATTGATTAAAAAAAAAAAAAGAAGAAGTTAAACTGTCACTATTTACAGATGACTTGATATAGGACAGAGAAAACCCTCAGGACACCACAAAAAAATTATAATATTATAATAACTGATTTGAGTAAAGTTGCAGGATACAAAATTAAAATATAGAAATCTGTTGCATTTCTATACATTTCTAATGAAGTAGCAGAAAGAGAAATTAAGAAAACAGTTCCACAACTGTACCAAAAAGTATAAAATTCCTAGAAATAAACTTAACCAAGGAGGTGAAAGACTGGTACTCTGAAAACTATAAAAACATTGATGAAAGAAATTGAAGACAACACAAACAAATGAAAAGATATTCCATGCTCATGGACTGGAAGACTGAATATTGTTAAAATGTCCATACTACCCGGGGCACCTGGGTATCTTGGTTGGTTAAGTATCCGACTCTTGGTTTCAGCTCAGGTCATGATCTCATGGGTCATGGGATCGAGTCCTGCATTGGGCTCCATGCTCAGTGGGGAGTCTGCTTGACATTCTCTCCCTCTGTCCCCCCTCAAATAAATAAATCTTTTTTTTTTAAATTTTTATTTATTTATTTGAGAGAGAGAGAGAGCACAAGAGAGGGGAGTGGGAGAGGGAGGAGCAGACTCCCCATTGAACAGCGAGCCCGATGCGGGACTCGATCCCGGGACTCCAGGATCATGACCTGAGCCGAAGGCAGTCGCTTAACCAACTGAGCCACCCAGGCGCCATAAATAAATCTTAAAAAAAATGTCCATACTACCCAAAGCAATCTACAGATTTAATGGAATCCCTATCAAAATACCAACATTTTTCACAGAACTAGAACAAGTAATCCTAAAATTTGTATGGATCCATGAAAGACCCCGAATAGCTAAAGCATCCTGAGAAAGAACAAACCTGGAGGTATCACAGTCCCAGATTTCAAAATATACTCAACAAAGCTGTAGTAAATCAAAACAATGTGGTACTGGCACGAAAACAGACACACAGATCAACAGAGCAGAATGGAGAGCCCAGAAATAAACCCACACTTATATGGTCAATTAATCTATGACAAAGGAGGCAAGAATATACAATGGGGAAAAGACCGTCTCTTCAACAAATGGTGCTGGTAAAACTGGACAGATACATGCAAAAGAATGAAACTGGACCACATTCTAATGCCATGTAAAAATAAACTCAAAATGGAGGAAAGACCTAAATGTGAGATCTAAAACAATAAAATTCCTAGAAAACATAGGCAGTGATTTCTTTGACGTCGGCCAATGCAACCTTTTTCTAGATATGTTTCCTAAGGCAAGAGAAACAAAAGCAAAAATAAACTACTGGGGCTACATCAAAATAAAAAGTTTTGTACAACGAAGGAAACCATCAACAAAATAAAAAGGCAATATACTGAATGGGAGAAGATATTTGCAAGTGATATATCTGATGGGAGTTAATATCCAAAATATATAAAGAATTCATGGGAGCCTGGGTGGCTCAGTCGGTTAAGCATCTGCCTTCAGCTCAGGTCATGATCCTGGGATCCTGGGATCAAGTCCCACATCGGGCTCCCTGCTTCTCCCTCTGTCCCTCCCCCCAACTCACGTTCTCTCTCTCTCTCGCAAAAATAAATAAATAAAAAATCTTCACGAATTCATGCAACTCAACACCAAAAAAAAACCACACCCCAAAATTAAAGGACCTAAATCGACATTTTTCCAAAGAATATATACAGATGGCTAATAGACATATGAAAATATGCTCAACATCACACATCATCAGGAAAATGTAAATCAAAGCCACAATGAGAAATCAGCATGGCTTGTATCAAAAGATAAGAAATAACAAGTGTTGGTAAGGATGTGGAGAAAAAGGAACTCTCATGCACTGTTGGTAGAAATGTAAACTGGTGCAGCCACTGTGGAAAACAGTACAGAGGTTCCTCAAAATATTAAAAATAGAATTACCATATGATCCAGTAATTCCACTACTAGGTATTTACCCAAAGAAAATAAAAACAGTAACTTGGAAAGATACATGCACCCCTATGTGTACTGCAGCATTATTTATAATAGCCAAGATATGGAAGCAATGCAGGGGTCTACTGATGGGTGAATGGATAAAGAAACTGTAATATATATGTATGCAATGGACTATGACTTAGCCATGAAAAGGAATGACACCTTACCATTTGCAACAACATAGGTGGACCTAGAGGGTATTATGCTAAGTGGAATAAGTCAAACTGAGAAAGACAAATACCATATGATTTCACTTACATGTGGAATCTAAAAAACAAAACAAATAAAAAGCAGAAACAGACCCATAAATAGAAAGAACAAACTGATGGCTGCCAGAGAGCAGGGGGGGCAGGGAGATGGGCAAAATGGATGAAGGAGGGTGGGAGATACAGGCTTCCAACTATAGAATGAATTAGTCACTAGGATAAAAGGTACAGCATAGAGAATATAGTCAAAAGTACTGTAATAGCATTGTATGGTGATGGATGGTAGCTATACTTCTGGTGAGCATGGCATAATGTACAGATTAGTGATTTCACTCTATTGCATACCTGAAACTGAGTATCACTGTGTGTCAACTATACTTCAGTTAAAAAATACTAAAAAAGGGGTGCCTGGGTGGCTCAGTCAGTTAAGCAGCTGCCTTCGGATCAGGTCGTGATCTGAGGATCCTGAGATGGAGCCCTGCATCGGGCTCCCTGCTCGGCGGGAAGCCTGCTTCTCCCTCTGCCTGCCAATTCCCCTGCTTGTGCGCTCTCTCTCTCTCTGTCAAATAAATAAATATTAAAAAAAAAATACTAAAAAAAAAACCCACACCAGTTTTGTTGGAGTTTCATACAACAGAGATAAATCAAAACTATATGCTACCCAGGGGCGCCTGGGTGGCTCAGTCGGTTGGGCGACTGCCTTCGGCTCAGGTCATGATCCTGGAGTCCCTGGATCGAGTCCCGCATTGGGCTCCCTGCTCGGCAGGGAGTCTGCTTCTCCCTCTGACCCTCCCCCCTCTCATGTACTCCCTCTCTCTCATTCTCTCTCTCTCAAATAAAAATAAATAAAATCTTAAAAAAAACAAACAAACAAACAAAAAACTATATGCTACCTGACTGACAATGAGAACACAACATCACTTCTATGATCTTACTCTAATCCTGAAGGAACATTAGAGAAAGTCACCTTGAAGTACATTCTATAATAGGTTAGTAACTTGCTCTGTCACCTTTAAAAGTATCAAGGTAATGAAAATCAAGGAAAAACTATAAAGATCTGTTCCAAATTGAAGGTGTCTACAGAGATGCGATAACTAAATGTAACATGGGACTTTGGCCTGGATACTTTCATTTTATACAGACATTATTGGGACAACTGGAAAATTGTAATGGACTCTGGAGATTTGACATTGTCATATATCAATGATAATTTCCTAATATTGATGGTATTTTGTAGTTATATAGGAAAGTAATCTTGTTGGTGGGAATTACACATTAAAGTATTCAAGAGTGATGGGGCATTTTGGAAACTTATTCTCAAATGGTTCAGCGTATAACAGTCTTTCTTGCACCATTTCATAACTGTCTGCAAGTTTGAGATTGTTAAGATATAAGAGTTTCTTTAAAAAAATAAATGACTAAAAAATCAAGGCACAATTACATAAAATTTATCCACTCCACTTTCCTTTCAAAGGATCTCTCCTTGATGTTAGGTAGTCCCATATAGAGCATCAGTGCACCTTTAGTAAAGACCATATAGCCAAACCAGGCAAAGCTCAGACTTCTAGCTGAGCTCCGATCTTTTTTTTTATTATTATTATGTTATGTTAGTCAGCATATAGTACATCATTAGTTTTTGATGTAGTGTTCCATGATTCATTGTTTGCAATATAACACCCAGTGCTCCATGCAATACATGCCCTCCTTAATACCCATCACTGGGCTAACCCATCCCCCCACTCCCCTCCCCTCTAAAACCTTCAGTTTGTTTCTCAGAGTCCACAGTCTCTGATGGTTCGTCTCCCCTTCCGATTTCCCACCCCCTTCATTTTCCCCTTCCTTCTCCTAATGTCCTCCATGCTATTCCTTATGTTCCACAAATAAGTGAAACCTCATGGTAATTGACTTTCTCTGCCTGACTTACTTCACTTAGCATAACCTCCTCCAGTCCCATCCATGTTGGTGCAAAAGTTGGATATTCATCCTTTCTGATGGTGATATTTCTGATTGTATATATGGGCTACATCTTCTTTATCCATTCATCTATCGAAGGGCATCTTGGCTCTTTCCACAGTTTGGCTATTGTGGACATTGCTGCTATGAACATTGGGGTGCATATGGCCCTTCTTTTCACTACAACTGTATCTTTGGGGTAAATACCCAGTAGTGCAATTGCTGGGTCATAGGGTAGCTGAGCTCCAATCTGAGCAGCGTTTTCACTTTGAATAGCTACAGAATTCCCTGATATTACTAATCATGCTGAAAATGAATTTCCTTCCCATGTGTTTGTCCGTAACAGGTGAGAAATTTCACGCCCATTCTTAAAGCAGGGTGGAAGAAGGGGAGGTATGGAATGTGAGGGATGCCATAGTAGATTCCTGAATTTATAGGTGCAAGAATTTTTGTCAACATCTTTTGTTAATAAATAGCAACTGTCCTTTTATATTAACCACATTAGTGTGTGAGGGGATTTCTTAATACAGTTTGTAATACCTAAAACTTACCTCATTTTCTTACAGAAATAATAGTTATATCAGTGCTTAACATGATTCTCCTTTGCATAGATGTTTTGAGACTGAGCCAGACAGAGCAAGAAAGCAACAAGTACCTTGGATTCCATGACTTTGATGAGCAGTACCTCTATACGTGTTTCCCAAATGTTGGAATATAAATTCAGAACTGTGGTTTCTGGGAAGAACGAAATTCTGAGCAAATCCTAAGATCCTTCTTGTCTCTGCCAATTAAGTGGGGTTTAGTACCTAATGTACTAGTGCTTTGAAATTAATTTCTTCTTCTGAATTGAAGGAGACCTCTATTTGCTGTGGGTTTTTTTCAATTCATTAAATAAGTTTCTGTGAACTACCATGTCTGCCTGCTACCACTATTCTAAACACATTATTATAACAAGCTATACCACTACTGAACAGACTGAGTTAAACAGAGGGTGAACCTATGTAAGATTCTTCTACCTGTTCTGACAGCACTGGCTACAGTATCACTACAACAACTCAACAACTAGGGACATATTCTTTTTGTCTACTCAGTATCTCTTTTCTAAGAACCATTCCCTACATGCCTCTCTCCATTCATGACCACTGTCCCATTCCTGCACTATGGTCCTTGGCCATAACTGACTGGCTCATTGAGTCATGTGACCTTTGCTGGGCAGCACCTGCAGGGGCAGAAGAGAGGTGGTCAGACCTATACCTTATAAAATTCAAAGCTGTCCATGGCTATTTTTTTTTTTTTTTTGAAATGTAGATTGGGAAACAAAACTGGGATGCAGAGAGAGAGAAAGACAAATGAAGCTAACCTACAGAAATGGACAGAAAAGAGAGATGAAGAAAATTTTAATAATTTTGAGTTCCAGGTTTTAGTTTGTTCCTGAAGCCCAGAAGCATTTCTGTCATTGGGTTTTATCAATTATACTAATATCCTCCAATCAATTTCTCATTTTTACTTAAGCTAGCTAGATTTGGTTCACTTACTTGCAAACAGAAATTACTAATTAGAAACTGATGTAAGAAGTCGGGTGCTGCAAAAGACAGAGCCTAGCATGTGAAGCTTGATAGTTCATGTGAGAAGAACTGAGAATTCTGCTGCCCCTTATGCCAGAATGAGAAACTGAAGATATTGTATGGGGGCAAAACAGGCAGCTACACCATCCTGCTGTCTCTTGGGACTCAAGACTTCAGGCCCATGAAGCTGGAGCAATGAAGCCTGAGGGCAATTTGGCAGGAAGTCCATGTGTTTAGAAGCTGTAGGAAATGTTGCCTTCAGCAAGAGCTACAAAGGAAGATTAGCTTCCTTTGGAGCTGAGCCTGTTGGAAAGCAGATAAGAGACATCAGATTAAGTGCACAGCCTTGTGAAGAAAAGCTATTTTCTGTCTAAGGCTAGTTATAAGAGTTTGC
This sequence comes from Leptonychotes weddellii, assembly GCF_054177405.1. NCBI lineage: Eukaryota > Metazoa > Chordata > Mammalia > Carnivora > Phocidae > Leptonychotes > Leptonychotes weddellii. The sequence continues at coordinate 114,115,947 of NC_138370.1, read as the reverse complement.
AAAGCTTGAGATGATCAAAGCCTTGCTGGATTGCAACCACCAAATTCACTGAGATCTGAAAAATAGTAAGTGCATTATTGAAGGGAATGAGGGATTTTTTTGGTATTTGAAATAGAGATACTTGGGGGAAGCTAGAAGGGTCAGGAAGCACTAATCCTCCTTCAAAAGAGCCTCTGCTGAAAATCCACTGCCAGTCAAAAGACTCAATGCTTCTCACTGACCAGCACGTGGGCAGGAATACAGCTTGTGGATGGGCACAGAACTCCAGGACAGATCAGTTCCACTTCACCAACCGCCCCCCCCGCCCGGCCCCAGCCTGTCACAGAATCCTGAGGCTAATTGTGTAAAGCTCAAAGGACAGAGTATTCACTTACATTGTAAAGAAGTCATGAGTACAGAGACCTGCTTCAACTAGAGATTCTAAGAGTATGGATGAGAAACCTTTCTTACGTTGATTTGTATCCTAAAAACAAGATAAACAAGCAGCTGACTACAGTTTTATGGGAGTTGTATTGCAGAAAACCTCACACCTTGCACAGGGGTGAATGGGAGTTCTCATCCCAAAAGCGACCGCCATGGACCAGTAAGACATGAACTGTTAAGGTGGAATGGCCCTCCACAAAAGAAATCCTTCTCTATTTTCAGAAATTACCTTGAAAGACTGGACAAATGAACTCATCCTAGCAGGTAGAGCTTGAGGCAGCCAGACTGGCTCAGCAAAGAACATGCTAATTGAAACTACTCTAAGATATTTTTAGAGATGGGAACACAGAAAGAAGAAAATATCTTACCTAAGATATTGGGCTAGGAACACAGGTAATCTAGTTCCATAAACCTCACACCCATGGCATTTGCTAGTTCTATTTTGACCATCAAGATGAATCTAGAAGTTGAATTCTGGTTCTACTACTCAAGATGTGTAACACTGGACAAACTACTAAACCTCTCTGTGCCTCAGCGTCGTCTCCTTTGAATGGGAAGGATAATAATAGTGACTATCTCCTGGGGGTAATTTTGAGGACTGCATGAATAAACACATGTAAAGCCCTTACAATAGTGCTGAGCACTGCTACTGTGTTACTGCTGTCATTATTTACATTATTGTCATATTCTATGTTCTGCATTAAGGACAGAAAGTGTTATTGCTGGGCTAAAGCTTCTGTATCCCTAACCAACCCTATTGTGTCTAAAAGGATTTACATGTTGAACCTCTTCAATGTTTTCCAGCCAGGATTCAATAAACTACTATAAATTAGATCTCCAGGGGTGCCTGGGTGGCTCAATCATTTAAGCATCTGCCTTCAGCTCAGGTTGTGATCCCAGGATCCTGGGATTGAGTCTCACATCAGGCTCCTTGTCCAGCAGGAAGCCTGCTTCTCCCTCTCCCTCTGCCCCTCCCCCTGCTTGTGCTCTCTCTGTTTCTCTCTCTTTCTCAAATAAATAAAATCTTTAAAAATCAATCAATCAAGCAAGCAATCAATAAGATCTCCACATGGGCCCAAACAGACCAACAGATGATCACTAATTTACTTTTTCTTGATCTCACTGTAATTTTAAAGTTTATCATTGTATTGCCTAGAGTACAATACCAATTTCTAAGGCTGTATTTTAATTAAAAAGCAAGGTGTATCAAATAAACTTAATAAACAAAAGAGTAAACAAAATTAATGAGCTCTTGATTATAGGGCTATTCAGGGCATTTAATATGATAATATTCATTGTGAAACTCCAAAAGGGAAGAGTGAATAGTAGTTTTTAAGATTATGTGACAAATACTGACTTAGTGGACCATCTAGTAACATCTTGAGGAAAATCAGCATCCTGTGCACCCCTGGATGAGTGAAACTATTTGGAACCATTCAGGTTATCAGATGATTCAGGTCAAAAGCAGCTGCAGCAGTTAGCACACTGGCAGCCATGTGCATAGCTGAATGGTGACAATGAATCCCCTTCACTGGAAACCCTCCCTTAAGATGGTTTGCAGAACAATATTTAATTTTATTATAGCTTGGATTCTTCCTCTAAACCATTATTTTTTCAATAAAATAAATACTGTCTACAGGTGCTTATTTTTATAATAACCACCTTTTTTATTTCCAGGTGTTTCTGAGCTTGACAATTATACGTTTCTCTTAAGTCACAAAAGTTCGTAACTACAAGGAAAACGGAAGGTACTTTCTGCCTTCAGCCATGCACTTCCAAGTTCAAGAAACTCACTGAACCTTATTTTCTTCTGTATGAAAAAAATGCAAAGTGTGCAACTTGAAGTGGTGAGGGGTGACAGCGTTAGGAAGAAATTTCCAAAACTGATGGAATGTTAGGTTTGGGCAGCTTTTAAAAATACCCCAGCCCATGAAACACCTCCTAAATCAAAATATACAGGCAAGGCAAGGGGCTTGAAAAGGTTAAAAAGCTTCCCAGGTGATCATGGTGAACTGGCTGGCAGACTGGCACATTGTAGTGCTCAGTGAAGATTGGATAGCGCTTCACACCTCTGTCTCATGACAGTTCCATAGAGAGAGATAGAGAGACAGAGAGAGAGAGAGAGAGAGAGAGAGAGAGAGAGTGTGTGTGTGTGTGTGTGTGTGTGTGTGTGTGTGTGTGAGTGGGGGAGGGGCAGAGGGAGAGATTCAGGTTCGTGTGGCACTTAAATCAGATTTATTTAGAGTATTTTAAATTGTTTCTCTTTTGAGAATAATATAATGATATTCCAAAAAGTATCTCTGATTTTTCTTTCTACGGATTTCTCTTATCTGACCATGTTTCATATATCAAAGTTTCTTTGGAGTTTTGGTGAATTACATTTTTCACTCTTCATACTCTTTCAGCAAATCTCATTAAATCTCATGGTTTTGATGACTACCTATGCAGATGACCTCTTCCCCAAACTTCAGATTTCCCTATCCAACTGCAACTAGACTTCACCTGGATGTTCCACACACACATCAAATCCAACTCTCACTCCAGCTCTGCTCCTCATTCTGTGTTCCCTCTCTCCACTGGCAGAATTGCCATCCACCTCATTATTGAAATCTGAATCATAGAAGCCATTATTTTATACTTCCATAAATTTTATCTTCCATATTCCAGCTTGATATTAGAAGTCCTGATCATTTTCTCTCCTAAATATTTATTTTATCTCTACCTTGATTCTGTATTGCTTGGTCCTTAGGTTCTAGAATCTAGAATGCAGGCAAGTAATACATTTTGGAATACTCTTGCTAAATAATATTTGAATACTCATATTTTAGAATATTATGTTTATTTAAAAAATGGCTGCTGAGATAGAAACACCTGATTTACAACTGAACTTGTGAATCACAACCCATTTGAAAATTGAATACTGACTATACTGGTTATTAATTCCCCAAATCAATAACTTTCTAAAAATTTTATTGTAAATATTGCTGCTTGGGAAAAAATAGTTACAATCAGAGCAGGATAAAAAGGTAGAGAGGCCCTTCTTTGGGTATTCTAAACTGAACTTCCAGATTTTTTCAAGAGCTTTAGAAGTTTATAGTTATGTAAAATAACCATTTCACTAGAACATTTGTTGCCCTCTTGTTTTATTGTTGTTGTTGTTCTTTTTTTCTAATGTATTTTGTGTTTCCTGGATTAAATGACTGGTTTTCTTGTTATGATGGTACTTGGACTGAGTTCTAGTTATTGGAGGTTAGAACTCAACTGTGTGCAGTAGGTAACTAAAAATTGCTCATCAAATATTCATTACCTACTATATGTCCAGGAGTAGGGAAGGGGATTGACTGCAAAAGAGCTGAATGAAACTTTTCAGGGTGAAAATATATTATACCTAGATTGTGGTGACGGTTCCAAGATGGTATGCATTTGCCAAAACATCCAGTTGCCTGTTACTGGATCTAAGTTATACCTTAATAAGCCTGACATTTTTAAAAGCTTCAGGTGGGGGCACCTGGCTGGCTCAGTTGGTTGCACGTCCAACCCTTGGTTTCAGCTCCGGTCATGATCTCATGGGTTGTGAGACTGAGCCCCAGGTGGCCTCCATGCTCACTGGGGAGTCTGCTTGAAGAATCTCTCCCTCTGCCCCTCCCCCACTCTCTCTCTCACACACACACACACACACACACACACACATGCTCTGTCTCTCTCTCTATATATATAATAAATAAATAAATCTTTAGAAATATAATAAAAAATAAATAAAAAGCTTCAAGTGCCTTTTGATCAGGCAAGGCCTGATGACCAGGAAAGGGAAACCAAAGCACAAGAGTATGGTGCCATTCAAAAGCACACTGGTGGGGTTAGCAGCACAAGGCTGACTGCTGTGGGCCTTGGATCTTAATGCTGAGGCTCCATGTGTGGGAACCCTAGGCACACACCCATCCCAGAAGAGGTATAGGGCAGCGAGCCCAGTCTGGCGCCCGGACCGTAGACCTTGCCTCTGAGAGCCCACCACTGCCACAAACCACTGGTGCTTAGTAGGGTTTGAACCCATGCTTCCTGATAGCTTGTCTCTTGCGTTTTACAGATATATTAATAAAAGTAGCCTGAAGCAGATCAGCCATGTTTGGGTGGGTTTTGGGTTTAGGCATGGATTGAAAACAGGAAGAGATGGGGCAGAGAGAGTGAGAAAATATACGAAAAAGATTCTTTGAAGAGAACACATTTATCTCTGACAAATTTAAGAGAGTAAGTAGTGTTAGGAATCCTTGACGGGCTTATCTCACACCAGTCACTTTCCATATAGGAAATCCAAGAGGTAACAAATTATTTTCTTGACCACCTCGTGGAGGAGGTTTTCCTGAGAAGAAACACCAAGTTTTGCTCCTCCCTCCCTTCCCCTAGCACTTTGTAGACATCTTCATAACAGCTCTCATCGAATTGTACTGTATGATTTATTTGTCTTCATTTAGCTCACCAGACCTGGAGCACCTCAAGGGCAAGGGCCATCTCATTCTCCTTTATATTTAATTGCTAGCACAAATTTTGGCACATGGTAAGTGCTGAATATACACTAATTAAACAAATGAATGGAGAATGTGCATAATTCAATGAGAATTTAATGTATGCAAGTTTCCATGGTCTTATAATTAATACAATTTGGTATAGATTAAGTCCATTATTTGTCATGAAATAGAAGGTCAGCAGCTGCCTCTCTTAGGTGGGCCCAGCAGCTCCCTGTGGAACAGGCTTCCAAGGCAGTGCAGGCTGGCCATGGGAAGCACAGTCTCTGGGCCTTGTGCCAGGTGTGTGAGGCTTGTGCCTGTTTTCCAATCTGAAAACCAGAGATGCCAATAATACTGCCCACCTCACAGGGTTGTTGTGGGAGTTAAATGAGCTAACACATGTAACAAATGCTTCTAATAGTGCCTGGCAGAGAGTAAGCACTCAGAGTGCCAACTGGTATTGTGGTGCAGTGTCACTTGAGAAGACTTCTACTGTCATTCAATAATTTACTGAATGTCTACTATGTGCCCAGGTCACTGTGGACAAAGTTAGGGTACAGATGTGTTCTCACTGTTCATTGAACTGACAGCCTAATGCAGAAAGCAGAGGGTATTAAATAATTACAAAATAAATGAACAGTTTAACTGTGATCATTACTATGAAGGAGAGATAACCAGTACTTTGAGACCATGAATGGGGGATTCAACTGGTTTGGCAGGGTCAGGAATAAGGAACTAAGATCCGAGGTGTCAGTAGACACTGGCTAGTTTAGATATGAAGAACAGCATTCCAGGCTGAAGGAGGAGACATTCAAAGGCCCTGAGGCAGTAAGGGTGTTGGACATTTAAGGGAGGAAAAGAAGGCCAGTGTGCTGGGGTACAAACAGTAAGAGCAGCATGGTTTAAGATGAGGTTGTATAAAAACAAAGCAGCCAGCTCACACAGAACTTTGTTACTGTTAGTCACTAGCTGTGTGAGGTGGTGGGAGTGAGTTGTGGAGAACAACATGATCATTTTTATTTTGAAAATCATTCAGATTGCAATGTGGAGAATGACTAAGGGGGCACTGTGTGAAAGCAGGTAGACTCCAATAGAGGAAGAGACAATAGCAGCATGGGCTCGAGTAGAAATGGAGAGAACAGGGTGAAGATGGGTGGTGATGGAGGAACTGTCAAGGATCAGGAGTGGGTTGGTAGCCTGTACTATGGTTAGAAAGGGTCCCACTGACTGAGACTGGGCACACTGAAGAGAGCCCAGGGGAATATTATGAGTGTAATTTTGAATATATTGAGTATTAGATTCCTTTGAGACAAGTGAAAATGTCCAATGGTCTGTCAGGTATATGAGTGTATGATGCAGGAAAGTTACATAACCATGAGGCAATCAGGCATCCATTGCACTAAGGGAAAGATGTAACAGAATATTTTGTAGGTTGACAATACCTCTTGGATTTCAGAGCTTGTCCCCTTCAGAGATGTACTAAATGGCCTAATTCTTCCCTTATAATTTCTATTTTGATTCTCCAATCCACTTGGTGGCCCAAACTTAACCACAGTCAAAAACCTGGAAATTTCTCCAGAGCTGTGTTTAAATGGGGGGGGGGGGCGGGTGCTGAGTAGTACCAGGTCCCATTGTGGGGAGGCACATGCTCTTGAATGTCATCTGTCTACACAACTATCCACAGACACATTGCTTCTCTCTCTAGTCCTTAGTCCTCAGTCTGCCAGGTTGCAATGAAATGTCACTCATGCTGTCCACATGATTCCTTCAAGTATAACAACTCTTTTTGGTTTTGACTCATCATACTTAAGACACAAAAATTATTCAATTATTTCTGTCATGGTCTGTAGCACAGGAATCTAATTTTCTCTTTGGCTCACTGGGCTGGGACTCAACATTCAGCTCTTGTCACCTCATCAGGATCCTACTATGGAAAGTAGGTAATACATGCCCTCTGCTCCCAGGTACCTCAAATTTCTGCAGTCTTCCCACCTCACCAGGGCTTTAAACCAGGAAGTGGGAAACAGAGTTTCTCATTCAGTCTCTCCAAAGCCTCTCAAGGATCCTGTATCTCTCAGGGACTCTAACCCATAAAATGGGTGAGAACAAGGCTCAGTTCTAATTCCCATTAATAATTTCACTCTCCTGGATCTAACTCTGGATCTCTTCCCTCCATGTAGCTTGTGGAATAGTCTTCAAACTATCTTTGTCTATACCAGAAATATTCTTGTTTCTCCTTAGGGTTTTGGCTTTTGGAAACCAAAGCAAGGAAGACTCCTTTTTCTCCTTCCACCTCGTATGTTTCCATCTCCAAGGAAACAAGCTCAGAACAACTTAGCTCCTAAAATAGAAGTAAAAGTGGGGAAATATTAAAGGGAAGGTCAATATTTTAAAAATATCTTCATGCCCATAGACAAGAGAAAATTCCCTTTTACCTCTTCTAGATGATTTTATGATCAGATTAAATTGTATAGGTTATAGATGAAAATATCTTGCATCATTAATTATACAGTCAGAAAGAGACTGTGTGTACATATTCTTATGACTGATTATCTGCATAAATCTTGCTATGGGCTAAATTATGTCTTCTCAAAATTCATACTGAAACCCCAAATCCCAATACAATGGTTTTTGGAGATATAGTCTATGGAGGTAATTAGGTTTAGATGACGGCATGAGAACAGGGTTCTCATGATGGGATTAGTACCCTTATAAGAAGAAATGCTAGAGAGCTTATTTCTTTTCTCTCTTTACCCACATCCACTGAGGAAAGACCATGTAAGGACATTGTGAGAAGGTAACCATCTGCAACCCAGGAAAGAGCTCTCACCAGACATCAACCCTGCTAGCACTGTGATCATGGTCTTCCAATCTACAGAACTATGATAAATAAATTCCTGTTGTTTAAGCCACCTAGTCTATGGTGTTTTGTTATGGCAGTCAGGACTGACTAAACAAATTTCAACTGATATAAAGATCCATTGCACATGCCTATTTTACTTCTAATTCCATCTCAACTAAATTTAACTGGAATTGTGTGAGGCAAAACTAACTGAAACTGTAAAACTCCCTAAAATTAGTGACATTAAGTCATTCTGTTTCCTTGCCCAGCAAGACCGTAAAGATAAGACTCTATCCCAGTCATATTTTTTTTTAAAGATTTTATTTATTTATTTGAGAGAGAGAGTCAGAGAGAGAGAGAGAGCACAAGAGGGAGGAGCGGGAGAGGGAGAAGCAGACTCCCTGCCGAGCAGGGAGCCCGATGCGGGACTCAATCCAGGGACTCCAGGATCATGACCTGAGCCCAAGGCAGCCGCTTAACCAACTGAGCCACCCAGGCGCCCTATCCCAGTCGTATTTTATAGTACATCATTTTCCAGTTTCCAAGAGCAACCAGGAGCTCTTTATTTGTTTTTAGCACTAATATGGGAGGTGAGGTTTGAACGTAATACAGTGGAATTAAAAGCATCACCACAGATTTGTTATGATGCTGCAAGAAGAATAAATACTCTAGGGAAAAATAAAAGCTAGATTGAGTTTTCATGATGTCAAGAAAGATTTGCCCTTATGCTATCTAACCTAATGAAAGATATATTTCTAAAAAAAAAAAGAAAAGAGATATATTTCTTTAAGTATGTAAGAAAAATAAACAATAGCACTAAGTTCATAAGAGTATAGTGACAGCACATCAGTAATTTCAGTTTAAGGTGGTATCTCTTGTGAGTTATACTCAGAGCTTGAGATATAATTGGTTGTTAACAATGTGAAACTAAGTTGAAGGTATTTTAGTTAATCATATGATATATAGTGAAGAAGTCTGCAGGTAAAAGGGTTAAGAGAATAATGTAAGTGTTAGAATATAGCCCAATTTCCTTGGAATGCTTTAACTTAACTAGTTTTGATAATCCACTGCACTGATTACTATTCAGTGCTCTGACGCTAAACTTCAGTGGATGACTCTTTGGCTTTCAACGTCATCGTATGCTAGTAAAGTGAAAATGAATTTGCGTTATTAAGAGAGGACACAAAAGGTATTATCTATAACATTTTTCTTCCCCAAATAGACCAACTTTAATAGAATGTACATGGGAACTGATATTCTAGTATTCTATAAATTCTTTCCTAGAACTAGTAAGAAATGCTAATATATCCTTAATTATTTGCTTTTGTGATAGAACTCAAAACAGGTGAACATAAATTTATAAAATCCCAAAACAATTAATTGAACAAGAGAAAATACTCAGATTTAATTTAGAATTTGCATCTTTGCATGCTTTAGTATATTTACATTGCTTCCTTCAAATGTCTCTGACTGATTTTTCTAAAATTTTTCCTAACATCCAAACATCTTCTAGAATAGGGCTGTTACTTAATCTGTGGGTCAAAATAATGTCATTTCTCTAATCTATATCAAGAAGAGATATGATGCCTTAAATATAATTAAGCTCTAGCTAAAAAGTTTAATGCCTCACTGTGGGAAAAAATATATATTTAACATGAGCTAACTAAGATCATAAACATGGGGGCTCTTGATTTTAAGGCTTGTTTTCTTTTCCTTTTATTTTTTACCCAATTAGAAAGACCATGTTTTAATTTTTTTTTTAAAGATTATTTATTTGAGAGAGCGAGAATGAGAGAGAGTACATGAGAGGGGGGAGGATCAGAGGGAGAAGCAGGCTCCTCGCTGAGCAGGGAGCCCAATGCGGGACTCGATCCCTGGACTCCAGGATCATGACCTGAGCCGAAGGCAGTTGCTTAACCAACTGAGCCACCCAGGCGCCCTAATTTTTTTTTTTTAATTCAGAAATAACTTCCCACAAAGTGAAAGATAACTCATTAACCCTGTGGCATTCCATGGAAAAGAAACTGTGGGCTACTCAAACCTTCTCTTGAATCTCTGGCTAGCCACAAAGCCACTCTTGGCAAATGGATAGAACATACATTTCCAAATTTGTCAAATAAACACAGAAGCTGCCCAGAGTTTTAAAGGCCACTGTGGCTATATTTCTAAAGCAAGACCAAAACCAAAACCAAAACCAATCTAACCTGAGCTTGGCAACACTGGCAGTCAGATTCAAAGATGTAATTGGCATATTCTTTCCTTCAGTGCCTTTTACTATAACTCTCAACCACTTTATTTAAACCCTTTTATTAATTTTTATCTCTATAACTGGAACATAAGCTCTGTGCGACAGTGTCTGTCTAGCTTAATGTTTTGCTTTTTTTTTAAGATTTTATTTATTCATTTGACAGAGAGAGAGATAGTGAGAGCAGGAACACAAGCAGGGGGAGTGGGAGAGAGAGAAGCAGGCCTCCTGCGGAGCAGGGAGCCCAATGCGGGGCTCGATCCCAGGACCCTGGGATCATGGCCTGAGCCGAAGGCAGACGCTTAACGACTGAGCCACCCAGGTGCCCCGTGTCTAGCTTAATGTTTTATTACCGATACTAGCAAAATAGCAAGCACATGACAAATAGAGCTACTACCTCTGTATTCTACTTTTTCCTCACCTTACTGGACTGCCATTTTAGAGTGTTTCAAGAAAGTTAAAGTACAAGGAATCTCAAATTGAACATATTGATATGAAATCAGCATTTTCCCCTTCTTAGCCAAAAAAATCATCCAAAACCACAAGATGAACAGAGAACAGTATCACAAGGGAGGAAACTGGGAGAAGGTAACAGTGAGAGAACTAATTGATGACAGAATCTAGTTGCTATAAATATCATTAAAAAACGTAAACTTTTGAGGTGTAATTGGTTGTTAACACTTTGCAAAACAGATATGAACACCTTGAAATGCAAAAACAATATCCCTAGTTTGCAAGGATGTAGGAGGTAGGGGTGGGCTACAGCTAGAAGACCTAATCTACTTTACTTGACTCCAGAAGCAGACCAAATATGGCTGAATGAAATGTCACATAGATAAGACATGTTTGAAGGAAGTAGTGTTTCTCCATGGCAGTAGGGAAGAATACAACATATGAATTGTGAAGGAAAAAAATACTGCCTATCTCAATTGTTTGGGAATTAGTAAAGGCTATAAAAATGCTCTCATAAATTCCTAAATCAAAGACAAATCCCAAGTATCCTGGAACAAAGCCCTGGCCTCTACCTTTCCCATAAACTTTCTTCAAAGAGATGGTTCAAAAATTAACAAACAAATTAAAGGAGAAGAGATACCGTAAAAAAACATAGTAAGTGGCGCAGAAGATAAAAATGAGAAAAGAGGCAAATTGGACCAGCAGTAGAGAATTTAAAAGGATCAGAGAGACTACGATAGCTCTAGAAAATAAGCATTAGAGTGTCAAGACACATAACCATGAGCATCAAAGAAGAAAACAAAGTATCGAACAGAAAAAAATTTTTAAGGAAGCATTTTTTGATATCAAAGGAAACGATCTGAGTATTGGAAAGGGATATGAGTTATAAAAAGTTAATAAAAAATGGTCAACCCTGAAGAATATTAAGTTTACCAGACTTCTAAAGAATCTTTTGGGTATCAAGGCAAACAAGAAAAGTTAACTTATAAAGTGAAAAAAGAATCAGAATGATTTCAGATTTCCTGACAACAAAATTGCGTCAGAAGATAACTATAAAATTCTTAGCAGCAATGTCCACAATAGCCCAACTATGGAAAGAG
>NC_138370.1:114079043-114103882 GCF_054177405.1 Leptonychotes weddellii | reverse complement strand
TGGAGTGGGGGGTGGGGTGGGAGGAATGGGGTGACTCGGTGATAGACACTGGGGAGGGTATGTGCTCTAGTAAGCGCTGTGAATTGTGCAAGACTGTTGAATATCAGATCTGTACCTCTGAAACAAATAATGCAATATATGTTAAGAAAAAAAAAAAAGAAGAAGAAGATAGCAGGAGGGGAAGAATGAAGGGGGGGAAATCGGAGGGGTAGACGAACAATGAGAGATGATGGACTCTGAAAAGCAAACTGAGGGTTCTAGAGGGGAGGGGGTGGGAGGATGTGTTAGCCTGGTGATGGGTATTGAGGAGGGCACGTTCTGCATGGAGCACTGGGTGTTATGCATAAACAATGAATCATGGAACACTACATCTAAAACTAATGATGTAATGTATGGGGATTAACATAACAATAAAAAAATAATAAAAAAAAAGAAAACAAGAAGAGCTGAAAATTAATGAATAACCAGAATGCCACTAGATCTTTGTTTGAGATGCCAACGGGACATGCTGAACCCTTTTATAGTTGCCATATTAATGACCCCGAACATTAAGGAAAAGTTGGGTACTTTACCTATTCCCTTTGATTTAAATTATTTTACTCCCAATTTTCAAATAAAGTTAATCTGAACCCTTCATTCAGCAGCTACACACCTACCTGAATTTGTATTTCATTGCCTTTTAAGATATGTAAATGTCTTCCTATCCACTGGCTAAAAATCATAAGCAGAATTTTTAATTCTTTCCTTTTCTCCTGACTTACTGGAACATACGACTCTTAATCTAATTGGATTGTGCAAATCTCAAGGCTGTGTCTGAATCTATTCACAGGATACTGCTACAAGCAATTTGTTCAATATGAGGAACTGGAATGCATCATGTGCAACTGGTGTATTACATAACTGTATTTTATCTATTTGCAACATGTTATATTACCAGCATGTCATGACCCTTATTTCTTTAGTTCTTACTCCCCTAGGACAGCAATGAATAAAAGGAATGAAACCATTGGATGGTTTTTTGAGCAATGACCTCAAAACTAATCCCAGAAGTTGGGTGTCCACAATATGAAAAAATAAACACACCCATCACTGTTGACACTAATTGTGTCCTTCACTTGTGTCTTCTGAGAAGAAAAGCTAAGAATGAAATTGCCATGAAGAACAAGCTCCTTCTCATCACTGGGGGTGGCCTCTTCAGTGCAGGGTTGGAGTCTAGCCTGATGTGGGATAAGTGTATTTGGCCACTACCTGTAATATTCCTAGTGTGTAGAAAAAGAAGGTGGGATAATATCCTGAGACATCTAGCATCCATAACTCAGCAACAAATCTGTTTGCAGAAGTTAAGAGAAGGTAAAACATGCAAAAAAGTAGGCAAGAGGAGACTTACTTAGAATTTTCTTTTATGAGACACAATTACCAACACGTCATCACTTAACATAGCTTTATAAACTACAGGATTTGTAAATTATTAACTTTTTGAATATTTAGTCAGAGTTGGACTACTGATTAGTAAAATGCGGTACTGGTCAATCACCAGTAGGGTAAGTCTGAGTAGCAGACCCCTTTAATTCTCACACATTCTTCTATATCAGCTTCATTAGTAACAAAGTTGGTATTTAAATTTCCACATACCCAAGGCTGGCTTCACAGGCTTTTGACCTAACCAGTCACACAGGACCCCATGCTTAGATGTCCTTGTGCTTAGAGAAGTCCCTCGACTAAGTCTGATGCTCTGCCGTCCCTGTCTTGAAATTCTGATGATTTTAATGATTTTTTTTTTCACAAGGGGGTTCACATTTTCATTTTGTACTGGGCCCTGCAATTATGAAGATTGTCCTGAATATACTGCCCTTTAGCTTTTATTTCTTAAACTTGGTTTTCTTAGGTGAAGAAGAGGGATGTTATTTATTGAGTAGCTCCTCAAAACCCCAATACATTAAATCATATAAAGAAGGAATTTTTTTAATAATAAAAGGCAAAAAAATTATGGAATTGAATGACTGTACCACACAATATAGAAACTATATTAAATTGCACTACTAGGAAAACTAAGAAAATGTGGTAAAAATATGATTATAGCTAAACTTTAACATACTACTTTAGAATAGGATGGTTACTATAGTCAAAAAATTAAACAAAGACATAGAGAAATTGAGTATCCTTCCAGTAGAGATTTCCATTTTTCTATACATCCATAGAGCATTTATAAAAATAAACTGTGTGCTTAGTCACAAAGAAAATTTTAAAATCTAAAAACTTGGGAGATGTTATAGCTTACATTTGATTAGCATAATCCAATAAAATACAAAGAAATAATGAAATATTCTCCCACCAAAAATTGAGGTGAATTAAAAAATTAAATGGAGAAAAGGAATAATACAAATCCTACAGAAAAATCCAGGAGACTTATCAATCCACAGATGTTGGAGGGCTTATATACTGGGAATTGAAAAAGAAAAAACCCATTTTTTATAAAAATGAACAAACAATGGATGTGGAGAAAATAATTTTAGCACAGATTGAGACAAGGTGTTGGTAACAGATTGAGACAAGGTATTGGTAACTATGACAAAATGGACCATTAAAGACATTTAAAAGGGCAATATGTATATTAACCAATAGTAAGTCCAAGTACCCCACAAATATGAAATGATGCTCAAATTTACTACTGAAAATAATATTACACACCTACAAATATGTAATAAAAAGGGTTCTCTCAGAACTGCTGATAGAAATATACATGGCTACTGCTTTTCTGAAAAGTAATCTGGAAACAGCTATTGAAATTCTTACAATAATGTGTATTTTTTAATTTAATACTACTCCTGGGAATCTCTCACATAAAGTAAGCCAGTGGCACATAATGACATGTGTGTAAGGAAGTCTATTATAGCTTCATTAATAGTAGGCAGAGAATAAATGGCAACAGTGAATGACCATCAGTTGTAGTATAAATTATGCCACATTCACACCATGCAATATTTATTAAAAAGAATAAATCAGAGGGGCTCCTCGGTAGTTCAGTCGATTAAGCGACCAGCTCTTGATCTCAGCTCAGGTCTTCATCTCCGGGTCATGAGTTCGAGCCCTGCACTGGGCTCCATGCTGGGTGTGGAACCTACTAAAAAAAATAAAAAGGAAGAAGGAGAAGTCAGAGCTAAACAACTGATTTGAAGTGCTATCCATGAGGTGTTTGTTGTTGAGTAAAATGGCTGGCTCAACAGGTATTCATTTCACAATAGTTTTTGTAAAAGCAAAATAAGAAGAAGAAATTAAATGTATTCTAGAATAGATAAATGTCTGTATATGATTCTATGACCATGGTGAAGAAGTAGAAGGATACATACTAAGATGTTGTGAATAAGAGAATGGTATGTGCGGGAGAAGGGGAGCAGGTTATGAGTGTAAGAGGAAAAGGAGAACCAAAAATGCAAAACAAAAATTTTAAAAAGACTATACTTAGGGGTGCCAGGGTGGCTCAGTTAGTTTAGTATCTGAGCCTTGGTTTCCGCTCTGGTCATGATCTCGGGGTCCTGGGATCAGCCCAGTGTTGGGTTCCTTGCTCAGCGCAGTCTGCCTGGGATTCTCTCTCTCTTTCTCCCTCTCCCTCTACCCCTCATGCCACCTGCATTCTCTCTCTCTCAATAGATAAATAAATATAACTTGAAGTCCAGAATTGTGATGCCACCAGCTTTGGTTTTCAACATTCCTTTGGCTATTCGGGGTCTTTTCTGGTTCCATACAAATTTTAGGATTTTTGTTCCATTTCTTTGAAAAAAGTTGATGGTATTTTGATAGGGATCGAACTGCCTGTATAGATTGCTCTAGGTAGCATAGACATTTTAACAACATTTGTTCTTCCAATCCATGAGCATGGAACATTTTTCCATTTCTTTGTGTCTTCCTCAACTTCTTTCATGAGGGTTCTATAGTTTTCTGAGTACAGATCTTTGCCTCTTTAGTTGGGTTTATTCTTAGGTATCTCATGGTTTGGGGTGCAATTGTGAATGGGATCAACTCCCTAATTTCTCTTTCTTCTGTCTCATTATTAGTGTATAAAATTGCAACTGATTTCTGTGCATTGATTTTATATACTGCCACTTTGCTAAATTCTTGTATGAGTTTTAGCAATTTTGGGGTGGAGTCGTTTGGGTTTTCCACATAGAGTATCATGTCACCTACAAAGAGTGAGAGTTTGACTTCTTCTTTGCCAATTTGAATGCCTTTTACTTCTTTTTGTTGTCCAATTGCTGAGGCAGACACTTAACCGAATAAGCCACCCAAGGGCCCCTGCTGTGGGCTTTTCGTAGATGGCTTTTATGATATTGAGGTATGTTCCCTCGATCCCTACGCTGTGCAGAGTTTTAATCAAGAAAGGATGCTGTGTCAAATGTTTTTTCTGCATCTATTGAGAGGATCATATGGTTTTTGTCCTTTCTTTTATTAATGTAGTGTATCACACTGACTGATTTGCAATTGTTGAACCACCCTTGCAGCCCAGGAATAAATCCCACTTGGTTGTGGTGAATAATCCTTTTAATGTACTGTTGGATTCTACTGGCTAGTATTTTAGTGAGAATTTTTGTATCCATGTTCATCAGGGATATTTGTCTATAATTCTTTTTGGTGGGGTCTTTGTCTGGTTTTGGGATCAAGGAAATGCTGGCCTCATAGAAAGACTTTGGAAGTTTTCCATCCATTTCTATTTTTTGAAACAGCTTCAGTGCAATAGGTATGAATTCTTCTTTAAATGTTTAGTAGAATTTCCCTAGGAAGCCATCTAGCCCTGGGCTCTTGTTTGTTGGGAGGTTTTGATTACTGCTTCAATTTCCTTCCTGGCTATTGGTCTATTCAGGTTTTCTATTTCTTCTTGTTTCAGTTTTGGTAGTTTATACATCTCTAGGAATGCATCCATTTCTTCCAGACTGTCTAATTTATTGGCATATCATTGCTCATAATATGTTCTTATAATTGTATTACTTTGGTGTTGGTTGTGATCTCTCCTCTTTCATTCATGATTTTATTTATTTGGGTCGTTTCTCTTTTCTTTTTGATAAGTCTGGCCAGGGGTTTATCGATCTTATTAATTCTTTCAAAGAATCAGCTCCTAGTTTCGTTGATCTGTTCTACCGTTCTTTTGGTTTCTATTTCATTGATTTCTGCTCTAATCTTTATTAAATCTCTTCTCCTGCTGGGTTTAGGCTTTCCTTGCTGTTCTTTTTCCAGCTCCTTTAGGTGTAAGGTTAGCTTGTGTGTTTGAGACTTTTGTTTCTTGAGAAAGGCTTGTATTGCTATGTATTTCCCTCTTAGGACCACCTTTGCTGCACCCCAACAGTTTTGAAAAGTTGTGTTTTCATTTTCATTTGTTTCCATGAATTCCTTAAATTCTTCTTTAATTTCCTGCTTGACTCATTCATTCTTCAGTAGGATGATTTTTAACCTTCATGTATTTGAGTTCTTTCCAAATTTCCTCTTGTGATTGAGTTCAAGTTTCAAAGCACTGTGGTCTGAAAATATGCAGGGAATGATCCCAATCTTTTGATACTGGTTGAGACCTGATTTGTGACCCAGTATGTGATCTATTCTGGAGAATGTTCCATGTGCACTCGGGAAGAATATGTATTCTGTTGCTTTAGGATGGAATGCTCTGAATGTATCTATGAAGTCCATCTGGTCCAGTGTGTCATTCAAAGCCCTTGTTTCCTTGTTGATCTTCTGCTTAGATGATCTGTCCGCTGCAGTGAGTGGGGTGTTAAAGTCCCTTACTATTATTGTATTATTATCAATGTACTTCTTTAATTTTGTTATTAATTGGTTTATATAACTGGTTGCTCCCATGTTAGGGGCATAAATATTTACAATTGTTAGATTTTCTTGTTGGATAGACCCTTTAATTATGATATAGTGTCCTTCCTCATCTCTTATTACAGACTTTGGTTTAAAATCTAATTTGTCTGCCATAAGGACTGCTACCCCAGCTTTCCTTTGACGTCCATTAGCATGATAAATGGTTTTCCACCCCTTCACTTTCAATCTGAAGGTATCTTTGGGTCTAAAATGAATCTCTTGCAATGCATATTAATGTAGTCATCAAGACAGTATGGTACTGGCACAAAAACACATACACAGATCAATGGAACAGAATAGAGAACCCAGAAAGGGACCCTTAACTCTATGGTCAACTAATCTTTGGCTAAGCAGAGAAGAATGTCCAGTGGAAAAAAGACAGTCTCTCCAACAAATGGTGTTGGGAAAACTGGACAGCAACAGCAGAAGAGTGAAACTGGACCATTTTCTTATACCAAACAGAAAGATAAACTCAAAATGGATGAAAGACCTAAATGTGAGACAGGAATCCATCAAAATCCTTGAGGAGAACACAGGCAGCAACCTCTTTGACCTCGGCTGCAGCAACTTCCTGCTAGACACAACTCCAAAGGCAAAGGAAACAAAGGCAAAAACGAACTATTGGGACTTCATCAAGATAAAAAGCTTTTGCACAGCAAAGGAAACAGTCAACAAAACCAAAAGACAACCAACAGGATGGGAGAAGATATTTGCAAATGTCTCATCAGATAAAGGGCTAGTATCCAAAATCTATAAAGAACTTATCAAACAACACCCAAAGAACAAATAATCCAACCAAGAAATGGGCAGAAGACATGAACAGACATTTCTCCAAAGAAGACATACAAATGGTCAACAGTCACATGAAAAGATGTTCAACACCACTTGGCATCAGGGAAATACAAATCAAAACCACAATGAGATACCACCTCACACCAGTAAGAATGGCTAAAATTGACAAGTCAGGAAATGACAGATGTTGGCGAGGATGTGGAGAAAGGGGAACCCTCTTACACTGCTGGTGGGAACGCCCTCTGGAAAACAGTTTGGAGGTTCCTCAAAAAGTTGAAAATAGAGCTACCCTACGACCCAGAAATTGCACTACTAGCTATTTACCCCAAAGATAGAAATGTAGTGATCCAAAGGGTACCCTAATGTTTGTAACAGCAATGTTGACAATAGCCAAACTATGCAAAGAGCCCAGCTGTCCACTGACAGATGAATGGATAAAGAAGATGTGGAATGCTACTCAGCCATCAAAAAATGAAATCTTGCCATTTGCAACGATGTGGATGGAACCAGAGGGTATTATGCTAAGCAAAATAAGTCAATCAGACAAAGACAATTATCAGATGATCTCACTCATGTGGAATTTAAAAAACAAAACAGAGGATCATAGGGGAAGGGAGTTAAAAATAAAACAAGATGAAATCAGAGAGGGCGATAAACCATAAGAGACTCTTAATCATAGGAAACAAACTGAGGGTTGTTGGAGGGAAAGGGGTGGGGGGAATGGGGTAACTGGGTGATGAACATTAGGACGGCACATGATGTAATGAGCACTGGGTGTTATATAAGACTGATGAATCACTGAACTCTACCTCTGAAACTAATAATACACTCTATGTTAATTAATTGAATTAAAAAAATAACAAAATAATCTTGTCACTTCAAGGAAAACAGTGACAGTATTTGTTGCCAATGATAAAATTTAAGATTTCAGACAAAAATGAGAATTTTGGAAAACTTGCATCTGCAACTGTGAGCCTGACAACTTCCCAATACTCAAAGATTTTTCTGATGAAATAGGTAGTAATAATAACAAAAATGATTTTTTTAAAAATTATATAATTAAATGTGCAAATATTTAAAAAAATAAAATCTTTAAAAAAGAATGTACTTAAAATAACCAGCATTTATAATACAATCTGTATTATGTATTAATGTAAAATCATTACCATGTTTAACAAAATTAAAAAAAGAAAACCCAGTGCCTATTGCCCATATGCAGGTCTTCCAGGAGAAATTCCAACTGAAGGCAAAACATGGCATTTAGTCCACCTGGGAACAATCCCAGCTCCTTGTCCTAGCCCTGGCCTCATTTCTGCCTCATTTCCTTTCTCTGAAATTTTAGTTCCAACATAATGTGGTTGAAATTTCCACAGCTGGGTAGGAAATGGGTGTACCTCCAGAAGGGTGGAAATAGTATGAATGCAAAAATACATTAAGTGCTTAATGGTATGAAGTTTCCTTTTTGGGGTGAAGAAAATGTTTTGGAACTATATAGAGGTGATGGTTGAACAATACTGTAAATGTACTAAATGCTGCTGAATTTTAAAATGGTTAATTTTATTTAAAGTAAATACTTTTCTCAATAAAAAAGGCATGAAGAATGTTATGGACAGGGGCGCCTGGGTGGCTCAGTCGTTAAGCATCTGCCTTCGGCTCAGGTCATGATCCCAGGGTCCTGGGATCGAGCCCCGCATCAGGCTCCCTGCTCTGCGGAAGCCTGCTTCTCCCTCTCCACTCCCCCTGCTTGTGTTCCCTCTCTAGCTGTGTCTCTCTCTGTCAAATAAATAAAATCTTAAAAAAAAAAAAAAAAGAATGTTATGGACAAATATATTTTGGGGTGCTATTTCTGAACTTAACTCAAAAGTCACAGTCCCTTGGATGCGTATGCCAGATATGTAGACAGGTGTGAGATAATCTAATTTAATCATTTTCTAGTTTACCTTTGAAATTTAGTTCTTGAATCTTTCAAAGGTATTATTAGCTCACCTTCATGACACAAACTGTAGGCAAGTGACTAAAAGACACATAATTAACCCTGCAATGTTAATATATTCAGCTGACAGATCCTAGTATTCAAGAATACTATGTCCTCTTGCCATATAAAAACCTCACTCATCTTTTTCTGGAAAGCATGCCTTAGCACAAGTGCCCTGAACCTACAAGCAGCTCTCCTGGTACTTAGGACTTGTAGTTCAAGTCCTGTGTCCTAGCACTCCTGGTGATCAGACACACAGAAAGACCTATGGGAATTAAGTATAGACTTTAGAGGTAGTGGGTGGAGAGAGAGCTCATACCCAAGAAAGGGCTACTGATGCTTGCTCAAAATGACCATGCTCCTACTTTACTAGGGAATAAACTCTGTACAAAATCCTGTAGAAATTTACACTCAGAATTGACATCCTTCCATCTATATAGACTCCTATATATTTTTTTTTTTTTACTGAAGTATATAGTTCACATACAATATTATATTAGTTTCAGGTGTACAATATAGTGATTTGACAATTCTATACATTACGCTATGTTCATCATGATTAAGTGTAGTTACCATCTGTCACTATATGATGCTATTACAATATTATTGACTATATTTCCTATGCTGCACTTTCCATAGTGTAAAGTGTGTCTTATTTATTTTATAACTGGAAGTTTTTACCTCTTAATCCCATTCTCCTATTTTGCCTATCCCTCCACCCCCTCTCCCCTCCCAACCACCAGTTTTTTCTCTGTATTTCCAAGTCCGTTTTTGTTTTGTTTTTTTAGATTCCACCTAAATATGAAATCATATGGTATTTGTCTTTCTCTCACTTATTTCACTTAACATAATGCCATTTAGGTCCACTCATGTTGTCACAAATGGCAAGATTTCATTCATTTTTATGGCTGAGTCATATTCCATTGTACATATCTATACCACAACTTCTTTTTTTTAAAAGATTTTATTTATTTATTTGACAGAGAGAGACACAGCGAGAGAAGGAACACAAGCAGGGGGAGTGGGAGAGGGAGAAGCAGGCTTCCTGCTGAGCAGGGAGCCTGAGGCAGGGCTCGATCCCAGTACCCTGGGATCATAACCTGAGCCGAAGTCAAGACACTTAACAACAGCCACTGAGGGGCCCCTATACCACATCTTTATCCATTCATGTATCAGTGGACATTTCGGTTGTTCTGTATCTTGGCTATTCTAATAATGCTGTGATGAACATAAGGGTGCATGTGTCTTTTTATGTTTTGTGTGAATTAGTGTTTTGTTTTCTTTGGGTAAATAACCAGAAGTGGAAATGCTGGATCATGCTGTATTTCTATTTTTAATTTTTTTTGAGAAACCTCCATACTATTTTCCATGTCTGCACCTATTTACATTCCCACTACTAGTCCATGAGGGTTCCTTTTTCTCCACATCCTTGCCAACACCTATTATTTGTCTTTTTGATACTAGCCATTCTGACAGGTGTGGGTGACATCTCAGTGTGGTTTGGATTTGCATTTTCCTAATGATTAATGATGCTGAGCATCTTTATAGTATCTGATGGCCATCTGTATGTCTTCATTGGAAAAAAGGTCCATCTAGTTTTTCTGCTCATCTTTAAATTGGATTATCTGGTGTTTTTTGTGGTTTTTATGTGTGTGTGTGTGTGTATGTTCAGCTGTATTTTTTTTTTCAGTTTGAAGTTTTTTTAATACATTTTGCTTATTAACCCTTTACTGTATATATCATTTATAAATATGTTCTCCCATTCAGTAGGCTGCCTTTTCATTTTGTTGATAGTTTCTTTCTCTGTGCAAAAGCTTTTTAATTTGATGTAGTTCCAATTGTTTATTTTTGTTTCTGTTGCCCTTGTCTGGTGAGACAGATCCAAAAAAAAAATACTGCTAAGACCAATATCCAAGAGTTTACCACCTTTATTTTAAGGAGTTTAATGGCTTCATGTCTTACATTTAGGTCTTTAATCCATTTTGTGTTCATTTTTGTATGGTGTTAAGAAAGTGGTCCAGTTTCATTCTTTTGCATGTAGTTGTCCAGTTTTGGACACCTACTTTTATTTATTGAAAAGAACTGTCTTTTCCCCATTGTATAATTTTTGCCTGCTTTGTCATAAGTTAATTGACTATAAAAGTGTAGGTTTATTTCTGGGCTCTCTATTCTGTTACACCGATCTCTGTGTCTATTTTTGTGCCAATACAAAATGTGATATCATCCCATTTTGGTTGCTATAGCTTTGTTGTATAGTTTGAAATCTGGGAGTGTGATACCTCCAGCTTTGTTTTTCTTTCTCAAGACTGCTTTGGCTATTTGAGGTCTTTTGTGGTTCCATACAAACTTCAGAATTATTTGTTCTAGTTACATGAAAAATGCTATTCATATTTTGATAGGGATTGCACTGAATCTGTAGATTGCTTTGAGTGGTATGGACATTTTAACAATTTTAATTCTTCCAATCCATGAACAAAGAATATCTTTCCATTTATTTGTGTTATCTTCAATTTCTTTCATCAGTGTCTTATGGTTTTCAGAGTACAGGTCTTTCACCTTCTTCGTTAAATTCACTTCAAGCTATTTTATTCTTTAGATGCAATTATAAATGGGATTTTTTTCTTAATTTCTTTTTCTACTAGTTCATTATTAGTGTATATGAATACAACAGATTTCTATATATTAATTTTATATCCTGCGGTATTATTCAAATAGTTATTTGCTGGAGTCTTCAGGGTTTTCATATATAGTATTATATCATCTGCAAATAGCAAAAGTTTTATTTTTTCTTGTCTGATTCCAGTACTTTGTTGAATAAAAGTGGCAAGAGTGGGCATCCTTGTCTTGTTCCTGGTATTTGAGGAAAAGCTTTTGGCTTTTCTCCATTGAGTATAATGTTAGTTGTGGGTTTGTCATATATGGCCTGTATTATGTTGAGGTATGTTTCTTCTATACTCAGTTTGTTACTTAGCTCACCATTCTTAAACCAAAAGCCAGGTAAAATGGATAACTGCCTCTCAGAACAGTCCCTTCAGCGCTACTCACCTCCAAGCCAACTGCATATTGTTTCCTCCCACACTGCATTAACTTAAAATAAATCCATGTACTCCTACACAAACACTACGATAGCCATCATAATACTTCCTGGCTTTCATTCTACCCCACGCCTCAAACACAGATGATTTCCCTGGGAAATTTTTTTTACACATCAACTTACTACATGTGGTAACTCTTTCCAGGAAGAAAATGTAGCTTGTGTAAGCTAATTTAAGGGGAACTTTAGTGTAAATGGAAAATTGATCCAACATCTCCAATCTGGATTCTTAGACTTTCTTCTTTTTCCTAATGTTTTTATCCTTTTGAGCTTCCTAATACAGTTTTGATTCCATTAGTTAATATCCTTTCTTTCCATATTTGTAACAACCTAGTTTCTATTTCCTTTCACCCTATTCATTCTATTCCAGCCAATCCTAGATCTAATTTACTATTTGGCTTCCTCATTCTTATATACGGGTTTTCAGTGCTTCCGGAAGAAGTAACACAAAAGCATAGACTGGTATCATTACAACTCATGAGTCTATGTTAGGCACCTGTCCACTGTTAGAACTGGAGTTGGCTTCTTGGCAAATAAGGTACATCCAAGCTGAGGTTAAGGAAAAGCAGAAACCAAGAATCTTATGGAGGAAGCCTGTTTGCAGAGAGGAGAACAGAACAGACAGGGAGGGGAGATCACATAGAGAGATGCAGACTGAGTCAAAGGGAGAAGGGGCTAACTCTGACATTCCAGTTTTGCTATGTTGCTCTAAATCTCCCCTTTTTTGAGGTAGCTTGAGGAGATTTTTGTTCCCTGAAAACATATGATTCCTTATAAAATACGGGCCTAACTTTACAGACACTTTGGTTTCTGCACCTGCCAGACTGACTATGCCCAAGTTCATTCTGCTGGACAATTTGGTTTCCATTGGCCACCACTTTCTCAACTAACCCATGTATTTGCATTATGATATAACTTTTTAAATGTGTCTATTAGTATTTTCTCATTAGACTGCAAGTTCTAAATTGCATCTTTCATTTCTTTTTATACCTGTGAATGTATAGTCTAGAGCTCTATGACCATATTCATAGTAGATGATCTTTAGATATTTACTGAAAAAATAAATAAATGACTCATTCATTATTAGTCTTCAGAAAGATGATAATAGCAAGAAGCTCTAGAGTCTTAGTGCTCAGAAAGGATAAGAAATGAGAGAGGAAGAAACACAAATGAAAGAAATACTGGCATTACTTCCACCAAAATTCAAAAGAAGAACAGGAGGATAGGCCAACAGATTGAGCCATTCCTGAGGCCAAAGCATGAGACAGGCAGGAATGGTCTTCCAGCACTCTAGGTCTCTGCATTTAATCTCCCCTTCTGACCTGCCATTGACATTCAAAGGGTACCAAAATAAAAGTGAGCAGAAATATCTAATTATATTTACATTTTAAAGGCAGGGGAAAATATATTTGCAGAACTGAACATTGTTTTACCAGTAACCTTACTACCTGCAATCTAAAGACATTATCACGTTAGTTTATTTTGTTTTGTTTGCTGTGCTTATTTCTGGAATTGTGGTTTCTCTTTAGAATAGCTTCAGAGTGGAAACATGTGAATACTCCTGAGTTATTAAAACAACCACTACAGTCTTCACATTCAAATGTGTCAAATATAAAAGGTAACTACTTTACTAAGCTATGAACATAATATTTGGAGGCAGAAAATAAGAGGAAAGAAGTCTCTACAAGAAATGCCTACAAGTGATGAAATGCCTACACTTGCAAGAAATGCCTAAAAGTGATCCAACCTTCTGCTCTTTAAAGTTTGGGCATCTAAAGAGAAACATCATGGGGCCACAACTTCATCTGGTTAAATATATGGTTTTAAAACACTAAGCTATTCATTTACAGGTTTCTCCTTAAATTTTCAACCACATTTTTAAGCACAAAACTTAGTGGTTCATGAGTTAACAAGATGCCACCAAAGAAAACATTGCTTCATGGGTGTTGCTCTTGAGATCCTTGGAAATGTCAGAATGCAATGGTCCTCCTCTTCCCACAAAGTGACCCTTTAAATTTGAAAGGCATTGGTTTGCTAATGGTTGGTTTCAGACTGCAGTGTTCCACAAACTGTTTTGTTCTTTCTCTATGGTCTGGTAATGATATGCCTCAAGGAATGGTGGCTGATATTCTTTTCATTTTCCTCCCTAATTTTCTCACTAAAATGTTTAATTAGTGAAAAGGCAACATATTTATAGATATAATTAAACAGTACAGGAAGGACTGTTTTAAATATATGCACAACATGTTATATTTAGATATATACACACACATATATTTAAAGGATACTTCAAGTTCATACATATGTGATTCAGAAAACTGTACAACTAGGCAGGGCATGATAAAAGTGAAATGATACATGAACAACAAATTCTTTGAGATGTTCCAAGATAAAAAGAATATATTATGTAAAAATTATAAAATATTTAAGATACCAGAAATGAAATATAGTAATGGCTTACAATAACAGACATTATCCACTCATTTCTCATAAGGACTTTAAAATAGGTATCGGGGCGCCTGGGTGGCTCAGTTCTTAAGCGTCTGCCTTCGGCTCAGGTCATGATCCCAGGGTCCTGGGATCGAGCCCCGCATCCGGCTCCCTGCTCAGCAGGAAGCCTGCTTCTCCTCCCACTCCCCCTGCTTGTGTTCCTGCTCTCGCTATCTCTCCCTCTCCGTCAAATAAATAAATAAAATCTTTAAAAAATAAATAAATAAAAAATAAAATAGGTATCATAATCCCCATATTAAAAATATGGAAGCTGAAGATGAGAGAAGCTAAAATGAGTTTTAATTCTAATAAAAGATGTATGAAGAGTTATGTCATCAATTTCTAAATTAACTATTTGCTCTTACAACATTTAAAGGTGACAATGTAGTGAAAATCAGTGACATAATATTTTGAACAAGACTAATGCTCTGTAGTCAAATTTGGTTTCTAAATTTCTTAATAGGAAGTCCCAAACCAGGAGTTAATGCAGGCTGAAAAGAAAGGTCCTGGAATCAGGAGAACAAAGGAAGAGATAATGTACTCCAAAGGGTTATAGAACTATGAAAAATAAATATCACAAATAATGTGTGAGAATAAATTTTTTGTAGAGTAATTCAGTAAATCATGTAAATAAAAATAATTAAATATAAAAGTTAATTTAATTTAAAGTAAGAACAGTATTGTTTTATTTTTTGTTAAGATTTTATTTATTTGACAGAAAAAGAATGACAGAGAGAGCACACAAGCAGGGGGAGCAGCAGGCAGAGGGGGAAGGAGAAGCAAGCTCCCTGCTGAGCAGAGAGCCCAAATGCAGGGCTTGATCCCAAGACCCTGGGATCATGACCTGAGCCGAAAGCAGACACTTAACCAACTGAGCCACCCAGGCAACACAGAATAGTATTATTTCATTTAAAGGTATATATATCTTTTAAGATTTATTTATTTTAGAGAGAGAGAGCGAGAGCACATGCACATGAGTGGGAGAGGTGGGGGAGAGAGAATTTCAAGCAGACTCCACGCTCAGCATGGAGCCTGAGGCCAGGGTCAATCTCACAACCCTGAGATCATGACCCGAGCTGCAACCAAGAGGATGCTTAACCAACTGCACCACCCAGGTACTCTGTATTACATTTAATACAAGAGTCCAATTAACAAGTCCTATCAGTAACAACTGGCCACCTAGATAAATGAAAATTTAAGATATTAGAGAACAAAAATTCTTAGTTACACCTGAAATGCTTTATTCATTTCCTATGCTCACAAAGTTAAAACAAGAAGTGAGATCTTCATTTTCACACAAATTTGCAGCAGATATATTTCCAAGCTCAAATTACAATTCCAGCAGTGTTTGTTAGACCTGGATACAAGTATAAAGAAAATTTTCATATTTCAACATTCATTGAGTAAAAACGAAAAATTCATTTAACTGAATTTTAATGAAAGCAACTGAAGAGCTTCTATCTAAATACCTTCAATTGAATGTGATTAATCTATAATATAAGATTATATTATAGGTGGCTTCTCTGAGCCACCTTTAACTCAGCACATTCCAGCTTACCCTTTCCCAGCTACTCTGTCAGGACCTATCGGCCTTAGCATCTTCTTGAGGTATACTTAATATACAAGAACTTTGCACATATTTAATGTGTACATTTTGATGAGTTTGGACATATGCATATACCTGTGACACCATCACCACAATCAATCAGATGCACACCAACCTGATGGAGTAGACAAACAGGACAATCTTGGGTGGCTGTCTTCAAAAACCTGTACTTGTTTTCTCAAGGTCACATAGCTCTGCATCAGATAGCAACAGAGCTTCAGCAATAACAGCAGATGCCATCTTAGATTAATTAAAAGTGGAGCCCAATGTGGGGCTTAAACTCACCACCCTGAGATCAAGACCTGACCTGAGACCAAGAGTTGGATGCTTAACTGACTGAGCCACTCAGGAGCCCCTAAAGGACTACATTTTAAATACAGTTTAGAAACTATTCTTTTATATACACTTGCACCATGGAAAAAGTTGAAAGTTGTGACTTTGACATAAGTAGCAGTCAGCATCAGGTGAAATAGAGACAGTAGTAGACTGACCAGGGGAGGACAGCTGCTTCTATAGATGTGTAAGGGGTTCTCTGGAGGCAGCAACACTCTTCTGAGTTTAAATGTATTTTTTATCTCTAATATACAGAAGTTTGGAAATTCAGTAACACCTTAATTATTATTATATGAAAGTAGAATTAAAGAAGAATTGTGTTTGTTTAGGAAGCAAAAATATAGGAGTGGACTTTTTGATCAATTTGGCTGCTTTCTCAAAGGCAATTTTTACTTATTTATGATAGTTCTGTCCATGTCTGTTGAATGAGGTTAAAAGCATATGGATCTCTGAAAATGTGAGTAGTACTATTCCCAAATGGCTGAAACAAAATGGGTAAAGAAAAGCCTGCTGGGTAGGTGAAAAAGTTAAGATAGTTTTTCCTGTTCTTATTGAACCTCAAGCAAAATGAGAGGACCAAGGCCAGCTTTTTCTCCACCTATCTGGAGTTAATAATGTGAAGACGAATTTGAATTACTCTTTGTAACCAACTCATATGATTATTACCGACAGGAGAGGTAATCAATACTAGCAAGATGAGATCATCATCAGTGATGACTTCCAACCTCATCTACTTTGAAGGTCTTTGAGTAAAGCATGGCTCTTGGGGGGCTGAAATGAAAAACAGAGAGAGTGAAAGAGAAGGAAGTCACTGCCCTCAACTTCTTTCATTAATTTGCTTACCATACAAAGAAATAAGTGGAAATGCTGACAAATGTTATCTGTGAATGCTTTAGATTTTGTTCTTGTTGTTTGGTTTTGGTTTGCCCCTTAATGCCATGGCTTTATGTGACTACTAGTTGAATATCTTTGCATTCAAAGCTTTGGGTCATAGAATCTTAAGATTACTAGGGTAATACTGTTGCTTACGATTTTATATTTGTTGAGGATTTAAAACAAAAACAAAAGAAAATAAACCGATTGCTCTGTTAATACCTGCTAAAAAAATCGATAATGTAATGGCAAGCTATAAGGCAAATATCAAGGGACTAATCTAATAGAATTCTATAAATGTCTTCCAAATGGACAAACATGCTCAATTAAAATAACATGCTAATGGACTAATGTCAGCACTTGGGAGGACCTGTCTGTGTGAACAGACATTTTCAGAGATAAAAAATGCAAAATCTCATTTCATTCATTGATGTATCTTTGCAATCAATTTCAATGAGAGAGAACACTAGCACTGAACATTTTACAACATTTAAAGAAATATGTATAATTTGTACTTCAGAAAAGAAAGAAGACTTAATTGACATTGATGTGGATTTCTAATTTCTTATCCAATCTGAAATCTTTGTTCTTTATAGTATTTGGTGTAGCTGGAACTCTCAGCCAGTCATGCTGGTGAGTACTCTACCCACCACTGTACCATTACACAGTGGACATTACAGCCAGCTGCACTGGGGGCCAGCCCCATCACCAGCATACCCACAACAGTAACAGCCAGTCACAACACAAGGGTGCATACAGCCCTCACAGGGCATACCTCTGGAGTGCTTGGTTCTGGTGACCAGGAGGATTGTACCTCTGGGCCCCACAAAATACCCTCTACATTAGGCAACTACCTTCAAAATCAGGAGATGTAGCTGAACCTACCTATTACACAGAAACAAACACAGAAGAGTTACACAAAATGAGGAGACAGAGGAACATATGCCAAATAAAAGAATAAGACAAACTTCAGAAAAAGAACTAAACAAAATGGAGATAAGCAATCTACTTGACAAAGAGTTCAAAGTATTGGTTATAAAGATACTCACTGAATTTGGAAAAAAAGAGTGGATGAACACAATGAGATCTTCAGAAAAGAGACAGAAAATACAAAAAAGAACAAATCACAGCTGAAAAACAAAATAACTGAAATGAAAAATACACTAGAGAAAAACCAACAACAGATTAAAAGATGCAGAAGAACAGATCAGTGATCTGGAAGATGGGGTAATGGAAATGAAACTGGGCAGCAAAAAGAAAAAAGAATTTCTGAAAGTGAAGATAGGTTAAGGGACCTCTGGGACAACATCAAGAATACTAATATTTGCATTACAGAGTTCTCAGAAGGAGAAAAGACAGAGAAAGGGGCAGAAAACTTATTTGAAGAAATAAGTCCTGAAAACTTCCCTAACCTAAGGAGGGAAAAAGACATCCAGGTCCAGGAAGCATAGAAAGCACCAAACAATATGAATCCAAAAAGGCCCACACCAAGACACATACTAATTAAAATGTCAAAAATTACAGATAGAGAATCTTAAAAGCAGCAAGAGAAAAGCAAATAGTTATGTAGAAGGGAACACCCATAAGACTATCAGCTTATTTTTCAGCAAAAACTTTGCAGGCCAGAAGGCAGTAGTATGATATACTCAAACTGTCAAAAGAAAAAAATCCAGGGCACCTGGGTGGCTCAGTTGGTTAAGTGACTACCTTTGGCTCAGGTCATGATCCTGGAGTCCCAGGATCAAGCCCCACATCGGGCTCCTGGCTCAGCGGGGAGCCTGCTTCTCCCTCTGATCCTCTCCCCTCTCATGGTCTCTCTCACTCTCTCTCAAATAAATAAATAAAATCTTAAAAAAACAAAACAAAACACTTCCAAGAATACTCTACCCAGCAAGGTTATCATTTAGAATTGAAAAAGAGATAAAGAGTTTCCTAGAGAAACGAAAGTTAAAGGAGTTCATCACTATGAAACAGACCTTACAAGAAATGTTAAAGGGACTTCTTTAAGTGGAAAAGAAGAGGACATAACTAGAAGTAAGAAAATAATGAAAGAAAACACTTCACTGGTAAAAGCAAACATATAGTGAAAGTAGTAGATCAATCACTTGTGAAACTAATATGAAAGTTAAAAGTAGTAAAATCAACTCTATCTACAATAATAAATTCAGGATTCACAAAATGAAGAGATGGAAAACATGACATCAAATACATAAAACATGGGGGGAGGAGGTAAAAATACAGTGCTTTTACAATGTGCTAAAACTTAAGTAACCACTGAACTTAAAATGGAGTGCTATATACATAGGGTGTTATAAATGAACCTCATGGTAACCACAATCAAAAATCTATAATAAGTACATTAAAAAGTAAAGAAAAAGGAAGCCAAGCATAACACTAAGAAAGTCATCAATCATAGGGAAGAGAACAAGAGAAGAAAGCAGAAAAGAATTATAAAAACAACCAGAAAACAATTAACAAGATGGCAGTAAGTAGACACCTATCAATAATTACTTTAAATGTAAATAGACTAAATGTTCCCATCAAAAAGATATTCCGTGGAAGTAGAAATGAAAAAAAAAAAAAACTGGGGTAGCAATACTCATATAAGACAAAATATGTTTTAAAACAGAGACTGGAAAGAAAAAAAGAAGGGCATTATATAATAATAAAGGAATCAATCCACCAAGATCAATATAACAATTGCCTCTACACAACATAGAAGCACCTAAATATATAAAGTGTTAACAGACATAGTGGGAGAAATTGACAGTAATAGAATAATAGCAGGAGACTTTAATATCCCACTTACATTAATGAATAGATCATCCAGACAGAAAATCAATAAGGGAACAGTGGCTCTGAACAACACATTAGACCAGGTAGATTACCAGATATATACAGAATATTCTTAAAAAACCAGCAGAATACACATTCTTTTGAAGTGCACATGGAACATTCTCCAGGACTGATCACACTAGGCTACAAAACAAGTCTCAATAAATTTTTAAAAGATTGAAATCGTAACAGATAGGAGCATGAGAAGATGGTGGAAGAGGAGAATCCTAAGCTCACCTCATCCCATGGATACATCTAGACAATATCCACATCACTGTTACTAACCCAGAAAATGGACCAAAGACTGATAGAACAGACTCTCTCTGGTTAATCATAGAGAGGAAGCCACACCAAAAAAAAAAAAAAAAAAGTAAGGACAGAGACATGGTGGGTAACCAAACTAACCTGTGAAACTAACCACAAAAAGGAGAATCACCACAAGCACGGAGAAGAGAGAGAAAAAGACCACACACCAGGCACCCCAGACACGAGGGACCTGCACTGGGAAGACGAGTGCCCATAACATTCAGCTTTGAAAACCAGAGGGGGTTAACTTTGAGAGTTTCTATAGTCAGTGGGGCTTAACACCCAGAATTTTAAAAATCAGAGGGCTTGACTCTAGGAGAGCCAGAGGGCCACAGAAAACAGTCCCCGCCCTTAAAAAGACAGGATAACAAACAACCCCTCCTAGATACAGTATAGAAGGAGCAATTTAAGAAGCACATGGGGTAAGTGGGAAGGTTTATTTGCTAATCTCAGAAACTGCAATGAAGAGGCAGAAATCTTTAAGTCACTTCTCCAAGAACAAAAGAGCTGATGGGTGCCATTTCTTTACCCTGCTCCCCCTCCCCAGCCTAGATACCCAGACACCTGTGGGAACCAGAGCGAACACTCACCACCTAACATGTTGACACCATGCACCCTGCCCCGCTGTTCTCCTGCAGACTCACCCCACCCAATCCAACCCACTCAGTAGGAGCCCATCCAAAGTGGCACCTGTTAGTGCAAGTCCAGACAGTGGCCAGAATCACTCCAAAGTGACTCTTGTCCTGGGGAGAGGGGAAGATAACCATACACACCAGTGTGACCACAGCCCCAGCAGTGGGCTGGGGACAGACATCTGAGATGACTGCCAACCCTGCCCACTGACAAAAACCTCACAGGGGGCATCACAAAGAGAGATCCTTGTAGTTTAGAGTCAATGCAACCCCAAAAGACACTGGAGGCAGACATCTGGCCTGACTGCAGGCTGTACCCACCAACAAAAGCCTCAGGGGACAATGTAGGGAAAGTATCCTGCAGTTTGGTGTAACCACAGTTACAGCAAACAAGCCAAGGGCAGGTATGTGGTCTGACCCAACTACAAACCAAAGGTAGCCCCAGACTGGCCCTTTAACAACACAGGGACCAAACACTGCCCAGAACAGACAAAAAGGACTATTGCAGCAAATTGTACTGAAGGCAAGCAAGACTCAACCACAACAGCAGGGTACACAAAACACATGAGAGACACCCTTGAAGAGCATGTCTCTGATGGACAGAAGACACTGTACTTCAGGTTACCACAGGACCTCTTCTTCATAAGGCCGTTACTTTCAAGATCAAGAGACATAGTGGACTTTCCTAATACACAGAAAAAGAGAGTTAGACAAAAGAGGTGACAAAGGAATATGTCCCAAATGAAAGAACAGGACAAAATCACAGCAAAAGAGCTAAATGAAACAGAGACAAGCAACATGTCTGATAGATAATTCAAAGTAACAGTCATAAAGATATTTACAGGACTTGAGAAAAGAGTGGAGGATCTCACTGAGACCTTCAACAAAGAGGAAATATAAAAAAGAATCAATTAGAGATGAAAAGCTCAGTAACTGAAATTAAAAATATACTGGAGGGAATAAATAGTAGACCAGAGGAATCAGAGGAATGGATCAGGAGGCTGGAAGACAGAGTAATGGAAAGCAACCAAGCTGAACAGGAAAAAGAAAAAGAAAAATTGAGAATAGGTTGAGGGAACTCAGCAACACCATCAAGTGTAATAACACTTGCATTATAGGGATCCCAAGAGAAAAGAGAAAAAAGGGGGCAGAAAATTGATTCAAAGAGATAACAGCTAAAAACTTCCCAAGCCTGGGAAAGGAAACAGAAATCCAGATGTAGGAGGCACAGAGAACCCCCAACAAAATCAACCCAAGAAGGTTCACATCAAAACACATAATTATTAAAATGGCAAAAAGTATTGAAAAAAGAGAGAATTTTAAAAGGAGGAAGAGAAAAGAAAACAGTTAAATACAAGGGAAACCCCATAAGGTTATCAGCTGAGTTTTCAGCAGGAAAGAAGGGAGTGAAATGATATATTCAAAGTGCTGAAAGGAAAACATCTGCAACCAAGAATACTGTATCCAGAAAGGCTATCATTCAGAACAGAAGGAGAGATAGGGTTTCCCAGACAAACAAAAGTTAAAGGAATCTATCACCACTAAACTAGCCTTACAAAAAACATTAAAGGAAATTCTTTGAGTGGAAAAAAAAGGCCATAATCAGGGGCAAGAAAATTAGGAAAGAAAAAAATTTCACAACTATATATAAACATAACAAAAGTAGCAGATTAATCACTTATAAAAGCAGTACACAGGTTAAAGCACAAAAGCAGTAAAATCAATTTATCCATAAAAATCACTCAAGTGATTCACAAAAGGATATAAAGAATAACTTCATATACATAAAACATGGGAGGGGAGTAAAAATGTACTGTTTTTAGAATGGGTTTAAACTTAAGCAATCATCAACTTAATACAGACTGCTGGATGCATAAGATGCTATACATGAACTTAATAGTAACCACAAATCAAAAAAACTAATAGATACGCAAAAATAAAGTGAAAAAAATCCAAGCATATCACTAAAGAAAGCCATCAAACCACAAGGGACAAGAGCAAGAGAAAAAAGGAATGGAAAAGAAATACAGAAACAACTGCAAAATAAGTAACAAATGGCAATAAACATACCTATCAATAATTACTTTGACTATAAATAGACTAAATGCTCCAACAAAAAACACAGAATAATTGAAAGGATAAAAAAGCAAGACCCATCATACGCTGCCTACAAGAGACTCACTTCAGACCTAAAAACATATACAGACTGAAAAATGAAGGGATGGGAAAATATTTACCATGCAAATTGGAGTAGCAATACTCATACTGGACAAAACAGACTTTAAAACAAAGCCTATAATAAGAGACAAGGAAAGACACTACACAATGATAAAACAATCCAACAAGAGGGAGTAATAATTTTAAATATTTATGCACCCAACATGGGAGCACCTAAATACATAAAGTAACTATTATCACACATAAGGAAAGAAATTTACAGTAATACAATAATAGTAGAGGACTTTAACAGCCCACTTAGGTCAATGGATAGATCATCCAGACAGAAAATCAACAAGTAAACAGTGGGCTCTGAATGATACATTGAACGAGATGGACGTAACAGATATATTCAGAACATTCCATCCTAAATAGGAGAATATAGATTCTTTTTAAAAAATTTTTTTTATTAATATATAATGTCTTATTTGTTTCAGAGGTACAGGTCTGTGATTCATTGGTCTTACACAGCTCACAGCGCTCACCATAGTACTTACCCTCCCCAATGCCCATCACCCAGACACCCCATTCCTCCCATACCCCTCCACTCCAGCAACCCTCAGTTTGTGTCCTGAGATTAAGAGTCTCTTATGCTTTGTCTCCCTCTTTGGTTTTGTCTTGTTTCATTTTTCCCTCCCTTCCCCTATGATCCTATGTCTTGTTTCTCAAATTCCTCATATCAGTGAGATCATGATACTTGTCTTTCTCTGATTGACTTATTTTGCTTAGCATAATACCCTCTAGTTCCATCCACGTCATTGCAAATGGCAAGATTTCACTTTTTGGATGGCTGTATAATATTCCATTGTATATATATATACCACATCTTCTTTATCCATTCATCTGTCAATGGACATCTTGGCTATTTCCATAGTTTGGCTATTGTGGACATTGCTGTTATGAACATTGAGGTGCATGTGCCCCTCTGGATCACTACATTTGTATCTTTGGGGTAAATACTCAGTAGTGCAATTGCTGGGTCATAGGGTAGCTCTATTTTCAACTTTTTGAGGAGCCTCCATACTGTTTTCCAGAGTGGCTGCACCAGCTTGCATTCCCACCAACAGTGTAGGAGGGTTCCCCTTTCTCTGCATCCTTGCCAACATCTGTCATTTCCTGAATTGTTAATTTTAGCCATTCTGACTGGTGTGAGGTGGTATCTTATTGAGGTTTTGATTTGGATTTCCCTGATGCCGAGTGATGTGGAGCACATCTTTCTGTGTCTGCTGGCCATTTGAATGTCTTCTTTGCAGAAATGTCTGTTCATGTCTTCTGCCCATTTCTTGATTGGATTATTTGTTCTTTGGGTATTGAGTTTGATAAGTTCTTTATAGATTTTGGATACTAGACCTTTATTTGATATGTCATTTGCAAATATCTTCTCCCATTCTGTCGGTGACTTTTTGGTTTTGTTGGCTGTTTCCTTTGCTGTGCAAAAGCTTTTTATCCTTATGAAGTCCCAATAGTTCATTTTTGCCCTTGCTTCCCTTGCCTTCGGCGATGGTTCTAGGAAGAAATTGCTGCGGCTGAGATCGAAGAGGTTGCTGTCCGTGTTCTCCTCAAGGATTTTGATGGATTCCTGTCTCACATTTAGGTCTTTAATCCATTTTGAGTCTATTTTTGTGTGTGGTATAAGGAAATGGTCCAGTTTCATTCTTCTGCGTGTGGCTGTCCAATTTTCCCAACACCATTTGTTGAAGAGACTTTTTTCCATCGGACATTCTTTCCTGCTTTGTTGAAGATTAGTTGACCATAGAGTTGAGGGTCCAATTTATGGGCTCTCTATTCTGTTCCGTTGATCTATGTGTCTGTTTTTGTGCCAGTACCATACTGTCTTGA
>NC_138370.1:114005653-114078543 GCF_054177405.1 Leptonychotes weddellii | reverse complement strand
GATATAGTATTCTTGGCTGCATATTTTTCTCGTTTAGTGCTCTGAATATATCATGCCAGTCCTTTCTGGCCTTCCAGGTCTCTGTGGATAGGTCTGCTGCCAATCTAATGTTTCTACCATTGTAGGTTACAGACCTCTTGTCCCAAGCTGCTTTCAGGATTTTCTCTTTGTCTCTGAGACTTCTGAGTTTTACTATTAGATGTTGGGGTCTTGACCTATTTTTATTGATTTTGAAGGGGGTTCTCTGTGCCTCCTGGATTTTGATGCCTGTTTCCTTCCCCAAATTAAGGAAGTTCTCTGCTATAATTTCTTCCAATATACCTTTTGCCCCTCTCTCCCTTTCTTCTTCTTCTGGGATTCCAATTATTCTAATATTGTTTCGCTTTATGGTATCACTTATCTCTTGAATTCTCCCCTCATGATCCAGTAGTTGTTTATCTCTCTTTTTCTCAGCTTCTTTATTCTCCATCGTTTGGTCTTCTGTATCACTAATTCTCTCTTCTGCCTCATTTATCCTAGCAGTTAGAGCCTCCATTTTTTATTGCACCTCATTAATAGCCTTTTCAACTTGGTTAGATTTTAGTTCTTTTATTTCTCCAGAAAGGGATACTCTAGTATTTCTATGCTTTTTTCAAGCCCAGCTAGTATCTTTATAATCGTCATTCTGAACTCTAGTTCCGACATCCTACTAATGTCTGTATTGATTAGGTCCCTGGCAGTCGGTACTGCCTCTTGTTCTTTTTTCTGAGGTGAGTTTTTCCATCTTATCATTTTGTACAGAGGACAACAGATGAATGAGAGAACAAAATGCTAAAAAAAAATGCTACAAGGGTAACAATGACCCCAGGAAAAGATACACTAAACAAATCAGAAGGGACTCAAAACTGGGAAGAAAAGGGAAAAAAAGAATATGATCAGGCTGGTGAAACTAACAAAGCCACACTCTAGACTTTGGGTGTATTTTGGTCTGTTAGAAGAAATTGCCTCCCAAAATTTTAAAGAAAAACTTCTGTATATACAAAAATAAGGGTAAATACGATGAAGGGATGGAATATGACTGTACAGATAAAAATTTAAAAAGATTTTAAAAAAGGAATTGATAAGATAAGAAGTTGGTTGAAAAAAATTAAAGAAAAAAAGGATGGAATGTGATCAGGCAGGAGACTAGGACAACATCATACTCTAGATTTAGTGTATATTTTGGTCTGTTAGAAGAAACTGTATCCTAAAATTTTAAAGAAAGAAAAACTGATATACACACAAAAAATAAGATTAAATACAATGAAGAGATAGAATATGACTGTAAAAATGAAAAATTAAAAAAGATTTTTAAAAAGGAATTGATAAGATGTTGGTTGAAAAAGGAAAGAAGAAAAATTCAACTAAAAAAAATAGAAAAAGAAAAAACCAAAATTTAAAAAATTAACTTTGAAATACTAAAGCATCATGGGAAAAAAAGCCATGAATTCTATGTGCTGTATTCCCCTAGCACTGGAGTTCTGACCTTCTCATTAATTGGAAAACTTGGTCTTGGCTGGATGTTCCTGCTGATCTTCTGGGGGGAGGTTGCAGTGATTCTCAAATGTTGCAGTGATTCTCAAATGTCTTTGCCCGAGGTGGAATTGACCCACCCTTGCCAGGGGCCAGGCTAAGTAATCTGCTCCGGTTTGCTCTCGGTAGCTTTTGTTCCCTGAAAGCTTTTGTACAGCTTTGGAGGACAAGAGTGAAAATGGCGGCCTCCCAATCTCTGGTCCCAGAGGAGCCGAGAGCTGGGGTCCCACTCCTCTGTGCAACCTCAGAGAAAAACAATCAGTCACTCCTGTCTCCCTGGTCTCTGGGCCACACTCCATGCTCACCAGCCTGTGACAGAGCGTTTCTTAATTTTTTTCTTTTGCATTTGCTCTTTTTTTTTTTTAAGTTTTATTTTATTATGTTATGTTAGTCACCATACATCATTAGTTTTTGATGTAGTGATCCATGATTCATTGTTTGCATATAACACCCAGTGCTCCACTCAATACGTGCCCTCCTTAATACCCATCACCATGCTAACCCATCCTACAACCCTGAGGTGGGGGGGGATCGGTTAGCCTGGGAGCATTTCTATCTCTGGCACAGGACCCTGTTTGGAGTCTCCAAACCCAGCAGATTCCTGCGGTGCACTCCCGCGCCACTCCTCCCGGGGGGAGGAAGGGGAGTCTCTCTGGATCTGCTGCTTGTTGGGTCCCTGTTCGAAGAGCAGTGGCCCGACTGCCGTGGATCACCGTTTATGGCAACCCCGAGCTGAGAGCCCACTCCTTGGCTCCGTCTTTGCAGCCGGCTTCCCTGCTCCAATACCTGGGATCTCTGCCACACTCAGGCACCCCTGGTCTTTCTGTGACCCCGAAGGTCCTGAGACCACACTGCCCCAGCAAGGGTTCCACCCCCCACTTAGCCGCTGGAACGATGTCCTTCAGTGGAGCAGACTTCTAAAAGTTCCGATTTTGTGCCCCACTGCTCTATCACTTGCTGGTAGGCAGCTGAAGGAGGATCCCTCCCCGCCCACGGTCTGTCTTCCTGTATATCGCCTCAGATTTACTTCTCTGCACATCCCACCTTCCAGAAAGTGGTTGCTTTTCTGTTCAGAGAGTTGCTGCTATTCTTTTCTTCGATCTCCTGTTGAGTTTGTAGGTGTTCTGAATGGTTTGATAACTATCTAGCTGAATTCCTGGGACCAGACGATATTTAAGTCTCCTACTCCTCTACCATCTTGCTCCTCCTCCCAGAATATAGATTCTTTTCAAATGCACATGGAACATTCCCCAGAAAAAGTCACATGCTAGACCACAAAACAAGTCTTAAATTTAAAAAGACTGAAATCATATCATGCATCTTTTCCAACCACAACAGTAGGAAACTAGAAATCAATCACACACAAAAAATAAAATTCTGGAAAGAACACAAACACATGTTTAATAACATGCTACTAAACAATAAATGAGTCAATGAAAAAATCAAAGAATAAGTAAAAAACTACGTGGAGACATATGAAAATGAAAACTCAACAGCCCTAAATAACAGGCTAAATAACATGCTACTAAACAATAAATGAGTCAACGAAGAAATCAAAGAATAAATAAAAAAATACGTGGAGACAAATAAAAATGAAAACTCAACAGCCCAAAATCTTTGGATGCAGCAAAAGCTGTTCTAGGAGGGAAGATTATAGCAATACAGGCCTACCTCAAGAAGCAAGAAAAATCTCAAATAACCTAACCTTACACCTAAAGGACCTAGGAAAAGAAAAGTAAAAACAAATCCCCAAGCCATCTGAAATAAGGAAATAAAGACTAAAAGTGTCTTTTGACTATTTAAGAGCAGAAATAAAGGAGATAGAGAATAAAAAAAACAATAGAACAGATCGATGAAATCAGTAGCTGGTTCTTTGAAAAGATCAACAAAATTAATAAATCTTTAGCCAGACTGATAAAAAAAAAGACTCAAATAAAATCAGAAATGAAAGAGGAGAAATAAAAACCAACATAATAGAAATTCAAAGGATTAAGTCATTAAGTTATGAAAAATTATATGCCAAAAAATGGACAACCTAGAAGAAATGAATAAATTTCTAGAAATATATAATCTCCCAAACCCAAATCTGGAAGAAACAGAAAATTTGAGCCAAAAAATTACTAGCAATTAAATTGAATTAGTAGTTAAAAAACTGCCAACAAAGAAAAGTCCAGGACCAGACAGCTTCACAGGTAAATCCTACCAAACATTTAAATAAGTTAAAACCTATTCTTCTCAAACTATTCCAAAAAATAAAAGAGGAAGGAAAGCTTCCAAATTCATTTTATGAGGCTGGCATTATCCTGATACCAAAATCAGATAATGACACTACAAGAAAAGAAAACTGCAGGCCAATATCTCTGAGAAACATAGATGCAAATATCCTCAACAAAATCAGCCAACTGTTTTCAACAATACTTTCAAAAAATCATTCACCACAATCAAGTGGGATTTATTCCAGGAATACAAGTGTAGTTCAGTATTTGCAAATCAATCAACATGATACATCACATTAACAAGAGAAAGGTTAAACCATATGATCATTTTAATAGATGCAGAAAAAGCATTTGACAATGTACAACATCCATACATGATAAAAACCCTCAACAAATAAGTCTAGAGGGAACATACCTCAACATAATAAAGTCCATATATGAAAAACCAACAGCAAATATCATACTCAAATGACGGCTAAAAACCGAGAGCTTTTCCTGTAAGATCAGTAACAACACAAGGATGTCCATTCTCACCATTTTCATTTGACATAGTGCTGAAAGTCCTAGCCACCACAACCAGACAAGAAAAACAAAGAAAAGGCATCCACATTGGTACAGAAGAAGTAAAACTTTCACTACTTGCAGATGATATGATATTATATATAGAAAACCCTAAAGACTCTACCAAAAAACTACTAGAACAAATAAATGAATTCAGCAAAATTACAGGATACAAAGTCAATATACAGAAATCTGTGCATTTCTGTACACTAATAATGAGGGAGCAGAAAGAAAAATTAAGAAAACAATCCTATTTACAATTGTACCAAAAAGAATAAAAAACCTAGAAATAAACTTAACAAAGGAAGTGAAAGACCTGTACAACTAAAACCATAAAACACTGATGAAAGAAACTGAAGATGACACAAACAAGTGGACAGATATTTCATGCTCATGGGTTGGAAGAATTAATATTGTTTAAATGTCCATAATACTGAAAGCAATCTACAGATTCAGTGCAATCTCTATCAAAATATGAATAGCATTTTTCAAGAACTAGAGTAATCCTAAAATTTGTATGAAGCCACAAAGACTTCAAATAGCCAAAGCAGTCTTGAAAAAGAAGAACAAAACTGGAGGTATCATAATTCCAGATTTCAAGATCTACTACAAAGCTATAGTAAGCAAAATAGTATGATACTGGCACAAAAACAGACACATAGATTAATAGAACAGAATAAACCCATGCTTATCGGGTAGATAAGTCTATGACAAAGAAGACGAAAATATGCAATGGAAAAAAGACAATTTCTTCAACAAATGGTGCTGGGAAAACTGGACAGCTACATGCAAAAGAATGAAACTAACTAGACCATGTTCTCATACCACACACAAAAATAAACTGAAAATGATTAAAGACCTAAATGTGAGACCTGAAACCGTAAAAATCCTAGAAAAAAAAAAACAACAACATAGGCAGTTATCTCTTAGACATCGCCATAGAAACAGTTTTCTAGATATGTCTCTTTTGGCAAGGGAAACAAAAGTAAAATGAAACTGCTGGGACACCACCAAAATAAAAAGCTTTTGCACAGAGAAAGAAACAATCAACAAATCTAAAAGACAACCTACTGAATGGGAGATGATATTTGTAAATGATACATCCAATAAATGGTTAACATCCAAAATACATAAAGAATTTATATAACTCAACACCAAAAAAACCAAATAATCCAATCTAAAAATGGGGAGAGAATCTCAATAGACATTTTTCCAAAGAAGACATACAGATGGCCAACAGACACATGAAAAGATGCTCAACATCACTCATCATCAGGAAAATGCAAATTAAAACCACAATAAGATATCACCTTACACCTGTCAGAATGGCTAAAACAAAACAAAACAAAACAAAACAAAAGAAGTAACAAGTATTGGTGAGGATATGGAGAAAAAAGACCCCTTGTGCACTGCTGGGGAAATGCAAGCTCGTGCAGCCAGTGTGGAAAACTGTATGTAGTATGAAGTTCCTCAAAAAATTAAGAATGGAGGGCACATGTTATGATGAGCACTGGGTGTTATACTCAACTAATGAATCACTGAACACTACATCAAAAACTTATGATGTACTATATGCTGGCTAACTGAACATAAAAAAAATAAAGAGATGTGATGTATAAGGCATAAAAAATTTTAGAATGGAATTACCATGCGATTCAGTAATTCCACTGGATATTTACCCAAAGAAAACAAAAACACTAA
Source organism: Leptonychotes weddellii (assembly GCF_054177405.1). Classification (NCBI taxonomy): domain Eukaryota; kingdom Metazoa; phylum Chordata; class Mammalia; order Carnivora; family Phocidae; genus Leptonychotes; species Leptonychotes weddellii. Next base: position 114,072,514 of record NC_138370.1, on the reverse strand, counting down.
TTTGAAAAGATATGTGCACCCTTGTGTTCATTTTGGCATTATTTACAATAGCCAAGATATGGAAGCACCCCAAGTGTCCATGAACAGATAAATAAAGATGTGATATTGTGTATACAATGGAATATTACCTAGCCATAAAAAAGAATGAAATCTTGCCACTTATAACAACAGGGATGGATCTAGCAGATACAATGCTAAGTGAAATAAGTCAGTAAGAGAAAGACAAATACCACATGATTTAAGAAACAAAACAAAGAGACAAAGAGACCAAAAAACCCCCCAGACTCTTATATACAGAGAATAAACTGGTGTTTGCAGGTATGGGTGATATTGGTGAAGGGGATTAAGAGTACATTTATCATGATGTCCACTGAATAATGTATAGAATTGTTGAATCATTATATTATACACCTGAAACTAATATAACACTGTATGTTAATTATACTTGAGTTAAAAAATTAGTTTTTAATATATTGCAATCATATCAAATATCTTTTCTGAACACAACTAGATATAAAAACAGAAATCAATTCCAAGAAAAAAGTTTTGGAAAAAATACACATGGAATCTAAACAACATGTTCCTAAATAACCAGTCAACCAAGAAATCAAAGAGGAAATTAAAAAATACATGGAGAAAAATAAAAAAAAAATACAAATCTCAAATAAATACCTAACCTTACAATCAAAAGAAGTAGAATAAATGAAGCCCACAGTAGGTAAAAGAAAGGAAATTATAAAGATGAGAGCACAAATAAATAAAACAAAGATTTAAAAAATAAAAAATAAACTAAAATCTGGTTCTTTGAAAAGACAAACAAAACTGATAAGCCTTCAGCAAGGCTAGTCAAGAAAAAAAGAAAGAGAACTCAAATAAATAAAACAGAGTAGTTACAAGCAACACCACAGCAATACAGAAGATTTTAAGAGACTACTACAAAAAATTATATGCCAACGAATTGGACAACCTAGAAAAAAATAACAAATTCCTAAAACATAAAATTTTCCAAGACTGAATCAAGAAGAAATGGAAAATCTGAACAGACTGATACTAGTAGTGAAAGTGAATCAGTAATAAAAAACTTCAAACAAACAAAAGTCTAAGACCAGACAACTTTGCAGGTGAATTCTACCAACATTTAAAAAAAGTTAATACCTATCCTTCTCAAACTATTCCAAAAAATTGAGGAGGAGAATTACCCTGATACCAAAACCAGACAAAGAGACTACAAAAAAAGAAAATTACTATTCAGTATCCCTAATGAACATAGATACAAAAATCTTCAAGAAAATACTAGCAAACTGAATTCAGTAATACATTAAAAGGATCATTCACCATGAAAAGTGGGATTTATTCCAGATATGCAAGAATGGTTTAATATCCACAAATCAATCATCGTGCTAAAACACATTAACAAAATGAAGGATTAAAATCATGTGATCATCTTAATAGGTGCAGAAGAGCACTAGATAGAATTCAACATCCATTCATGGTAAAATCTCTCAACAAAGTGGGTATAGAGGAAACATACCTCAACATAATAAAGACTATGTATGACAAACCCACAGCTAACATCATACTTAATGGTAAAGAGCTGAAAGTTTTTCCTCTAAGGTCAAGACAAGGATGTCTACTCTTGCCACTTGTACTGTAAGTCCTGGCCAAAATAATCAGAGAAGAAAATGCATCCAAGCTGGTAAGGAAGTAAAACTGTCTTTATTTGCAGATGACATGATGCTATAGAAAGAAAACCTTGAGGACTTCACCAAAAAACTGTAAGAACAAATAATGAATTCAGTAAAGCTGCAGGATACAAAATTAATATACAGAAATATGTTCTGTCTCTCTACACTAATAATGAAGTAGCAGAAAGAGAAATTAAGAAAGCAATCCCATTTACAATTGTACCAAAAAGAATAAAATACCTAAGAATAAATTTAATCATGGACATAAAAGACCTGTACTCTGAAAACTAGAAGACACTGATAAAAGAAATTGAAGATGTCACAAATAAATGGAAAGATATTCCAGGCTCATGGATTGGAAAAATTACTATTGTTATTTTAATAAATAACTTACAGTACTCAAAGCAATCTACAGATTCAATGCAATCCCTATCAAAATACCAACAGCATTCTTCATAGAATGAGAACAAATAATCCTAAAATTTTTATGGAACCATGAAAGACCCCAAACAGCCAAAGCAATATTGAGAAAGAAGAACAAAGCTAGAAGTACCACACTCCAGATCTCAAACTATTCTATAAAGCTATAGTAGTCAAAATGGTATGGTGCTATCACAAAAATAGATATACAGATCTATGTAATACCCAGATAAACCCACACTTCCATGGCCAATTAATCCATGACAAAGGAGGCAAGAATACACAATGGGGAAAAGATAGTTTCTTTAATAAATGCTGCTGGGAAAAGTTGAGGGCTATATGCAAAAGAATGAAACTGGATCACTTTCTTACACCACACAAAAATAAACTCAAAATGGATTATAAACCTAAATGTAAGACCTGAAACCATAAAACTCCTAAAGGAAACACAGGCAGTAGACTCTTCAACATCAGTCTTGGCAATTTTTTATTTAAATTTGTCTCCTCAGGCAAGAACAACAAAAGCAAAACCAAACGGGCGCCTGGGTGGCTCAGTTGGTTAAGCGACTGCTTTCGGCTCAGGTCATGATCCTGGAGTCCCGGATCGAGTCCCGCATCGGGCTCCCTGCTTGGCAGGGAGCCTGCTTCTCCCTCTGACCCTCCCCCCTCTCATGTGCTCTCTCTCTCATTCTCTCTGTCTCAAATAAAATCTTTAAAAAAAAAAAAAAAAGCAAAAACAAACAATTGGGACTACATCAAACTAAGAGGCTTTTGCAAAGAAAATGAAACCATCAACAAAATGAAAAGGCGACCTACTGAATGAGATGACATATTTGCAAATAATATAACCAATAAGGGGTCAATATCCAAACTATACAATGAACTTATACAACTCAACACCAAAAACAAACAAACAAACCAATCTGATTAAAAAATGGGCAGAGGATCTAAATAGACACTTTTCCAAAGAAGACATACAGATGGCCAATAGACACATGAAAAGATGCTCAACATCACTAACCTTCAGGGAAACAGAAATCAAAACCATAATGAAATTACCACTGTTACTGGTGGGAGGGTCTGTCTTGTGTGAATGGAGGTTTCAGTTCTTGGATTCCCCATCAAAGATTTATGTGAGGGTCCATTCTCAAAAAAAAGACAGCCAGAGGAAGGTAGCCAGCACACAGCAGTTTATTACGGACACTACACTCTCAAGAAGAGAGAGTGGGCAGGCCCAGATGTGGCAACTGCACCGGGGTTAGGGCTGTTTTTTCTTTTAATGTTTGCAGAGGTCATGGCCATCTTCCCCCACAGAGTGGGGGGTGCGGTGGGGTGGAAGGGTTGAAACCACAGTGTATATATATTATAATGAAGCTACAGGTTACCCTGGGGCAGAAGTTGAAGAGGAAAACACATGTTCTGTACCTGTGGCTCCTGGTCTGTCAGCCCCGGGGTGTTGGAAGCCATAAGGCCAGGATGTTAAAAGCCAAAAGTCAGGGTGTTGTCCCCTCAGCCTTCTAATGTATCACCTATTTATCACCGCCTTTGCCTCCCACTGAAGTCTAACTAATTGCCTACTCTATGATCACCACACAGAAGTTAGAATGGCTAGTATCAAAAGACAAGAAATAACAAGTTGGTGTGCATGTGGAGAAAAGGGAACCCTCATGCACTGTTGGTGGAAATGTAAATTGGTGCAACCACTTTGGAAGTTTGTACCTGTTAATCCCATTCACCTATTTTGCTCATAGGTGGGGGGTCACCTTCACCGCCACCCCTCTGGCAATCACCAGTTTGTACTCTGTATTTAAGAGTGGAAATGATAACTAACATAATAAAATAAAATTTAAAAAAATAAAAAATAAATGCCACAGCAAAAAAAAAAAAAAAAAGAGTGGAAATGATATACATCACTTCTAGTTCTGTTCTCCAAAATAAATCTTCCACAGTATGATCCACTTTCTTTCCCCCATCTGCTAGTTGGTTCCTTATAGCCAGCATGACCTGGAAGCTCATGTTACAGATGCCAGAGCCTCCATTTGCCCGGGCCTATAGGATGGTATGGAGTAGGGGCCCCAATTCCACCACCAGACAGAAAAACCCAGACTGGGATTTTATTTATTAAACCAAAAACATTAGGGGGTTTTATCCATCAGAGTACGTCTAGTTTTTTTTTTTTTTTAAGATTTTATTTATTCATAAGAGACAGACGAGAGAGAGAGGCAGAGGGAGAAGCAGGCTCCCCGCTGAGCAGGGAGCCCGATGCGGGACTCGATCCCAGGACCCCGGGATCACGACCTGAGCCGAAGGCAGACGCCCAACCATCTGAGCCACCCAGGCACCCAGAGTATGTCTAGTTTATTCCATCAATTTGCCTTATGTAAGTTCAACCACAGAATCATCTACATAAAACAGTGCAAAAAAGTTTTTAATTTAAACCATGTCACTATCTATAGGATATGAGCCAGTACTCAAATTACACTCTCAATATATTTTGTCTAATTTTGATATATAAATTATGCTATATCTGATTACATTTTACACCAATTAAATTTTCTATGACCTTAACTAGAACATCCCATTTAATTTTTACTTATCAAGGTGAGAATTACTTTATAGATGAAAAGACTGAGTCTCAGGGTGGTCAATTAATTTCTCTTAAGTCACTGAGCCAGAACTTAACCTAAGTATGTCTGGCTCTAAGTATGTCTTTCCACACTCTAGTTAGTGTGGAAAGTTTCCACCACTCTAACTGATGTCTGCTTACTCCCATGACAATTCCCAACACAGCTGGGCTGAAGTGCTCAGAGCTGATTTGAGAGCACTGAAGTATGGAGCTCTTGGTGCGTTTTGGTGTTACAGACCCTATTAATTATAGACCTATTAATAAATTGTATTGGCCCTTGTCCATCTCTTTTATACTCTGATTCTACTCAAGAAGAAGTACAGTACTTCTACTTACTTAAGTTTAAATATCAATGCTCTAACTTCATTACAACTTAAATTTAAAATTAAAAGTGTCATATGTCCATTAAAAGAGGAGTACACCAGAGTCCAGTCTCTCACGGTTTGTCTCCCTCTCTGATTTCTTCCCATTCAGTTTTCCCCCCCTTCCCCTCTGGTCATCTGTGCTATTCCTCAAAAACTAATAATGTACTATATGTTGGCCAATTGAACATAATAAAAAAAATAAAATAAAGAGGAGTACACCAATGTTCACTTCAGCTTTTTTCATGATAGAAAAAAAATGGAAATAAACCAAATGTCCATCAACAGGGGTATGAAAAAACAAACTGTGGTATATTTATATAATAGAATACTACTCATCAATAAAAACAGTGAACTGCTGATACATGCATCAAAATTGGGTATAAAAAGCATTATGCTCAGGGCGCCTGGGTGGCTCAGTTGGTTAAGCGACTGCCTTCGGCTCAGGTCATGATCCTGGAGTCCCGGGATCGAGTCCCGCATCGGGCTCCCTGCTCGGCAGGGAGTCTGCTTCTCCCTCTAACCCTCCTCCCTCTCATGCTCTCTGTCTCTCATTCTCTCTGTCTCAAATAAATAAATAAAATCTTTAAAAAAGAAAAAGCATTATGCTCAGCAAAAGAAGTCAGATACAAAAGGAGATTTACCATATAATTCCATTTCTATAAAATTCAACAGAAGGCAAAACTAATCTATGGGATAAAAATCAGAAGAGTGGAAGAAAAGACACTTCAAAGTAATACAGAGTATAGTGTTAACCAGAAAATGTAACTCATTGTTCTTCCTTGATCCAAGAACACTATCAACTCATTCTGCTCCAGGAAGCAGTTTCTCTTAATTTTCTCAGATGTGTTATTAAAAACAATATTGCTGTGAAACCCTAGATATACAATTACATCAATTTAAATTTCCTTCATTATTCTGTTTAGTGATTAATAGTCTTAAGAGTAATTAGTACACTATTTTATCAAGTTGGGGTTGATTCCTTCACCATCTGAGTGGCTCAGTAAGAAGATGGTCTTTACATCATGATCAAAGGCATTTATTAAAACATACCATTTGTGACATGGTCTTTAAAAAGAATAGAGTTATTGAAATATAGAGATTACTTCAAGAGTGTTTAAAATGTCTTTTACATTTACTGTAAAGTGAATGACATTAGCCATATAACATTGAATCTAGTTATAAATTAAATAGTTACATTAAAGTGTAAGTAAAAGGGTACAGAGAATAAAGAAGAGGCAAAAATTTGTTTTAGAAAATTAAATCTTTAATTCTTCATATTTTGGGATAAATATCTAGATTGTGTTAACCAAAGTCTAACTTGAAATACAAATTTTACTTTAGAAAACAAATGAGGCAAAAAAAAATTTTCTCCCACTAGTGTCATAGAAGAACTTTGTTAAGCTCTGAATCTTCTGTGCCTTTCTATGATTAGGCGCAGTAAGATGTTTGGTTTCTCCTTTAGATCCATCTTTTTCTGTCACCATCTTTGTTTCCACCCTCCACTCCCACCCTTGCTACCCCAGCTACTGCTGGTATTATGCCTGTAACGTCCCCACGAGGCCCCTGAGCTGGACAGTCATCCCCTTGCAATCCAGTGCCTCATTTGATACACTCCACTGCCTTCTTTACAGTCCTTTAGATTTGATTGTTCTAAAATAATCTGCTCTTTTGTGAAGTTCCCCTCTAGTACTAAATAGAATCTACTACCATTTTTTTAAATTTTTATTTAAATTCCAGTTAGTTAACATATACAGTAGTATTAGTTTCAGGTGTACAATTTAGTGATTCAAAACTTCCATATAACACCTGGTACTCATCACAACAAGTGCGCTCCTTAATCCCCATCACCTATTAAACCCATCCCCCACCCATCTCCCCTCTGATAGCCATCAGTTTTTTCTCTTTAGTTAAGAGTCTGTCTCTTGGTTTTCCTCTCTTTTTTCCCCCATGTTCATTTATTTTGTTTCTTAAATTCCACATATGAATGAAATCATATGGTATTTGTCTTTCTCTGACTTATTTTGCTTAGCATAATACTCTCTAGCTTCATCTATTTTGTAATTATGTTTTCCTGTAATAGCTCAAAAGCTCCTGCTCGTTCACGTTCCAGTTCATATTTAATTAAGGTAAACGGGCCGAGTCTCTGCTTCTGTTGGTGCTACTGTGTCAAACAGTGAAAAGCCTCCACCCGTGGAGACCAGACATGGTCTTTGTGGTGGAAGGAGTGTTGGCCACCAGGAGGGACAGAAGTTCTGTCTCCACGTGGGTGGTCTCCACGGGTGGTGGCTTTTCACTGTCTGACATAGTAGCACCAACAGAAGCAGAGACTCTGCCCATTTACCTTAATTAAGTATGAACTTGAACGTGGAGCAGGAGCTTTTGAGCTATTACAGGAAAACATAATTACAAGGGGGACTTGGCTCTGGTTTGAATCAGCCTGAAATTGTAGTCAAATCCTTTGACCCCCACCCTAGATATAAAGCCACAACACCAAGGGAAGACATCATCTCCTGATGCCAGCTCATCAGATTTAAAGAAAAATAAGGAATTCCATGTGTTTTAACAGATTTTTCTAACACTGTAGAATTAGATTACAAAACTTGACTTTTATGGGCTCTCCAGTCCACCATTCCATAATTGTATTTACTATTTTCCTTTTTCCATGAAAATACTGAATCTGGCCTATTTGGGCTGTTACTTAATTTTATATTTCTATCAAGGAATGACTATTTCTAGGTTTTTAGATATTTCTATCTAAAAATGAAAAAGAACCTCAGACATTTTTTTACATATAGAGGTTGTTCTTCCAAGAGGAAGACAAGTAAAAATAGGCATTTCAACATTTTTGATAGTGATAGTGATGACAGTAACAAAAGATCATGTTTTCTAGAGTTGTTATATTTCTTGCTTAATCTGATTTATTTTACTTCTGACTTGGTCTATCATTTAACTCACCATCACTTTATCCATTTAATTTTACTATAAATTGTTTTAAATTTTTTTAGATTTTAAAAATTGAGGAGACATGATTCTGCAGGTAGAATATAAAAACATATGTATAACCATCTTGAGTTTAAAAATCCCTCTAAGAGGGGCACCTTGGGAGCTCAGTTGGTTAAGTGTCTGACTCTTGATTTTGGCTCAGGTCATGATCTCAGGGTTGTGAGATCAAGTCCTACCTAGGGCTCTGCTCTGGGTGTGGAGACTGCTTAAGATTCTCTCTCTCCCTCTCCCTCTGCTCCTCCCCCCAATTCTCTCTCTCCCTCTCAAAAAAAAAAAAAAAAAAAATCCCTCTAAGAGATGCATTTCTTAGGCATTTACAATTTTGAATCTAAATAAATGACATTTTATTCTTCAGGGTAAAACTAGGTAGGATTAGGAGGAGGAAGGAACTCAACTCTGTAGCTCAAATTCTGGAATAGGAGGAAGACTTCATCCTCAGTAATAAGGGTCATATACAAGAAAATCAGTCATTCATTCAGTCATCCAATATTTAATAAGTTCTTTCTATATGTACAGTACCATGATAGCAATACAGAAAGTTATTTGGGGATATAGAGAAATCAGTGAATTAACTAGAAAATCTCAAAAGAAAAAGAAAAAACCCTAAAATCAGAAATTTTTAGGACAGAAAATTTAGATGAAAACCCAGGTGGGGGGGATAAACTAGCTTCAAGAAAATGAGATATATAGGGGCGCCTGGGTGGCTCAGTCATTAAGCGTCTGCCTTCGGCTTGGATCATGATCCCAGGATCCTGGGATCGAGCTCCTCATCAGGCTCCCTGCTCCGCAGGAAGCCTGCTTCTCCCTCTTCCACTCCCCCTGCTTGTGTTCCCTCTCTCACTGTGTCTCTCTCTGTCAAATAAATAAATAAAATCTTAAAAAAAAAAAAGAAAATGAGACCTATATAAATTATTCTTCCAAAAGGGAGACATTTGCTTGGAATGTGCTAGGCCAGAGGTATCTCTAAGAATCCACACTGGACACACTCAAGCAAAAAATATCAAAGTAAATCCCAATAAAAGTCCACCAAATGGCCAGCTGGCCTCAGATTTCCAATGAGTGTTGTAACCTTTATGGTTGGTGCAAAGCAATGAGCTATTATCAGACAAAATTACAGCAAGACCACAACTAAAGACTGGCAGTGATTTGTTTTCTGTGGAATCACAAACTGTTATTATTGCAGATCATTGCAGAAGGCCCAAGGCAATGAAAAACCTAAGAAATACCAAAAATAGAATCCCAGCTAGTAACTAAAAGACTATGTTTGTCAATTGTGAAATCTCTGAAATGATTTCTGAGAAAATATTTTTCAGTTTTTCATTAAAGAATGTGCTGATTTGATAAAAAATATATATACACACATATACATACAATATTCATATTAGGCATTTTAACACCACAAAGTGAACTTTCAGGAAACAATCAGGTTATTTACAAAGTAACTGAATAATTAGGTAATAGCATGAAACAGAAGGTTCTGTTACTTTACTCTGGTAAGTAGAAATTTGCTTCTAGAAGGGTAAGGAAAATTATTAAATAAAGAGCAAGATCAAAAGTACCCCTCAATCTGTTTGTATGTAGAAAAGAGTTTTTGATTGTTTCTTCTTTCCTTAACTGTGGCTGGTATAGATATAGACATGACTGCCTTCTAGAAATCATTATAGATTCCCTTCCCCATTCTTAGGTATTACAGTGGTATGTGGTCTTTCAAAGCCCACTCTTCCCAACAAAATCTATTCCTTAGTATTCAATTTTTCTCCTTAGGGAGACATTAATTTAAATTAAATTTTTCTCCTTAGTGGGCAATAATGAAAAAAAATTGCAAAATACTGTGTTAGTCTTTCAGGCATTTGTTCTTAGTCAATCAGCCATTATTTAGAACATTTATTGAATAAATGCCCTACACCAGGCACTGTGATGAGTGGTTGGAGATACAATGGCATCCTCTCCCTGTCCTCAACAACTCCTAATCTATCTAAACAGGAAGAGAGATACGCAACCAGCCACAACAGAGAAGGAGAGCTTGGAAACACAGACAAGGCCTGGATAGGAATCAGGACAGGATTCCTGAAGGATGTGACTTCAGAACTGAGTCCTGAATAAACAAGTCAAAGATAGACAGACAAAGATAGCATGTATAAAGGCTCCCAGAAAAAGACATGGGGCACAGGGAAGGAAATGCAATACTTTAGTATGACTTAAGCTCAGTGTGAGGCAAGAAAGTGTAAAGGGTGGGGCTGAAGGCCTATGTAAAAGCAAGAAACTGAAGGGCTTTCTATATAACATTGAGAGTTTAAATTTTATCCTGAAGGTATTAGAGCCATAGAAGATTTTAAGTAGAGCCTGAAAATATATTATTGGTGTTTTAGAAAATTTATTTTGGCCATAGTATGGAAAACAGACTGGAGAGAAAGTAAAGATGTTCTTATATTAACCCAGGTGAGACAATACTGGCCTCAAATAAAATAACAGTGGTAGTGGGGGGTAGTGGTGGATGAAAGTAAGATTTGAGGGCTGTGGAACTGACAGGAATTGACAGGACTACAGTGAGGTGGGAGAGGTAAAGGACAGATAGGTGATAAGGATGAGATCCAGAATCCTAGCTTGAGCAACTGGAACAGAAACGGAAGGAAGAGCAGTTGGGAATTTGAGGTAATTTTGGAACTTCCAGGTAGAGATTTCCATTGTAAATATGATATTCAACCCTGAAGCACAGGAGGAAAATCCATATAAAAAACCAAATGAGTAAATGAAGCCATGGGAATGAAAGAGATCAAGAAAGACCCTGGAGAATGAGAAAAGGAGATGGACAAGGACAGAATCTTAAAAACAAAAACATCTAAAATCTGCTAGAGAAAGAATAGCACATAAGAGCAATTGAGAAGAAAACCAGACAATACAGTACCATGCATGTGGCAGGTAGGTAGAGCTTTTGAAAGAGGAGAAAACAGTGGCATCAACTCTATCAATGCTAGCAGAGAAAGCGAATGAAAGTGTTCATTCATTCCAGTTAACTAACAAGCACTCACTGATTAACCAGAATGAAGTCATTCGTAACCTTTATGAGATAAGTTTCTACAAAATTGTGGGGGCAAAAAGCCATATTGCAGTAGGCTGAGAAATGAGCAGAAGGTAAAGGAACTGGGTCATTAAAAGTTGACAACTCTCAAGAAACTTAGTTGTGAAGAGGAAAAGAGAAGTATACGAGTAGCTGGATGGGAATGTGTATGGATGAAGAAAGGTTTTTATTTCTCTGTTTTATGAAAGAGATTTGAAAATTAAGTACCAATGAAAGAAAGCCAATGGAGAAAGAGAGTAGATGATAAAGTAAAGAGAGAAAGACACCCCAGAAAGCTACAGAAAGATCCAACAAGACTTAATTGTTCTTCATTCCCCCAAAATCTTGAATAAAGAATATTTGGAGAGAGAGAAACAAATTCAGGAGCTTTCCGTTGGAGACAGGAACCACATCAGAGAACAGTCTATCAGTAGTCTGTCCTTAGATCTACCATCTGCCTACAGCATTGTGTGTTAACCTTTGCCTTGTCTTTTAGAAAGGGCAAGGAATCAATTGATGGATCTCACTAATGATCACCTGATGTCAGTTTCTATGAGAATGTCCAGTCTTATGTAAATAACCATAGATGTGGTTTCCCTGATTCCATATACAGTAATTTAAATAGATACACTCCTTGCCCTCAAGAAGCTCACAATAAAAAACAGATGACAGGGACACACATCTACCACCACCACTACCACATGAGGTCACAATATTACAGTAAGAGAACATGACACTTCTTAAACAGGAATTTATATTAGGTATGAGTTTGGTATTTGTTATTTCTGGCTATGGATTACATGAAAGTTTTATTGGCACATTGGGTGGGGTTAGGAAAAGCATTACTGGACTTCCACAAAAACAGAGGAGGTCTGGGAAATAAGTGGGGAGGGAGAACTAGACTGGATTATAAACTCTGAGGAAAAAAACCCATTGTATCCCCTACCACCGGGCTTACGAGGGCTCAGTAAATGACAGCAATTGACTGATTATATAAAGTCCTAGATCCAGAGACTCATTAATGGAAAAACTAGGTTTTTCAACTGGTTCAACTAAGGTTGAACCGGTAAGCCTTGATTCTGGAAATCAAAGGATTAAAGGGGTATGAAACCGTAGACTGGTAGAAAAGGTTTCCAGGGATGGAATATCAAAGAGCAATCAGGCTGATGATGGGACAGTTCAGGAGAATACTGTAGACATGAGTACTGGTACCCAAACTAGATACTACTACCTTTTGGTTTCAGAGAGAAAGCGTGGATATGGAAGAAATAATAGAAGTATTTAGTAATAAACAGAATGTTGGCATAGCCAAGATTTTAGCGTTTTTCTAATGGAAGGGAAGAAATTTTATCATTTATTCTAGAAAATTCTAGGTTATTAAGATTTCAATTAGGAGCTGCAAAGAGACCTCACATGAAAATATGTTTTAAAAGCATTTGTCTATTTTTTTGACTTGGCTATTCATAAGTCTTATCTACAGCATCTTGCAATGTATTCTAGCAGGCAAGAAGTATAAATGATATTGGAAAAGAAAGTTGGGGTCAGACTTTTTATGTTGAGAGAGTTTTAGCCAAGTCAAAAGTTAGCAAGAGACAGCACCAGGACTCCTTCTCAATCTTTGATTCTAAATTTTGTGATCACAGAATATTTTGGAAGGGTAAATAGGTAACATGCCCACAATTAGAATATTACTACTATAACTTGGTAAGAAGTAATGAGGATTTGAACAAACAGGGATAAGAAAGGAGAGAGAAGTCTGGATTCCAAAGAACTGTGGAGGTGATGTTAATAGGATTTGACAACTGAGTACATGGGGTAGGTAAGAAAGAAGGATACATCATAATGAGTACGGGGTTTCCCCAGAAATGACTCACCACACAGTGCAACTTGGTTGTGGCATGCCAATGAGACGAATGTGTGTCCATATGTCATCTAAGAGAATCAATTCATAACAATCTGCTTAAATAAAGATTATCATGACAATGAGACTGCAACAAAAAGTATTGTTGAAACAGCCCTGATTATAGAAAAAGCAGAATTAGTAAGGATCTGTGATTTTTTTTCTCTAACACTACTCCTTAGAAAAAATGCTCCAATTGAGAGGTAGAGTTTGACTGGAGTAGAGGGTTGTTGGAAAGGACATAGCAGGCTTAAATAACTTATTGAAACTAAGAGATTACAGAATATTAGAAATTGAAAAACTGTTAGAGATTAGTTAGTTCAATTATTTCCATTAAAAAAAAACTGTATATAGACGATTTCAAACATACGTAAGTGAAAAGAACAGTATAATGAATCCCTAGGGTAACCTGTTACCAATTCAATAATTATCAATTTATAGCCACTCCTGTTTCATCTTTATCCACCACCCTGATAACTGTAATATTATATAAATATTTTAGTATGAATCTCTAAATATAAGAATTATTTTTTAACACATAATATTGTCAGAAGATATTAGCAAATGCTATATCCAATAAGGTGTTAATCTCCAAAATATATAAGGAACTCATACAACTCAACACCAAAAAACCCAAATAATCCAATTAAAAACGGGGAGAGGAACTGAACAGACATTTTTCCAAAGACATACAAATAGTCAACAGACACATAAGAAGATTTCAACATCACTAATTATCAGGAAAATACAAATCAAAACCACAATGAGATCTCACTTTACACCTGCCAGAATGGCTAGTATCAGAAAGACAAGAAATAGGGGCGCCTGGGTGGCTCAGTCGTTAAGCGTCTGCTTTCAGCTCAGGTCATGATCCCAGGGTCCTGGAATCAAGCCCCGTGTTGTGCTCCCTGCTCGGTGGGAAGCCCACTTCTCCCTCTTCCACTCCCCCTGCTTGTGTTCCCTCTACGCTCTCTCTGTCAAAAAATAAAATCTTAAAAAAAAACAACAAGAAAGACAAGAAATAGTAAGTGTTGGCAAGGATGTGGAGAAAATGGAACCCTACTGCACTGCTGGTAGGAATGTAAGTTGGTACAGCCACTATGGAAAACAGTATGGAGGTTCCTCAAAAAATTAAAAACAGAAATACCATAATGATCCAGTAATTCCACTACTAGCTCTTTACCCACAGAAAACAAAAACACTAATCTAAAAAGACATATGCACACTTATGTTCACTGCAGCATTATTTACAATAGCCAGGATACAGAAACAACCTGTGTCCATTGATAAATGAATGGATAAAGAAGATGTGGTATATACACACAATGGAATATTACTCAGCCATAAAACAGAATGAGATCTTGCCATTTGTGACAACATGGATGGACCTAGAGGATATTACACTAAGTGAAATAAGTCCAACAGAGAAAGACATATGTCATATGACCTCATGTATATGTGAAAACTAAACAACAAAACAACTAACAATAAAAAAAGCAGAAACAGACCCATAAATAGAACTAACTGATGGCTGCCAGAGGGGAGGAGAGTGGAAGGATTAATAAAATGGGTGAAGGGCAATGGGAGATACAGGCTTCCAGTTACGGAATGAACAAGTCACAGGGATGAAAAGTACAGCATAGGAAATACAGTCAATGGTTCTATAATAGAATTGTATGCTGACAGGTATTTAATATATATTTACTAAATATAAAATATTCAGCATTCAACATTTCTCCAATTGTTTCATAATTTCTCTAGATATGTCTCTGAAGTCTTTTTCATCTATAGTTTCCCCTTCCTTCTTTTTAAATTTTTCTTGCTAATAAAACAGAAGCCAGGTAATATGTCCTAAAAAGTTTCCCACATTCTAGATTTTGCTAAATGCATCCCAATGGTATCATTTTACGTATTCTTCTATACCTTGTATTTTCTTTAACCTGGTATATAAAGGCTTCATCGGATTCAAGTCCAATTATTTGGCAAGAATGCTTCACAGGCAATAGAGGCACACAATGACTAGCTCTTTTTTGGTCCAAAACCCCCCTTATTTTTATTTTTTTAAAAGATTTTATTTATTTATTTGAGAGACAGCGAGCGCACATGAGTGAGTATGAGCAGGGGGAGGAGCAGAGGGAGACGCAGACTCCTTGCTGAGCAGGGAGCCTGACCCAGCAGGGGGGAGGGGCAGAGGGACAGACAGAAGCAGGCTCCCCACTGAGCAGGGAGCCCAATGCGGGGCTCAATCCCAGGATCCTGGGATCATGACCTGAGCTGAAGGCAGACACTTAACCGACTGAGCCACCCAGGCAAAACAAAACCCCCTTATTTTTAAAATATGGATTAAATTGAAGCCTCAGCATTGTCAAGTAGTTCACACAGTGATAAAATCAAGAACAAAACCCCAGCCTTTTAATTCTATTTTCTACTCCTTTCATTATATCAGATATTGTTAACATCTTGCTGATTGATTATAATATACCAATTACTCTGCTATGCATTATATGAGATATGGTCCCACCACTCACCACTTATTACACAAGCCATAAATCCGGAAGTCATTCTAGGATTCTTCACTTCTCTTACTTTCACTAAGTCCATTAATTTTATCTAAATAACATCTCTCTCATTTGTTCCACCCTTTCTACCCCCCACAGCTACTGCTTTAGTTCAGACCTTTCCCATTGCTTTCCTGAATCACTAAAATAGCTTCTTGGACCCCCCTTCTCCATAACTATCTTGCCTTTTTCAACCCAGATCTACCTTGTCAATAAAAGATTTTTCCAAGTTACAAGTCTAAATATATTATTTTTCTGCCTTAACCCTTTGATATTCTCTCATTTCCATGGTGGAGTCCATATTCATTAATACAACCTACAGTCCCCATCATCTGGCCTTTGTCTATCCAACCACCCTCATCTTCATTACTTCCACTCACTATATTCCAGTTTATTGAATCATTGAAGCTTTCTGAATGTGCCAGCAAGGATATATAGTGATTAAAAGTAGACTCTAGAATTAGACTTGACTTTGATCCCTATAGTCCCCCATTTACTATCCATGCAACCCAGAACATACTTACCATCTCTGTGCCCCACTTACCTCACCTGTAGAATGGCAATAATCTCACTGTATTATTTTCTGTGTGTGTGAAGGATGACTGAAATAGCACAAGTAAAAAACTAGCATGAGGGCACTCAGCAAATATTGGAAGTGTGTCATTATGTTGTTCATTCATTTCTATATCCTTTAAATCTATTCCCAAGAATGTTTCCCTCTTCTTTCTTGATAACCTTTCCCTTATTAATAACCTAGAAAATTCCGATTCTGATCTCTAAACCTTGTAGATATTTGCATTGCTGTGCCCTACAGCTGTAAGTCTGTCTCTCTACACAACTGTGAAAATTTTAGACAGGGACCAGATCTTTCTTATATTTGGCTCTTCATGTCCTGGAACGCGGGCTCTCCACTGTCCCGGTTCAGTGGAAAGCTCAATAATTCAAGTTTGGTAATCTGAACAAAATTGATGGTGTTCACTTTAATTATATTAATTTTAATTTATGAGTTACTGAAGCATATTTTAGGAAAAATATAAAATAATTGATATTAAAATATTAACTGTTCATCAGCTCCTTTCCTTTATTTCTTTTTTTACTAAATTAAATAATGTAGGATTGTATCTTATGACAATAAGTTTCCTTTTCTTTCAACAGTGAAAACTTGCATAATTATAAAATTTTTAAATGGTTAAATCTTTTGCTACTTATTTTAATTCAAATCCAGTATATTATTATATATATTCAGAACTCAAACTATTCATCTTCATCTAAACCTTCAATTAAATTCCACAATGCAAACCTCTTGGCCCTAGAACCACATTTCATGTTTATTCAACTGAGACTGTGTCTTGAAAAAGTGTTGAAGTTTGGGGGTTTTCTGGTGAGAATCCACATTCTGACATCACCTTGCCCATGACAGCGATTGGCTGTTAGAAGGCAAAGAAGAGTTTATAGCCAGTCACAGCAAGCAAATGAGTGAGTGAGAGAGCAGAGGAAATATTCAATCTGTGTCGCTCACTCCTGTGAGATTGTCTCCTCACTCCAGCACTGCAAAAGGGTAAGATTTACTATGATGACTTCATTTTCTTAAAATTGAACACTCCACATTTTACAACTCTGGACCTCCTTTGAATTTTTTATTTTAATGTTGATGTTATTGAATTGTATAGAATGGCTATGTAATTTAACACTTGTTTATCATTAAACTAGTACCTCAGAGTTAAGATTCTTTCCAAAAGGTTAAGCTTATTTACCTACGCATGTAAATAAGTTCTTAATATTGTGCACATAAACTAGAAAATTCTGTGTCCTACTTTCTATCTCTCCACCTCACAAATAACTGTTTGTTTCCTCATTCTGATGTATTCAAGATAACCTGACTGAAATACTATTTTTCACTTGTAACTCTGCCCCAATGAGTGCAAATTTCACCATAAATTATGCCTAATCTACTTGGATTATATATAATGTCTTTTTAACATGTTCGGTTTCAAAGTGTTGATATCCTGTATCTCTAAAATCAGTATGGGAAAATATATAGGACTAAAGAAATAAATAATGTTGTTAGTTTATCAGACTTTTCCCAATAAAAACTTGTAATTAGATTTTCAAAACTATCCTTTAAGAATTTGAATTGTCGTCTGGGTTAGTAGTAGTCAATATAGAGTCTGTGTTTTTTATGAATCAGAAAGTAAATAAAATGAGATTTATGTAGGCAGCTGATTGCTGCCTACATGAATCACTTGGTTCTTTTTATATTATTCCTGCTACGTTTTCATCTAGTTGTTTTTATGGTTTGCTATGAGAAATTTATGTAATCAAAACCCTTTCTACAGTTCCATGTACTTAAGTTTTTAGCTCTTTAAGACATTATAAATATTCCAACTCTTTTCATAAAGCTGCAGAGCAATCTTCCTGTTTGCTGGCAAGCTTGACCATGGGTAACAAAGTTCAAAGTATTACTTTAAGCACCCCAATAGCAATAAAAATTTCTTAGACAGATGGGCCCCCTTCAGGGGCAAAGCCTCTTTATCACTGTGTGGCCATTAAGAACCTTTACTAAAGTAGACAGAACTGTGAGGAAGTGAGTAGGCATCAAAATCAAAAGACCCAGTCTGCCACAAATAAAGTGTGACTTAGGACCCAAGACACCTTCTCCAGGCCTTAAATTTTACTCTGTGTAATGTTTAGTGGTAGATTCTCAATAAGGATGCAATAAATTGTGGCTAATGACAAAATGCAAAATCAAACTTCAGAATACAGTATATGACATGGGTTTCATACATACATTTTAAATATCACTTTTCCAAGTGTGTTTATGGGGAAATTGCCATCATCACTACATACTGCTTCTAAAATGTTGCCAAAGCTGTCACTCTCAGTTAAACACTCTCAGTTAAACGTATATGTCAGTGCAAATGGGTGGGTATTAGTAGGCTTTTAGCTAAGTTTATTCAACCTCTATTAAAATAGGATTTTATCAGGTGCCTGGGTGGCTCAGTTGGTTAAGTGTCTGCCTTCGGCTCAGGTCATGATCCCAGGGTCCTGGGATTGAGTCCCGCATCGTGCTCCCTGCTCAGCAGGGAGTCTGCTTCTCCCTTTACCTCTCCCCCATTCGTGATCTCTCTCTCTCTCACTCACTCTCTCTCAAATAAATAAATAAATAAATAAATATCTAAAAGAAGGATTTTTTAGGATTTTATCAAATAGAATGAAATTAAGTAGGATAGGATTCTACTATTCCTCTTTTTTTATTTATGAGGAATCTATATGGAAGTGAAATCTTTGCATGGCCACAAACCCCAGGACTGTTTGGGAACTACTCCCATTCTGAGAGTTCCATCTTCAATTCTTCTATAGAATTGAAGTCTCCATGATGACTACTGCCCTGACCCTGAAAAGCCCTTGATCCATCCTGTGAGTCTCCCCACTAGTGATGGAAAGCTTAAGTGGAGCTGCAGAATAACCTAATTTGAGGAAATTTGTCCCTGAGATCCCAAGGTGAAACTCTAATGAGCTCTTCTCATAGAGTTATTCTTAGACATGGCTGTTTGGTGCTACATGCTATGAGAACAGTATTTCACATATTATGGATCATTTCATACACAGAAAAAAAAATACAAAGTATTCTAAGGTATTCATAGGAAAATGGCTCCTATTTTCCATCTTACAAATAAACTTTTAGTCCAAAACCCATATAGAACCAATATATAGAATATATACCTATAGAATCACTGTTATAAAATCAATCATTTAAATGTATTCAATTTTTGCTTAGTTTTCAATTATAAAAAAACAGGTCACATAACTACACTAACAATTCAATTCCTTAGCTGATATTCCTATGTCAATGATATTAGGAAGCCTCCTTACCCCAGTGTGAAATACACCAAGCATTCAAGCCCCTTACAGTAATGAAGTGGTCTGCCACTGACAAATCACAGCAGATAGGGTAAAACCAAATATGGAACTCAAGATTACTTAAACAGGTAAAGTTAGTTTTCTACCACTTAAAAAAAAAAGCAACAATTTTAAAATAAAAGCCACAAAATTGGTCTTAATTAGTCAAAATTCTAACTAGATAGAAATGAAAACAAATACCTCATCTTCTAGTATGAGTAAAAAAGTTACACTCTGGGGCATGTGGGTGGCTCAGTCGTTAGGCGTCTGCCTTCGGCTCAGGTCATGATCCCAAGGTCCTGGGATAGAGCCCCGTGTCAGGCTCCCTGCTTGGCTGGGGGCCTGCTTCTCCCTCTCCCACTCCCCCTGCTTGTGTTCCCTCTCTCGCTGTGTCTCTCTCTGTCAGATAGATAAAATCTTAAAAAAAAAAAAAAGTTACACTCCTAGTTTTAATATTTATTAACTTTACCACTTCATTAATTCCAGAAGCAATCACCAAAATGAAGACTGCTTTAATTTTGCTCAGCATTTTGGGAATGGCCTGTGCTTTCTCAGTAAGTTCAATATTAAAAACCTATAGTTATTTCCTTGTTTGTCTTTTCATGTAAAAGAGAGAGTATGTAATAATTAAATGTTCTTATAAACAGATGAAAAATACTCATCGAAGAGCCAAATTAGAGGATTCTGAAGAAAATGGGGTAATTATGCTTAGCATACTTTCTTGGCCTGACTATACTTCCTCTAGATTTATTGCATAGTAAACATGAATATATCATTTATTTCGCTTATGCAGGTCTTTAAGTACCGGCCACGATATTCTCTTTACAAGCATGCCTACTTTTATCCTCCTCTAAAACGATTTCCAGTTCAGGTAAGTATAAAAATTAATTTTCTTTCCCACCCATTATAATTTAAAGGGAATCAAATTTAACTACAAAACATCTAAATTCAATTCTCACTGAAAGTCAACCAGAAAGACTTACTTCCTACAAAAAGTTTGTTTTTACTACAATACAATAAAATTTATTCCTAAGTCCTCTTTTAAAGCAGAGATATACACATCATTTGGGCCCAGTCTAGAATGATATAATAAAAGCAAACACCTTGGTACAGAGTTCAGGTATTTTGGCTAATGCATTGACGAAATGGACAACTTTATCTGTTGTTGACAATTAAGTCAGTGATAAGGTCACTAACAGTCATTTTATAGTTGAGTCAATACTGTCATATAGCTGTTAACATCCGATCATTTACAGTCCTTTAATTGGTAAGGGAAAAACTGACTTCATAAACAGCAGAGACCATTTTTTTAAAAACATTCCTGATAATCAGTGGTGATTGCTGAAGATTTTCTGAACCTCTGACCTGTGTTGGTCACTATAACAGAAGCGTGGCTCAAGCATGATAGAGGAAAGAGACAAATTCATGAAGTGAATTGTGAGAGTGTTTGTGAGAAAAACAAAACATCCTTGAAATTTGTAAACAAAAAGGAAAATAACAAACACTAAAAATAAGAATTTCTGTTTTTACTAGGTTACCAGTGAAGAAAGCCTTTGAGAACTTGAGGGTGTGGTGTTGGTTTAAAATATTCAACAAACCAGAATTGTGCTATTTTTATTACTATACAGTTTGGGTTCAGGGCACCACTTATGTACCATTTGACCCAGGACTCCTGAGACACTAAAAGCAGTCAAGATGCTGAAAACGATGCCTCAACACAGTGGCTTGGCAGAGCATCCTACCATATGTTGGGCCAACCCATTTCTAACTCATACAATGATAGGAAATGATAATCTTAAAGTATTTATAGCACCATAATAATTATGGGGAATGTGTGTGGCCACAGAAATATGAGCACAGATGATACAAGAGTTGTGGGTTTTCAGAATTGTCTTCCATTCTTTGGTACACCTCAGACCCCACAAATAAACAGTGCTCATTTGAATGTGTGCTTCATTCTCTTTTTTTTTTTAATTTTTATTTTATTTATTTGACAGAGAGAGACACAGCGAGAGAGGGAACACAAGCAGGGGGAGTGGGAGAGGGAGAAGCAGGCTTCCCGCCGAGCAGGGAGCCCGATGAGGGGCTTGATCCCGGGATCCTGGGACCATGACCTGAGCCGAAGGCAGACACTTAACTGACTGAGCCACCCAGGCGCCCCCATTCTCTTTCTTAAGCTAAATGGAAATGATATTAAGTTTACATTTCTGGCTAGCTCCTCAATTTTTTTAAAATATCACATAGAGATATTTCCATCTATAAATTTTTATAGACATATAAATGTGATCCAATTAAAATATCCATAGTGAAAAGATATTAGGAGAGGTTATATTTTTCTTATGATAAATTCAAAGTTCAAAAATCTTTAAGTAGATTTTTAATATACAATATTTAGAGAAATTATATGCAAATTCATTTCAACTAATGTAGAATTTGTTAGTAAGACAGTTGTATTTTAAAAATATCCAATAAAATATATGCTCCAATCCAACAGCCTGACCTAGTATTGATGATCATCTATTCTCCTACTTTACAAAGTTTGATTTCTAGAATTTTTTCCCTTACATGTCTACTTATATATTTTCCATAGCTCTGTATTATTTATTCTCTTAAATCTATCAAGTATTTGGTGCCCAGATTGTCACCCCCAAATTCATTAAACTGTATTGGCTTTGAAATTTATGTTTTATTCAAACAAATCTGTTTACATATAATCATTTCTTTTTTTTTTTTAAGATTTATCTATTTATTTTAGAGAAAGTGCGCACAAGTAGGGGGAAGGGCGGGGGAGAGGGAGAAAGAGAATCCTCAAGCAGATTCCTGCTGAACATGGAGCCTGACGTGGGGCTCCATTCCATAACCCTGAGATCATGACCCAAGCAGGAATCAAGAATTAGCCACTTAACTGAGAGAGCCACCCAGGCACCTTTACATATAATCATTTCTAAAATACCAACTTCTATGAAATATGTCATCTCACTTATAAAGCTATCAACAGTCTACCTATAGCTCTCTGCTTGGCTATAGAAATGGAAGCATAAATAAGCCTAGTACCCTAAGCATTTTTAATTAAGGAAATTGCTTCTTTTAGGAATCATATGTTATTTGAATTGTATGCGAATTCTTTGAGGGCAGAATCTTTATATTTCCTTTATCGTACTGATCTCAGCTATCACAGTGCTTGACACAGGGAAACTGTCCATGTTTCCAACTTCATCTCTTGCTACCACCCTCATTCTCAAAACAATGCCTGAAACACATATTTTGGGACTGAATAAATGGGAGTGACAGAAGTTGAAAGGAGTATGGTAAAACATATATACATATGTGTGTGTGTGTGTGTGTGTGTGTGTATTTGACTTCTGGAAGAATAGTATGTCTTAGTTACAAATTGGCATAAATGAAAGAAAGGAAAAAAAAATGTCAAGGCTTTAGGGCATTTCATGAAGCTTTAAAACTGTTCTCACTGCAGACACCGAAGAGTGATGTGGTTGGGACAGCAAGAAAGCTAAGGGTGAGGAAGCATGTAAAAAGATTCAAACATTCCCACTGAGACAAAATACACTGCAAAAATATGCTGTCCTCTCTATTAACTAACAAATAGAAATAGTTTACATGTAATACCATGCTTTATTCACCCTCTAAGCTAAGGAAAGCACAACCATTAAAGTCATGGCAGTGGAAGAACAGGTATAATTATTCTCTTTTCCACCCAAGGTTATTCTTGGCTCAAGGGGACAAGCATTCCCTTTTCTTGGGTGGATGGCATGGCCACTGAAGAATGAGCCCTACAGGGACAACCCTGAGTAGGACTGGAATATGAGTGTTTCCTCATATCTGATCTCTAACCCTGAGGTTGTTCTGAAGCTCTATTTTCTAAGACCCACAGTACTTAACTAGGTCATCAGAATCTAAGCTAAGATTTGTAGGGCAGAAAATAACAGCATCTTAAGTCAGGTATCCATTTATCTACCTGGTGCTATTAGGGGTGGTTGCAGAAAGAGAAGGAAAATTCAATTTATCATTGGGAGAAAGATGAAAAATCTCCACCGTCTTAAAGTCTCTGATAACAGCTGTTTAGACTTATATTTCCTTTTAAAAAGTAGCAAAGCTTGTTAACTTATATTTTTATATACAGACTCCTCGGTTTGATATATTCTCATTCAATATTGAACTCTTTAGAGGGATGGTACTCTATAACTCTCCTAAATGAGTAAGTGAATTAATTTTGCTCTTATATAATTTTTACCTCATATATATAAAATCTCATTTATATATACAGAGAGGCTTATTTTATGAAGTAGCTTTAATTAGACTGCAAGATATTAAAAATTATATGTAAATCTAATTTCAAGTTAAATTCTAATTTAAATTCAGCAGGAGCTCATTATTTAAAAGAATCATTTAGGGGCGCCTGGGTGGCTCAATCGGTTAAGCGGCTGCCTTCGGCTCAGGTCATGATCCCTGGGTCCTGGGATCGAGCCCCGCATCGGGCTCCCTGCTCGGTGGGGAGTCTGCTTCTCCCTCTCTCTCTGCCTGCCTCTCTGCCTACTTGTGCTTTCTCTCTCTGTGTCAAATAAATAAATAAAATCTTTAAAAAAAATAAATAAATAAAAGAATCATTTAGTAACAACTTTTATTTCACAATAAGCCTAATCATTTCATTTATATTTTATAAAGAAAATAAAATAATATGATCTATGTGTTATTTCATTTGCCTTGAACTGGCTGGAGAAGTCACAGCTGCTCTGGGCTTGATTCCTTCTCTGTAAAATAAATTGAACCAGATAATCCTCTTGTTCTTGCAGAGTTAAGCAATTCTGTGATTCACTGCTCTAGTTTTTACATACAAAATGTTTCAACATATTTCCTATGTTTTTGGTATTGAAAATGGAGTATCTCATTTCATATCTTGATCACTACAAAATGCCTTTTTCTAACCTCATTTTATATATTCCCAATCTCCTTATATCTTTTTCTCAGATTCATATGAGAACTGTTCTAAGTAAATAAATCAATCAAGATGGTAATACTAATTAGGGTAAATATTTGTACATATTTTATCTTAATTCAATCAGCAGGAAATTTCCTTTGGTGTTGAACATATGTGTACATATATATGTACACAGATATTCATATATTTATGAATTCACACATATACACATTTTTTTTTAGAGCAGTAGTGACTCATCTGAAGAAGATGGAAATGGTGACAGCTCAGAAGAGGAGGAAGAAGAGGTAAGAAATTTCTGCAGGATTTTTCATAATAAATCAGGCAGCATAAAAACAAATAGGAAACTAGTCTACTGTAGCCTGGACTTAGCAAACAGCCATTGCCAGTTTACCAACTACCCACAGTCTTCTATTTTGGACAAGAGGAATGTTATTGAAATTAGAACCAACTAAAATGACCTGTTTAAAATAGTATTGCAGTTTGACGTTAAAGCGACCTGTAAGCGGTACACAAAACCAAAAATGTCTCCATAATAAGTGGAAGAAGTGTAAATTCTGATAAAAAGAAAAGAGAGTATTATCTATACTTAGGTGGACAGAACATGATGATAAAAGACAAGTCCCTAAACTCAGTGCAATACTTGTTTTAAGGACTGAATTTAAACTCAATTTACTACGTGGGTAGTACATGAAAAGCTAATCCTATATCCTCTACAATGTTATTTTGATTCATTGGTCTTTCTTGACCCACAAAGTAGGGTTGTTGTTTTAAACGAGAATTTCATATGTCTTTTTGTCTAACAATAAAATTTATGTTCTTATAGAAATGCAAATACTCAAAGTATATAAATATATACAGCACTATATGGTACTACAGATTCTACACATAGTACTGCATAGTCCTCTATAGTACTACAAATTAGTGTAGTTCACGGCTAAAATTCATCTGTATATCTTGGAAATTGTGCTAACATGTTTATAACTGACACTCTTACTCAGTATACTAATTAGGTACCTTTTCCTGGATAGTCAATTATAGCTACCCACTGCTTTGGGGACCTTCTAAATTCAGGTATTCTTAAGTGCTATTTATGAATGGGCAGCAACAGTCAAAAATGGGTCATGTATAAACATCTGCTATCTTGAAAATAAAATGGTATGGGAACTTTAA
Source organism: Leptonychotes weddellii (assembly GCF_054177405.1). Lineage (NCBI taxonomy): Eukaryota > Metazoa > Chordata > Mammalia > Carnivora > Phocidae > Leptonychotes > Leptonychotes weddellii. The sequence goes on along the minus strand of NC_138370.1, from coordinate 114,046,875 downwards.
AAGTGACAAATAATTTGTTTGATTTTTTTTAACCATAAAAGTATCATTTCCAGTACTATAATTTACCTTAATAGCTTAAGGAAGACCTTATAAGAATATCAAGCCAGTACCAGGAAAAATGCCACCTACTAAATCCCACAGAATTCTACCCGGAGTTCCACTTAGTAATCTTACACAACAACTAAGCTGAGGTAATCCATTTAACTACAACTGTTTGCTGTACAGCGATCGCAAAATTGCCTTGCCAGTAGATTTCCCAATTAGATTACATACCTTTTGGCAATGGTTCTTCATTTGTTATGATGGTGGTTGGGAATGGAGGAAGATTAGGACTTCTTTAAAACTATGATGAAATCATACACACTCAAAATGTTGCCAACAATCTCTGAATATTAATCATCCTCCCAAAACTTATCTGCAAACTTCTCATGACCCAGAGGACTAGGGCCCATAGGTTTCATCTCTGGTTTGGGGAGAAAGAGTGCTGTACCGTCCTTATACCTCCTCACATTGCCTAGCACAGTTTCTTATACAATATATGGTATCCAACAAATACCTGGTGGTTTGGTTTTGAAAACTTCAGAGAATAAATACTCCAAACATCATTCATTAAAAGTGATCATAGCAAAGTGGATAAATAAACCTGGAGGCTTCTCTCCTGAAGAGATTCTAGAACTCCCTTTTTCCCCATTTCTTCCCTAAAATTTCATTGGCAATTCAGGTTAAATACATAGAGTCCCCAGGAATTGTATTCAAATGAGAGGGTGCTTAGGAATGTTTTCTATTGGGTGATCATTTTTTTCCACTCCTAAACTATTCAGCCTCACTTTAAAAAAAACTTTTATTTAAATATAATATACACAACACAATTATCATATGTATAGATGTCACTGAAATTTCAGAAACTGAACACACAAGTGTAACCAGCACCGTATCAAAAAGCAGCACATACATTGTGCTCCATTTCATTCATTAACCAAAGCCACCAAGAGCAACTGCTATTTTAAGTCCTAACAGATATTGGTTTTGCCTATTTTTGTGTATTGTATAAATGGAATCACACATCATATATTCTTTTATGTGTGGTCTCTTCCACTCTCAACTTCAACGGTTGATCCATATCGTTCTACAACTGTTTATCATTCATTCTCATTGTCAGTATCTCATGATGTGAATGTACCACAATGTATTACTCTTCTGTTGATCGGCATCTGGGTAGTTTCCAAGTTTGGGCTATAACAAAGAGTGCTATTGTGAACATTCTAGTATTCCTTCTGGTGAACATATGCATTTACTTCTGGAGGCCATTTTACTTAGAAGTAAAACTTCTAAGTCAAAAGGTATGCATATGTTCAATCTGAGTAGAGGCAACCAAAGCAGATATACTGTGATCTCCCTCTATCAGTGTATCAGTTGCTCCACATTCTCACCAACACTTGTTTCTTTCAGTCATTTTAGCCATTCTAATGGGCTAATAATACTTTAAAAAAAATTATTGCTAATTTTTCTATTCAAAAAGATATCTGGTGCTTAATACCCATCAACAACACACTGATCTGTTTTCCTTTTTAATTCACTGCAACAGGATATCCTTAAATAAAGTATCTAATAAAGAAAGGGCTTTGTAGGAGAAAATACAGAAGTTCATGAGTTGAGAGTTTGGATTTTTAATCATGACTTTGCCACTAATGAACTACCGTCTATTTGACCTGATGCAAGTTATTTATCTTATTGGAGCTCAGGTTTTTCATGTGTAATATGACAGTACAGGACCCAAATTGTATGTTCTATTCTAAGAATCTTTCCTCCTTCTCCCCTGAAAGGTTCAGTCTGTTGGAATAAAGCATAAATGAGAAAAAACAAACAGCATGGTGTTTGTGGGTTGTCACAATTAGCTTAGAGACTGTTTTGGGGTGGATTCTAATAGTCCCAAGAGTTTATTGAAACAGTGGAATGTACAAATTTGATGAAATAAACATATTCTTCTTTAGTCACTTTGTTTTAGTAATAAGGCAGGCTAAATCTGGGTTGTGTTTGTTTTATTTTTTTATTTTTATTCTTTACATAACTTATTTTTTTCTTCTAACATTTTGTTTTGGAATCTGTGGATTAAGTTTTTATTTAAATTCCAATTAATTAATATACAAGGTAATATCTGTTTCAGGTGTACAATATAGTGATTCAACACTTCCATGCAACAAGTGCCCTCCTTAATCCCCATCACCTACATAACCCATCCTCCCACCCGCCTCCCCTCTTGTAACCATCAGTTCGTTCTCTATAGTTAAGAGTTTCTCAGTTTGAGGGGCGCCTGGGTGGCTCAGTCGTTAAGCGTCTGCCTTCGGCTCGGGTCATGATCCCAGAGTCCTGGGATTGAGCCCCACACTGGGCTCCCTGCTCGGCGGGAAGCCTGCTTCTCCCTCTCCCACTCCCCCTGCTTGTGTTCCCTCTCTGGCTGTGTCTCTCTCTGTCAAATAAATAAATAAAATCTTTAAAAAAAAAAAAAAAGAGTTTCTCAGTTTGCCTCTTTCTTTTTTTATCTTTGCTTGTTTTTTATTTCTTAAATTCCACATACGAATGAAATCGTATGGTATTTGTCTTTCTCTGACTTATTCCACTTAGCATAATACTCTCCAGCTCCATCCACATCATTACAAATGGCAAGATTTCATTCTTTTTCGTGGCTGAATAATATTCCATTATATATGTATATGTATATATATGTATATGTATTACATCTTCTTTATCCATGCATGTTTTGAAGTCTTGACTTTTAATATTAGCTATGAATCACATCAGACTAACTCCATTAACAAACAACTGCCTAACAACATAGAGTAAAGGCCAAGAATAAAAGGTTAAATAAGATTATAGTAATATTAATAAAATTATAATAACCATTCATTTGAGGAGTGTTAATTTTTTTAAAACATCTTCATGCAATAACTTTATATACCACTAAAAATTTCTCGGAGTGTTTAGTTTCTTCATTGCACAGTAAAACTGATTGTGTGTCAAATGCCTAAAGTTTTCTGAATACTGCATACAATACAGAACTAGCTTATATGCTGGCAGATGACTTTTGAATTAAATATGTTTTTTGTCTAAATACACTTGAAAGCATATGAAAAATATTCACTTCTTTTTGCCAGTAAATAAGACATGCAATCAATTTGTTTGAAGAGAGGCATTTCTATAAAAATTCCTTTAGGAAAAAATATCCTAGGCATAGTGTGAACATTCATATAAATCCTCTTCCTCATCAAAAACATCACAGTGCCTTACAAATGGCTCAGCTTTTTAAATTAGAAAATACAGCTTCATCACATATAAGACCTTAAGGGGCGCCTGGGTGGCTCAGTCACTAAGCGTCTGCTTTTGGCCCAGGTCATGGTCCCAGGGTCCTGGGATTGAGCCCCACATCGGGCTCCCCGCTCGGCGGGAAGCCTGCTTCTTCCTTTCCCACTCCTCCCTGCTTGTGTTCCCTCTCTCACTGTGTCTCTCTCTGTCAAATAAATAAATAAAATCTTAAAAAAAAAAAAAAAAAAGACCTTAAGCAAGTTATTTAGCTTTTCTGAGCTCACCTTCCCTTTCTTTCTTTTTTTTTTTTTTTAAGATTTATTTATTTGAGAGAGAGAGTGAGAGAGAGAAAGAGCACAAGAGGGGGGAGCGGGAGAGGGAGAAGCAGACTCCCTGCTGAGCAGGTAGCCCGATGCGGGACTCGATCCCGGGACTCCAGGATCATGACCTGAGCCGAAGGCAGTCGCTTAACCAACTGAGCCACCCAGGCATCCTCACCTTCCCTTTCTAAAGAGAAGAATAATCCTACCTTACAAGGCTACTATAAGAAATTAAAAAAAAACAGGTATAAGCTCTCAGCTGATTTGTCAGCAAATGTAAGAATCCATTTACTACCATGTTGTAATAGTACATAAGACTTTAAGAGCCTAAGGCATCTAGGATAAAATACCACATAGATATGCTGAAATTATTACAAAAGCATGTTTTATTGATTAAATAGAATATGGAAATGTCTAAAAACAGAATATGGTGAGATAAATAGAATGAGGTAACCTTGAGTTGAGTTTTAAGAAGTGAGAAGTGCAAATGGCATAAGAGGAAGCAAAACTGTTAGCATCAGGTGATGAGCTGGCTGAGGAATACAATGTTTTTCTCAATTGTGGCTCATGACTCCAACAGATTTTGAGTTCTCTTCCAGCTAAAATAACTTTCCTTGCTCTGGATATTTTCACCAGGAGAATTCAAATGAAGAAGAAAACAATGAGGAGAATGCAAATTCTGATGAAAACGAAGATGAAGAATCTGAGGCTGAGAACACCACCCTTTCTACCACACCTGGCTATGGAGAGGAGACCACACCTGGAACAGGGTATATAGGTCTAGCTGCAATGCAACTTCCCAAGAAGGTAATCATTCCTCAAAAATGTTAAATCTGATTTCATTTCTTCACTGAAATCTAAGGTTATCTTGACACCAAACAGAGTGTTTTATATTACCTTCATTAACTCATTGAAAAACCAAGAGCAGATTCAATTTCCCTGTTTACAAATAAGGAAAGATCTTTTCCCAGGCCATGCTATTACACTGACTTCCTACATTATAGCAGAAGACTAAGCACAAGCATCTTAGCAATGGATAGAAGGTCCTGAAAGATGCCACTGTATTTCAGGGAAGAGGACTCTAAGACAGACAAAATGAATAGCAAAGCTATAGGAAGCATCTCCCACAGAGAAGGCTTATTTATCGAGTACATTTTTCTCCATCAAAACCCAATGACAAAGGTACTAGTCCTGAATTCTTAAAACACCCACCAAAGTTACTGATTCTGAATTTTTAAAACACCCACCAATTCTTTTGTAAGTTAAGCTGGCTTCAATTCAAAAATACATCTAGAACAAGGCCTTAGGTACAGCCTGTGTTGAATGAAGGAATGGTCTTAGGTTTTTACATTTTTACACCTAGATCTGGATTCTTTCAAACTTTTCCTTACAGGCTGGGGATAGAGGACACAAGGCTACAAAAGAGGAGGAAAGTGATGAAGAAGAGGAGGAAGATGAAGAAAATGAAGCAGAAGTGGATGAAAACGGGCAAGGCATAAATGGCACCAGCAGCAACAGCACAGAAGCAGAAAATGGCAATGGCGGCAGTGATGGAGACAACGGAGAAGAAGAACGTGAAGAAGAAAGTGTCACTGAAGCCCACGCAGAAGGAACCACAGTGGCTGGAAAGCAGGACAACGGTGGCTCGAAGACAACAACCTCTCCAGATGGTGGGCTTGAACCTACGACTCCACCACCAGAGCTCTACGGGACTACCACCCGACCATCTGGGGAAGCCACCCCCCCCGGATATGAGGAAGAGTACGAACAAACAGGCACTAACGAATATGACAACGGATATGAAGTCTATGAAAATGAAAATGGGGAACCTCGTGGGGATAATTACCGAGCCTATGAGGACGAGTACAGCTACTATAAAGGGCGCAGCTACGATGGCTATGATGGTCAAGATTACTACTACCACCATCAGTGAAGGTCCAGCCTGGGATGAATTCCTCTATTCTGGCATTTCATGTGGCCACCATTTTCAAAGTTCAACTCAGGAAGGTGAAATATAACAAATGTGCATATTATAATGTGGAATGGTGCTACTGTTCCAAAATCATTTTCTCTAATTGCTTCTGCAAGTAATGGGCTTCTTGTTGCTCTTCCCTGATATGTTATTGAAAGGTTATTGTAAATCAGGGCCATTTAAACCAATCCATGAGATTGAGTTCAATTACATGTTTTGAGGTTGTAGTTTTATAAATAGTATTTTTAACATGTTTATACTGCTAAAACTCTTCATGCAAGAAGTGCTTCTAAGAATTAACATTAATGACACTATATACAAAGTATGTGTAGTTCTTTAATCACACTACCTATCCAACACTGTATATTATGTTTAATTATCGTCTTCATGTATTTTTATGTGACCTTTATCTATATTCTATCTATGGGTTTTATCACAAATAAAAATGCAATCTTTCAAATATGTTCTAATTTTTAAAAAGAGAGAGAGAGATTCAGAATTGAAAAAGATGAATCCAGTGAGGGACAACAAAGCTAAAGGATAAAAGCTTATTTCCACTATGGTTTAAAACTCAGAAGAACTCTAAGTATTTTGTCATGGATAAATCAACATAACTAAGATTTTGACATGCTTGTGGCACAGTCAACCACACACATCAGGAGAATAAATGGCTTTTATTAGAGTTGCCAGATTTCACAAAAATATAGGATGCCTAGTTAAATTTAAATTTCAGATGAACAATGAAAAACTTCTTAGTATAAGTATGCTCCATGCACTATTTGGCCTCTGTGAATTATTTGGGACATACTTATACTAAATAAATCACTCATTATTTGTCTAAAATTCAAATTTAATGGAATATCCTATTTTGTATCTGGCAACCCTACTCCTTTTTGATTTGGTTTTAGGCGGGGTAGAGTGTAGGATGGAGTAGAAAATTCTTATACATACACACACATTCACATATCCACACACATGCACAGCATTAAAGAGTGGTTGCAGACATCATGACATCAGGATGCTTCACTCCTAAATACTTCAATATTTAGTATAAAAACAAGAAATTCTCCTAAATAGCCACAATACCATTCTCATTCTCATTCTAAAGAAATTAAACACTGCTATGATAGTATTTTGTAATATACAGATCATATTCACACTCTCCCAATTATTCTAATAATATCATTGATTACTAACTCATTTAATCCTCACAAAATTCTATCAGGTAGGTATTTTTGTCATCCCCCATTTTACTGATGAAGGAACTGAGTCAGGCACAAAGAGATATACAGCTTGCACAAGGTCACAAGTGGCAAAGCTGAGGGTAAAACAAAGGCAGACTGGTTTTAGAATCTCTGTTCTTTACCATTATGCTATATTCATTAGTGTATATTTATCAGTAATGGATGTTGAGCCATAAGTGAGCAGGAAATCTTTAATGATGAGAACACTGCTGAAAAATGAGCTTTGTCCTATATCACAATTTTCTTAGAACCAGCCAGGTTTTATGACTTGGGCCTAAAGAATATTTTCAAAGCAAGGGTCTTCTCATATTTTGGCATATGTTTTTACATACTGTGCAAAGTGCATGAACTATCGAGTTAGATGGGCTTGAATAATGGTATTATTGAGAGTAAATTAATATCCTCCTCTAGTCCCCATCACCTCATCGCCTACATGTGGAGTGTACACAGTAGTTGCTGTTCAGAGCCCAAGATGTTAATGAGGTGCTCAGAATCATCATCTCTCTCCTCTCCACTCCCCTTCCTTTCTCAATCTTAACACCTGGGTGCATCGATTGTTATATAATTACCTGGTCCTTTGGGAACTCATGGAACATTTTTTTCTTGCCCTACTGCCTCTTTTGTAAACAAAAGCTTTTGAGGAGATTGAGGCCTTGGGAACAGTCGTCAGATCAGCAGCAGCATCAGAAATGCAAATTCTGGAGCACCACCCAAGACCTACTCAATGAGAAACTGGGAGTGGAGAGGTGATTCTTGTGCACCCTCAAGTTTGAGAACCACTATCTTCATTAATATAGTAGCTAATGTTTATTTCACATTTACTGTGTGCCAGTTCTAGTCTAAGCATTTTACATATATTACCTCATTCTCAACAATTACTTAAAAGTCTACTACATTTTACAGGTAAGGAAATGAGTTACAGAGACATTTAGTAACTTGCCTGAGATGATGCAGCTGTTAAGTGGGGGAAAGGAATCTGCTCCAAAGTCCACACCCCATATATCTCTCACAGCTTCTTTCTTTATAGAGAAAAGTCACCCTGTTAAGATAAGTGAATTTAATTGGGAATCAGAAGAGGAAATTTTGGATAAGAGCACATATAGCAACCCTAACTATGTTTTTACTTCTTTGCCCTTTGGTGTTAATAAGAAGATATAATTTTACAGGTTTCATGTCATGCTCAGGTGATCAAAGAAGGATCTCTTTGAGAACAGAGACTGTTAGTAAACAAGGAAAATATCCCTTCATGCTGCTGTCGAAATAGGACAAAACTTTGTCAAGCATTCCCCAAAAGGCAGTGTGATTCGTGACAGGGCCATGAGGATCTCAACTGCAGCTGCTAGGTTTGCATGTCATAACTCCACTGATTCAGCCAGCAGGGAGACAACAAGCTCAAATGGAGTCAAAGTTTATTACTTTCACAGAGAGCAAAAGTAGGATCAGCATGGTGTCAGCTTTCTGGTCCCACAAGATGACACTGAGCCAAAGGGGCCAGATGACAGACAGCATAGGTAAGTAGGTCATTCCACTGTGAAGGAGCTAGCTCTCACGTATGGCTAAGTAGAGAGACAAAGAAATCTGCAGTTGAGACTTAAAGGGGGAGAGGCTGAAAGTCCTATGCTCAACTGAAACCAGGGAGATGGATGAGAAATAGCCTTGCGACCAACTCCCAGAAGATGGAGAGGTGGGAGAGGAACTGCCTCTAGAATTTCTGCACCAGGCTGCTTATCACTCCTTTCTCCAGGAGGTAGTATAGGGTACTTGGCCAAGCCTCAGGTCAGACTGCAGTCAACCTTCACCCATGTGGTCCATACAGAGACATGGCAGGTTGTCAGGAAGTGGCAGTAGAGTTCTTCACCTACACACCTCTCCCAGATCCCAAAGTTTGGGAGGCTTATGAGTTTCTTGGATCATGTAAAGAAGGCTGGTCACACAGGGAGTTTGGATAAACTAAGAAAGGTCACAGGGCATGAGAAGGATTACTTCTACAAGATGATTCCCAGCAGACATGCGGGGCCTCACCAGGCAATGGTACACTAAAAGTCTTCTCAGCACAGGCCATACTGTGGGGGGTGGATGGTCTGTGGCTATCAGAGTGGCCACAGGGCAGCTGCATCTTAGAGATGACTCTGTTCCTCTCCCTGCGGTCACTCTAGGTCCCATCCCCTCATTTCAAGCCCTTCTTACATCCTTCAACATGATACCACAATCAATATCCTCTCCGGCTGGCAGTCAGGTAACCCATATTTAATCAGTGGGGAACATTAAATATCACCCTGCCCCCCTTTTCAATTTACTATCGTGACATATTCTACACCCTGTTTCTTTCATGACTAACCCCGTTGATTTTCTACTACCCTTTCTTCTCTTAGCAAAATTTTCACTTCACAGAACTAAAGCTTTGATTTCAAAATGATTGTTTCTAGGAGCTTCAAGAGCCTATTTCTGAAATGAAAAGCCAAACTTTAACTTTCTTTCCATTTGGATTCCTTTCATTAAAAAAAACAAAAAACAAACCCAGTCTATCTCTAGGCAAAGTGAATCCCTCTGAATGACCAAGAGAAGAAATAATGAAAGTGGGAGAAAAGCAGAAAAATGTAAAAACACTTTTTTGAAAAGGATAATCTAATGTCAGGAAATACGAGTCTCACTTTAAAAAAAGAATCAATACTAGTTAAAGGGAAACCATGAAGCAATCACTCAGACTTATGTTTATCCAAGTGCAAATATTTGTAAATATTTTCTGCCCTTGTATCTTTAAACTATTCAGTGGGTTAAGAACTCATTAACTGGATTTGTTGGTTTAAGAATAAAAGTTCCCATGCAAATTACTCTGGTCTTTCTCAGGTTCCCCCCTTGAATTTTATGGCCCCTAGAGTCCCAAAAAGATAAGACCTGCATTGGTGTGTATAGAACTTGTCTTTTCTCTTTTTAAAATACAAATTTAACCTCCACTATTTTAGTCAGCGGTCACCAAACTTTTCTGTAAAGCAGAAGTCAGTAAACTTTTTAAAGGACCAGTTTAGTAAGCATTTTTGGCTGTGCAGGCCATACGGTTTCTGTCACAACTACTCCAATCTGTCATTGTAGCAATAGCAGACATAGATGTATGTGAACAAACAGACATGGCTGTGTTCCAAAAAAACTTTATTTGTGGTGACGGAACAGATTTGGTCCACAGCCCACAGATTGCTGACTCCTATTTTAGATGATTAAATAAAGTGATAACCAGGAAGAACTGTTTAATTTTAAAATTTAGCTGCTGTTAATAACTTAGGCTATAAACAAACTATTAATGAATTCACTATCTTTTTTTTTTTTTTAACTTGAAGTTTGGCCCTTTATTTCAAACTCTTCTTTAAAAATTCAGTAAAATTTCTGGTGTTCGATACAGCAATCTGTGAATTGTCTCCTTTGTGCAGCTACTTAATAAAATGCTTTTGACATGTCCTGGCTCTAAATACATCAAGAAGTATTACCTTTGATAAATAATATTTAAAGATGATTTTTTTTCACTACACTATCTTTGGAGATTTTGTGACAGAGATTATCAGCTATGTCTCACCCCTTAGCCAGGTAGGAAAAGCTGGATATTGATTCCAGCTGTAGGACAGTATAGTAATGTAAAATTAACTGCACAACATAAACCATTACTTATGCTGTATAGAATGGGTCATCATCAAATCCAGTACAGTGATGGTTAATTCTGAGTAAACAGGGGTGTCCAAATGAAACATTATTTCTAAGTAATACTCAATGAGATTAGCATTTGAATATGTGGACTTGGTAGATTGTCCTCCTCAATGGATTAGGCATCATTCAACCCATTGAGGACCAAAACAGAACAAAAGGTAGAAGAAGAAGGAATTTGCAGCTTTTGCTTCCTACCTGGCTGCTTGAACGAGGACATCTGTCTGCTCCTGCTCTTAGAGTGGGTTTTATGCCATCTGTTCCCCCGGTTTTCAGGCCTTCTGACTCAGACTGGATTTACATCACTGGCTTTCCTAGGTCTCCAGGTTGCAGACGGCAAACTATGGGACTTCTCGGCCTCCATAATCATGTGAGCCTATATGGAAATATATGTGTGTGTGTGTGTATATATATGGGCTCACATACATATGGATATATATATACATATCTCCTACTGGTCCTGTTTCTCTGGAGAATCCTCACTAATACAGGTATACCAAACATTCCGAATTGAATGCATTTTGAATGCTCAACACCTGCACTGTTATCAGAAATTGACTCAGGCACACTGTATTCTCCAGAAACGGTTCCAATGATATCCCCCATTCTACAAGCTCTTCAGCAATGTGACACTGTCACTTCTCTACATCAAGGCATGGAAACTACTTCTGCACAACTTTGGATCTGACAGCTTTGACCAATACAATGACAATGACTCCATAACAATTCCAGGCTTAGCTCACAAAACTGGCCTAACAACTTCTGCTGTCTGGTCAAGACCCTGGAACTCATGAAATATAAGACAGAGGAGACCGCCTGAGAAAGAACAGAATATAACAGAATGTAATTTGCATGGGAATTTTTATTCTTAATCCAACAAATCCAGTTAATGAGCTTTTAGCCCACTGCGTATTTTAAAGTACTGAGCCACCAGGTAAGAAGTCTAGCCTGTTCTACCAGAGAGAGAGGTCATATGGAGAAGCACCAAGGCACCATCAGACTTCAGTCAGGTCTTTGGATAACTTTGGATAAGACTTTGCACTTTGTTCTCTCTGAATGTTCCAAACGAGAGAACCCAAGCGAGGACCTCATGGCTAAGCCAAATCACACTACAGAACCTTGAGAGAAAATAATATATTGGTATTTTTTAAAAGATTTTATTTATTTATTTGACAGAGAGAGATAGAGAGCACAAGCAGGGGGAGCAGCACAAGAGGGAGAGGGAGAAGCAGGCTCCCCGCAGAGCAGGGAGCCCGATGCAGGACTCGATCACAGGACCCTGGGATCATGACCTGAGCCAAAGGTAGATGCTTAAGTGACTGAGCCATCCAGCCACCCCTATATTGGTGTTTTAAAACATTAAGCTTTGAGGAGGTTTGTTTCATAGCAATAGATAACTGGAACAGGAGCTGACAAGCATAGAGAAAATCTGGGTTCATGAGAATTAAGAAAGTCATGAGAGAAGAGCTAAAATAAAATACTAACACTAAAAACTAGAAACTGAGGGTGCCTGGGTGGCTCAGTAGGTTAAGCGTCTGCCTTCGGCTCAGGTCATGATCCCAGGGTCCGGTGATCGAGTCCCACATCAGGCTCCCTGCTCTGCAGGAGCCTGCTTCTCCCTCTCCCTCTGCCTGCCACTCCCCCCCTGCTTGTGCTCTCTCTCTCTGTCAAATAAATAATCTTAAAAAAAAAAACAAAACTAGAAACTGAGAAGACTACATATGCTCCAATTTGGTAAGAAAATATTAGTATGAGCCCAATGCAATGAGTAACTAGCTGGTAAATGTTGTCATACTCTGTCTCCTAAGGAGAAGATTCTCAGTCCTGAAAAACAAAACAGCAACCTCTGAAAAACACTATTTTGAGAATGAGAGATATTTCCCCCTTGAGGTAACACAGCAAAGTTTTACAGCCACTTCCAGCGATGTTACCATGTCCTGAAGGAAAGGACTGGTATCATTATAATTATGTTTTAACTACATCCTCTGAGTTACATTTTAAGGTGTAATAAGACATCTTTCTAATATAAAAATAAAAGTAAATTATATTGACATGTCTTCTCTTTGCTAGTAATAGCTGAATGAGTAAATAGATAGCCTAGAGAAATGAACACAGCTAGCTTCATGCTGCTCTATGACCCTCCATGGTTCCATATCTGGATGAAATTTTTATGTACTTCTGTCGAAAATCTCAAATACTGAGAGAAAAAAATAAAAAATAAAAATAAAAATAATTTTAGGGTAGAAGACAAAGTTGGTTGCAAGTGATGTTTTAGAAAAAGTGACCTTTTTTTAAAAATTTAGGATGAATATTGATATACGCATGAATGAACATATTTAAAACAGAAACATTTTCTTCTGCTAAACACAGGGTAAGACTCCCAGCACACCAATTCTGGACTCCATTCTGAAGATCAAGGGGGAATAAATACTTCTATGAAAAGCTTAAAGCCTTGACAAATCTTTAAAGGTCTATCTATATGGTAAATAGGAAATTACTCAATAAAGGCCCCTATTTTCTAATCACAACACTGTAATGACTCCCCACTGAGTCTGGAGGGGAAATGTACATGTGTTGTGTTCGTAAATTAGAAAAAAAATTACTATATATATTATATACTATATATAATTTCTCTCTCCCCCCCGCCCCCATATGTAATATGTTTACCTCTAACTGCCTAAGATGATACAGAGAAATGTGCTGCAGAACAGTGTTAAAAATGAGTTGGGGACCAAGATCCCAGAAGATAAAATCACTGCCTATAATATTTTTAAAAAATATCTATCAAAGCAATTGGGCCTAGAGCACAAGTACAGGGAAGATGGGTGTAACATTCCAGAAATAGATGGGAACACAAAACAAAACAACTAAAACCTCACCCCGGATGAGGGTCCAATAGCTGGAACTGATAGTACAGGTTCCTAGTTAACTAACATTTTATATGATTGCTCTCACTCAAGGCAAGGGTAAGGAATGAAAAAGCCACCACAAAATGCAACATGTTCCATGGACTACTTTCATCTTAAAATCTCTTTGAGGACCAACCCTGGGTCAGTGTGACCCAGGAAAGCCAGGCTAGGTACATAATCTGTGGAGGTGTCCATTCTTAAACTGTCAGACAAAAACCAGAAGAAAATCCAAGTGTCCATTTCTTGCCTTAGTCTCTACTGCTTCCTAGTTTTGTTTTGTTTTCCAGTTAAATAGGGATGGTGTGAGGATAATCCCCCCCCCTTTTTTTTTTTTTTTTACAGAACACTGTTCTTTATCTTTGGTTATTCATTCCTAACAAATATCATGACAAAACTGTTTATGACACAAAACATTTAGAAAACATTGAGTTTTCGTAGTTCAAGCTTAACTGAGGGGGCAAGTCAAGAGGGTAGAATTAACACCTCTACCTCAGAGAACTTTAGCAAATGATCGCTCTTGGTCGTCCCCACCCCCCACCTCCGCCGCAGTTTCTTCTCTGCAACCTTAAAACCAGAATAGGCTTTTTTTTTTTCTTTTGTCAATTGTAGGTTCTAAATTTAAGGCCCCAGTTGATTTTTTTTTTGCAGATTTGAATTCATTTTAACTTTGGGAGCATATATATTTAGCTACTGCCAGTTTACTCCTTGCTAGGACTAGGAGCTAAGCAATTTTTTTCTCTTAAAATTCAATGAATTTTCTCTTGTTAAACATAGATACATCTAGATAGAAGTAAACATTTTCCCATCAGTGACATAAAGGAGAAATACCTCACAGGTTCTAGGCGGTTTCACCCTGAAGATCTCCGCGACAAGCATACCCACCGCAAGCATTTCCCTCGCATAACTAACTGACCGTAAAGCAACTTTGCCGTAAAAGATACAATCACGAAGAATAAAAGGGGCTTTCATTAAAGGGGGCATAATGAAACATGAAAAATGAATAACAAAATTAAAAACACTGCTGCGAAATACAAAATATTGAGTACAATCAAAATCTATAGTGCAGATTTGGGGTAAAACTGCACAAATAACTGATTTTATTTTGTAGATTTTATCTAAGCCCTTGTCTTCATAGTCATTCATAGTGTTCTACTATTTTTTTCTTTGCTTGATGATTCATCTCCTCATTGGCATTACACTTTTTCTTTTTTCACTAAAATTTCTTCCTTCATTAAGAGAAGTTTAAGGGGGAGCTGGGTGGCTCAGTCCGTAAGCATCCTAGTCTTTTTTTTTTTTGAGTTTGAGTTTGGAGTGGTTTATTATGAAGTACTGCTGTAACAAAACTGATAGATACATGTTTGTAATACTAAACATAGAACACTCAATAAGCACCCAATCAACTGTAAAAAAAATTGATTTAAGTAAATCATAAGTGTAATCACAATACTGATAATTGTGTTCCCTTAAAGATTTTATTTTTTTAAGTTTTTATTTTTCTAAATGAGAAAATGGTATTCACAAAAAATTTTTTTTCAGAAAATACTCAGATTTTTTTTTAAAGATTTTATTTATTTATTTGAGAGAGAATGAGATAGAGAGAGAGCACATGAGAGGGGGGAGGGTCAGAGGGAGAAGCAGACTCCCTGCTGAGCAGGGAGCCCGATGCGGGACTGGATCCAGGGACTCCAGGATCATGACCTGAGCCGAAGGCAGTCGCTTAACCAACTGAGCCACCCAGGCGCCCCAGATTTTTTTTTCACATCAGAAACTAGTGATTTGAAAACCAGCACTTCAATGCAACATATCACATGAAGCATCTGAGTCTTGATTTTGGTGCAGGTCATGTTCTCAGGGTGTGAGATGGAGCACCCCCCAACCACCACCAACTCCATGCTCAGGAGGGAGTCTGGCTGAGATTCTCTCTCCCTCCTCCTCCACCCTCCCCTTTGTGTTCGCCCATGTGCATGCGCTCCTGCTCTCTCTCTCTTTCAAATAAATAAATAAATCTTAAAATAAAAAGAGACACAGAGAAGTATCAATTTCCAAATACTAGGATGCATATTTGTAACTGAGCTTTGTGTCCCCTTGTGAAAGCCTTCTACACTGTTGTTTGTTCTTGGCATATTGTCACATGTTCAGTGGTAGTCTGTTAAGTTCTATGGGAAATGTAGGTTCAAAACTCTGCACTATCGTATAGACCATTATGAGGGTAAGGTTTATATAATATAAAAATGGGAGTAATGTGTCAATGGAGAAATCAAACCAAACTGTTAAGCCAAACTGTCAACCAGTTATTTTTTTTATCTTTTATGACAAAACTGTCATACAGCCAATTCCTTATGTGGTGAAAATGTCTTTAAGGAAAATGCTCACGCAAAGTAATCATTCAATGAAAGTTTAACTTATTACTATGCTCCTCATTTTCAGATGAAGAAATGGAGGCTCAAAGAGATTCCATTTAGTTGCTTCGGCAACTGACCACAACAAACAAGTGGTAGAGTCAGTATTTGAACTCAGGTCTGTTTGACTCCAAAGCTACTAGATTTAAATGTCTCCATTGTCAATGATAACACTCAAACATTCTAAAATCCAGGGTTGAACAGTGAATCAACAGTACTTCCAGCCCAACAGCTCAAACTCTAGTCCTGGCAAGTGTTTTAAAAACCAGCTCCAGTTACTCAAAAAGGATCTGCAGAATTTGGACAAAGCAAAAACAGGGATTCAGCCTAAACAAAAAAGATGCCATTCTCTCAGCTAAAGCTGCCCAAGGGCTGTTTTGTTTGTTTTATTTTGGTTTTTGTCTGTTTTGGAAGTTAGGAGAATTGGGAGTTTACATTTAAATCTCATTGTATATCATTTATAGTTTGTTAAAATTGTGTTTAACCAAAGATAATTCTTACCATTTAACCATTGGGTTAAATAATTCTTACATTATTGTACAATGATGCTTCACATATAGTTCTAATGTAAATTATCCCTCCAGGCAGTGTAATATTTTTAACCTGAACTATTGCAATCATTATTTTGGCACACAGACTGGGCAAAAGAGGAGAGAGCAGGCAATTGCTCCAGAAAGGCTTATTCTAATATGGGTGTTCTCTTGTTTCACTGAGGAAGTCAATGTCCTAAATTGACCATTCTGTAACATTCATTTCCAAACCCAAACTCTCAATGTTTCTCCCAAAACCACTTCTTCTGCAGTTTCCCCCATATCCATAAAAGGCAACTTCATTCTTCCGGTTGCTCAGAGCAAAAAACTTTGGAGTCACCCTTGATTCTTGATTTTCTCTCACACTCCACATCTGGTATGTCAGCGAATCCTATTGGCTTTACTTTTAAAATATATCCAGAACTTGACCAGTTCCCCCAGTCCCTTCTGCCATCACTCTGATTCCTAATCATCGTTTGCCTGGATTACCTCGAGAGCTTCCTAGCCCATGTCTGCCTTTTCCTATCTCAGTTACTCTGTAGTTACTGCTCTGCCTAAAACCTCCAAGGGTTTCTTCTCACTCAGGGTAAAGTCAAGAGCCTTGCAATGATCTATAGGCCCTATGTCATCTGCCATCTACTACCTTTTTGACCTCATTTCCTGCTATTCACTTCATTCAGTCTTTCCAGTCAAAATGTCTTCTTCTCTGTTTCTGGAACACGTCAGCAGGCTCTTGTCTCTGGGGCTCTCCTCTTCCTCTTCCTTCTGCCTAGAATGCTCTTCCCCTAGATGCCATGTATTTACAGGGCTCAAAAGTCACTTTCTCAGTGAGGTCTTCCCAGGACCCTATCTAGTATTACAACTCAGTGTCCCCATGTCCCCACCCCCAGTTCTTGTCATCCCCTCTCCTTGTAATACTTTTCTTCTTAGGCTTAGTTTGTGTCACTATCTACACAATATATTTTACTTATTTATTTTGTTTATTGTCAGTCTCCGCACCAGATTATAAACTCCATGAATACCGGGATTTTTTTTTTCTGTCTGTTTTGCTTACCGCTATTTCCCCAGTGTCTCTCACATAGTAGGTACCCAATACATTTTTGTTAAATGTTGCTGAATTTAATACAGAGAAAACTGAAATTATAAACTTTCTACACAAAAGGATAGCTAAAATGTTTTCCACTTACAAACTTGTTAGTTATTCAGAGAGTCCTAATTAATAGTTCTGAAATCAATTTTAATTATCTGGCAACATCATACACCAAACTGAGGTATTTATATTTTCTGTTTATCCTACTTTCGGGAACATTTGATAGCAGCTTTTCACCACAAAAACATTTTTAGATTAAAATTACTTTGCCCCCTATGGTTATCTGTGGGCACTGGTAACAAATTGTTTGCTGGTGCTAAGTGAGTCTATGCTGATTGGCCATTGGGAACTCTAACAAACTTTAAATTTCAGCAAAATTTGCCCGGAGACTGCTAATCCTGTGGAAGAAGCCAGGTATTCTGAAGGTAAAAGATATCAGGTAATTTGGCTCTCTTGATATTCTTGATAGCAAATAGCTTTATAATGTAGTTTACATTTTCAAGATATATGCCATCCAGTTAGGGAGATTGCTTTTGAAAATAAATGCTTTTGAAAATATTGAAAGTATTCTCTACTCAGCACAACTGTGTAATATTTAGTGCTTTAGTTTATAAAATATAAAATATGTTACCAAGTTCTGGAAATTATCAACTAAAATTGATAGCCTGGTAGCAACTTCCTCTTTGATTTAGGTGTTAGCATTATCAAGATCCACCATAATCCAAAGGTTCTAATTTTACTCTACACCTTCACTTACAAACCAGAATAAGGATAATGTGATCATATTCATAGTTTTAAACCTCATCTGTGCAGATATTTCTATTGATCAGCATTAAGTCATTTGATGACTTGTATTGTCCTGCTCTCTAAAATACTTGGATGGCTAAATTATAGTTAGAATTAAGATCCTGAAAATTATATTGTTTAGATGAGAATAGCCTAGAGTTATAGAATATATTTAATAGTTACATTATTTCTTCAAAAAAAAATTTTTACCTTGAAATGTTTAAAGATTGCAACAGTATTTAGATTATTATACCCATCAAAAGTGTTTTCCCCAAATAATCTCAAAGAGTGGTATAAATATTTTATTCTCATATTGGTCTCTGTGTCTGTGTGGTAGTCAGAAAAATACTTAATATTCATCAAAACCAACAGCTTAGTAATTCACAGTTATATTGACATTTTTTTTCAATAATGGCTACTTGACTTAAATGAGCTCACTAGATACTCTTAGTATATTCACCAGAGTATAAACATGTGCCTTTATCCATAACTAAATGTTAATGTTTAAACTTAATTTTGTTGAGCTCAATATAAAATATTTTTTGCCTTTAAATCAACTACATGTAGATTTTTTTGTAATAAGATGAAAGAATAAAAACTTATTCAAAATAGTATAGAGTCTTCATTAAGACTACTGGCTCTGTAGTTACATTGTTTAGATATGAATCCCAGTTCTGCCTCTCTCAATACCTGGGAATTCTAGGGCAAGTTATTTGACTTTCTGTCTAATTCCTATTCTAAAACAGGAGTGGTAATACCATCTAACTCATAGGGTGTTGTGAGGCTCAATAATTGAATATATGTAAAATTTTCAGAACAGTGGTTGGCTCATTTTAGTATTCA
The DNA here is from genome assembly GCF_054177405.1 of Leptonychotes weddellii. NCBI lineage: Eukaryota > Metazoa > Chordata > Mammalia > Carnivora > Phocidae > Leptonychotes > Leptonychotes weddellii. Next base: position 114,027,792 of record NC_138370.1, on the reverse strand, counting down.
ATAAATTTTAGTTATTAATATAAGGATTACATAAATTATTTCACTCTTCAGCCCAGAGATGGCTACTAGCTCAGATAAATTGCTGATGAATTTAAGGACGTATATTAGGGGGCCATCCTGGTAGCAGACAAAATTTTATTCCTCACAGTAAAGCCTGCTTTGCTGGCACCCATGTAGAGTTGTTACAACTAACGTCATATTATTATGAATTATACAAATAATCAAATTAAATGATCTCTAAAAACAAAAGGGAAAAGTTTCAGCTGACAATAGAGCAAGTAAATGTATCTATAAAAGTCATTTCTATCAACTGATTTAATTGTTTTAATAATATTGGACAATTTTCACTTTTACATTAGAATAATTAGACATATGAAGGCTCTTGGGTTAAAGTATCTATACTTGGATATAAATGATTTTTTTTAAAACAAGAAAATGGACTACTGGGAGAAGGATGTTTATATATACTTTTGTGTTTTATTTATTCTTAGGACTACAGTTTGTAATTGGCAATGCTTTAGGGTAAAATATTATTACCTTTTTGCAGAGAGTCTCAAAGATGCAAATTGTCTGTTTGGGACTGCTTCTTTTCAGCGTGACCTGGGCAGCATCAGTAAGCATTTAAAATTCAGTTATGCATCGTATTATCTTCTGTCTCTTTATTTTTCTAAGCAAATGTTTTGTTTTTTTTTTTTTAAATTAGTAACCCTTACCTTCCTCAGCTGCAATAAAGTACCAAACAAAAAGAAAGCATCCAGCACTTGACACAAATGTCTATCACCAAGGAGTACCTCAAGAAACGTGTGCTGAATTATAAGATGTCAACATGTGGCCTTTTAGGAAATGCCAAAAAGAGTATTTTTGAGAAAACTAATAGCCAGCCACAGTGTTTCAAATCAGCTAATGTTAATGAGTAAATGCTCAGAGACCCAAATTATAACACATCTAAAGAACTTCTCGATATTTTACTAAAAACTGAAAAAAATTTGACTTGACTGTTTTAAGGCTGACCAAATAGATTTTGTAAATACAGTGGCAATGGAAAGAAACCAGACCTTTTCTGTAATTCTTGTAAACAGCCCCCCCCCAACACTGAAATCCTGCTAATGATTTTCTCTTCATCAGCAAGGCTAAAGATGGGAAGAAAGACCCCTAAGCCTAACATAAATTGAGCTGCAATTTCTTTTTGTGTCTTTTCTTCCCTCTGATTCACCTGGATGAGTACTCAAGATGTGACTAAATTATCTTGTGAGAATGCTGAGTGTTACCGATATTTTCTGCAGTGCAGACACAGTGCTAATTAGATAATGTCTGAAAAGCAACCTAGCTTTTCAGAACAACAATTTCAGTTGGAGAGCATGGAAACAAGTAGTCATTCTGTTGCCAGAAGTACTTAAATATAGGTCCTGAGCCAGTGAGTGACCAGTTGGGTAATCCAGTGATGAGCATGAACCATGCCATCCAGTGAGGACAGCAGAAGTTGGAGAAAGCATGGCCCCTCTTAGCGCATATCCTTTGACAGCCCTGTGGTGGGCCATACTGCTTAAAATAGACATCTGCCCGGCCCAAATCACACAACTCAGCTCAATCACAACCACAGAGGCATGTGCTTAGGCATGACAGGGGTTGATTGGTTCTGCTGACCCAGCTCAATCCCACCAGCTGAGGATGAATTTATTTTGAGCAACACATTCCAAGGAACAGCTGGAGTGGCATCTTCTGACCATTTTCCAGTAAATGTTATGTCAATATCAATCCAGTGACCACCGGTCAAGAAAAGGTGCCGGCATTCCCCCTTAGAGGGAGACAATGCCTTCTCCATTATAGGGCCACACTCAAACGTGGCAAAACTGCAACGTGGGTGCAGGGGCAGAAGGGAGGGATGCATATTTCAGATGAAAAAGGCTCAGCAAGGACATAGAGACAAAATTTGGAATTATGAGTGGCTAAATGTGATGTTTTCTCCCAGATAGATTCCATTTGAGCAATTACCTAAATTATTTATTAATAGATTGTGGTATCAGAAATTAGAATATATTGAGTCACTTATATCTGTTTTGGAATTATAATCAAAATTCAAACTGTAGGAGAAAAAAAGTTTTCCTCAACCTTCTTTGGGTTCATGGCTCTGTCAGAAAATTAAACTGATTCAACAGATCAACAGGAGAAAAGCATGCAAATGTTATTAAATTTCTACATGTGCATGGGAGCTGTCACAAGAGAATGAAGACCCAAAAAGGTGACCAAAGCAGGAAGCTTTTATACCTTTCAGACAAAGAAACAATAAATTTGTGAAAAATTGATAAGACAAAGGGATTTGGGCTGAAGGTAATCCAACTAGGTCCAGATAGTCCTTAAATTCCTTAATGAGGAAGATTAGGGTTAGTTTAACAAAATTTGTGGATTCCTCCCATGTCTTCCCTGAACTGATGAGAACTGGTCCCCAGTAACAGGAGACTTTGTTTCCTGCCTGTAGGCAGAAAAGGGGGAACTTTTTCTGCATTTACGACTAAATTGCCTTCAGCTCAAGATAATTTTTATGTCAAAGAAATGTATTTTGGAGGTGACATTCTGATTTCCTTCAAAAACAAAATTTGGAAGTGGAAGAAAACAAAAGATGGGTATGGGGCCATGCAATTCAATTACTATTCATCAACATGCAGTTAGACTACAAAGACTTCATTATAAGTTACTTTGTTGTAAGTTCATGACTTATTATTGCAAACTTTTTTGAGGTGCTCTATACTGCCATGTATGCTTTTAATTCATAGGTGTGTGTTTTCTATGAGAAGATGCTGAATACCCCAAACCACCGTTTTTTTTCTCTTGCTTAGTATCTACCCATCTCATTTTTATGTTTTCTCTTTCCTACAGCCCCATATGCAGAATTATTTTCACTGTTTTGAGGGTTTTGAGAAATGAGGCAGTGATCTAAATTTACATGCATAAGAGAATAAAAAAAACCAGTGTTAAAAAAAAGTCCATAATGGATGGAATTATAAAATATGCCTTGAAGGTTCTTAATGTAAACTTCAGAAACATTTCCTCTTATTATTAAATATGGTTTTTTGGCAGAGAGCAGACCATTTAGAATTTTATTATTTTAAACCTGGGACTTCGAGACAAAGGATTTGGTTAAAATATCTCCTTTACTTCTACAACTTCTACCGGCTGTTTAAGTGTAGGTAATTTTATTTCTTCTACTGGCTATCTCACAGGGGAATCAGATGAGATTAGGTATACAAAGGCAGTTTACAAACTGTAAAGTGCTATGTAAATATAAGGTGTTATTAACAAACTATTTTGTTTCTAGGATTTAATGGAATGTTAGGCCTTGGAGCCAAGCCAATAGGGCACTTTTACTAAAGTTTTGAGTTTATTTCTAAGACAAATGTATCAGTCAGGGTCCAGTCAGGAAAATAAAATAAAAATAAAATAAAACTCTCATGACAGGGAGTTCAGTAGAGGGATTTTTTTTGGAGAACTGTTATAAAGTATAGGACAAACAGAAAGCAAATCATGGGTAGTGAGACAACCCAAAGATTAAAATTACTACCACCCCTTGGGCTGAAGAAACAAGGAAGGAGGTGGTGTTCTCAGTGCCCTGAGTGGGAGGAGGGGCCCCGGCAGAGGCAGGACCACAAAAGAGATGTGTCCAATCCCAGAGATGCAGCCCCAAACAGAGAAAGCAGGAGAAGACATACCTTGGCCGCTCTCTCCTTCTACCTTCCAACCTCAGGCTAGGCCTCCTGTAGGCCAAACCCGGACTGAAGCCAGATGGCAAAGTTGCTTGGGAAATGTAGTTTGTAGAGGTCATTCCTGAGAGAACAGAAGTACAATATCTGAAAGTATAATTGCCTGTATTTTATTGTAGAAAAATACAGAACGTTAAGGTTTATTCAGGAAGACTGCTGTCTGGGTGGATAAGATCTTTTTATTTCACCTTTCCCTTGAGGGCTTCTGTCTCTTCTATGACTGAAATACCACCATGATGCCTGTTTCCACTTTAGCACATGCATTTAAACACAAACCAGTCCCACCCATTGGTTCCTTTTCCCAAATCTGAGATACCCTAGGAGTTTCAAAAATTAATAAGAAAATTAAAATACTGGGAATATTGTTATGTCTGCTCTTCCACAGCAAGCTTGCTCCAAAATTCTCAGGTTTTCTTCTGCATGCTCTCCTGTGACACCAAAAGCCTGGAATACACTGCCTGGATCTATTCCTTCCTAGTTTCTGGCCTTTCTCCACCTCAATAGCTACCTCTCACCCCAGGTACTCTCAAGATCTTTGGACATGTCTATGTCAGATCACAAGGAAGTATTTGTCCTGATCCGTAGGCCACTCCATTTTCCTTTCCCAGACAGAAATCTCTGCTCAGGTGACTGGCAACAACGAAGTCCCATCCTTGGATGTGGTCCTACCCCTTATGTACATGGCTATTGTTTTACTTTTGCTGGACCACCAGCAGCATCATCTCTTTGCTCGCATAGCAATCACTAAGCTTATGCAATCTATGCACACGTATACTCCACATCACTGGACTCTGATTTTGGTTCACTGATACTAAACAACTCCCAGTGTGCCAGTGAAAACTTATTTTTCAGTTGATAACAGCAACATCCACGCTTCCACATCTGGAGTGACACCCCTCCCCTACTTGACAATTCTCCTGTGCTTGAGTATGGTTCTAATGGGGATGGCATTGTCTCCCTCTGGTGGAGGAATGCTGGCACCCTCTTTTGTAAGACTAAAACAAATATTAATGTAATGTATCCATCTTCTTTGGTTGGAATGATTTTTCACATTGCATAATACAACCCAGTAAGAGAAAAAATAAATGGGACATTTATTGTTGGCAGAAATGGACGAAAGAATGAATGTTTGGTCAAGTTTTATTTCTTGTTTCCTTCCAGACATTGCAGCCACAGACTGAGAAAACTAAGGAAGACTGTGTGGAAGAACAGAGGGTAAACAGAATTATTCTTCTCAAATAAATCTATTTCAACTCTGCAAAGAAAAAAAAAACTCATGAGAGGAAATTTTTAACTGTTAAAATATTCCTGTGCGCTTAGAATGGAATTGCAAAATTACACAACATAATTTTGGCACTTAATTCAGACAATATTTGATAGAAAAAAGAAACATTCTGAATGGAGATTTGTATCTCTTCACTGTGATTTCTTTCTTCAGAGGGAGAAGTGAGTAAAAATCCTGGGGTATTATTAGCGAACTATTTTCCCACACATGTACATGAGAACAAAACAACAAATAGGGGAGTAAACAAAGGGAAGGGAGTTAACCAATCTTAATGTGGAATTCTGTTTACATGGAGTTAGTTTTCCATATGCATGCAGAAAGTTAAACAAGTATCCTCAGCTTTTCATGTCACCAAATTGCAGCCTACCATGGTTTCTCCTGGCAGTCTCAGAAAATTCTGTTCTAGAACCTAACAATCTTCTGTTCTTTACCTCAGCTGAAAATTACAAAGGCAAAAAGGGCAAATGTTAGAGTCTGAATGTTCACGCTGTGAGTCTTTCCAATTTGACATCAGACATGAATATTGTAAAATCTGCATTTCTCCTAATCCTTACAGCCCCTCCCACCTGAAAATATTTCCACATGCTCCATTTCCATTGAAACTGGTAATAAAATTAATACACCCTGGGAGAGAGAGCCGTTGATAGCCATCCTTGGAGAAAACAGATTCACAGACATGTAGAAAAGAAAGGGACAAGGTTTATCTTTAGGAGCTGGCTGACAGGCACTCTCCTGTGGTTATTAAGAAGCACCACCATTTGTCAGAGGTAGAATTTGACTTCCCTTAAGTTAAAGAATATCTCATACAATAAAAAAGAGAGCCAGACAACATAATAAGATATAAACACATCTTAATACAATGTTATGTTTTTGTAGATAACGTACAAAGGCCACCATGAGAAACGTGGGTATTATATTTTTAAGTATGTTTACACATCATCTGGGAGGAAAAATCAAACTGACATAAAGGTAAGCTGAATTTCTGAGTGAAGATCCTTATCATGAGCCAAACTCTGGACTAACCCTAGGGGAAACTGTAGAGGAGACAACTTTACTTTTGATTACTCTGGGTTTCTGTCTGTGGTGGGTGCCTTTGTCCTTTTCCCATAGTCCCTGGCTCCTTAAACATCTCTGCTATAGAACTCTGACACAGATGGGCCACCCCACAGCTTGGCCGAAATCCTGCCCTGCTTCAGGACCTGCCCCAGCAGGTGTGATACTGGTAGACCCCCGATGCCCGGGCCTTTTTCTTATTGCTTCTGAGTAACGTTTGATCTTTTATAAGGAGGGTTTCTGAACATATTCTATCATAATGGTAAGGATTAGAAGACTAATAGAAGAAATCATTTTAGCCTAAAGAGTGACATGTTTTAGTGTCCCCTAAATTCATTCCACTGATGACTCCATCTGGGCCAGAATGCTTGGAAGAGAAAGAATAAGGGCCTTGTCCCTGAAATAGGACAATAATTCTTTTCATTCAGCCCCTTTTTGCAGATTCATTGGCCAAAGAGCTGGAAACAGCTTAAAATGCCATCAGCAAAAGAACTATTTACTTTTTTCCAAATCTGGCTTCATTTCCCATGAAAGTGGTAGTTCTCTTCAGAATGTTATTTTGTTCTGCTCATTATTCTTTAGATGGCATCTCTAAGACTAACTAACTGCCTGTTAAACTAATTTGTTACATTGAGTAAGTTAAAACTGATTTGTTGTAATAAATATATGTTGAGCTCTTCCTATTGTGCAAGATACTATGTGAGATAAAATGATTGAGAAAACTTAATTCTTTCTCTCCAGGAACTTAGAGTTAGAAAAAAAAAATGACTTATAAAAGTCATTATAAAACTCAAGACAGAAATGTGCAAAGTGCTGTGGGAGTAGTACCCCAAAACTATGATTTTAGGGGTTTAGAGTAGAAAAAAATAGTTTCTAGTCTGGTGTTTAGGGAAAGCTACATAATGGAAATAACTGAGCGGGGCCTTGGAGGAGGAATACAATTTGAGCAAACAAGTGGATGAGAGAAATTTGAAAAAACAAGTGGATGAGAGAGGCCATTCCCCACGAAAAGAATAATATGAACTAGGGCATGGAGATAGAAAGGCAGAGCTTAGGAAATCAGACCAGCGAACTGATACAAGGACCACCATGCAATTAGTGATGCAACCAGAAATCATTTAAAATAACAAATACAAAAATGACTGACCATCACATTCCACAGTTTAAAAGTTGTTTCATGTTTTCATCTATAAAAGAACTCTATTCAGTCTTTAATGAAATGCACACAATTCATTAGTATACAAGCTACTGTTTTTAAAGCAGTCGAAGCACCAGAAAGAAAGCAAAATCTCCCACTGCAGAGTAGGGAGAGAAACAAAATTAAAAGGGATTATCCCGATCTACTGATTTGCTAACGCATCTGTTTAACTCAAAAGGCTATATTCACAATGAGCAAATGAATTTTATTTCAAAGGAAAATATAAATGTCTGTGTAAAACTTTCCAGGACTCAATGACTTAAACTAAGTCAAATGTTTAAAATGCTTTTTATTCAGAAATAATTCACTGTAAAGTTTGTTTCTGTTATAGTTTTCCCCACAGGAAAATCTTACCTATTTTCGGAATATTCCTGCCAATATAAAAGATCAGAGAATATCATAACTCCCACAAATAAATAATTTCAAGTTATATCTTAAAGATGCTACAGTTCTAACTTTTACATGCTGTATATTGGCCAGTTTCCTAAGAGTAGAAGGCATTTCCATAAGTTATTCTTAACCTTGAGGTTCCAGTATGAGCTGATTCACAATTTCCCCATTGCTTCCAATAGTAAGATACATGTATGAAAGCAAGCAGTCCTCCAAGTAAAATGGTATACTTATTTGCAGACAAAAGAAAGAGAGAAAAAGGAAGTCCAAGCAAAATACATTTCGGATAGCATAGTCAGAGGGGCCACAAGCTCACGGAATCCTCCCAGAGGGTGACACTCAGGTAGTACATAGATAGAAGGGTCCAGAATTAGTCCATCCCTATCTGCCACCACAACGTCTAGGGAGGGACAAAGCCTGAGAAAATAGCTGTGCATCCAATAATCAAATGACTATCACTCCTATCACTCACAATAGGTAGGAAAGCAAACAGCCATTTGATAAAGTTCTGTATGAAATGATAGTTACCATTATTTATATAGACATTGTTCTAGATACACAGACACTGTTCTAGATACTTTACACACATTATAACATTTAATAAAATCATTTAATTCTCCCAACAATCCTGAAAGGTAGCTATCATTTTACTTATTTTACGACTAGGAAAGCTGAGCCACAGAAAAGTAAAATAAGGTTTCTAAGATCACACAGCTCATCAACGGCAGGGTTGGGCAACTGACTCTAATACCCACACTCTTTCCGTAGTACACCTACTTTCAACGAGCACTTGGCTGAGGTAACAAGAAAGACCATTTGGCACCTCCTGCCTGCTGTTTGGCTAAATGTGATTCCCCATTATCCTGGCTCCCTGAATGTGGGCTTTCCATCTCCTTTACCTTCCCTACACACTTGCCTGTGAGTGCAAGCTTCCAGCTGTCTACACTTTTTTCCTCCATCTGGGAGCACTCATGTACTTGTACATATTTAATTAATACATCCAAGAAAATGTCCACATGCTCAATAGGAGCCAACAGACTGAAGCGGTGGCCAAAAAAGACAGGAGAAAATTAAGCTGTATTAGTAAAAACAGGGCTGTGGCCAGGGCAAGGAAGCTACCAGATGCTGTGTGCTCAGGACTGCCCAGGCTACATCAGAGTCTGGGGCCATTTGGGACCCCACAGGGTAAAGGAGATCCGTAGTCAGACGACAGCCCCAAACATGGTGACCTAATAAAAGAGAACTGCAAGTGTCAACTTGGAGAAGAGAAAGCATCCAGTGAGTTTAGGGGAAATCTTAACTTTTCCAAATATTAGGTTGCAAATGAAAGAGGAAATAACCTTAGTAATTGTTGCATCAGTTACTAGGTGCAGGTTAAAAAAAAAAAACTTAAAAAAATAGAACATAATGAAAATTAGATTATAAATGAAAAGATCTCACATAAAACATAACAAGCAATTAGCCTGTAAAGTGTTCAAGGAGGGAACAGCTGACCATAGGTCATGAAACTGGGAAGGACTTGTCCTGGGTGACCCCGTGAGGCTGTGATACCTAACCCTGTCTCTAACTAGGTATTGCTTTTCAAGCTCAGGTGCTACATCCTCACAGCATCAATCTGTCCAATATTAAAGTCGTTCTTTTTCTCTTGTCTTCATTTTTGCAGATCAATATTCCAGTCCATTTTAGTTGTTAATCATCTTCTATTTGGACACCAATAGAAGGTTTTTTTTCTTTGTAATGTTTTTCTCTGGCATAATCCAAACCCAAGTGATTACATCTCAGTCTTGGACACTGCAACATCCTCCTAACTGTTCTTTCTTACCACTATTCTTCCTAAACTGTTGATTTTTATTTTGTTGATCCCTTGCTCATAAACCTTCACTAGCTCTTCATCCTTTGCAAAATAAAACCAAATTCTTTACCCTCGAGTTTCAGGTCTACAGCTCTCCAGCACTCTGTATGTCTGTGAGAACCCCAATTAGATATGAGGTCCCTGCCCCACCACTCCACGCCCCCTTCTATGCCCCTGCAGGACTATTGCCTCTATCATCCCATGAGTCACCAGGTATTGCTTAGTACATGTGGCACACAGCCCAATTTCCTACATGTCCCCATCCCTCAATTAATACCTCTTATTTTCATTTCATATTACTCACCAGTTCATATTACTGACCAGGCTTATGTCATGGTGTTGTCAATTTTATCTCACCCTACAAGTTGGAAGTGGAGAGAAAGTATGTTATTTATTTTGTCTATAATTGTTCTGTTGCTCAAGCACTCCTACCTGTGGGTTAATGTGAGGGAAGAGAGAGTGTGCAGAAATTAATTTAAAATCAGCCTGTTTAAACTTAAGTTTATCAAATCATTGTAATAGTTCTTTAAGTAAGTCCTTTAGTCTCTTTTGGGTAAAAACACTCAGATCCTCTCTCTCCTCTCTCTCTAAGATGGCATACAGGCACATGAGGCAATGGGGTATGGCCTATAACATCCACTACATAAGATACACCATATGTACAAACATGGCTTCCACCACAGTGGAGGGGAAGATGTGGAATCCTCAGACATGCATGGGCAATGTTGCTGGACCACTTGCATGCTATCCACCCTGCTTGTATCCTAAGATGAAGTCTCTGGTTACCATAGCTTAAGATCAGCCCAGTACAGTCTTAGTTGGGTCCCAGGGGTGCATCAGTCTCTCTTGGCTCTCATAGACAATTTAGACCCCTCTGTGTTTGAGTATGACTCACATTTGTCCATAGTGTATATGTTCCGTCTATGTGGCTCCTTTAAGAGCCACCCCACAACCCTCCACAGTGACACCTTCTGGAAAGTTCCTGACCAGACTCTCAGACACTTTCATATCTACCCTGTGCCACACAAATACTGTGAGTGGCATGGGCAAAGTTGCTGTCAACCCCTTTTTCTTTTTGACCACATTGTTCTGCCAAGCTTATTGCAACTTGGCTGCACCTCAGGTTGGCAAAGTACAGCCTATGAAGCAGCCTCTTTACAGACTACCCCCCCACCAAAAGGACAAATTGAGATACATGTATAAACACTTTACTTTCCTTCTTCACTTTCTCTTTTGCATCCCATTATCACTTGAGGACTGTCTTTATCTAGATCTCCATTACTTAAACTTTATGACCTAGAACTGTAGTTCTCAAATGTAGTCTACAGACCAGCAGCTATCAACATCAGCTGGGCAATGTTATTAAATGCAAATACTAGAGCCCCATCCCAGATCTACTGGATCAGAAACTCTGGCCATTGGTTCCAACAATTTTTATTTTATCAAGCCTTCCAAATGGTTCTGATAAATGCTAAATTTGGGAACTATTGATCTAAACTATCAAATTTGGTTTATTACATGACAAACAGGGAAGAAAAGAAAATTAGTGAATCCTTTTTCTGACAATAGCTGGGTTTGCAACACTTGCTGCAAATCCTTTGTTTGAATGTCAGAAGCTGAGTATTACCTAGATTAATCTATTTGTCCATTTTCTGAAAACAGGGGACAAAAAGAAGAAATGAAAAGAAAAAGAAAATTTTCCTCTAGGCAGATGAATACCTCTGAAGACCAGGGCAAGAACACACACACACATACACACACAGAAAGGGAGAGAGAGAGAGAATAATTATTTTTTTAAATATGAACTCCATTTCACTTGCAATGACTTACACAAGAAGAGGACAGCATTTTTTTTTTTTTGCTAAAAATATTACTATTATCAATTTGCATTTAAACATCTTATTGTTTGGTGTGGTATTCACAAAAATTTTAATAGTGAACTTTCCACTTTTAGTCCAAATATTTGTCTTTGTCTCAACAACAAATAATGTTGTCATTGAGATTTTAACCATGATTTCAATTTCTTTTATTTTAGCAATTATGTTTCTATGTTTAGGAAGGACCACTCTTGAATCATATGCTCCTTAAATTCAGGTCCTCCTTCAAAATTGGGCCCTAATCTACATTTCCAAATTTATTTCTTATTCACTTCTTTAGGATTTCTCTATTCAAACCGCAAAGTTTTATTCATATTATCTTTCAAATGTTTCCTGTTTCCAGACATTTGAATATGCCACTTTTTCTTAAAATATCCTCTCTACTTTCCTATCACATATCTGGACCCTACCCATCCTTCAAACCTTTTTCATTCTTTATCCATGAAACTTGCTTTGACCATTCCAAATTTATCTCTACCAACAAACTTCTATTGAGTTAATAGTCTTTCTCTTAAGCATCTGGTGGGTAATTGTTTTTAAATTGATTGGGAATTATTAATTTTTTAAAATGTAACATAAAATAATACTTTATGTTGAAAATTACACTTTAGCAGGAAGAAAAAAACAAAGACAATATTGCTCTTCAAAATCCTGGTAAGAGAAGAAATCAAGAACCAGCACCTAAAGAAAACATTGCCCAGGAAAGAGAGAAAAACTTGTCCATTCTTGGAGTCAATGAAAATAACCAAAGTAGCAAAACCCAAACTCTTTTTGAAAACAGACAGACAACAAATGAAGATGATAGTATTAATAACAAAGGAAATGCCCACAGTGACCTAAAGATGTCCATTTATCCTGAATCCCCTGGCAGTAATGGGGCTGAGGATGGAGACAATGCTATCAACAAACTACGTGACCAAGAAGAATATGGTACAGCTCTCATCAGAAATAATATGCAACATATAATGGAGCCAAGGACTCTGCCTGAACTCTTGGCAGAAGAAAACAAAGAGAAGAAACCCAGGAACGTTCTAAGCAAAATGCCAGCAAGTGTGAACTATGTTAAAGTCCCCTCAAAAGATAGGAAGAATTATCAAAGAGATCCCCAAGCCCAGAATAGTCCAGTTAAAAGCAAAAGCACCTACCATACGCAACACAACATTGGCTATCCAAAACAGCTCCCCAAAGTCAAAAAAATCCCCAGTGATTTTGAAGGCAGTGGTTACCCAGATCTTCAAGAAAGGGGCGACAATGATATCTCTCCTTTCAGTGGAGATGGTCAACCTTTTAAGGACATTTCTGGTAAAGGAGAACCTATTGGTCCCGACCTAAAAGGTGCAGATATTCAAACAGAGTTTTCCGGCCCAAGTGCAACTGGTACTATCGGCCCTGATGCAAGAGGGCCAGGTTATAATGAGATCCCAGAAAAAGAAGAAGGTGGCAGAAGTACCATCGGAACCAGGGATGAAAATAGAAAAGGGGCAAGCACTGCTGATGTAAGGCTAGTGGAGGGCAGCACCGGAATCATAGGCAGCACCAACTTTAAGGAACTCCCTGGAAAAGAAGGAAACAGAGTAGATACCAACAGCCAAAATGCTCACCAAGGGATAGTAGGATTTCATTACCCTCGTCCACCCTCAAAACAGAAAAAGAAAGAAGGCAGTAGTGATGTTGCTGAAAGTGCTAATTATAATGAGATTCCAAAAAATGGCAAAGGTAGTAGGCGAAAAGATATGGAGCCTTCTAACCGGAATCAAGTAATCTCAACTGAAAAACAAAGATTTCCCAGTAAGGGCAAAAGTCGGGGCCGGCTCTCTCCTTCTCATGATCTTGATAATGAAATTAAAAATGAAATAGGTTCCCATAATGGCCTCAATAATGAGGAGACTATAATAACACCGAGCAGAAAAAATCATTATGTACCCCACAGACACAATTCTACACGGAATAAGGGTGTGCCACAAAGGAAAGGCTCCTGGGGTTACAGAAAACCCCACTCCAGGAGAAGGTTTAGCCCCTCTAGGAAGCATGACAGCAGTGAATCATCTGACAGTGGCAGTTCCAGTGAGAGTGATGGAGATTAGCCCACTAGAAATTCCCAGCGGGATAAAGCTTCAGATAATCTAGTCATCTGTAACCTAACAGAAAAGGAGAGCCACCTGAGAGCAGACCAGATGAGAAAGGGCAGAGCAGAGAATTGAGTAAGCCAAGAAAACTGGCCTCCTGGGGAGATTTGTTGCTCTCGTGACGGTCACAGTATGAGGTTCTATTCAAAGTCATGACGCTTTTTTTCAAGAAGAAAAATTAATTAAGGTTATGTGGAATAGGTAACATTTGAATAGATGTCATTTCAAACTAGTTTGTGAGTGTCACAAAAGCCTTCGTTTGTTGTTTGCTTTATAGATATGAAAAGCAACAATATCGCTCATATGATAATCTGTAATTAAATCATCCATTAGAAAGTCTGTTGTCCGTGGTGCTTTATTTCAGAGGCAACAAGATTAGTTCTGCCTCTGGCAAAGGCGGTGTTATGAAGTTTATCTGTTGAAGAGAGCTTAACCGCATTCCCTCATCCCACTGCGCTTCAGCCGACATTTCCTTCTTCTTCTGACCTCCCTGTTTTCTAATGGAGATATCCTGCTTCCTATCTTTCTACACTCCCTTCCTGTGTTGCACATTATAACTTCCTATAAGGCAAGTTTTATTCCTGGAACAAATTTCCATGTTATTACTTTTATTAGTTCTGCCTCCTTCTAGACAAGGAAGGGAATGGGATGAAGGGAGGAACGGGGATAATTTGAGAAGGAGAAGCACAAGTGCAAAGACAAAACCAAACTTACTTTGGCAGATGGTATTCATTGGCTGATCCCAAATCACTTCCAGCTTCTTTCTTTTTCCCAATCTTTCATATAGATGCTTTTCCAGCTAATGGCCTTAGGACACTGTTCTGGAAATTAGACCCAAGCTGCCTGGTAAGGGAGGGGAGTGAAATTCTGGAAGGCTTTTGCTCTTCCTGGTAAGAAAAGCTTTTACAGTTAGTACCATGCTTCCTCCTTTCTTACCCTAGTCTTCTTTGCTCGACATTAACATGATGCTTGAGGGTGCAGCAGTCATTTTGTAACCATGGAGAAAAGGTGACAGGTAACAGAAAATATACATTTTGGTCTCTGCCCCTGGTTCCTGGCATAGAACTCTGAAAACCCTTATAATTTCCTAAGTGATAAGAGCACTAGGAACATCTTTTGTTCTAATATTTGGTCTTTGACCCTGGTTCCTGACACAGAGCTCCTAAATGCCTTGGAATTTCCTGGGTCTTTTGTTCTAATGAGGTGACTCTTGGTGGGCTCCTAGATGGGGGCTGGTCATGAGATAGGCCAGATTAAAAGCTTGAAATTTTCAGTCCTATGCCCCCATTCTCCAGAGAGGGAGGAGGGGCTGGAAATGGAGTTAATAGTTAATTATGCCTATGTGATGAAGCCTCCACAAATACCTCAGACGTCTGGTGTTCAGAGAGCTCTCAGGTTGGCGAACACGTGGAGGTGACAGGAGATAGCCTACTCGGAGAGGGCATGGAAGCTCTGAGCCTCTTCCCACATACCTTACCCTTCACATGTCTTCCATCTGGATGTTCATCGGTATCCTTTATCATATCTTTTTACAATAAGCTGGCAAACAGAGAGTGAACTGTTTTCTTGAATGCTGTGAGCTCCTCTAGCAGATTAACCGAACCCAAGGAGGGGTTTGTGGGAAACTCTGATTTATAGCCAATAGGTCAGAATCATAGGTGACAACCGGAACATACAATTGGCATCTGAATTGGGGAAGGGGACAGTCTTATGGAACTGAGGCCTTAACCCGTGGGATCTGATGCTATCTCTGGGTAGATAGTGTCAAAATTAAGATGAATTGTAGGACACGCAGCTGGTGTCACAAAAGTGCTTAGTGTGAGGGGAAAACCCACATATCTTGTGTCAGAGGGGTTGTGAGTGTGGTAGAAGTGTGAGAGTAAAAGAGACACACAGGAGAATTGTAGGTTTTCTAACACAAAAAGACAGAATAATCACAGAGATACCACTAAACCAGCTCCATCAGTCTCCTGCCCCCAGAATGCTTGTTCTGTGAGTAAAATAATTCTCTATGTGTTAACTGTTCTTTTTTTTCTTTTATAGCTGAGTTGAATTACTAATTCACATACCTCTCTATTTCTTACATTCTTCTAAATGAGAAGGGCCAAGAGAAGAAGAAAGAGGTAGAAGGTAGAGCAGGTTGTCTATTACTTCTCTTGTCTCTCTAAGATAGAAGTTTCCAGACAGTAAAAATAATGACTGGTACATTCTGGACGGCACCTAGACTATTGAGTTGAATAATGTATATAACACAAATGAAAAACATCAGTATCAATACAATATCATGGTGCCTTCAAAAAATCTAAACTGTACATTAGGTTGATAGAAGGTACTTTTTTTTGCTAAATAAAAGTTGCAATATAAGCTATGGAAAAAATCAGATTCTCCACATACACCCAAATAATAATGGCTAACATGTGCCGTGCTCTGTTACAACCTTTAATCTGCACACCGCCCAATTATATGGGTACCATTACTATCCCCATTTTACAGCTGAGGAAACTGGGCCACAGAACTGTTAGTAAGTGTCCGAACTAGTAAACTAGGATTTGATCCAGGCAGCCAGGCTCTTTGCTCTTAAACACTCACTGTACTACCATATATCATATAGATAGATATACATAATACAGAATACACATTACATATATGGATGGAAGTATATATAGAGACACATATACACGGAGAGTGTGTGTATATATATCCATATACACATGTGGGCATGCGCGTGCGCACACACACACACACACACACACACACAGCAAGAGAGAACCTGAAAATAGAACCTGAAAACAAGGAATATCTTCTTTCCCTCACTTAGTCTCCATCTTTTAGGTATAACAGTAATAAGTGTCAATGAAAAGAGTTAACATATCACCTAATAAATTAGTCACCATTAGAATTCCAGAATAAACTCTTTCGAGTACTTCGCTTTTTTAAAGATAAATACAATTTTGGTGCACACGTACACACACACACACAACTTGAGGCAATTAATGAAATGAAGAAAACTATATCAGAATTCAAATTGCAGAAAAATGAATTGAAATCAACCTGCTATTTACATTCTAGATTATAACAGACTTTTACATGTAAATGGTCTGATCACATGAAAAACACTTGGCATTGTAAAGAAAAAAAAAAATGAAGTGATGGAGAAAACGAATGTTTTCTTTGGGTTTGCAGGCAGGACTTCCAAAGGCTGTCAGTCTTAGTCTGCTATCTAGTGGAGAAATTGTACATTTCAATTCTCTGGCCAGATGTTCTTTTTTCTCACCAAGTTTCAGTATTTGTGCACATTCACTTAAAACACTGACAATGTTCAGATTTTCATCCATTTAAGGGAAACTGGAAATGTTTCAACATCTTCGATGCCTTGCCAAGGGATTCAGACATACAGGGTTGAGTCCAAAACTGAAGGACCAGATATCTGGAAGCCCAACCCACAGTCAGGCCGTGGGTCTGTGCTGTGTCCAAACACACATTTCAGCCAGCAAGCTGCACTGCTTCACTTTTTTTTTAAAAAACAAACATAGATTTCCAAAACAGGGCAGAAAATTCCAGCTTCACAAAGCTGCCTTTTATGCAATGATTGAAATGTGCATATTCTGCCACCTTGTGCCCAAAAAGAAAAAATTGCTCCAGGCTCTGGCATTTATTTCAATGCTGGCTACTCCCTCCAACCTCACCCTCCTAGATTTCTCTGCTTATAAATATCTACCTTGATTTTGCAGCTAGAGTTCTTCTGTTTTTAGCAATCTAGCTAGTCGGGACGATGTATCTGATTCTGTTTGGCATAACGTTCAGCTCTGTCGTAAAATGTTTACCGAATGACTACGTTTTACAAAATTCCATGGGGATCAGAAGGAGAGAAGAGATGCTCCTGGCCCTTATCGAGACTATTATTTAGTCAAGGAGAAAGGCGTACAAAAGATACAAGGCGACTGTGGTAAAATCAATAATAGAAATATAAATAAAGAGATTATAGGAGTTCTGAGGAAAGAGATGAACTCTAGCTGAAGATAAGTGCAAACATATAGTAAAGTTCATTTTCCTTAAGGTATTATACACGCAGAGGGGCTTCAGGCAGTCAGTTCCAACAGGAAAATGAGGGCCTGATAGTCAATAACCTTAAATGGTACTGTATATATTTTAGAGCTTAAGAAAGATTACTCCAACCATAGGGTGGGGAAGTGGTGGTGGGTGAGAGGCGTAGGGGGAATTGGAAGGCAGAAAATTAGCTGTAAGAATACCTAAGGACCATTGCTATAATCTAGAAGAAACATAACATTGTCTCTTCACTCAGTATATTAGACCTGCTTTGAACTAAGTAGGTACTCAAGATGGTAACAGTTGCAAAGACACTATGATGCTTTCAGAGAAGCCCACATTTCAAAAACAACTTCCAATAGGGTAAACTCTGCTAGTCAAGATATTGATACCTGGAATCACAGGTGTTAAAATATACTATTAGGGGCACCTGGGTGGCTCAGTCAGTTAAGTGTCCAACTCTTGATTTCGGCTCAGATCATGATCTCAGGGTTGTGAGACTGAGCCCTGCATCAGGCTCCACGCTCAGCTTGGAATCTGATGGAGATTCTCTCCCTCTCCCTCTGTCCCTCCTCCTGCATGCTCTCTCTCTCTCTCAAATAATAAATAAATAAATCTTTTTAAAAAAACATATAATATTAGACAGCCCAAAGGAAAAGGAGAAGAAATAGATGGGTCTGGATAAAAGTCATGGAAAGGGGATTGGGAACAGAAGGGTAAGTGGGGAATAAAGGCTTACAAAAAACTTACTGGAGAAATCTGGAAAAGAAGGAAAACAAAACTCCAATGTAATCTCAAGGCCAGAAACCCAGATGAGAAAAAACTAAAAATGATGAGTGGATTAACACAATAACTGCAAGAAAATCTACAAGAACATATGTGGTTTTAACTTTACAGAAGAAGGACAGGAAGAGCTGCAAGTGGACCATTTTATCGAATGGCTAGTACTTTAAAAATTCATGAGGATAGTGTAGAATAGCATATGTGCTCCTTATTTAGAAATATGGTTATTGCTATATTTAATATTAAATAGATTTTTACTATTGTTAGATTAATAGATTAACAATAGAATTCAAACAATTTTAATTTTACAATTTTTATTTAAAACAGTAAGATAGAGAAGACTCTGAAAGATCTGAGAGAGACAAAGAAAAGATTAAAAGTGTAAAGAAAACTGCTAAGGAAAATAAGAATAAAACACTGGGTAAAATATAAGATAAAAATGAAAACAATTTTATGAATATAAGTTAGAACATTTCTGTGAAGTAGTCCTTTCTGGGAACATACAAATCCTGAAAAATCTTAAAACCCAACTACGTCATTAACCAGGAAAGAAATTGGAAAATGTTTTCAAAGAATTACTTCTCAAAATATCCCCATTGCCAAATGGCTTTGTTAGTATAGTCTCTCATACTTTCAATGAATAGATAACTGGCATGGTATATGCACTGTGCACTGTTTTGGAAGTAATGAAAAAGATGGAAAGCTGCCCACTTCATTATATAAAGCTAAGATGAGCTTGATACCAACCCCGTAAAAAATGATCAAAATAAGAAAACAGACAGACATCACTTATGAACACAAATTGGAAAAATCTAAGCAAATTGAATTGCAAAAGTACTTAAAAATTTGTTTTATCTTTTTAAATGAGTATGGTTGACACACGTTACATTAGTTTCAGATGTACAACTTAGTGATTTGACAAGTTTATACATTATGCTATGCTCACCACCAGTGTACCTACCATCTGTCCTGTTACATTGCTATTACGATATCATTGACTATTTTCCTTATGCTGTGCATTTATTCCCATAATTTATTCATTCCATAACTGGAAGCCTGTATCTCCTACTCCCCTTCACCCATTTTGTCCTCCCTCCACCCGCCTCTTTGGCAACCATCGGTTTGTTCTCTTATTTATAAGTTTGATTCTGATTGCTGTTTGTTTATTCATCTGGGTTTTTTTTCTTTTTACATTCCACTTATGAGTGAGTGAAATCATTTGGTATTTGTTTTTTTCAGTCTAATTTATTTGACTTAATATAATACCCTCTAGGTCTATTTATGTTGTCTCAAACGGTATGATCTCATCCTTTTTTGATGGTTGTGTAATATGCAACTCCATGTGTGTGTTTGTGTATAGATATACCACATTTTCCTTACCCATTCATCTATTGATGAACATTTAGGTTGCTTCCATGTCTTGGCTATTATAATAGTGCTGCAATAAACATAGAGTGCATATATCTTCTCCAATTAGTGTTTTCATTTTCTTTGGGTAAATGCCCAGTGGTGGAATTATGGAATCATATAGTATTTCTTTCTTTTTTTTTTTAAGATTTTATTTATTTATTTGACAGAGAGACAGCGAGAGAGGGAACACAAGCAGGGGGAGCAGGAGAGGGAGAAGTAGGCTTCCCGCCGAGCAGGGAGCTGGATGTGGGGCTCGATCCCAGGACCCTGGGATCATGACCCGAGCGGAAGGCAGACACTTAACGACTGAGCCACCCAGGTGCCCCTCATATAGTATTTCTATTTTTCATTTTTTGAGGAACCTCGATACTATTTTCCACAGTGGCTGTACCAATTTATATTGCTACAAACAGTGTGTGAGGGTTCCTTTTTCTCTACATGCTTGCCAACACTTGTTATTTCTTGCCATTTTGATTGTAGCCATTCTAACTGGTGTAAGATGATATCTCGTTGTGGTTTTGATTTGCACTTCCCTGGTGATTAGCATATTCTCATGTGTCTGTCATCTTATGTCTTCTTTGGGAAAGTGTCTGTTCAGGTCCTCTGCCCATTTTTTAATTGGATTGTTTATTTTTTGGTATTGAGTTGTATAAGTTCTTTATATATTTTGGATATATCATTGAATATACCTTATTGGGTATATCATTTGCAAATATGTTGTTCCATTCAGTAGGTTGTCTTTTTGTTTTGTTGATGGTTTCCTTTGCTGTGCAAAAGCTTTTTATTTTGATGTAGCAAAAGTACTTTTTTTTAAAATTAGTTTCAGAGGTAGAATTTAGTGATTCATCAGTTGCATATAACACCCAGTGCTCATTTCATCAAGGGCCCTTAAAGAGTCATTCAGTATAATCAAAAAGAATTCATCCTGGAAGTACAAAAGTACTTCTTTAAATAATATTATAGGGCACCTGGGTGGCTCAGTCAGTTAAGCATCTGCCTTCACCTCAGGTAGTGATCCCAGTGTCCTGGGATCGAGTCCCGCATCTGTCTCCCTGCTCAGAGGGGAGTCTACTTCTCCCTCTCCCCCGTCCCCTCTCCTCTGATCATGCTCTCTTTCTCTCACTCTCTCTCTCAAATAAAAATAAATAAAATCTTTAAAAGATAAAAAAAATTATAAATATTTAATATTATAATATTAAAATATTAATGTTTAATATTCTAAAATATAATTCTATTATATATCACATCAATAGCTCCACTTTCATCAAAAAATAATGACATTATTATTCATTCAACAAATATTTGAGTAGAGTTGAGTTCAGTTCAGATCTGTTGACTACCTACAATGTGGCAGATACTGTCACTGGTGCTGAGGATGCCCTCACAGAACTGACATTCCAATGAAAGAAAGACAAGCAGTATACAGAAAAAAAATAAAAAGTATGTTAGATGGTGATAAATGTTGTAGAAAAAATAAAACAGGGAAGGGTGATAGGAATTGCTATTTTAAATTGAATGGTCTGAGAAGGCTGCATTGAGGTGACATTCAAGCAGAATCGAGGAAGAAGAGGGAGCTCACTATGTAGATATGAAGGAAAGAAGCTTTTCAGGCAGAATTAAGAGCAAGTATAAAGGCCCTGATGCAGTATCCTGCCTGGTGTTCTCAGGAAAGCAAACATGGTTTGAGTGGATGTGCAAATGGGCAGTGGTAGGAGAGCAAGTCAAAGCAATGGGAGCATAAAAGACAGAGCCTTGTAGATTAAGGAATGAGATAGAAATTTAGTTAGAGATTGTGGACAAAAAGTGGATGGCCAGACTTATCTTCAAAGAATAACTCTGGCTACTGTGGTGGAGAACAGAATGTAGTCTGGTAAAGGTAGAAGCAGGGTAAAGTCTGAAGGCTGTCCTAATAATCTAGATGAAGGAGGTGGTGAGAAGTGGTCAGATTCTGTGTGTGTGATCAAGTAGACACAATTCACTGATGACTGGATTTGAGGTTTTAAAAGAAAGAAAAAGGGCACAAGCGACTTTAAATTTTTGGACTGAGAAACTGGAAAAATACAAAATGCCATTTTCAAATACTCAACACCAATTTCTGATTTTCAGATTATTAGTAAACAAGGAATACCAGGAAGTGGTATACTCCTAAATATGATAAAGAATGTGTATTTTAAAAACAAATAATTTTATGAATAACAATGAAATACCAGTGGCGTTCAGACTTAATTTTAAAAACCAAAAAAGAGTTTATAATGGAGAAAAATCCAGAAAACACTAAATATCCTTCATAAGTAAATTGAACAAATTGTGGTACAGTTACATAACGAAATTTTTTAATGGCTTAAAATATTTAAATCTGTGGT